>NW_022060065.1:0-1200000 GCF_007399415.2 Gopherus evgoodei | reverse complement strand
TGCTTTACTGTAGCCATATACCGCACAATCTGTAAAGTCAAAACGGCTTAGAATTTAAAAATGAATTGTAACAGACCAGCAATCCCAGTGATGATTGAACCTGGTGCTTTTCTAAAGAAAAAAGCTCCCATCCATGTTTGTAGCTGCTTCCTTTGCTTCACTCTGACTCAACAGGTACATTCTAGGCTTCAGGATGACACACACAGTGACAATCCTGGCATTTTATTATATAGATCGGGGTGGCCGAACAGTTAAATTACGGCTCTCAGAGCCCCCACAATTCTCCACCTGCCAGACTGTTTGGGAGAGCTCGGGGCTTCTGCCCTATGGTGGGGCACCTGCCGGGACTCAGGGCTGAAGTCTCATGCCATGGCAGGTGCTCCAAGCCCCCTGGACCCTGCAGAGCAGAAGCCCCAAACCCCAGCAGATGCGCCCTCACTCTCAAAAATCTGAAGATTGTTGTATGCAGCTCAGAGGGTCAGGAAGTTTGGCCATACCTGATAGATGTTTGAGGCACATTACTATCTTCCCCTCCCATTCCAAATATATCAGCATGGAAGGCTTTCCTTAATGTTCATTGAAGAGGTAGACATGATCCCGTCTATGAAGAGTTCACAAACTCAAATTTATTTATTTTATTTTTTTTTAAGTATAGTTTGTATTACCACTTGAGAAGATTAGGGCAGAAATCCTTTCAATACAGATATTTTTTTCCAGTTTTGAGCCTTGTTTTCTTATGCTAATGTTAATATAGATTGTGACATTTGACACAACCTGGTACATGCTGCTCAGATGCACCAGCAGGATGGTATCTTCGTGCTCTGACACACCTCTGGAAATTCTCAAGCTCTTCCCTTTCAGTCTCACCTGCTCTAGAAGTTGGCTGCTAGGGAGAAAATAGGGGCAGCCAACTACTCCATAAAAGCAACAGAATTCAAAGTCAAGGGTATATTTATAAGCCAGGCTAAGCACTATTTTGAGTACTATATTGTCATCCAAATTAGACATTGAGCCAAACTAAAATTCCAGATCAACACCCAGAGGTTGGGATAATCTGAACCTGGATCCAAACTTTTCAGATTGGGTCCATGTGACAAATCGCCAACCTTGTCTCAGCAGGTCCTGCACTACCAGGCAGATTACAGTAGCCTCAGAGGCTCACTGTGACCCTGCACGTACCCCTTCTCTCTCTAGAAGCAAGGATCACAGCCTACTGAGCCATTTTCATCATAAGCCAGCAAGAGAGGTGGGAAGAAGCAACTCTCCCTCTCACAGTCTCTGTGATTAATCAGGGAGGGGGTAAGGGGAGCCCAGGCCTGCACTCTACTCTGGGCTCCATTCCAGGGACCCTAATAGTAGCAGCTATTGGTAACTGACTTTTTGGAAACAAGAAGAGTATAATTCCCTGGGCCACTTCCCCACAGCAGCCCCCACTTCCTCAGCATCTACTTCACCCTTACCTCAGGGCCTCCTTCCTTGTGCCTGATAGGGTTTGTCCTACCCAGTTTCTCCAGCAGCACAGCTTCCTCCTACAACTCCTGAGAGGCACCTCTAACTGACTAATTGGGAGGCTTTTAACTAGTTCCAGCCAGCGCTTGATTGTTTTCAGGTGTTCCAATCAACCTAGCTGTCTCCACTGCTTTCTAGAAGGATCTTAATTGGCCCCAGGTGTCTTGATTAACCAGGAGCAACTGCCATTTGGTTACCATGGTAACAGGGATTTGTGTAGTCTGGGGCTAACATACCTGTTTCTCACTACTTTCCAATAGTCATCTGGCCTTACTCTATCACAGTCCACCATTTGTGTTTGGTTTTTTTAATCCTTTCTGTCTGTCTTTCTAGGGTGTGCATGTGTGTCTGAAATATGGAGTGCATGGGTGTGATGGTAACATTTTGTTAGCATTCGTGTGGGATGGTCACGTTGCTCAGAAATGTAGATTAGTTTAAAAAAAAAAAGTGGCTGTATGATGCCTAAGGGATTGGGACACTAAATAAATTCTATGAAAATAATTAGAGGGCAGAGGATAGGTGAAGTGGTCAAGGGTGCATGATAAATATATCACATAGTTTTGCAATTGCATCTGTGTATCAACACTGACACTTAGAAATGTAGATATGTAGAGTGGAAGGAAGTGGTTGAGGAGGTCAACTTGTCAGTTGAGTGTTGAATGTTTTAGTGCATATTTCATTGCTTTTTACAATTGGTGTTGGTGGCATATGCAGTCTTGCAAACTTAAAGTCAAAAAAGTTTTTGGGGATATAGATAACATGTCAGGCTTACACTGGGTACATCTTGTTTCAGCCAAGAAGATGTTTTAATCCTAAAGGTTTAAGTTAAGTTTAAGAAAAAAAATTAGAGTAGAAATACATGCACAGACCTTAATTATAATGCTGCTAGAAATAACACAGCAATACAAATATATTTGGATGCCCATAAGAAGGAGAAATCCAGTCTAGCAGCAGCCAGAGTGGTCCTTGTAACCCCTCATTTATGGTAAATTCTACAAGTCAGAGGACGGCTTTTCTCACAAAACAGTTGCAGGTGCGTAAGTATGATTGGGTGTTCCAGTTTTCATGCTAGTCCTTTCTCAGTATACTGTGTAGTGACTGTGTTTTTTAGTGTTTCTTGAAACAATAAACTATGTACTGTAGGCAATTCATTTGCAGCACTTCTCTGTGATTGCATGCGGACACCATTAAACGCAATGCAGTCTCCATCTCAGGTACCTATTCTAAAGATGATATCTTTCTATATTTAATAATAGAAGATACTACTGTACAGCAATTGCTATGGAGTGGCTAAAGTTAACATTTTAATGACTCTGAATTTGCATTCTAATATTGAACTTTACTGAGGATTATATTCGCATGCAGTGTTGTTGTAGCCGTATGATGATGTGAACTGAAAAAGAATTGTTTAAGCTTGAATGCTTGTCTTTCTCACCATAAGAAATTGGTCCAATAAAAGATATTACCTCAACCACCTTGTCTCTCTAGTGTATTTACATGCATTTCTAAAGACCCCATCACCATGGTATCTCAAGATTTCTTATCAACAGTATATGTGTGTTTGTTTATTTCAGGAAAGATGTTGGCTTAAAGAGATTTTTTCCGAAGAGTTTGCTGGATTCTGTAAAGGTAATTATACTTCCCCTTAATCATGTGCCTCAATTCCATGAATAGCATATTTTTTAAATACTGGAGAAAATGAAAATGGCTTCCATTCGTCTGCTTCTGGGACCTGAAAAGTGAGTGATGATTTGCATTTATAGTAGTAAGTGGGCTGCTATGGAAACATTTTTCTCTTGATGAGAAAAGTATTAATCACTGGTGTTCTCACACATTGGTAGCATGTAATGCTAGGATGACCATATTTCCCTACGCTGAATATGGGACACCTGGTAAAATTACTCATATTTAAGTGAGTTCAACGACAATCAATCAGAACAATGCCGTATATAAACATTCAAATTAATATCAAGTTTACCAAGCCCCTGTTAAAAAGAAATACTGCTAGTTGGATTCTTTTTATTTATCTTGTTATTTTTAAGGCTTTAGGGTTCACAGGGGGAGGGTGACAAACACACCACTGTCCCCCCTCCCCCCTACACACACACACTGGGAGAGGTCTCTCACACACACACACACACACACACACTCTCTCACTCTCACACACCTCTCTCACAAGGCGGGGTGGGGGAGAGGAGGATGACCAGCCGACACATCCCTCCCTTCCCAGTGCTCTCCGCCCTCCATGCTTGGCTGGGCCCCCAGGATGGACCTGCCTCCCCTGGTACCTGGCACCACATCTTCCCGAGGCAACACGTGGGGAGGCACACAGGGTCACGTGGCCCTTCTCCTCAGATTTCTGCCAGAATATGGCCAGCAGCATCATTTTGGCAATGTGCAAGAGGGAAGGGATGGGAGCTGCTTCCAGCCACAGAGGAGGAAGAGGTGGGGAAGAGATGACCTGGCCCGTGTGTCATAAACAGATAGCTAAGGGTTAATGTCTCTTTCACCTGAAGCACCTGACCAGAGGACCAATCAGGAAACCGGATTTTTCCAACTCTGGGTGGAGGGAAGTTTGTGTCTGAGGTCTTTGTTTTCTGTCTGCCTGCTTTCTCTGAGCTTTGGAGAAGTAGTTTCTACTTTCTAGTCTTCTGTTTCTAAGTGTAAGGACAAAGAGATCAGGTAGTAAGTTATATGGTTTCTTTTCTTTGGTATTTGCATGAATATAAGTGCTGGAGTGCTTTGATTTGTATTCTTTTTGAATAAGGCTGTTTATTCAATATTCTTTTAAGCAATTGACCCTGTATTGTGTCACCTTAATACAGAGAGACCATTTGTATGTATTTTTCTTTCTTTTTATATAAAGCTTTCTTTTAAGACCTGTTGAAGTTTTCTTTACTGGGAAATTTCAGGAAAATTGAGTCTGTACTCACCAGGGAATTGGTGGAAGGAAGAAATCAGGGGGGGAGATCTGTGTGTGTTGGATTTGCTAGCCTGATTTTGCATTCCCTCTGGGTGAAGAGGAAAGTACTTTTGTTTCCAGGACTGGGAACAGAGAGGGGGAGTCACTCTGTGTAGTTTCACAGAGCTTGTGTCTGTGTATCTCTCCAGGAGCACCTGGAGGGGGGAAGGGAAAAAGGATTATTTCCCTTTGTTGTGAGACTCAAGGGATTTGGGTCTCGGGGTCCCCAGGGAAGGTTTTTCAGGGGGACCAGAGTGCCCCAAAACACTCTAATTTTTTGGGTGGTGGCAGCCAGTACCAGGTCCAAGCTGGTAGCTAAGCTTGGAGGTTTTCATGCTAACCCCCATATTTTGGACGCTAAGGTCCAAATCTGGGACTAAGATTATGACACCGTGTCTTTGCAGAGCTCATCTCTTCTCTCCCCCACCCCCGACTTGTCCCTTCCTGGCTACACAGTGCCGAAAGGCAGCTAACTCCTCCAGGCTGCTGCAGGCCACTGACATAACCCAGCTGCCTCCAGCTACAGTAGGGGCCGGAAGGAGTTGAGCCCTAAGGATGCATTGTGCACCAAGGCCCAGGGAACCTGACTGCAGAGGCTACAGCGAACCTGTCCAGAGGGTTGGCTCTGCAGGGGAGGGTACCTAGGAGATGGAGCAGCCCCATGCTCCCTGGCGGCAGGACCCAGGGTGGGGAGCGGTGAGTGAAGAAAGAGCTAAGCCCCTGCCCCAGGGGCTGCTGTGGAGCCTGCAGGTTCAGGGCATGAACAGGCTGGAAATTGCTTCCCCCTGCCACTCCAGGGCTTAGCTGATGGGCGGAGAGGCTTCTCCATGCCAGCACTGTGCAGAGTTTGGCACACGCAAGGCTCAGCTCCTCCTGGCAAGCGCTATGGGGTGGAGGGTCTTGGGCTTTCCCAGGGCTCCAGCCTAACCAGAGCAGTGGGGGAAGGAAGGAGCCTACCAGCCAGGCTGTTGGTGAACTGAGCGCTCTGACTAGGGACTGGTTCTCCACACAGCTCTGGGAGTGGGACGCACTCCACTTGGGGAGGGGATGTGGAGGAGCAGTGGGTCGGGGGGCAGAGAGACAAAGCAGGGAGAGGACAGCAAGAGGGGGAGAACATAAAGGGCTGATGGGTGGCAGGAGAGGCAGCATGTAACCATGTGGCACCTGCCTGCACTCATTGGCTGCTGCAGTGTGCAGACGGTGCCGGCCAGAAGTGGGGCGGGACCCTGCTGGATGAAAGCCAGCATGCAGCAGGGGCTGCACTGGCGGGCCAGCAGAAGGAGTGGCTTTCCTCATGCCCTGCGTCTTCACCCCGCTACCACACCAGCCTTGCACACCCACCCACATCGTTGGCCACTGGATACCTCCTTCCCCCTTACTGCTGATGGGAGGGCAGGTGGCTGGCGAGCAGGGATCCAAGTAGCAGCAGGACCCGCCAGTACAATGGTGGGGAGACAGAATATATGGGACAATTTGCCCGTTTTTAAGAAAAAGTCGGGACACCTGCAGGAGGGCTTAAATACGGGACTTTCCCTTTAAAAATGGCCACCCTATGTACTGCTATGTAGTTATATAGCAGATATGTGAACTGATGAAGTTTGAGCTCATCACAGAGGTGATTTGCATGACCTTAGAGATTTAATATTTAGCTAATAGGGTTACACTTCTGTCTTCCTTACCCAATGTAGTAGTGCTACAGACTGTCTCAAAGTAATCTCTCTGTTGTGATGTTGCTTAGAATATAACTTCTGAAGCAGAAGGGGAAATTTGGAGAGAGGAAAAGAGCATGAAGATACCATCATGCTGGTGTATCCTCCCAGCAGGTGGGGACAAACTAGTACTAACAGTGTCCAGAAAACTTCTGAGGACAGAGCATTTTCTTCAGAGGGTCCTTGGTTTGGAATTGTTCCCCTGGCCAGTTGGCCAAATCATGGCATAAGGTTCCTTTATTTGATCCACCTTTGTCAGAGGGTGGGTCTGCTGCTAAGGGGTTGCTGATTAAGGGATTGGTTGAGCATATTGGGGATGTTGCTTCTGAGTTTGTTGCTCTTTATTGTGACACATGGAGGCAAAAAGTCCAGGAATTTACTCTCTATGCTGCCAGATATTGATACTGTACTTAATATTTTGTGCAAATGTGTGTTTCTTTATATATAAGTATAGGTGTATATATTTAGTTCATCCAATGAGTACTTTTTTATGAACGTACGTATCTACAATTAATGATAACAAAGTGACGCCTACGCAAGTCCTGAACACTTACTCACCAAAACACACATTTCATGTCTCAAGAATACGTAATCAGGTTCTTGTGTCTACTCAAAGTGACGGTACCTGTTTGGGCAGAAGGATGACCTTTGCTGCTTGTGCATTGTTCATTTTTAGCATTGGAGACTTTTAATAAAATGGTGTAAAATTCATTTATTGTCACTAAATTGTACATCATCTCATACTTTAAGAACCCAGAAGTTGAAGGATATATGGCCTTGAACCAATGAATCACCACACAAGGACATGTTTAATTTTGCTCATGCAAGTAGTCCTGTTGATTTTAATGGGATTACTCACATGCTTGAGCAGCACTTATACGAAGAGGACAGAATTCTCTATGTACAAATTAGTCAAACTTTGCCATAAAAATAATTGTACACAGGGCCTTTTTAGTACTGGACCGAATAGACTATCCAGCAGTATATGTTACAAAGCAAACAGATTCGTGTGTACACTGACAGTTCGTCAGATAAATCCTTCAAGAAAAGTGGTTGTGGTATCTTCATCCTGCAGCCTAATAGAGAGAGTACAAGAAGGAGCATTAGTTCAGGATATATCCGCTCGAATTACATGGTTGAACTGAAAACTCTTCTCACAAGAAAAAGAAATAGAGCACAAATAGACATGGATATTGTGATGTTTGTTTGACTTACAGGCAGAATGCAGTCAACAGATTGCTGAAAATATAGCTTTAACTTTGTGTCTGAATAAAAGAGGATCTGTGAAGAGGACTTTATTTTGAAAAATATATATTTACTTATCAGTAGGAGGTTGCAAAAGGTTTTGGGACAAATTTTCAAAACTGACCATGTGTTTCTGATATGTATGAACTACAAAAGTGCTATATGCAAATTGTGTGCACCAGTGATCAGTTAGGTGCCTAGCCTGGAGTATAAGCACAAATAAATGAGCATGTACAAATTAGAAGACAGAATGTTTTAGCAGAATGTTTCATAATTTATTGAAAGCATAGGTTGCTGATGACATTTTTTACACTGATAAGAAGTTCAGAAAGTAGGGGTAAACAAGGAGCTTAGAAAAATTAGTTCACACAGAGGATAATAATCATATTGTCTTGTACTGTTTTGTTTAGAAAAGAGATGACTGAGAGGGGATATAATAAGAGGTCTATAAAATCATGAATCGTGTGGAGAAAGTGAATAAGGAGCTGTATTTAGCCCATTGCATAACACAAGAACCAGAGGTCAACCCAGGTTTAAAGCAAACACAGGAAAGTACTTCATGACACAATGCACAGTTAACCTGTGGAACTCATTGCCACGGGATGTTGTGAAGGCCAAAATTATAACTGCATTCAAACGAGAGTTAGATAAGTTCATGGAGGGTGAGGTCCATCAGTGGCTATTAACTAAGATGATCATGGATGCAACCCCATGCCCTGGGTGTCCCTAAACCTCTGACTGCCAGATACTGGGACTGGATGACAGGATGGATCACTCAGTAATTGCCCTGTTCTGTTCATTCCCTCTGAAGCATCTGCCACTGTTGGAAAACAGAATACTGGGCTAGACGCACAATTGATGTGACCCAGTAATGGCCATTCTTATGTTTTTAATTCAAATTGTTAACTTTATTTTACACAGAAAGCATCTATCAGTAAATATGGAGGGATATTGTTGTGTGCAGTAAAATTGGAAGACAGAACAGTGCATTATTAATGTTTGGCTGCATTCTTTTCTGATTAATAATCACATCTTTTATGTTTCATTGGTAATTTGAGTAACTGATATTGAATAATAGATGTGTTTAATATTCACCATCACTGGCACAGGTTTAGATGCACAGACACTAAGTGATCTTTACATATTTCATTACACAGGCCAAAACACTAAGAAAACTGATTCAACAAACATTTCGACAGTTTGCCATCCTCAACAGAGAAGAAAGTATTCAGAAATTCTTTGAGATCCTGTCTCCAGTATACAGATTTGACAAAGAATGCTTCAAATGTGCTCTTGGTGTAAGTATAGGGAACTCAGTAATCTGCAAAACACATTATGGAATAATAGGTATAATTGACATTGTTTAGACCTGCAATTAATTGCCTGTCTGTAGTACACATTTTGATTAAAAGTGTTCTCTTTTTAAGTTTCATTAACCACAAAAGGTATTGATTACATACCCATCTCTCAAAATGAGTATTTCAGAAGCATGAGAGTTTGGAGTAAGAGTGGTAGTTAGATGTCAGTAGATGCAAAAATGTATTGTATTTAATATACATTGGTTCTTAACTTCCGAAAGCCAGGGAAAGGAATAGTTATATATTAATCTGTTTGATTTGTTTTAAAAGAGTTTAAAAGTTTGTAAAGATTGTTCACTGATGAGTGTAATGAATGATGCTGGAGAGCCTTTGTCCTCAATTTTGTTCTCTTTCCCTTTAAATGTCACCATCTCCTCCTCCTTCTACATAAAAAGTCAAGCTGGATTATTTCAGTGGAGCTGGCAATTGGCCCAGAAGAAGGAATCAGTTACCTTACAGACAAGGGCTCTAATGTAAGTCTGCTTCTGTTTTCCTGTCTCAAAGGCTATGGAGTGAGGCACAGCTTATTGTGAATGGGGCTTTAGACAAAGATGAATGAAAAGTCTAATCTTTGAGCCAAACTAAGAAAAGGCAGGAAATTCAAAGTAAAAGCTGTTACTCGAGCATTTACTCATGTGGTGGGATGGGGAGAAAGCACAATGGTGTGAAATAAAGAGCCACTATTGACCTTAACTCTGGATTTGCTGGCTTTTGATACCCATTGAAGCACACATTTAAGTATCTAAAATATTGGTGACATCTTAAAAAAAAAAATCATTTAGGTATTTCACATCTGTAACCCTTTTTTTAAGCAGAATATTTACTAGGTTAAAGAAATCCTTCAGCACTTTTATCTGTCATTTTAAAGCTGTTGTAGTTCAACCATTTCTGTAGTATCTAGATACCAGAAAGTGTAGCATATCTGTTTTTGTTTTGATATTTAGTTCATTTATTTTGTACTGCATCATTTTACTTTTGTCTGAAGTAAATTCATTTGACTAAGTTATAGCACTCAGACACCCATGCCCTTCTGCCTCGAGAAAACACACAGGAATAACAACCACACATCTGGCAGCTTTTACTGTTGTGCTTTGTGTTAAGCGTATGTATTACCTTTCACTGAATTTAATTCAGAGATTACAGAGAGGTTTGGAAATCAGTGGTGTGTTCAGTTGAGAACATTCCACTTAGAGCACGCCAAAGAATGTTTTCCATTGAGTATGCTATGTATGTGGACAGAGCCTGATTGACCTACTGATTGTGGTGTTTTGTACTGACATGCCAAAATATCTGAATTCAGTTACTAGTGTGTAACTATCCTAATTTAACAGTGACCCCTTCAGGCAAATAAGGAATGGTTTTGACTGGTTTCGGTCCACCCCTCCTCACTTACAAACATGATTACCATGATGGGGTGTAAAGTCCACAGAAATTGAAGGAGTGAATGTTGAAGATTATGACACGATGAGACCGGAATTAGTATCAGATAGATATGAATTCAAGCTTGTTCAATGTAATGTAGAGCTTTTAATGCTATACATACGTGAGATATTGGGAAAGAAGAGGAGAGTCAAGGTATTATGCAATTCTTATGAATGTCTAATTTTTTTATATATGCTTTTCTGCAGCCTACCCACTTGGCAGATTTCAATCAGGTGCAGACTATTCAGTATTCAAACAGTGAAGACAAGGACAGAAAAGGGATGTTACAGCTCAAAATAGCAGGAGCACCTGAGGTAAGATATTGACAGCTGTCAATATCTTAAAGTTATTGATAAAGTTATTGATAAAGTTTATGCATATTTTGTTTCTCTACCCTATAAGAAAATTACATTGAAATTGTTTCCAACAGTAATATATACACACACACACACACAAATACCAAAAATGGAGCTTGAGGAAATTATTCTGTGTGCAGTAATGCTTTTTAAGCCTCTCTTGTACAATTTAATTATAATAAAATGGAATAAATTTGTTTACTCCAAATCTTTAAGTGGCTGCCTGTTTGACTTCATTTTTTTCCTTAAATTATCACTAAGATGAATCTCTGACATTTTTATTTACCTGTTAATATTATAAATTGGAACATTTAAATTAGAGCAAAGAGCATTTTACATCATGTCAACATTAACCAAAGCTCAGAGAAGAGTAGTTCATATTCTGTAGGGGGGGAAATAGTCCTAAAAATTGATTGTTCAGAGTACCAAATACATTACAAGAATATGTAATAATACTGCATTGAAGTTATAGATTTGTTACTTTGAATTTTAAATGTGTGTATATATATTTTTTTTAACTCAGAAAAAATAAAAGGCCTGGGTTTGTTTCTCTGGCTTTTCACTTCTGGATTTCGGTACTTGGTTTGTCCCAGGGGAAAATGAGCTTGGTTTCATATTAGTTCTGTAGGTACATTATGCTGAACTTATTCAGCACAAATATGAGTGATTAGCAAGAGCTGGCACAAATAAATAGGACAGGTTCCCTGCACCAAGGTGCTTACAATCTAAATGATATGGCCCTGTGCAGTTGGACTGAAGGAAGAGAGACAGTGGACGCAGTAATAAAATTCTGTGGTTTCACAAGAAAGATGTGCGCACAGCAGGGGGGAAATACTATTAAGGGTTTTTTCTATTAAAAATATGTACAGTAAGTGAATATGTGAAATAAGACAACATGTTTTGGTGGACCTTTTTTTTGTATCAAGGAAGGATTTGAAAGAGGGGGATAAGGTAGCTTGGTGAACTTGGTCAAGGAGGGCGTTCCATGCATGGTGGCCGCATGGAAAAAGTCACAGAGTCCTCTGTGGAAGAAACATACAAACAGAGCGTAAAGCCTGGCAGAATTGGTAGAGAGTAGGCGGGTGAACAGGCAGGCAGTGTGATAAGGAGAGTAGGTCAGATAAATAGTCTGGAGTAAAGTAAAGCAAAACAGTGGAAGAGAGAGGAGTTTGTATTTGATGTAATGGAGAAGAGGGGTCTAATGGAAGAATTTAAAGACAGGTGTGTGAGATGTGGTCAGAATAATAAATGAGGAAGATGATCTTTATCTGTGAGAGCTTGAGGTTACTGTGGTCTAGTGAGTCTATTCCTGCCTGTACCATTGACCATTGGTATGGCCTGGGCAATTCACTTCACTTTTCTGTGCTTCTGTTTCTCCTCCCTTTGTCTTGTCTATTTAGATGGTAAGCTCTCTGAGACAGGGAACTGCCTTACAAAGTGTTTTTACAGTTAATTGCAGAGTGGGACCCCAGTCCCCATTGGAGTCTCTAGGCCTTACACAATACAAATAAATTATAACAACAGCTGCATTTGTTACTTTCCAGGCATTCTGCAAACCTCTTTTTTTTCCTTGGGTCTTTGAGGGAGAGGGTGAGTTAAGAGAAAGAGTCATCAGGTTATTATGATTCTGGTTGGCAGATATTTTAACATTGTGTTTGCAGTTCACTGTATTCTTTGTGATTCTGTTTTAAGTTTTGTTTTATTTTCATTTTTGTAAAAGAGTGTAGATTTAAAGGATGTAAGCCTTAAAGAAGCATAAATAAATAAACTAACTGTCCTGCTGCTCTAGCATTAATAATAATTGGAGTGTACATCACACTTTTCATTCATAGAGCTCCAAATGATGATTAAGTAGTATTGTCACTATTCTATAGCTGGGGAAACTAAAGCACCAAGAGGTGGCTTCCCAAGGTCATACTGTGAGCTAGTGACAGAGCTGGGAATAGAAATCACATCACCTGCACTTGTGTCCTATCCACTGAATGACAGCAGCCTCTAAGGATTTGAAAAAGAGAGAGGACAGGCTGCCTGTGTCCACATGGAGGAGAACCAATAAAAAGTTGGAATGAACAGTTAATACCAAAACAGTGTTTAAGCTTGGACTTTTTAAAGTTGGGGAACACTTACTTTTAGGGCAAGGAATGTGTTGCTGTAGGAGCGTAGAAAAGGAAAGCACGGTGGAGATATCATCACCTTTAAGAGTTCTGAGGAATAAACAGCTTCCACGGCAGAAGAAAATTATGTTAAGATTGTGACTTCAGTGTTGATTTTTTTTTAATGTGGACAATTGGTCACTAGAGGCTAGCCTGAGAAACCACTTAAATAAGATCAGGTTAATTTTTCATTTAGGAAAAAAGTTTTAATTTGCTGCACCTTCAGACCCTATTCTTTAGGGGGTACTAATTAGGATTGATATTCCTCTGCAAAAATATTTTAATATATGTTCTATTACTGTGTCCTCCTATGGATGCGGATGGCACTTAGTATATTATTGGTGCTACCAGAGTACAAATAATCACTGCTAATAATCTGATGTATATAGTTTTACTCTTGCCCACATCTTTGTTTAATGTTTTCAAGTATGTACAAATCTCTGATGCAATGGCACAGCTGTTCTGCTCAATGCTTGCGACCCAAATAATGCCTCTCTTGTTGGTGCCTTGTTTTTTTTGTTTGTTTTTTTTCTTAGCCTCTGACAGTGACAGCACCATCCTTAACCATTGCAGAGAATATGGCTGACCTGATAGATGGATATTGCAGACTGGTGAACGGAGCCACGCAGTCTTTTATCATCAGGCCTCAGAAAGGTAAGATGTTATTTCATTCAGGAAAGAATGTACTTTGTGATAGTCCAATTCATGATATACTACTTGAAAATTAAACAATTGATGCAAGGTAGCAACAAAGTCTTACTCAAAAGGAGGGCAGGGGGGTGCTCTCTTTTTATCAGGAAATATGGGAGTTTGTTATTGTTAAAAAAACTGTTAGTAGATATCTTCATCTAAAAGGTCACTTAATGATGGATAATTTAGATAGGTTTTCACCAGTCATTGCTTTACACTGTTATAAAGGTAGCTGCAAATGATAGAAAATAAATTGTAATTAAAGGCACATCTAATGAGGAACTATTTCTTGAAATCCGATTCTTTATTTAACATCCAAATGAAAATCAACCTGGACTAATTAGAATGGATTTCTGACTCATGATACAGTGAAAATAAAAATTCTCTTCCTCCCAGATACTTGTAAACTGCTCCATATTCATTTATTAGCCTTGGTGTACTGAGAGCCTTTGTCACAAAATATAGTTAAAGCAGAGCAAGTGTTCTGTAGTATTTTGATACCAAATTGAATCAGTTGTTTTAATACAAAATGTGGGGGGGGGGGACTGTAAGCAGTCACAGCTGCATTCAAAGGAAGCATATGGCTATCTCAGCATGCTATCAAGTTAAAATTTTAGTTATTTCTCCTTGACAGAAACTTGATGTTGTTTAAGAAAATGTGAATTTTTTATCACATATCCTGGGAAAATCTCTTAAGGCTTAAATAAAGGAGACTTTTGCACAATTTATTTACTTTTATCTGAGTAAATATACAAGGCAGATTTACAAATTTGAGGTACATCATACACTGACGCACAGAGATGCTAAAACACTTGTTATCTGTCAGATCAGCTTGGATTCTGTCAGGATGAAAATTACGTTTTAAGAAACCACATATTTTTCTGAGTTTTGTTACTAAGATGTGGTAGAACCTGCAGACTGAGTCCCCTTTCACTTCTTTTTTACAACTGTTTTTCTGTCTATTGCTCTTCAAATGATGTAGAGTTGTTGAGACAATCCACGTCCTTCAGTGGTCTGTATAGAAGTATCCTACTCGTGCATGATTATGAAAACTCCATGCACTCTTCCCTTCTACTCTCTAAAGGAACAGCATTTAATTGTTCTATCTTGAGAGATGTGACTATTAAGCGATTACTTATTGCCATTATGCAGATAAAATATAACTTATTCTTCATGTGCATTGATAACTTTATTCTTAAAGGTGAATGCTTCTGCTTTGTATATTCTGACTTCTTGCGCAATTGGCATTCACCTCAAAACAAACAACTGCTTGCTTTTGAATCCCTCAAGTTCTGCTTCCTTCTCTTCCAATCACAGAAAAGCTTCCCAGCCCGTCTCTTCCCAAAAGTACAAATTCCACGCCCACCATCCATATCAAGGTCCAATTTTTGCCATACCTAACTGATTCTTCCACTCTCCAGTCTTCTTCCCAAGCAGCGTTCACAATTCTTTCCCCCGCCTTGAACACCACAAGTTCAGATTTCTTGCCACTTCCCAGCCCCAAAAGTTTCCTTTCCAGACCATGCAATGTTATTTCAGATGTCCATATGTCAACTTTAAATCAGTGTGGCCAAAAATGAACTTTTGATCTTTCCCCTACTCAAGCCTTTACCTTACCCCAATTTCTCCACATCACCACTATGCTCTCAGTCACACAGGTCCATGATCTGGGTGTCCTCTTTAAGTTAAGACTGCCCTCTCTCTGGAGCCACAAATCCAGTCCCTGACCAAGTCTTGCCACTTCTGTCTAAGTAGTATTTCAAAGGTTCGGCCTTTCTTGTCTCTCCAGACTGCCAAGGCTGTTTTTCAGGCTTCCATCAACTCATGAAACAAACCACATTGCTCCCTGTTAAATCAATTCATATCACAACTGCCAAGATCTTTCTGGCTCATTGCTCTGGCTCCCTGTTCTCCTTCACATCAAACATGAGCTCTTTTACATTACCATTAAGGCCCTTCACTACTGAGCCTTGCTCCTGTCCATCTGATCTACAGGCTTCTCAAGGATTCAGTTCCTGATTTGACTCTACCAATAATGCATCCTTGATATTCTGATTTTCTGCTTCTCTCTCAAATCCCTCTGTGTTTTCTCCCATGCTCCCACCCATACAAATGAAAATCTCCCAGCCAAAGTCCATAAAACAGCCACCATATTCTCAAAGTCTGTCCTCAAAACTCACCTCTTCCTAAATACCTACAGTTCTTCTTCGAGTACTTGCTCATATCGATTCCAATTAGGTATGCATGCTCTGCGTGCAAGTTTGCCGGAAGATTTTTCCCTAGCAACACTTGGTGGGTCGGCTGTGCACCCCCTGGAGTGGCACCGCTATGGCATTGGATATATACCCCTGCCAACCCAACCGCCCCTCAGTTCCTTCTTACCACCCGCGTCGGTCTTTGGAACAGTGGAGTGCAGTTTTACTGACCTCCACCTCCCTAGCTACTCGTAGTTCTCTAGTTATTTTTGTGTGTATAGTTCAAAGTTATATAGTTATAGTTAATTTTTATCATTCATAGTTAGTGTTATAGTTAAGAGGGGTTCGGGGATTAGCCCCTTCCCCACACCCAGTGCCGGCACCCATGCCCGGTTCACCAAGTTTCAAACTGTGCTCGACCTGTCATAAGCCGATGCTGACAGGAGATCCACACGACTCCTGTCTTAAGTGCCTCGGGGAATCTCACCTGGCAGATAAGTGTCACATTTGCAAGGCTTTTAAGCCGAGAACGAAAAAGGAGTGGGACTTTCAGCTAAAACAGCTCCTCATGGAGGCGGCTCTTACTCCTCCGCCTTCGGCACTGAGCGCTGGTCAGTCGGCAGGCAGAAGCGCCTCCTCGGCACCGGACCGCGCCAGTACTGCCAAGGCCTCTCAGCACCAGCCGTCACCCGCACCGAAGTCAACTCAGCACCGCTCACTCTCCCCGAGGTCGAGAAAGCCTAAGACTCCTGCTGCTTCCGTGCCACCTGCACCGCAGCCAGAGAGCTCGTCTAAGTCGGATCGCCTGGCACTGACACCTGTTGCGGCACCGACGACATCGGCACCGTCGATTCCGGTCCCACAAGGGCCGTCGAGTCCCGCGCCTGTTAGCTCCCCGGCACGAGCTGTGGTTGAGCTTATTATCCCATCCAGGCCGGAGATGTTCTCAACGGTGAGGGATCTGATTGCCATGACAGAGTCAATGCTGCCTCACCCCCCGGCAACGCCGGTGCAGGTAATACAGTCTATCACCAAGCCTGCCTTGATAAGACCATCCTCTGTCAGCACAGCAGAGCAGCACCATTCATGATCACGGTCCCGCAGACCCTCCAGGTCCCGTCGGCGCTCCCACTCCCGACGCCGCTCGCAGTCCCGGCACCGTTCTTCTCCTCGGTACCGGTCGCACTCGCGGCACCGTTCAGTATCCCGTTCGCTGGCCCGCTACTCTTGGCACCATTCCAGCTCCCGGCACCGCTCCAGGCACCGGGACTCCCGTAGCCACTCCCGACGTCAAGTCTCGAGATCTCGGTTGACCTCCCGGCATCGCTCCGGTCACAGGTCCCAATCTCGTTCCTGGTATCGGTATGCCTCCTGGTACCGGTCCCCGGTGCCGAGTAGAGCAAGTTCTGCTAGAGACAGAGACTCTGCCCAGGGCTTTTCAGCCCCTCCATGGCCATCCAGACACACATCGGTGTCGTCCCACTTGGACAGCTCTTATGCACAGGACCGCGATTCCAATGTGCCCACCAGAGTCTCCCAAGAGACCCAGGCCCAGGACCAAGGCCTCCATCAGTGGTCTTTCTGGACACCTTGTGTGTACCACCATGCCCAAGGCATACCCGTAGTTCCGTCCCGCTCTGTCCCATCAGAGCACCGAGTGCCAGAGGCGACAGTTAGCTGTCCTCCTCTGACTGCTACGGGGGAAGCCCCAGTTCACCCACCAGACTCCCAGGTTCCACTGGAGCAGGAGATCACCCAAGAGCAAGAGGCCACACAGGACCCGCTCGTCCCAGGCATCTCCTCTTCCTCTTCTCCAGATGATGCGGTGGCAGGAACATCCTCCTCAGGCCCTCCTCCAATTGACCTGAGAGCCCATCAGGACTTCCTGAGGAGAGTAGCACTCAATATGAACCTCCAGGTGGAGGAGGTCCCGGAGGTAGAGGACCCGGTAGTGGACATTCTGTCGGCGGATGCCCCCACCAGAGTAGCCCTACCGTTTATTCAGACCATCCAGGCCAATGCCGATACTATATGGCCAGGGGAGTCTCCAGCCTGTATCCCTCCTGCGGCCAGGGGAGTCGAGCGTAAATACATGGTACCCTCTAAAGGGTACAAGTACTTGTATGTCCATCCTCCTCCCTGCTCACTAGTTGTCCAGTCTGTTAATGAGAGAGAACGCCGTGGCCAGCAGGCACCAGCCCCGAAATCGAAGGAGGCTAGGCGAATGGACCTACTCGGCAGGGGCCCTGCAGCTCCGGGTGGCAAATCAACAAGCCTTGCTTAGCCGCTATAATAGACTCATAGACTCATAGGTCAGAAGGGACCAATCTGATCATCTAGTCTGACCTCCTGCACAAGGCAGGCCACAGAACCCCACCCATCCAATTTTATAACAACCCCTATCCCAGGACCGAGTTATTGAAATCCTCAAAACTGGTTTGAAGACCTCAAGCTGCAGAGAAACCACCAGCAAGCGACCCATGCCCCACGCTGCAGGGGAAGGCGAAAAACCTCCAGGGCCCCTGCCAATCCGCCCTGGAGGAAAATTCTTTCCCGACCCCAAATATGGCGATAAGCTAAACCCTGAGCATGTGGGCAAGAGTCACCAGCCAGCACCCAAGAAGGAATTCTCTGCAGTAACTCAGTTCCCATTCCATCCAACATCTCCCTGCAGACCATTGAGCAGACCTATCTGGTGGTAATTATAATACCTGGGTGGCGGTGGGTAAGTTTATGGAGCTACTTCCTCAAGACTCCCGCCAAGAGTTCGCTGCCCTCTTGGAGGAAGGGAAAAAGGTGGCCAGAACTTCCTTCCAGGCCTCGTTGGATGCAGCCGACTCAGCAGCCAGGACTCTGGCCTCGGGTGTTGCCATGAGGCGCATCTCATGGCTTCAGGTTTCAAGCCGGAGCTGCAGTATACCATTCAGGACTTGCCATTTGATGGTAAAGGTCTCTTCTCAGAAAAGACTGTCCCCAGGCTGCAAAGCCTGAAGGACAACAGGGTCATAATGCGCTCTCTCGGCATGCATACACTGGTGACCCAACGTACGCCTTTCCGTCCACAACCTCACTGCCCATACTCTATGCCTAGACAAAGACAGGACTTTGGCAGGCAGCGCGGCCGAGGTGGTCGTAGACGACAATCAGGACCCCAAGGGGGCCAAAATCAAGGTCCCTCGAAACCACCAGCCAGACCAAAGACGAACCTTTGAAGGTGCGCCCGAGAGCGGCGTACCAGTTACAGGCCAGGATCCTTCTCCAACCGTATCTCCTACTTCCTCCTGGCGTGGTCCCAGTTAACTTCATATGGCTGGGTCCTACGCACGGTGGAGTATAGGTACCACCTCCAATTTATTTCCGTCCCGCCTTCCTACCCTCCAACCCCGTCCCTCTTCAGGGACCCCTCTCACGAGCAATTCCTCTTGCAAGAAGTGCGGACGCTCCTCGCCATGGGAGCTATAGAGGAAGTACCAAAGGACGAAAGGGGCAAGGGGTTTTACTCCCATTATTTCCTAATCCCCAAGTTGAAGGGAGGTCTCAGACCTATCCTAGACCTGCGAGGACTCAACCAGTTTATGACAAAGTTGAAGTTCCGCATGGTATCGCTGGAGACTGTTATCCCATCCTTGGATCCTGGAGACTGGTATGCCGCCCTCAATATGAAGGACGTGTACTTTCACATCACCATTTTGTCTCCACACAGAAGGTACCTCCGCTTCGTAGCCAACCGTCAGCACTTCCAGTTTACGGTCCTGCCGTTTGGCCTTTCTGTAGCCCCAAGGGTATTTACAAAGTGTATGGCCGTAGTCACCGCCTATCTCCGCCGACGTCGGATACATGTTTTTCCGTATCTAGACGATTGGCTCATCCGAGGGGCCTCCGAGACAAAGGTCACCCAGCATGTGGGCATCGTCAAGGACCTATTCACACGTCTAGGCCTGATGATCAATACAGAAAAATCCACTCTGGTTCCCACACAGAGGTTAGACTTCATAGGAGCTATCCTGGACTCCAATCTAGCCAGGACCTGCTTACCGCAGCCGCGGTTTCAGGCGATGGCAACAATCATCTGAGGTCTTGCAGAATTTCCCGACGACCTCGGCTCGTGCTTGTATCAGTCTCCCGGATCACATGGCTGCCTGCACGTTCATAACCAAATACACCAGACTCCACCTCCGTCTTCTCCAAGCTTGGCTCAGCTTGGTATACCACCCAGGCAGGGCCCAATAGACACGATAGTCACCATTCCCCCGAGCACCCTAGGCTCCCTAGAATGGTGGCTAACTCCCTCCCTGGTGTGTACAGGGCTGCTTTTCCATCTGCCCCAGCCCTCAATGTCCCTGACGACAGATGCGTCGTCTCTCGGCTGGGGTGTTCACCTTTAACACCTTCGTACTCAAGGCCCCTGGTCATCTCAGGAACTGGCATTACACATAAATGTCAGAGAACTGAGAGCAGTCTGCCTGGCGTGCCAGGCGTTCCAGCAACATTTACAAGGCCGCTGTGTCTCAGTGTTTACAGACAACACAACGGCCATGTACTACATAAAAAAGCAGGGAGGGACATGATCCTCCCTGCTTTGTCAGGAGGCCATCCAACTCTGGGACTTTTGCATAGCCCACTCGATAGACCTGGTAGCATCCTTTCTCCCAGGGGTTCGGAACACTCTGGCAGATCGACTCAGCAGGTCCTTCCTTCTCATGAGTAGTCGATCCGCCCGGACGTTATTCATTCTGTTTCCAGAAGTCGGATTTCCCCACATAGATCTGTTCACTTCCTGCGCGAACAGGAAATGCCAGATGTTCTGCTCCTTCCAAGGTCTCTCCCTGGGCTCCATCTCGGACGCTTTCCTGATGCCGTGGAAAAGCCAGCTGCTTTATGCCTTCCCACCGTTCCCGCTGGTTCACAAGGTCCTGCTAAAACTCCACAGGGACAGAGCGTGCCTGATCATGATCGCTCCAGCGTGGCCCAGGCAGCACTGGTACACCACATTGCTCGACCTGTCGATAGCCAACCCAATTACCCTGCCACTCCACCCAGACCTCATAACTCAGGACCATGGCAGGCTTCGCCACCCAGACCTTCAGGCCTTTCACCTCATGGCGTGGCTGCTGTGTAGCTAAACCAGTCAGAGTTACGTTGCTGTGCATCAGTACGACAAGTTCTCCTGGGTAGGAGGAAACCTTCCACCCGGTCAACGTATCTGGCCAAGTGGAAGCGTTTCTCCTGCTGGTGCGAAACGCATAATCTTACTCTCACTGAAGTCTCGATTCCCTCTATTTTGGACTACCTCTGGTCTCTCAAACAGCAGGGCCTAGCAATATCATCACTGAGGGTACACTTGGCAGCTATCTCTACCTTCCACCCAGGGGAAGATGGCCGTTCCGTGTTCTCACGCCCTATTGTTTTGAGGTTCCTCAAGGGCTTGGACCGCCTATCCCCCCAAGTACGCCGCCCAGCCCCAACCTGGGACCTCAACCTGATTTTAATCAGGCTTATGTCTCCCCCATTTGAGCCGTTAGCAACCTGCTCGCTACTCTACCTGTCTTGGAAGACAGCTTTCCTCGTAGCCATTACATCGGCCAGACAAGTCTCTGAGCTTAGGGCTCTTACGGTGGATCCACTGTACACTGTGTTCCACAGGGACAAGGTGCAGTTGCGGCCACACCTGGCATTCCTCCCTAAGGTGGTTTCAGCCTTTCATGTTAACCAGGACATCTTTCTCCTGGTCTTCTTCCTGAAGCCACACTCAACGTGACGGTAGCAACAATTGCACTTCTAGGACGTCCTTAGAGCGCTCGCATTTTATATTGAGCGGACAAAACCCTTTCGTAAAATGCCCCAACTCTTTGTGGCGGTAGCAGATCGAATGAAAGGCCTACGTGTTTCCTCTCAGAGGATCTCATCTTGGGTGACGGCGTGCATCTGCACTTGTTATGGTTTGGCTCATATTTCCCCAAGCCACATCACTGCGCATTCTACCAGGGCTCAGGCTTCATCTGCCTCTTTCCTGGCTCGTGTACCTATCCAGGAGATATGTCATGCAGCTACCTGGTCTTCGGTCCACACCTTTGCTTCACATTATGCTCTGGTTCAACAATCCAGAGATGATGCAGCCTTTGGCTCAGCAGTTTTGCATTCTGCAACATCTCACTCCGACCCCACCGCCTAGGTAAGGCTTGGGAATCACCTAATTGGAATCGATATGAGCAAGCACTTGAAGAAGAAAATACGGTTATTCACCTTTGTAACTGTTGTTCTTCGAGATGTGTTGCTCATATCCATTCCAAACCCGCCCTCCTTCCCCACTGTCAGAGTAGCCGGCAAGAAGGAACTGAGGGGCGGTTGGGCCGGCAGGGGTATATATCCGACGCCATAGCAGCGCCACTCCAGGGGGCGCCCAGTCAACCCACCGAGTGTTGCTAGGGTAAAAATCTTCCAGCAAACGTGCAAGCGGCGCGCACACCTAATTGGAATGGATATGAGCAACACATCTCGAAGAACAACAGTTACAAAAGTGAGTAACCTGCAACCTGATACTGGGATAGGCAGGTGGTGAGTTGTGATTTATTGCCCCTGATTGGCTAAGAATTGCACTCATCCTTTTATTTTTCACCATGTCCCTCATTTCTTTTTCTCCCCCGACCCTAACCCGCTTGTATGTGTCATCCACTTGTTACGTCTTGTCTTGTAGATTGTAAGCTCCTTAGGGCAAGGATTGTCATTTCCTACAGTGGTTGGCTTCTAGGTGCTACTGCAATATAAATGTTAAGTAATAACCTATGATGCAAATGCAGCCATGTCTGTGCTGGAACATTACATGTGGCATCACAACACAATAGCTTAGAACAGGAAATGAAGGAAAAAACTTAATTAAATTGAAACGATAGGGAACACTTCAGTAGATAGAATACAGCTACTGGAAAGAAATAGGACCAAGAAATGGGATAATCCCGCTCTTGCAAGCATCCTTACAAATTAATAGACGTGCAGAAAGTTCAGTGAATCCTTAATGACAGCTACTGGCCAAAGCCTCAGTTCTACCTCTCAAATGAAACTCAATACTTCCAACAACATAACAGCTTTTCACGCTCCCATGCGATGCTGGTTCAGTAACAGCTAAGAGGGAAGAGTGTTACCTACTGAGTCACCACTAACACCTTGAGTGTTTCTTGGGTGTCTATCATCCAAATACTGACAGTCCCCTTGGGTTAAATTTGAGATTAAACCCAATAACATACTAGCACAAAATAGTCTAAATTAGGTTTAGCCTCAGTTGGAAGCCATAAAACCATATACTTTCTAAGGGAAGAAATGCTGTGTTTAGTCTGATCCTTAGTGGTTTTAGAGCATCAGCAGGATCCAGACTTTGTGGGATTTATTGGCGCACTCTTTTTCTGTATAATTGCCAGCAAGCACCATGTAATACCTTAGCTGTTACCATCTGTGCAAGAAAGATTTTTTTTTCAGACCATTTGTTTTCTTCCTCAAATTTCTGTAGCTTTAAAAGCATACTCAGCTATAAAAGTTTACTTTAGAAAGAGTGACAGTGATTTGCACTGATCTATGTGGTGTACTTGTAAGTACATCTCTTAGCTGAAACAAATGAGTAATGAATGATTCAGATAAGGGGCTGTTCTTAAACCAACGTGCCTTACTGTACTTCACTTACTTTATGTAAGTTTGTTCTCGATATGCTAACATAAGAATACCTCACATAGAATATATATTTGGCAAGTTTCTTAAAAAAGGCCTGGCTTCATTAATGCAAACTGACCTACACCATTTCCTAGTCATGTAAGATCAACTGTTTGGGGGGTTTTTATGTTTTTTCTTTGAGGGTTTTTGTTTTGTTTTGTTTTTTAAATCTCATGGTAATATTCAGCCTCATCAAGCATTAATTAAAACTTTGTACAGTGAGAGCTCTTCCCCAACCTGGATGCAGAATTCCAAGAGCCTTCTCCTGAATGAGCTCTGATTTTATCAACTGTGCCAGAAAAAAATCTTTGTAGCCGCTCTTGCTCCTAACTCAATAGGTCTTTTCTCATTTGAACATTTTTTTTTTCCTTGTGGCTCGTTATGCAAGAGTTCTTACAAATGATCACTCTGGATCACTGAGGAAAGTCGTGTCTTTGGGATATTAACAGTCTCACTATGCATAAATTATTGAAAAGCTGTAAATTTGTATTTGTTGAGAGAGCACTATTAGTAGTTTTGTTTAAAGCCTGAAAATTTAGAGTTCTACTTTTTATTTGTTTATTTCATAAATATTTTGTTAAATCAAATGAAATCGGCTAACCTAATAACGTATGGAAGAAGAGTATAAATTAAATGACTTTTATAAAGATATGATGACTGGAACTAAGTTGTTAGCATCTTCATGATATAGTGCACTAAATGGTTACAGCAGTCGAATGCCTTTCCTGAAATCTAAATCTTGTGACCTGAATTTTTGAGCTACTATATCAGTTCGGCAATTTTGCATTGATTAACAAATTTCTCAGAGACTGTTTTTGAAACACTATGGAGAAATACATGAATAGATGATACATGTAACTGGTTATGCCTGTATACCAAAACCAATCTTTATATTCAAACATTATTTCCTTTTGTCTCCTTTCTGAAAAGATCATAATCAAGTCAAAATCAATCTTAAATACTTCAAACCAAAATTTAATAAGATGGAAAGTTGTCCAAATAATTGTGTTCATTATTCAATCATATGAAATGTCATTTTCAAGTACTAATTGAACTTTTTCATCCTACTGTCAGAATAGCAAAATATCTTCTAACTCACTTATCTATTGTATCACACTAATTGTTTGGAAAACATAATTCCAGCTATATATATATATAAAACGATGGGGTCTAAATTAGCTGTTACCACTCAAGAAAGATCTTGGAGTCATTGTGGATAGTTCTCTGAAAACAACAAAATGTTGGGAATCATTAGTAAAGGGAAAGATAATGAGAGAAAAAATATCATATTGCCTCTATATAACATCCATGGTACGCCCACATCTTGAATACTGCATGCAGATGTGGTTGCCCCATCTCAAAATATATATATATTGGAATTGGAAAAGGAACAGAAAAGGGCAGCAAAAATTATTAGGGGTATGGAACAGCTTCTGTATGAGGAGTGATTAATAAGACTGGGACTTTTCAGTTTGGAAAAGAAACAGCTAAGGGGGATATATAATAGAGGTCTATGAAATCATGTCTGGTGTGGAGAAAATAAATGTCGAAGTGTTACTTACTCCTAACACCAGAACTAGGAGTCACCAAATGAAATTCATAGGCAGCAGGTTTAAAACAAACAAAAGGAAATATTCCTTCACACAATGGATAGTCAACTTGTTGAACACTTTGCCAGAGGATGTTGTGAAGGTCAAGACTATCACAGAGTTCAGAAAAAGAACTAGATAAATTCATGGAGGATAGGTCCATCAATGGCCATTATCCAGGATGGGCAGGGACGCAAAACCATGCTCTGAAGTGTCCCTGGCCTAGCCTCTGTTGGCCAGAAGCTGGGAATGGGTGACAGGGGATGGGTCACTTGATGATTACATGTTCTGTTCATTCCCTGTAAAGCACCTTGCATTGGTCACTGTCAGAAGACAAGGTATAGACACACCATTGGTCTGACCCAGTATGGCCGTTCTTATGTAATGCTTTTGACAAGCATTTTATTAGAGCATTTGTTTGCTTTGAAAATTATTTCATTTGTGATGTGAATGAAGTTTAAATTGTGATAAATCCAAATATACCTGAAAGAGCTTTTAATGTGTCTGTTATGCACAGCTGGCTTTTAAACTGAATATAGGGGGAGGGTGGTGGAATCCTTAACAGTGAAATCTTTGATGATCTTAAACACAAAAAAGAAGCTTATAAGAAGTGGAAGCTTGGACAAATGACCAGGGAGGAGTATAAAATTATTGCTCAGGCATGCAGGAGTGAAATCAGGAAGGCCAAATCACAATTGGAGTTGCAACTAGCAAGGGATGTTAAGAGTAACAAGAAGAGTTTCTACAGTATGTTAACAACGAGATGGTTAGGGAAACTGTGGGCCCCTTACTGAATGGGGAGGCAACCTAGTGACAGAGGATGTGAAAAAAGCTAATGTACATACTGCTTTTTTTGCCTCTGTCTTCACAAACAAGGTCAGCTCCCAGACTACTGCACTGAGCAGCACAGTATGGGGAGGAGGTAACCAGCCCTCTGTGGAGAAAGAATTGGTTCAGGACTATTTAGAAAAGCTGGACAAGGACAGGTCCATGGGGCTGGATGCACTGCATCCGAGGATGCTAAAGGAGTTGGCGGATGTGATTGCAGAGCCATTGGCCATTATCTTTGAAAACTCATGGCAATTGGGGGAGGTCCCAGATGACTGGAAAAAGGCTAAGGTAGTGCCCATCTTTAAAAAAGGGAAGGAGGAGGATCCGGGAAACTACAGGCCAGTAGGCCTCACCTAAGTCCCTGGAAAAACCATGGAGCAGGTCCTCAAGGAATCAATTCTGAAGCACTTAGAGGAGAGAAAAGTGATCAGGAACAGTCAGCATGGATTCACCAAGGGCAAGTCATGCCTGACTAACCTAATTGCCTTCTATGGTGAGATAACCCACTCTGTGGATGAGAGGAAAGCAGTGGACTTGTTATTCCTGGACTTTAGCAAAGCTTTTCATATGGTCTCCTACAGTATTCTTGCCAGCAAGTTAAAGAAGTATGAGTTGGATGAATGGACTATAAGGTGGATAGAAAGCTGGCTAGGTCATCAGGCTCAACGGGTAGTGATCAACGGCTCCATGTCTAGTTGGCAGCCGATATCAAACAGAGTGCCCCAAGTGTGAGCCTTGGGGCCGGTTTTGTTCAATATCTTCATTAATGATCTGGAAGATGGCATGGATTGCACCCTCAGCAAGTTTGCAGATGACACTAAATTGGGAGGAGTGATAGATACGCTGAAGGATAGGGATAGGATACAGAGGGACCTAGGCAGATTAGAGGATTGGGCCAAAAGAAATCTGATGAGGTTCAACAAGGACAAGTGCAGAGTCTTGCACTTAGGACGGAAGAGTCCCATGCAGTGCTACAGACTAGGGACCGAGTGGCTAGGCAGCAGTTCTGCAGAAAAGGACCTAGGGGTTACAGTGGATGAGAAGCTGGATATGAGTCAACAGAGTGCCCTTGTTGCCAAGAAAGCTAACAGCATTTTGGGCTGTATAAGTGGGAGCATTGCCTGCAGATTGAGGCATGTGATCATTCCCCTCTATTCAGCATTGGTGAGGCCTCATCTGGAGTACTGTGTCCAGTTTTGGGCCCCACACTACAAGAAGGATGTGGAAAAATTGGAAAGAGTCCAGCAGAGAGCAACAAAAATGATTTATTAGGAGAGGCTGAGGGAACTGGGATTATTTAGTCTGGAGAAGAGATGAAGGAGGGGGGATTTGATAGCTGCTTTCAACTACCTGAAACAGGGTTCCAAAGAGGATGGTTCTTGACTGTTCTCAGTAGTACCAGATGACAGAACAAGGAGAAATGGTCTCAAGTTGCAGTGGGAGAGATTTAGGGTGGATATTAGGAAATTAGGTGGATATTTGTCATTAAGATGGTCAAGCACTGGAATGGGTAACCTAGGGAGATGGTGAAATCTCCTTCCTTAGAAATTTTTAAGGTCAGGCTTGACAAAGCCTTGTCTGGGATGATTTAGTTGTAGGTTAGTCCTGCTTTGAGCAAGGGGTTGGACTAGGTGACCTCCTGAGGTCCCTTCCAACCCTGATATTCTATGATTCTAGGAATATAGTTTTTTCTCAGCTCTTGAAATGAAAAATGAATGCCTCTGCAAAAGGCTGGTCTTAGTGACATGTTTCAGATCTCAGAGTTGTACAAGTTTCAGAGTAGCAGCCGTGTTAATCTGTATCCCACAAAAGCTTATGCTTAGATAAATTGGTTAGTCTCTAAGGTGCCACAAGTACTCCAGAGCTGTGCAAGTACTTATGATCTTACAATTGTTACAGGAATGCTTTTGTCTCATATTGTAAAGGCCAGCCTGTCTGGGCTTACCTGAAGTGATCAGTTCATATTTAAAGAAATGCCATTTTAACAGCATTGCAGTGCAGTTCAGTCTTTTCAATACTGTAAACAGTGATGTTGCTTCTGATACATGACAGTGTAGACATTCGGGGGCATATCATTCCAGATCGTCCTCTTTTTCTCCTGTTTGTCTCCCCTCTTGTTGGTGATCCTCCATCAGCAAAGGTCTGTGCATCCAGATAGTGTTAATTTGTGCATAACTTAGGAGGTTGCTTTAAAGAAGTACAGTGTGCTCCTTCCTTTCCCCCAAGGCTGAGCATACAGCCCCCATTGCGCTTCCATCCCCAACCAACCCAGAGGGAATAAGAGCACAAGTTCTGTTCAGTGTTACTTTGGTACTAATGAGAATTCTTAAAACTACTCTATGGTTTATTACCATTACTCTTTAGAGTTTGGAAATGGAAGCCTTGTTTTTAAGAAAGGCGGGGGGAAATTGAGCGTGAAAGAGGAGTCAAACTCTGACTGATCTTTTGAGGCCTCTCAAAGCAAGGTACCCATTCTGTACACCTTAGGAAGTGTAGGAGGGGCAAGTGGGCAGAGGGTTATGATTTGGGTGCAATGTGAGGGTAGAGGAGAGTGGAGTGAACAAGATGGGCATAGGTAGGTTTTTAGCCACAATGAAAATTTTAAGTGCTTACAAGTTTAAAGATATATAAATGTTGGGTTGAACATGACTAAGAATCTTTATCTTTTCCTCTCTCTCGCCATCATTCGCTTGCACGTTCATCCAAGCCACCTTCAATCCTCCATACTCTTATCATGCTCTGTTGATGTCCTGTCACTCCTCCATACACTGCCTTTCCCAGATCCCCCTCCCAACTCCACCTCCAATTCCAAAACTGTCAGCACAGCTTCTATGCCATTCAATCCTCAAGCCCCAATCTCTGGCCCTCTCAGACTACTGTCCTCACAGCATGCGCCCTCCCAAACTCCAGCCCCTTTATGTTTCTTCCCATATTCTACTCTGTCTAACCTATGCCTGGAGTCAGTTGCAGAAGATATATTTCTGTTTATAAACGTTCAAAATAATGTAAAATTTCCTCTTTATACACCAATACAAAGCTCTTTTCATGTGTAGCCAAAGCCATAGCCATAGCTATAGCTACAGGTACTATAATTGTGTGTAGGGCCTGCCATTTTAGAGCACATATATCTGTGTGCACAGTGTTTCTCCACCCCATCCTAAGGTACCTGGAGGCAAAACTGGCGCTTTCTTTCATCTGATCAAAGCTTACATTTGCTTCAGGGAAAAACAAACAGTCCTGAACGTACAGTCTCTTATATACAATAGATAGCCCGCTCCAACATCCTCCTTGTTTCCTGAACCTGTGGTAATTTCCTCTTCCTTTTCCCCTCAAGATCACTTACTCAGTATTCCAATTACTCCTTTTTATATTTCTGTTTTAACAACCACTAGTTAATCTCCTTCCCTGCCTATTTTAGTGTGGAGTATCATAGATTGTTTTTGTTCTTTGTAACTTCCCTACTAACCTCCCACAAAGATACTATGATAAAAGACAATTCTTTTCCGTGTCAGCAAAAAAAAAAAAAATTGAGTTTGTCTAGGCCCAAGCATTTTAGTGATATTATTAGCTAACAAAATTAGAATTCTTTTCAGGAAGTACATTTTCTTTTTGGAGAGGTTGGGAGGATAGTTTGAAAATTGGACTTAGGTTATCATTATAACTTAACTTTAGCTATTGAGCAGGTGCTGTCACTTTATTGTACAGTCCAAATAATAAATCATATTACAAAACGCTATATTAGCTAGTATAGTGCTTCATACAATCTCTCATGTACTGAGTAGGATGGTTCAGATTAGTTTTGAATAGCTTCTTCATCTATACTAGTGTATTAGATGTATCTAATAAAATGTTCATTAATAGAGGAAGGAATTACAGTACTGTCATTTTCTGCAATGATTTGGCTGAGTTAAATTCTGTTCTCAATAATGAAAAAAACAGCTAAAGTTCTGAGGAAAAACTGTAAACGATATAGATGAAATTCAACCAGAAGTTCTGTATAGCCTGTTAACAAGATGATAATATTGTGTGATATGCTGTTGTAAAAAGAATATAGAATGATCTTTCGATTCAGTAGATGGTTTCCCTGAGAGACTATTATGATGAGACAGAATTTTATATGTATAAATATTGTACAGAGAATTTCATCAATAATATGTAAATAAAATATTAACCTTGTTTTTTTCTCTTTATGCAGAAGGTGAAAGAGCTTTACCATCAATACCAAAGTAAGTTTTGCCTGTAATTTGTCATTAAGAAACATCAGTTTTGAGTTCTAAAATGTTTTGATGAGATTCATGTAAATGACACACTTGGTCAGAGATGGGCAAACTACAGCCCGCGGGCCCTTCCTGCACGGCCCCTGAGCTCTGACCCGGGAGGCTGCCCCTGACCCCTCCCCTACTGTTCCCCCTCCCTCGCAGCCTCAACTCTCTCCGCCACCGGTGCAGTGCTTTGGGTGGCGGGGTTGTGAGCTCCTGGGGCAGTGCAGCTGCAGAGCCTGGCCTGACCCGCTGCTCTGTGCTGCACGGTGGCGATGGCATGGCTGGCTCCCCGCCGGGCAGCTTGGCTGTAGCGCCACCAGCCACTGGGTGGTCCAGGCAGCGCGGTAAGGGGGCAGGGAGCGGGGGGGTTGGATAGAGGGCAAGGGAGTTTGGGGGATGGTCAGGGGCGAGGGTGTGGATAGGGGTCAGGGCAGTCAGAGGGCGAGGAACAGAGGAGTTGAATGGGGACAGGGGTGCGGGGGGGAGCAGCTAGGAATTAAGATGAGGGGTTGGATGGGGTGGCGGGGGGCAGTCAGGGGAAGGGGTTCCTGGGGCAGTCAGGGGACAGAGAGAAAGGGTGGTTGGATGGAGCAGGGGTCCCGGGGGGGGGGGGGCGAGGGGTCAGGAATGAGAAGAGGAGTTGGATGGGGCAGCAGGGGGCAGTCAGGGGACAGGGAGCGGGTTGTGTGTGAATGGGGCGGGGTCCTGGGGTGGTAGCGTGGATCGGGAGGAGGATCGGGCCACGACTCCATCCCCTAAACGGCTCTCCATACAATTTCCAAAACACGATGTGGCCCTCAGGTCAAAAAGTTTGCCCACCCCTGCCCTAGGTTTTTAAAATATGTATTTCATTTTTATTGTTGCTTTGGGCAAATACAAGAATAATGTGTAGTCATATGAGACCATGTAAATTAAATAAGTGACAGGCGATATAAATGGTATTCAGTATAAGATCTGAAGAAAAAGTGTTAACCACCATGGATAAGACTTGATTAAGAGGAAGGGCAATCTTTTGTTTAAAGCACTGGAATGGGATTCAGGAAATCAGGTATTCTAAACGTGCATAAATTTAAGCACATGAGTAGTTAAGTGTTTGAGTTCCTTGATGAATTGGAGGCTTAATCTCTCTCTGTCTCAATGCTGGATCTGTGAAATAGAAGTAATGTTTCCATTCTCCAACCATTGGTCATCCTATCTACTGAGATTGTAAGCTCTTTGGGACTGGAACTGTCTCTTCCTATGTGTACAGTACCTATCACAATGGGGCTTAGTCTCAGCTGGGTCCTTGAGTCACTATTGTAAGACAAATAATAAATAATATCAGTAATATAAAAATGCACCTTAATTTTGTAGCCTGTTAAAATACCAAAAAATAAATAAATGCCAAAGTGGATAGCTAAATACTGTTCCAGCCATGACTGTGGAGCTGTAGAGAATGCCAATGTGTGTCAGACAAATAGATGCTAATATCTCTGACCAGTGCTGGGCAGCCATCCTGTGTCCAAGACATGGTGGGGCTCTCTGCCACCAGAACCTAGAAATTCTAAATGAAGTGGTTTTGAGACTCACTTTCCTTCCAGTTCCACCCAATGCCAGACAAGTGTTTAACATCTCCTAGGCATGCTTGTTTTGTCCTTGGGGCTGCATTTCATAACACCCCAATTGTTGTTTGAGGGAAACTCTGCTGTAGCAACTTCAAGACCCACTTGGCCTGTACTGACAAACCCACTCCATTCACTAGGTCATTCTCTCCCAGGTGAGCAACCAGGATCAGAGGTATTTTTAGCCACTTGCTCATCAGGCAAGGCTGACAAGAGGTTAAACCACTAATTATGTGCCAAAATGAGAGGGGAAGGTCCACCCCAAAGCCTGTCTGCAGCCTCATCCTGAAGTTGGTTGCCCATCTTTGTATGTGAGGATGCTTTTTGGGAACTACAATTTACACAAGACAATGAAAAACATTAAGAAAAACAAGTGAGCAAAGCCCCATTACTGCCTGTCAACCTTATGCTTGTTGACCCTTATCGTTAATCCATTCTAACATATGAATTGTTTTGGTCACCTATCTGCCTGTCTTAAGCATGAAAAGCTTATGCACCAAAACCCACTTTTAGGACAGCTCAAGTTTAGAATGAATTGAGTTATGTACAACTACAGAGTCACTTTTTTTCAGCATTAAACTGAAACATGTTGGAATTATCCATCGTCATGTATCCAGCCCTGGACACAGTTAGATAAGATTTTAGGCACTGATCCAAAGCCCTTTGAACTCAGTGGAAAAACTCATAGGCTTTGTATCCAGCCCTAATGTCTTCACTGGGAAACCTTCCACAACCTCCATGTTGTGATCTTGGACACCGTGCTGGGCTGCTCATTCTGGAAAAATCCAGTTGTCAGCATCCCACTCCAATCAACCTATTGGAAGATGTCTCAGGCCAAGGCACAGCACAGATCATTGCAGGCAGAACCAGGTACCAGCTCTTGAATCTGAAAATTTGCAAAAAAAAGGATTCCTGAAAATGCTGTTTTTAACAAACTATAACTGTTCACCTAGGGAACCTATTAGAATAAAAATAACTGTTTGTCCTTGCCTGTGTTCTAACACTACCTTTGATAATTAAAAATCCTGTCAACATTTCACTCATCTTGGAGAATGAAATTACTCTAAGGGTATGTCTTCACTACCCGCCGGATCGACGGGCAGCAATCAATCTAGCGAGGATCGATTTATCACGTCTATTTTAGACACAATAAATCGACCTTCAAGCACTCTCCCATCGACTCCTGTGTTCCACCGCCGCGAGAGGTGCAGGCGGAGTCAGCGGGGGAGCAGCAGCAGTCGACTCACCGTGGTGAAGACACCACAGTAAGTCGATCTAAGTACGTCGACATAACGTAGCTGAAGTAGCGTAACTTAGATAGATTCGCCCCCTCCCCCCCCCCCACCGTGTAGACCAGGGCTAATGCTACATCTGTACTACACATCTCTAATGGTAGCATGTAGGGTGTGTGTAGCTACATGGCGCAGTAAAAAGCAAGTTGTGCCCACGCTGTGGTGTGTAGCTACGTGTATAAATGAAAGGCTCTGGCAGGAGGAGGCAAAGGGGAAAGGCTCTGGCAGCTTCCTGCTGCTGGTGCCTTTCACTGTGGTGAGTAAAGGCTCTGACGTGGGGAGGCAGTGGGGAAAGGTTCTGGCAGCTCCCTGAGATGGGGAAAGTCTCCATCAGCAGGGAACCAGCTTCAGGATACTACACTGCTAAAAATAGTAGTGCAAACGGAAGCTGCACAGCTTGGGCGAGCAGAGAGCCATGTAGGGTACATACCCACAGGGTTCAGACGTGTCTTTACTCTGCTTGTGTAAGCAGTGCCTCACCATCTACGCTGCTATTTATATCTGTGCTAGGTGGTATGTAGTACCCGTACACTACCCACTGCTGAAAGGAGTGTACAGTGTAGACATATCTTAAGTCAGTTTCTGATTCTCCGGTGTAAACACAGTGTTGCAGGATGTGGGTTACAAACATCACAAGCAAATACTTAAATCCCAACAAAAAATTATTTTCATAGGGATTCTGTTTTAAATCACGAAAACATTTCTATTCTTACTGGATTCAATAAAACGTTTTTTCTTTAACAATACTTAAAATCACAACCTAAATTACATGTCAGTTCCTAAAGATGTATAAAGTGTATGGTTGCATATCTGATCCTTGGTACTTGGAGAAAATCAGTGGTTCTCCAAAAGCAAGCCTGACGTTTTAAAGCAGACTGTAGGTAAAAATACTATTATTTACCATTTTTTTTATTGGACTGATTTCTATTGGTGAGAGAGACAAGCTTTATAGTCTCTCTCACCAACTGAAGTTGGTCCAATAAAAGATATTACCTCACCCACTTTGTCTCACTAATATCCTGGGACCAACATAACTATGAGAATGCTGCAGTGCTTAATTTGTGCCTGGGCTGCCAAATCTAAACCCCGGCATCTCTTGGCATGGCAATTCTGAGCCCTGGCACCTCTGGGCTTGCCACGTCAGTTATGAAAGTAAAAAAATTGCTTGAGCCCTGCCACCTCTTTCATTACAAATTAAGAACTGCAATGCTGCATATGTTATTCACAGTTTAAGGCACCAGTTTACAAAAGCAACCCCATTAATAAGCACACGCTTCTGTATTTTCCTGAACTAGAGTATCTGTGAAGTAAGAACTTCAGAAAAAATTGCTTGTCTGTACATTTGTTGTAATTTATTAAGCTGAACATATGGGTAAACCAGAGTAATCTCTTTCCTACAAGAGAAGAAGGTGTCTCTCTGCGTGAAAATGAAGCACAGCAATTAATAGTTATGATCATCTATTCATGGTAAAGACCCATTGGTTTTACTGAATTTCCACATAAGGGTAGGGGGGACCATCTCTGAGGAGCAGCTTGCCTAATATTAGTCATGCTGCAGCAAAGGGGGCAACAAGATTGGAGGAAAGGAAGGATAAGCGTAAAATCAATCAGACTGTGTGGTTATTCAGAGGGGTAATGCATGAGATGATAAAATAAAAATATTTTTACATAAAATGAATACAGAGGATAAGTAGGAAGTAATGAATTTTTAAATGCATTAGTTTTTTATTGAAAGTTTTTCAGCTGCTAAGCCTTCTGTGATGAAATAATAGTTTTCCAGAAGAGCTTCTATTGGTAACAGAGAGTTAAAATGTAATTTTGCACATTCCATGCTGTTGTATTACAGGTACTATATATGCTCTTAGTATATCTGTTGCAGACAGTTCTTGGGTCAAATATTCATAAGTTTTAGGCAACACATCTTGCATCTGGAAGGGCTTTCCTTTGGCAGATCAGATTTCTGTTTCATAAATGAAGAGTGCATGATTCTTTTGTTCTTCGGTTGTAAAAAGAAAATATAATAATTTACTGAAACAGCTAACCTGACTGTTTCTTTTACTGTTGATGTTTAGTAGACTGATAAAATGCAATTTTAATTAGTCACAGTTATTTACCTGACATAGAAAATCATTGAAAACTGTTTATTCAGTTGTGCATAAATAAATCACATTTTAGACAAAAAGCCAATCATTTCTGCCAAAAGGATACACAACAAATTGCAGAATAAACCAAGGTAATCTATCACTCTGCTTTAAATTATATTTTGGCTTACAGTAGTTACCTAGTCTTTCTGACCCAAAGTATGTTGCAGAAAAGGATATTTAAGGGACAAGTTATCGAATAAGTCAGCTTGACTTAAGTTTAAAATACTGTTTTCATTTTAAGTTTCCAATATGTAATTAAATAAGTGGACATACTATTGAATTGGGTAAATAAACGGATCCTGGTTTATGTTTATGGACATGTATTATTAAAATTTATTTGGTCAAACTTGTTAAAAACAAGCTTTTCTTGAACTATGCTTATGTCATAATGAATTTCTGTGCTTTTTTAAATGGGCTTCTTAAAGCATTCCCCCGGGTAAACTTAAAATGGTACATTCCTCTTTTAATTTTCTCCCCCTCAAAATTTGTCTCTATGGCAATGGATTGGCTCTACTAATTACAGTAGGTGCCCTGTTAGAATGAATTCACAGTCTATTCAACCGTGAAGAATGTACAGCATTCACCGATTTAAACCTTTATTTTACAGGCTGGCCAACAATGAGAAGCAAGGAGTAAGGTCACATACAGTCTCTGTATCAGGTAAGGACCATTAAGATTATTAGTTTGTTTATAAAAGTAGCAAATATTTGGATTTTTTTTACACTTGTGTAAATATAGCTCACTTCTTATTGCATTGCTACTAATTTTCTTAAGACCTTAGCTTTGCTGCTTTCCTTGTGGAGTTTCTAAAGAAAAACTACTTTTTGTAACTTTCCTACAAACTGTTGTTCATAAGACCTACCAGTTGTAACTATATCCTTATTTTAAAGTATACAATATAAAGTCAGAAAACTTCAAAGCAAAGCCAATTTTAAGTACTAAAGTTTGCAGTGGCTTAGAAATATGCTAGATTGTGATGGCTTTTAATTAACTGTGTTTATTTACAAATTACTCCTCATAACTGAAATTTGTAATGAAATGAAATGAAAGGGAAAATAGGCAATATAAAAACTCCACAGTTGTCATTTTATTTTCTGAGAGAAGTGGAGATCATTATTAGCTTGCTTCTTATTGCTGCTGTTTTGCACAAACCACTATTTATATTTTAGATACTGAAAAGTCACTGACGTTAGTCTGAGCTTTGGGGGATGTGAGGAAAAACATAAATACGTATTCATCATTTGATAGTAGTATGGAAATAATAGATTCCTAATTCCTTCAGCACGTTTGGATAGAGCTGCTGTATTTATCTAAAGCTTTTAACGTTTATGTAGGCTCTCTTTCAAGGGGTGGACATTTCCTCAGAGGAAAATGTAAAAGTAGTTGAGAGTCCCTCTGCAAGATACACCATCTTCTTGATGCACAGGGATTAAGATGTGTATTTCCTAGTAATGGTTATATACCCGTGTATAGAGAAGCCTTACAACACAAGAGAATATGATTATTATAACATATTACTGAAGATTTATATTGGTTGGCCACAGGCCATAGGTACCAATTTTGGAACCAAATGGGGTTTACAATGGACATTGAGCTGCAGCCTTAAGTGTAGAGGGGCTACAACCTTACCATAATATTTTTCAACTTGTCACAAATTGGTGGGATGCACAGAAGCAGCTATGGAGTTCGTAGCTCTAGTTGATGCTCCATCATACTATGTGGAAAGTGGGAGAAAGGGCACAATGACATTTGGTTAGTGTGTCTCTGATTAAAGCTTTTTCAAGCCTTTTTAAAGAACATTATATTAACTCTGCTTCTTCCTGATATTACTCCTCCTAGGTGAAATAAACCCCCTCTGCATAAAACCCAATTAAACAGACTTTTGTACAAGGAAATAAGCATGGAAAAGGAGATGGAATTCATACACATACCAAAATGCTAGGCTGCCACACAGCATCACCAGAGCTACTATTCGAGCCCATTGACTTGAATAACAGCATCTGTGCCTTCAGTACCGACTAAGTTGGGTTTGGTGGCACTAGATCCATATAAACCTGGATTCCGCAGCCCCCTCCCTGACCAGCTAAACAGCCCCCTAAAGTGAGACACCCCACGTGACTCCTCCACCTAACCTCCCTCAGCACAGCCCCATTGCAAGTAAAAGTGTGGAAGGTCCTTGGCATCTCTGAGTATTTCACCCTCAGTTCTTAATATATATTTATAAAAACATTAAAAACTCAATATACACCTCTACCTCGATATAACGCTGTCCTCGGGAGCCAAAAAATCTTACCACGTTATAGATGAAACCACATTATATCGAACTTGCTTTGATCCACTGGAGTGCGCAGCCCCGCCCCCCGGGAGCACTGCTTTACCGCGTTATATCCGAATTCGTGTTATCTTAGGTCACGTTATATCGAGGTGGACGTGTATGTATCATATGTATAAAAATTAAATTAACAGTAAGTGCACATATCTCATGATTAAGGCTTCGAGTCTGTCATGGAGTTCACAGAAATCACAGATAACATGACTTTCCATGATCTCTCTGACTTCTGCAGCGGTTGGTGCTGGCTCAGGAGCTGCCTGAGCCAGACAGCCCTTGAGCCAGCAGCAGAATTTGGGTGTGTGAGAGGGGGCCCAGAGCTAGGGGCATGGGAGTGTGTGTGGGGGGGTGCTTACCTTGGGGGGGAGGGTCCCCCAACTCCCACTGGCATGGGCCCTGCAGCTCCTAGGTGGAGGAGGGACCAGGGGGCCCCATGCGCTGCCTGTGCCCACAGGCCCCGACCTCGCAGCTCCCACTGGCTGCAGTTCCCAGCCAATGGGAGCTGCGCAGCCGCTGCTTATGGCAGAACTGGGAGCAGTGCACAGAGTCCCCTGACTCCTCTGCTGCCTAAGAGCTTCAGGGACACGTGGAGTCGGGTAGGTAGCCCCTGCCAGCCCCACCAAACCCCACCCCCCAGCACCAGCAGAGGCCCTGGGCCCTATCCGCCAGCCCCTCCCTCCAGCAGCAGCATGGTCCCGGACCACCTTCCCTACCACCTGCAGTGCCCCCAGACCGTCCTCCCCAGAACACCCAAAGCCCCCCATCCAAGTTTTAGTTAGGTGTATATAGTAAAAGTCATGGACAAGTCACTGGATGTGAATTTTTGTTTACTACCCATGACCTGTCCATGACTTTTACTAAAAATACCCGTGACTAAAATGTAGCCTTATTCATGATCTATGTGACAGGGTGGCCTCAGGGTCCTGCCACACCCTATCCCAGAGAGGAGCAGAAGAGAAGTTCTCCAAGTGGCCTAGATTGGCTGCAGGGGAAGCCAATCAGAGGAGCTGCAGGAGCAGCCAGTCAGGGCCATATAAGAAGTAGCAGCAGAGACAAGAGTCAATCAGTTGCTGCCTGGAGGTGGAAGAGCAAGAACTGTGTTCCTGGCTGGCTGGAAGAGCAGCAGGACCATGGATAGCTCAGTGTGGGCAGGAACCAGGAGAGCTATGAAGGATCTCCTGCCCCTGGCTGCAGGGAGTGAGCAAGGACTGAACCCAGAGAGGGCTCCAGGAAGACAGTGTCTCCAGGGAGGAAGTCTTGGGGGTGAAGGGTGTCAGAGCCTTCCCAGAAGTGGTGGGAGCTGTGGAGGGCCCAGGGCAGATGGAGGGACCCAGGCTCCCCACAGCTTCCCACGCAGCTCTCCCTGACCTGGCTCCGGCCAGGGGGTGGGACTTTGAATCTGCAGCCCAGCCATGATAAGAGCTGCACAGGCAGCTGTGGGAAGCCGCAGCAGATCCTCTACTTGCTTGTGGTGCAGAGGGCCCGCAGAGAGGTGTCCACGGTCCCCTCGCTCAGGGCAGATGGAGGGTCCATGGCGCCCTGCAGCTGTGTGCCCGGCTCTTATCATGGCCAGGCTGTGGCTCTGAGGATCTTCACTCTCGTCCCGTACAGAGCTGGATCAAGCAGAGCCATGTGGGCAGCTGTGGTGAGCTGGTGCAGAGTCGCAGATCCTCCACATCCACCTGGCCTGGGCTGGGCGGGACTCTGGTTGGAGGCTGCTCTCGGCCTCCCTGCACCATGGGGAGGGAGAGGGTCCGCCTGGCTCCCACAACAGACCAGGCTTCCCAGCCGGGCTCCATGCTGGCCTGGATGGGGGTTGGGGCCTCAGGAGGGAAGAGGAGAGAGGAAGAAGGCAGCCTCTCTGGCCTCCCCCAGTTCTGGCGCTACTGCTGGGGGTATGGCCCCATTCAAGGGCTGGGAGAGGATAAAGACTGTATACCCCAGAAGGGGGTCATTCTGTTCCACCTACAGACAATGTGTGACTCGGGTGGAGGGCTGAGTCACTGAAGTCCCACCAAGGAAACGATCGACCAAGGGACTGCGCTCCCAAGAGGTGGGTGGCACTCTGATACAGCACCACAAACTGAGACTGCAGGCACTCAACCAGGGGGTGCTTGCGAGACACAGCTGCCGGCCCATTTACAATCTGTTATTGTAACCCTTGTACTGACATGCCTCTCCATCCCCAGTTACATTATATCGGAATTAGTGTGAATGTCTCTGGGCAGAAACTTAACTTTGATTTGTTCTCTAAAGCACCATGCACACTTATGGCACTGCATAAATAGGTTGTTGTAGTAATGTGATCAAATGTTTTAGTATGATGATGTTATGGTCTTCTAACCCCATAAGTCAGGAGTTTAGGGTCAAATGTAGATATGAACGGGAGACAGACAAGTAGTGCTCTGAGAGCATTGGGCATGTGTGCACACACAAACAGATGTGGTGTGTGGATCAGTTGTTGGGAATCACTTCTCTAAGTGATTGGCCTGTAAATAATATAAAACAAAACAATTTAAACCAGGAAATCTCTTCTCTGCCCCCTGGGTAAGAAAGCCAAACTAATTTTGTATTTTTATACTATTTTGTTTTTATTTTATAGTGTTTCAGATCCTCACATACTAAAACATTGTGCCTGTGTGTTTCACATTGAGTTATAAACCACTGGAAAACTGACATCACACTGAGATGATTCATGCAATCCTGCTTATTACTCATTTGGAGGTTGGGGGGGAGGTATTCTTTCCTATAAGGTGACGTGAAAGACTTTCTGACCTTTGTTTACCCCAAGTAAAGTCATGTTATGTGTCCTCTGTCAAGCTTGGCACAGATGATATTACACTGAATTTATACCATAGACACAGATTGTTAGCATGTAAGTTTGTGGTACTTGGGACATATTTTTCCTTGGGAGATGTTCTCTTTGAGAGCCTCTTGTGCTCCCTGGATGTATCAATTTGTTTCAGATGAAGTAATGTTTCATGTTGACACATACAAGTGGTACTCTTGTTGAAATCTGTATCTGATATATGGTACTGAACAATGAAAGCAACAGATGTGCGTAATGCTCAGTTAACACCAGAGCTGCAGATCAGCAGAGTCTGACAGCTGACAGCATCCAGTGCAAAACCATCTGTGGATGATGCCATAGTGAGCTGCAGAATAAGAGCTTTTCTCTGATGACATTTTAATGTTTACATCCAGAGGTTTCAAATAAGACAGGCCTTTATAGCTATCTGGAAGCTGTACCCTCCTTCATCCACTTAATAGCTTGGAAGCATAAATTCAGAACTCTGCTGCTTGTTTTCATTGACATTGCTATTCTTTGTTTAGTATTTCTCCAATATTAGAACCTTAGTAGCAAAATTTGAACTGCAGATGCAACAAAAAATAGTTACATAAAAGTTTGCCAACTAGCCATATTTGTAGTTTTAACATTCTTAGCTGAGAAGGACAGTTTCAAAAATGATTTCTCTACCAAGCTAATGAGGTACTGATTATAGCTAAAGATCAGACACTGCCATGATTTGATTTGGGGATGCACCACAAGTTCAAATGTATATGTTAAGCCATTGGCTATACAAAGTTAAACTGTTTCTGCAAGATTTCTAGCCTTTCCCATGAAATATCTGACACTCTCTAAAGTGTTTTTGTCCCAGTGAAAGCAAGAACCACCTTTTCCATGGTATTTTGGCATTTCAAGATGTTCAGAGGCATAGAGTGCATGAAAATGAAAAACAGCAAGCTGGAAAGTTACCTGACATTTTTCTAGCCTTAAGCAACAAGGTTCCTTTTCATACTAAAGTGAATGAGCAGGTTGGTTCCAGAAACTTCTCACCCATAGTTGATAGCAGCATGATCTGGTAGATGGCAGGGCTGGGAGTCAAAAAATGTGTGACCTTGGGTACATCACTTCACATTTTTGTGCTTCCATTTCCCTTCTGTCTTGCCTGTTTAGATCAAATGCTCTTTGCAGCAGGCACTGTCTCACTATGTGTTTGTACAGCACCTAGCACAATTGGGCCCAGTCTCAGTTGGGGCCTCTAGACATTACTATAATACAAATAATGAATACCAAATCTTTTTCAGTCACAACTCACTAAATTTATCTATACATAGGCATATTTTACTTAATGTACTTTCTTCAACTGGGTTACAGATTGGTTGTGACCATGTTGTTGTTTTGGTTTCAGTTATTGTGGGGCCACAGAAGTGACTCTGCATCATAATCCCAATTTTCATCCCCCTTCTCCTTAATTTATGTAAAAATAAAAAATGTCCTTTCCACAGGACATTACATCTGTCCACAAGCCTTCAGGAGAGGAACCTATTTGGGAATGTGTTTCATGTTGTGCTGCTGGCAAACTGATACTGTATATTTGGTATCAAGATAAATAAATATGTCTAATTTAAAAGAAGTAACACATGAGTTCATTAAAATCTTGTTGATTGTACTGCAGGCTGGTCTGCTTGGAATCTTTCTTAGTAAATGGTCTAGTCTAGTCTACAGGAATTTGTCTTGGCCAGCAATTTGTTTCTGAACAGCAAATATTAGCTTTAGAAAAGACTTACGCTACTTCCAAAAATAATAATTTATTTGCTCAATTATATATATTATATAAACCCCTTCACAGAAATTAAATTAATGCATCTTCAGTTTGCTTATACCCGTTTTAAATATATTTCTTCTAAATCTATAAAAGTAGCAAAGAGCCCTGTGGCACCTTATAGACTAACAGATGTTTTGGAGCGTGAGCTTTCGTGGGTGACTACCCACTTCATCGGATTCTTCTAAATCTATGTATCTTCTTCACTCTTTATATGAGTATGACTGGGAGTATTAATTACCATGCTTTTATCTCCTTGTGGCCAACCTCTGGCCATTTTTTGTGCCTTGTTAATGCTAGGAAATCCATAGGCAGGAAATCTCCTAGTCCTAGCTGTCCAAATCTCTCATAGGAACTATTCCACAGGCACTATGTAAGTGGAGCTAGAGATCGTGGCATCCCAGGATTGGTGCTTTTGGGCCCATTGAGCATGGTCCATGCTTTTTAGTGTGGAAACTTCTTGATCAAGAATATCCGCTCATATCCACATCCCCTGCACTATTCCTGGGTATAAAAATATGTGTGCAAGGAGGGAATGTTGCATGGAACTGTTACTGGCTGAAAGATGGACATGTAAGAGGAAATTCATCCTTTGCAGAGTGTAAGCAAAAGATCATTTAAAGATCTCATTTAAACCCTCAAAACTGGACTCTGTGGTAAAATTTAAGTGGTTGAGCAGCTGGCCATATGCTGTAGTGGTGAACTTCTTCTATAATGAAATACAGCTTTTGCAGTGTTCATTGATTCACAGATTCCAAGGCCAGAAGGAGCCATTGTGATGGCTGATCTCCTGTAGAACATGGGCCATAGAACTTCCCCAAAATAATTCCTAGAGTCTAACTTTTAGTATTAATATGTGCCTATTTAGAGGGGGAAATTGACATGTGACTGAATGCATGATTTTATGTTTTAGTCTAGAATGAAATACAAAACGCACGCAGCTTAGAGTACTGGTATCAAGTAATTTAATTTCTAAAATCATTGGGCCTTTTCCTTTAATAGTGAGATGAGTGGCTTTCTTTGAGAAATACACTGTGATCTGTGGATACTGAAGGTGCTCGGCACCTGGCTGTAGTAATCCCCAAGATAATTTACTAGTTTTTGCTGTAAAGTCAGTTAGATTTATAGTAGGATAATTTTAGTCCCTTAAAGTACATATTGTGACTGAACTCTCAGTAATTCAGTATATATTCTTTCACTGCAATTCTGTCCTAGTGTGCTAATTATGGGGTGGTGCCTCAGCTGGTGTAAATTGTCATAGTGCCACTGAAGTCCATGGAACTATGATAGTTCAAACCAGCTGAGGATCTGCCCCTAAAACTTAGCAACGTTATTCAGAACTTTCGATTTCTTTTCTACATCTTAATGAAAGAAGGACTATAGAAAGAAAATTCACTCTTATGTGAGGGGGTTGAATCATGTTAGTTCAACAGATTTTAGCATGTGTTAAAAGAAATATGATTTAATTTGTATAAAAGAAACTATGGATATTTTCAGTTGCTTACTATAGGTCAAAATTAAGCCGATCAAATGTTGATATTTTGATACACAGTGTAGAAAAAGATGTCACAAGCTAAGTTAATTTCATTATTACAGCACTTAAAATAAGAAACTGATTTTAATAATGAGGCTAATTACAAGCAATGTTAAGAGCTCAGGGTGAAGGACAAACAAGATTTTATTTAGATTTAACAATTCCTGGCAAAGCACAGAGCATTCTCTGTCTTGTGACCCCTGTGCTCAAAATGAAAGTCTGTCTTCTGCTCAAGTCTGAAAGAGTTTCTTGTGTAAGACTTACATTCCCACAGAATTATTAAACTGTAATTGGGGGAAAAGGTTATTTTTGCCCACAGCTTTAAAAGCTTGACTTTCTGACACATGCGTTTTATCAGGTCACTTTAAAATGAATATGCTGTTTGGTATAGAATTATGTCAGTGGAAAATTTTGAAGCCTTAAGTGTTTCTTCTGTGCACTTGTAACTAGGTTTGGTAAAACAATTCATTTTAGTTCTTTTCGTTTCAGAATTACCTGAAAATACCATACTTAATAACCTAATGAAACATTCCTGTGATTAAAAAAAGAGCCTAATCCTTGTTCTGATGCTGGCTCCCTAAGTGGCCTTCAACAAGTCACTAGTCTCTGTGTTTGCAGTTGTTATCTCTTGAGAAATGTGAGATGAATTAAAGATAGGCATCAACTATGAAAAGCAAACTTCCTTGGCTTCGTTGGTTTGTGTCATAACCTTAATATTATATTTTAAAACCAGGGCTTGATTTACCACTGTTATTCCATTGAAGTTACACTAGCATAAAACTGGAGCCATGTGGTGACGAATGATGCTGTTTTCTTTCAGCTGGCCAAATTCTTCCCATAAGTACATGGACATAATTTCCTTTGACTTGACCAGGGTGTACTTGTGTATATGCGACGATTGTTAGGTTGTGTTGCGGGTGGGGGTTCCTGTCCTTTTTCCTGTCTTGCCTGTCATTTTATTTTCCTGCTTTAGGATATTTTTTTCTACCAAATACCTGTCCAACTTGTGTGTACACATGTATACATGTCATGTGTATGGGTGTATTTACATACACACACTGAGGAGTTACTATTGGTTTACAAATATGGCATTCATTCAGTACAAATATATAAATATTTATAAGCACCTTGAAATTCAGTATATTGCCCCAATAGATTGCAGTTTTCACATTGGAAAAAATAACCCCAACTATACATACGATATCATGGGAGCTAATTTAGCTACAGCTAATCAGGAAAGAGATCTTGGAGTCATTGTGGATAGTTCTCTGAAGATGTCCACGCAGTGTGCAGCGGCAGTCGAAAAAGCAAACAGGATGTTAGGAATTATTAAAAATGAGAGAGTCTCCATCTTATTCTCTATCTTATTGCCATTATATAAATCCATGGTACGCCCTCATCTTGAATATTGCGTACAGATGTGGTCTCCTCATCTCAAAAAAGATATACTGGTGTTAGAGAAGGGCAACTAAAATGATTAGGGGTTTGGAACAGGTCCCATATGAGGAGAGATTAAAGAGGCTAGGACTTTTCAGCTTGGAAAATAGGAGACTAATGGGGGATATGATAGAGGTATATAAAATCATGAGTAGTGTGGAGAAAGTGAATAAAGAGTAGTTATTTACTTGTTCCCATAATATAGGAACTAGGGGCCACCAAATGAAATTAATGGGCAGCACGTTTAAAACAAACCCAAAGTATTTTTTCATGCAACGCACTGTTAACTTCTGGGTTCAAAAGGGAGCTAGATAGATTCATGGAAGATAGGTCCATCAATGGCTATTAGCCAGGATGGGCAGGAATGGTGTCCCTAGCCAGAAGCTGGGATTGGGTGACAGGGCATGGATCACTTGATGATAAACTGTCTGTTCATACCATTTGGGGCACCTGCCATTGACCACTGTCAGAGGACAGGATACTGGGCTTGATGGACCTTTGGTCTGACCCAGTATGTGTTGTGTTCTTATGTTCTTAACTAGCACTCAGCAGAACCCTCAAGGGTTAACACGTTGTTAATGTAGCCTCATACTCTACAAGGCAGCACAAATGGAGGGAAGGGAGACAGCATGGCAGACAGATTCACACCCTGTGTAAGAGAATTAAAGGAGGGTAATAATGCATATCAACATGAGTTTATAATAGATCTTGTCAAACTAAATTGATATCTTTTTTGATGAGATTGCAAGTTTGGTTGATGAAGATAATAGGGTTGATGTAATAGACTTCTGTAAGGCTCTGGTACCACACAACGTTTTAATTAAACTATAACAATATAAAATGAACATAGCGCACATTAAATGGATTAAAAGCTGGGTAACTAATAATTCTCAAAATATAATTGTTTTTCAAAACATTTTATTAAGGCAAAGGTACAATAAAAAGTCAACACACTATACGTATTTTACTTATTCAGAATCAGGCTAATATTCAGAGAACCTAGCTAAAGATTCTGGTGTGCTGGCTGGGGAGCCCTCCTCCTCCCAGTGCAAAAGAAGGGTGACCACTTTCTAAATACCTATCCTTTTTGGCAGTTCTCTTGTGCACATACTGAATGTGAAAGCGTTTTTGTTACACGAACAGTCTATATTTTACTATGCCACAATTCCATAAGAGGAAAAGTCAGATTTTTCTAATATTGTGAAATACAAAATTTTGCTGCTAACAGTAAAAGAAATTGTCGTTCTGTTTAAAATATAGATGCTATATTGGCACAGTACGTAAGCGGGTCAAGGGATCACTTGGAAGTGGACATAAAATGAATCAGTAGTTTATTTTAAAAAACTCTTTATTGGTTATATGCAAATTGAAGATATATATTCCCTTTCTCATGTAGAGATCCACTCATCCAGATCAATTTCTTTGTCCAAATCCCTCTCCCACCTTTTCATCTGGGTTGTTTTCTTATAATTATCTTTTTCAATCAAAATTATATGTATCTTAAAAATTAAACCTTTTGTTCCAACTTGCTCCTGGATCAGCTCATCAAATGTGGTTAATGTCTAAATAGACATCCTTGTATCGATTTCACATTAAAACATTTGACTTATGCATGTTTAAAATATGGGATGTTTATATTATTTATATGATTACATAACCCTTGGTATGACTTCAAATCAGGACCCAAGAACATCTGTCCAACCAAATTGAGTAATGTCAGCTCTTACCCACAATGAATAGTCACTTTTGTATTTGCTAAAGATAAATTGCTGATTATTAATTAAAATAACTAACAGAGAGAGCCTTGGAGACAGGAATTTTCAAAGCTGCTTGGTGATCTGGATGAATGGTTATTTTTTATTTTTGGTGCCATTCCTTTATTTTTAACCCAACAATCATGATGAATATCTGTATTTTTGCTCCATTCTTGTTCATGTGTTACTCAGTGTTTGGGTGGTCTAATCTGAACCTAGTTGATCACATCTTTTAACTTTGATGGAAAGCTAGTCCACTCCATTCTGTAAGCTTACACAGAACATTAGAATTCTCTCTTTATCTTCTGTGTTTCCAAATGAATTTTAATAGCACATCGTGCCATGTTTTTAATGTCATATCAGAGATACCAATAGGGATACACTGAAACAAAAATAACTTTGATCGGAAATTCATCTTTACGAAGGCTGTACGACTTAGCCAAGAAATTTAATATTTGTTCCGTTCTTTTAAAGTCTTTTATTATTTTATTCCACAGTGGAGGGTAATTCTCCTTAAAAAGTGTTTTATTTTTCTCCGCAATATTTATTCCTAAATATTTTAAAGATTCCTTTACCCATTTAAATGTATGTAGCTGACAACTGTTTTGATCCGTTCAGGAATATTAATTCTTAAAAATTCAGGTGGATCATAATTTATTTTGAATCCTGATACCTCTCCAGATTCCAAGGTCAATTGTTCTATAATTTTTAATGAGGCTCTGGGTCCTCCAAATATTACATGATGCTGTCAACATACAAATGTATTTTGTATTCTAATCCAGAAAACATTTTGATGCCCATAACCAAGGGGCTGTTTCTCACGCTTATTGCAAATGGCACCATTGCCAAAGCAAACCCTGACTCATACCCCTAGAAAAATTAAAAGGAGATTGATGACCATTAATTAAAGCAGATCTCAGAGATGATTGTATAGAGCCAATATGCCCATAGAACACTAATTTCCAAAACCAAATCTTACCCAAATTTGTCTGAGGTACTCCCAACTTCAGCCTGTTAAAGGCTTTCTCAGCATCCAAAGAAAGCAGCACACAGGAAGAATTACTAGAATTAATATTATAGAGCAAATGCACACTTCTTCTGATATTTGTCAGCTAGATGCCTGCCAGCAACGAACCCATATTGATCAGGGCAAATATATTTTGGCAAGATGAGACTCGATCTGTTTGTTAGGACCTTGGCATAAATTTTAGTATTCACATTAATTAAAGAAATAGGTTTGTACAAGTGATAACCTTCTTTAGGAAAGAACGTTTGCATCTTTACATGAATCCAGAGTCTCGTTTCCCTGCTTTATGCCATTAAACAAGTCAGTTAAAGTAGGGACCAACTCCTGCTTTAGAGCTCTATAATACTTCCCAGAAAACCCATTGGGACCAGGAGCCTGTTTAGATTTTAAATTCTTAATTATAACTTTAACTTCCTCTACAGCAATTTGCCTATCAAGAGCTACCACATCATCCTCTGAGAACTGAGGTGGTTTCACTCTTCTCAAAAATCTATTTATAAGTTGCTCTGAAGCATACAAAGTATGGAAAAAGTTAGCAGATATTTCAGAGGTCTGTCTGATGGCAGTTACTAAATCTCTCTATTTGTAATCAAATCCTTTTTCTTTTGTAACTTTCTGGCTAAATTGCCTGTATCATAATATTTTTGTTTAATATATAGATTCATAGATTCTAGGACTGAAAGGGACCTCGAGAGGTCATCGAGTCCAGTCCTCTGCCCTCATGGCAGGACCAAATACTGTCTAGACCATCCCTGATAGACATTTATCTAACCTACTCTTAAATATCTCCAGAGATGGAGATTCCACACCTCCCTAAGCAATTTAAGTATTTGTTCTGCCTTACCAGTTTGTAACAGGTTAATCGTCCCTCTTTTCTCAGTTATTTTCTTACACTGTTTTAGATTCTATAGATTTATGTCTGCCTTTCAAAACAGGAAGTTCTTTAACCAAAATGTTTTTCAAGATCTCAATTCTTGTAAAGGCTAAGGCACAAAATGAGTTACACCTAGCAAGGGACATAAAAGGCTGTAAGAAGAGTTTTTTAAAATAATTAGAAGCAAGAGAAAGAAAAGGAAAATGTAGATTGTCTACTTCGAGGGGAAGGAGAGCTAATAACTGATTACAGCAAGAATGATGAGATGTTCAATCCCTGTTTTGCTTCAGTCTTCACTAAAAAGGTTAATTGTGACCAGATGCTTAACATAATTAATATTAACAACAAGGGGGAAGGAACGCAAGTCAAAATAGGGAAAAAAAGAAGTTAAAGAAAAAATTTGATAAGTTAGATGCATGATGGGTTAGATCAGAGAACCCCTTTGGGAGCTGCCACCCAATGTGCCAAGACTATTTCTACCCCTGCTTTCCCTGCCAGCTCAGGACACCAGCACCCTGTTTTGCTGAGCCACACATGCCCGTCTGCTCCAGCAAAGACCCAGGGTCTGAATTACTTGCCCCAAAGCTGCAGGCTTCACTGAAAACAGCTCACAGAAGTGTTCCTGTCTTTAACACTCAGATATCCAACTCCCAGTGGGGTCTAAACCCAAATAAATCCATTTTACCCTGTATAAACTTATACAGGGTAAACTCATAAATTGTTCACCCTCTATAACACTGATTGAGAGAGATGCACAGTTGTTTGCTCCCCCAGGTATTAATACATACTCTGAGTCAATTAATAAGTAAAAAGTGATTTTATTACATACAGAAAGTAGGATTTAAGTGGTTCCAAGTAGTAACAGACAGAACACAGTAAGTCACCAAGCGAAATAAAATAAAATGCGCAAATTGATGTCTAATTAAACTGAATACAAATAATCTCACCCTCAGAGATGCTTCAGTAAGTTTTTTTCTCAGACTGGACACCTTCCAGGCCTGGGCTCAATTATTTCACCTGGTGCAGCTCTTGTTCCAGCTCAGGAAGTAGCTAGGGGATTCTTCATGATAACTCCTCTCTTTAGCCAGCAGAAGACAAAATGGAGGGGTCTCCCAGGGGTTTAAATAGACTTTCTCTTGTGGTGGAGACCCCCTCCTCACTCCTATGCAAAGTCCAGCTCCAAGATGGAGTTCTGGAGTCACCTGGGCAAGTCACTTGTCCATGCATGACTCAGTTTCTTACCAGGTAGTAGCCATGGGTCACATGCTACCTTGAACGTCCTCAAGTAGACTTCTTATGTGGATTGAAGCATTCCAAGATCCACTGTCTTTTATGTGTCTCTTGATTAGGTAGTTAACTACAACATTCCTTTTTCCAGAAACTGACCAAATGCTCTATTAAGGTTATTTAGAAATCAGGCCAGTACCCAACAGATTCAGTAGATCATAACCTTTGAGATATGTTATATGGCCTTACCATTCTAAGCATATTTCCATAAAGCCTTATGGGAGGTACTGTCACAAGATGTAATCAAGTTGGCAGGGCTTGATGAAATTCATTCTGAGGTACTTAAAGAACCAGCAACAATCAATCTTGGAAACGTTAGGAATTATCTTAGACAACTCATGGAGGACAGGTGAGGTCCCAGAGGACTGGAAAAGGGGAAACATAGTACATACCTTTAAAAAGGGGTACAAAAAGGACCTGGGGAATTACAGACCAGTCAGCTTGACTTCGACACCTGGAAGGATACTAGAACAAAGTATTACACAATCAGTTTGTAAGCAACTAGAGGATAATAGGGTTATAAGGAATAGCTAGCATGGATTTGTCAAAACAAATTCATATCAAACTAGCGTAATTTCTTGCTTTGACACGGTTATTGGACTGGTGTGGGAAAGGAGAAGGTGTGATATATCTTATTTCAGTAAAGCTTTTGACACAGTCCCACATGACATTTTCATAAGCAAACTAGGGAAATGTGCACTAGATTAAATCACTATAAATTGGGTCCACAAATGGTAGAAATACTGTGTTCAAAGAGGTGTTATCAATGGTTTGCTGTCAAACTGAGAGGACGTATCAGGTAGAGTCTTGCAGGGTCAGTCCTGGGTCCAGTACTATTCAATATTTGTATTAATGACTTGGATAATGAAATGGAGAGTATGCTTATAAAATTTGCAGATGACACCAAGATGGGAGGAGTTGTAAGCTCTTGGGAGGACGGGATTAAAATTCACAAATTGGAGAATTAGTTTGAAATCAATAAGATAAAAGTCAATAAAGACAGGTGCGAAGTACTTCACTTAGGAAAGAAAAATCATATGCACAACTACAAAATGCAGAATAACTGGCTAAGTGGTAGTATTGCTGAAAAGGATCAGGGGTTACAGTGGATCACAAATTGAGTATGAGCCATGTGATGCAGTTGTAAGAAAAGCAAATATTCTGGAATGTATTAACAGGAGTATCCTCTGTAAGACATGGAAGGTAACTGTCCTGCTCTGCTTGGCATCGGTGAGGCCACAGCTGGAGTACTGGGCGGCATGCTTTAGGAAGGATGTAGACAAATTGGAGGGAGTCCAGAGGAGAGCAACAAAAATGATAAAATGTTTAGAAAACCCGACCTGTGAGGAAAGGTTAAAAAACTAGGCATATTTAGTCTTGAGAAAAGAAGTCTGAGAAGGGAATCCGATAGTCTTCAAATGTGATAAGGGCTCTTGCAAAGAGGCATGTGATCACTTGTTCTCTATGTCCACTGGAGTTAGGAGAAGTAATGGATTAATCTGCAGTAAGAGAGATTTAGGTTAGATATTCAGAAAAACTTCCTAGCTATAAGGGTAGCTAACCCTGGAATAGGCTTAAAAGGGAGGATATAGAATCCCTGTTGTTGGAAGTTTTTAAGAACAGGTTAGAAAAACACACCTGTTAGGGAGGGTCTAGGTTTACTTGATCTTGCCTTAGCACAGAGGGCTGGACTTAATGTCTTGAGGTCCTTTCCAGCCCTAAATTTCTATGATTCTTTATGCCCTAGGAATTTTTTTGGGTGGGGGTTGGTTCTATCCCCTCTGTTATACAAGTCACATTTGTCCTTTTGGCTTTGGAATCTATAAATCTATGTATTTTTGCTGTGTAACGTGGCGCCCATGACTAGCACTCATTCGTCTAAATTAAATTAACTCAATAATTTTAAAACTACTTTTGCCCAAAAACCCCATGGGAGTCATATGCATTGTCAGCTAATGTTACATGAAATTTTGTTGTTAGAAAACAAAAATTTTTTATATTCTTTATTTCACAGTAAAAAGAGTGCTTATCCAAAAATAGTATGTGTATATCAGGCAATGTTTACAAACCTCCCTATGGGTCATCCCTAAAACTTAGCTCCAACCATCCATGTAAACAAGAATAATCGGTGGACATTGAAAAGAAACAACATTGTATTTGGAAGCTTTACAAACATATCCCACCATCCTCTTTTTCTAGAAAGGAAAAATTATAGATTTCTATTCAAATAGAAACATTAGCACAGGCATAACTATTTAATCAGAAGCAGTGTTTCAACATATATATTGTTAAATACACAGTCTATCCATCTACATGAGAGGAGAAATGATCAGAGAGGAAATTCAGAACAAAATAGGAGTGCTTTAGTTTGGTCTTACTCAAACTGCGAGCGAAAAGCTAGACAAAAACATTCTTAACTACTGATATTGGTGGGATAATTCACACGACTGGAATGTTGGTGTGGATGGGTATAGTTTGCTCAGGAAGGATAGACAGGGGAAAAAGGGAGGAGGTGTTGCCTTATATGTTAAAAATGTACACACTTGGACTGAGGTGGAGATGGACATAGGAGACGGAAGGGTGGAGAATCTCTGGGTTAGGCTAAAAGGGGTAAAAAACACAGGTGATGTCGTGCTGGGAGTCTACTACAGGCCACCTAATCAGGTGGAAGAGGTGGATGAGGCTTTTTTCAAACAACTAACAAAATCATCCAAAGCCCAAGATTTGGTGGTGATGGGGGACTTCAACTATCCAGATATATGTTGGGAAAATAACACCGCAGGGCACAGACTATCCAATAAGTTCCTGGACTGCATTGCAGACAACTTTTTATTTCAGAAAGTTGAAAAAGCTACTAGGGGGGAAGCTGTTCTAGACTTGATTTTAACCAATAGGGAGGAACTTGTTGAGAATTTAAAAGTAGAAGGAAGCTTGGGCGAAAGTGATCATGAAATCATAGAATTTGCAATTCTAAGGAAGGGTAGAAAGGAGTACAGCAGAATAGAGACAATGGATTTCAGGAAGGCGGATTTTGGTAAGCTCAGAGAGCTGATAGGCAAGGTCCCATGGGAATTAAGACTGAGGGGAAAAACAACTGAGGAAAGTTGGCAGTTTTTCAAAGGGACGCTATTAAGGGCCCAAAAGCAAGTTATTCTGATGGTTAGGAAAGATAGAAAATGTGGCAAAAGACCACCTTGGCTTACCCTTGAGATCTTGCGTGACCTACAAAATAAAAAGGCATCATATAAAAAATGGAAACTAGGTCAGATCACGAAGGATGAATATAGGCAAATAACACAGGAATGCAGAGGCAAGATTAGAAAAGCAAAGGCACAAAATGAACTCAAACTAGCTATGGGAATAAAGGGAAACAAGAAGACTTTTTATCAATACATTAGAAGCAAGAGGAAGACTAAGGACAGGGTAGGCCCACTGCTCAATGAGGAGGGGGTAACAGTAACGGGAGACTTGGAAATGGCAGAGATGCTTAATGACTTCTTTGTTTCGGTTTTCACTGAGAAGTCTGAAGGAATGTCTAGTATAGTGAATGCTTACGGGAAGAGGGTAGGTTTAGAAGAGAAAATAAGGAAAGAGCAAGTAAAAAATCACTTAGATAAGTTAGATGCCTACAAGTCACCAGGGCCTGATGAAATGCATCCTAGAATACTCAAGGAGTTAATGGAAGAGGTATCTGAGCCTCTAGCTATTATCTTTGGGAAATCATGGGAGACGGGGGAGATTCCAGAAGACTGGAAGGGGGCAAATATAGTGCCCATCTATAAAAAGGGAAGTAAAAACAACCCAGGAAACTACAGACCAGTTAGTTTAACTTCTGTGCCAGGGAAGATAATGGAGCAGGTAATCAAAGAAATCATCTGCAAACACTTGGAAGGTGGTAAGGTGAAAGGGAATAGCCAGCATGGATTTGTAAAGAACAAATCCTGTCAAACTAATCTGATAGCATTCTTTGATAGGATAACGAGCCTTGTGGATAAGGGAGAAGCGGTGGATGTGATATACCTAGACTTTAGTAAGGCATTTGATACAGTTTCGCATGATATTCTTATAGATAAGCTAGGAAAGAACAATTTAGATGGGGCTACTATAAGGTGGGTGCATAACTGGCTGGATAACCGTACTCAGAGAGTAGTTGTTAATGGCTCCCAATCCTGCTGGAAAGGTATAACAAGTGGGGTTCCGCAGGGGTCTGTTTTGGGACCGGTTCTGTTCAATATCTTCATCAACGATTTAGATGTTGGCATAGAAAGTACGCTTATTAAGTTTGCGGACGATACCAAACTGGGAGGGATTGCAACTGCTCTGGAGGACAGGGTCAAAATTCAAAATGATCTGGACAAATTGGAGAAATGGTCTGAGGTAAACAGGATGAAGTTCAATAAAGATAAATGCAAAGTGCTCCACTTAGGAAGGAACAATCAGTTTCACACATACAGAATGGGAAGAGACTGTCTAGGAAGGAGTAAGGCAGAAAGAGATCTAGGGGTCATAGTGGACCACAAGCTTAATATGAGTGAACAGTGTGATACTGTTGCAAAAAAAGCAAACATGATTCTGGGATGCATTAACAGGTGTGTTGTAAACAAGACACGAGAAGTCATTCTTCCGCTTTACTCTGCGCTGGTTAGGCCTCAACTGGAGTATTGTGTCCAGTTCTGGGCACCGCATTTCAAGAAAGATGTGGAGAAATTGGAGAGGGTCCAGAGAAGAGCAACAAGAATGATTAAAGGTCTTGAGAACATGACCTATGAAGGAAGGCTGAAGGAATTGGGTTTGTTTAGTTTGGAAAAGAGAAGACTGAGAGGGGACCTGATAGCAGTTTTCAGGTATCTAAAAGGGTGTCATCAGGAGGAGGGAGAAAACTTGTTCACCTTAGCCTCCAATGATAGAACAAGAAGCAATGGGCTTAAACTGCAGCAAGGGAGATTTAGGTTGGACGTTAGGAAAAAGTTCCTAACTGTCAGGGTAGTTAAACACTGGAATAGATTGCCTAGGGAAGTTGTGGAATCTCCATCGCTGGAGATATTTAAGAGTAGGTTAGATAAATGTCTATCAGGGATGGTCTAGACGGTATTTGGTCCTGCCATGAGGGCAGGGGACTCGACTCGATGACCTCTCGAGGTCCCTTCCAGTCCTAGAGTCTATGAGTCTATGAGTCTATATTTTCAGCTGTTTGTCTCCATTAGGATCTTTTCCCAAGAGGATTTAGACACCAACACTTCGAGATTTTCTGTCTGCTGCTAATGTGCAGTATCTTTCTACCTCATATTAAAAGGGTTATATTAGCCTTCTTGCACACAAACTATGTTGCAGTGCAGTGAATTCTCCAAGTACTACTAGTAGGCATCATTCTTGATTTTTCAGTGCTCTCCATTGTATACGAATCCAGCTGGCTCAGTGTTAGCACTATTAGCGCTAGACACTGGAACTGCCTGAAGAGCCGTACATGCATATTTGTCTGTAGGAGTGGCAAAGAGGAGAATGGCAAGGAGAGTTAATTGGAAAGGAAGGGAGGGATGAGAGAGAGAAAAGGGAGATCTCAGGAGTAACTAGAGGAAGAGAAACAGGAAAAGTAGATAGGCAAGAAGACTCTAAGGGTATTTTGATCACAGATGAAGTTGTACCTTACTCCTGTAAATCAGGAATAGCCTCTTCCTTCGTGTTCTTTCTAAGGTCCTTTGGAATTGTTAGCTGTGGAATATAACATTTTCTTGAAGTCCTGGTGAGACCTCAAGAATGAACTTTCAGTGGTTTGCGTAATCAGTAGAAACCTGTGATGAAATTATAGCACTGTAATGCAAAATGTGATTTTTAAATAGTATTTCATAGATTTCATGATCCAAATTCCTTGTGAAAGAATCCTTTCTTCCTGCTGTTGTCTCCCCCTCTGCTCCTCCCCGTTCCATCGACTCTCTTTGTTGCAGTGGGCTTATATCACTCATCTGAATGGTCACTTGCTGCTGGTAGTAATGTTGCAGTTTATGCCTAGACGTGTTTGGATTTTTTGTTTAGGGTGCAGACCTTTATTCTTTTGACAAATGTATTTGTTAAATACATTGCTTATATACATTTCATATTGCTGAAACAGTTTAAAAATAAATAAAATGGTTTATTCCATGATAAATGGCATATACGTTCAGTGAATTCATTTTAGTGAGCTGCTCTTATCTAAGCAGAGAAAGCACTCAGCTCTGCTTTTGCCCAGATTTAGAAGCTTTATGTGCACTCAGATGAAAGCCAAGACTGCATAGGAGTGTCAGCTTAGATGGCTGGAAGTTGATGTGGAATACTGGGAATAGCTCCAAGTGTTGTGTAAGCTCCTGAAAGTAGTTAGAACATAAAAAACAAAATTACCAAATGAAAACCCACAAAATAAACCTTTAATCTTTCACCAGTTTTAATTTGATACCTGATCATAAAGGCAAAGTTTTGAATTGCAGTAATTTATATACAGCAAGCAAGTAATGGATAAAGTTTCTTCCTTCCCAAATCACCAGTTTAAATTCAGACCAGGGTGGTGGTAATTGAAAGCCTTTTCCATCTGATTACTGTTTCATAGTTTATGTGAAACAGAATGATGGTTTCAGTCAAGGTCCTAGTGAACAGATGTTCACATATTAAAACCACCATCACAACTAGCTGAATTGTCCACAATCTCAGCAGAGAGGCCAAGGGTTGAACTCTCTCTCCACCGCCTACATATCTTGCATTGCCTCTGGCCACTGCATATGTGTTCTTCAGTTTCAGCCACGGTTCCTTTGCATTCCTCTACCTTTTTATGATTCACTTAAAAAAAAATACTAGTAGGATTACTTTTCTTTTAGCACATTTAATATTTCATAATGAATGTTAGTTAATTCTGATTGTTCATATTGATGACTTAGATGCAAACTCCCCTGGACTGTGAATAGTTGAAGATTGTTGTATGTTTTAAAAAAGGTGATTTCCCCTTCATCTCTAATATCTTGTATGCCATACATATATAATACTGATGTCATGCTAACTTAGTCCATAATCTACCCTTTCCTTGAATCTCCATGAGTTTAAAATATTGAATATGATTGTTTTGCCTATTTTTATTGAAAGGTAAATATTAGAAGACATGGTATTTGCATTTGTTTGTAATTACCCTTTCAGGCTTGTTATAATGGTATTTTTATTGTTATTCTTCAGGGTACAATATAAGGCTTACCAGCTTGTTCTGTTTTTTAATTAATTACCATCTCAGCAAAAAATAGATTGTGTATAATTTTGAGTCACCCATTCAGTTTGTGGGTTTAAAACTGAACATGAGGCATCCAGATTCCAGTGATGGACATTATACAACAAATAATTTTGCATCCAATAAACCTTCCAACATCATGTGACCAGAATTTGCATAAAATCATGCAGATTTGCATGAAGTGTTTCTGATAGTGTAGGTTTCAGAGTAGCAGCTGTGTTAGTCTGTATCCGCAAAAAGAACAAGAGTACTTGTGGCACCTTAGAGACTAACAAATTTATTTCAGCATGAGCTTTCGTGAGCTATAGCTCACTTCTTCAGATGCACAGAATGGAACACACAGACAGGAGATATTTATACATACAGAGAATATGAAAAGGTCGAAGTATGCATACCAACAGGAAGAGTCTAATCAATTGAGATGAGCTATCGTCAACAGGGGAAAATAGTGTAGAGGCTCGCTGATGAAAATCACAAACTCCAGTTGATTAATTCTGTGCCCTCCCACCTCAGCCTAGCCCCATATCTGCCTCATCAATTAATTCTGTGCTCCTCAGCTCCACATCATTTTTGTACCTCTGGCCCACATTATCTGCCCCATGATTGGCACACTTGTGCTGTTCCTCCAACTCTCTAGGTTCTTTTTCCTCACAGCTCCATCCCTGAGTCTGGGGGATATAGCACTAGCTAGTGTTCTTGATCTTCCCATCTTGTTTCCCAGGCTTAGAGTTGCTGAGGGAGAGGCAAGGGGAAGCATGGAGGGAGCAGCTGAGAGGAACCAACTCATTACAAGAAGGGAGGGGGGAAGAGGGAGCAGAGCAACCCCGAGCTGCTGGGATTCCTCCTTTTTTGAGTTCCCCTTTGTGATAATGGTATTGGCGCCTCCCTCTTCTCATCTGCCCCTCAAAACTTCTATTAACTCCTAAGGAGGGGAAAAGAGCACCTCTAGCCATATGAAGCAGGTCTGATTGGCTGCTCCTCCTCGGGAGATGGGAGAATGAGTAAGGGTAATCAGAGGGGGTTTCCTCACAGACCCTAGGTATGCTGGGTCTGACTTTTTAGAGGGGGATCACTCCAATAATTTATTTCACAGGAAAATACATTCCAGTGTTGTTTTGGGGTGAGTGTTTTTCATGTTTGATGTACCTGTGTTGTGTGAAATGTTTGTTTTTATTTGATCATCTTCTTGTAAGATTCCATGAAATTGATTCTGTCCTTATTAGAAGACTGGCTGCCATTAAAAAGTTAGAATTTGCCAACAGTTACCACATAATAGCAAAGCTTAGGATGGGGATTTAATAATGGGGATGGGGATTTAAATATCAGAGAATCAGTTATTCATGTGCTTGATAATGATTGGCAAATGTTGACTTTTTAATAGATTCTACTATAAATCACTTTTTCTAAAGTGAAATAAAAAGAAAAATAATATATTTCTAAGGTGAGGAATCCACCGTAAAATAGTAAATATAGTTTATCATTTTAGAAAGATTCAAATATACATCTTGCAGATGTAGAACTGTAATATAAATCTTTTGCTTTTACATTCACACTTTCAGAAGTGCTCTTAAGTTTGTTTTCTTTTGTTTCCAAATAATTTGTTTCTGTTTTTCTCTTTCCTTTTCTTGCCTCTTTGTAAAGGAGTCAGTCACTGTCAGCATAAAGTAAAGAAAGCTAGGCGCTTTCTCCCTTTCGTCTTCTGTTCCCATGAGCCACCGCCTAAGGGTACTGCACTGCTCTTTGTACAGGCTGCCTTATTAACCCAAAACTGAATATACTAACTCTCTTACTGTTTGTTTACAATTTTACTCCAGCCTCAGGTAAACAGAGTTCCAAGAATAATCACATTAAATTTCTGCTGTCCCCTACAATTGGATCTTCAGTGAGATGTGTCATATATTTGATACTATTTTTATAGGAGAGTTTGTTCTGTCATATGTGACCGTGGCGAATGATTTAGTAATTTTAATTGTACAATTGTTCAGCCACAAAATCCCTCAGCTTCCTTGTTTCAGTGGTAAATTTGGATTGCATTCTTGGATCCCTGATACAGCATGCAAATTAATGAAATAGGATAGCAGCAATAAATGTAGTTTAAGATCATATACTGAATTAAAGAGTGAACACAGTGATGCTGGCTGCTGTGTACTCATCCAGTGTTATCTGGACAGTTTGGGCTGTGTGGGGAAAGGGAAAATGGATGTAATACTATGTGTATTAATTTTACAACAGAAATGTGGATTTTTAATTATAATTTTATTTGTATTGAATGCTTAAAATGCATCACATTCTGGTATGGATATTTGGTATGTCACAGGGCCTATAGGCTAAATCCATAATATCAGTGTTAATTTGAGTAAGTGCCCTATGGACTTGTTCCATCTATCATTTAAAACACAGTTTCATATAACTATAGTTTGTTCAATAAAATGAATATTAAGTTATACCATATCTTTTCAGTGTTTAAGCAGTAGCATAATAATACATCCAATATGAAAGAGGTAGCACCAGTTCTAAGTATATGAAGGCATAACTGTATGTACAAAGCTTTAGTGGCCGGATCCTCAGCTGTTGTAAATCAAAGTTTAGTTCATCTGGCCTAGGGGCTTTACCTTGGTAATAGAAGCGTCAAAATCAAAAATTGACACTTTGTAACAGAATGCACTGAATTAACTGGGTCCCTCTCCTAAATTCAATTGTTGTACTTCACACAACAGTCACTAGTCTACATTTTATTGTATGTACTGAAAAGTTTAAATAGTCCTCTGTAGCTTAAGTTTTAGGGGAAATGTCTTAAATTCCACTACCTTTCTGATTTCTCTTGAGCTAAGTGTATAAGATAACTGTAGTTTTGCTATATTCTTGGATTATTCATGGTTTTAATAGTATATCTCCCTCCCCACCCCTTCTCTCTCTGTCCCTTCTCTCTCCCCTTTGTTTTTCTCTCTCCTTGCATGCTACCTGGATCTGCAGATGAAATTAGTGGGGACGGTAATATGTGTTTTCTAGTCTATGTCTTACTAACATGTGATATGCGGCCCTTATATACATATACAACTAATGTGCATTTCAGTGATTAATTTTTATACAGATCATAGTATGAAAAAAACAACATGCATTAGAGATCAGCTGTTATAGTACAAATATTTCACCTTATATTACAGTGCAACTGTATTATCTGCTAGGCTGGGACTGAATAATGAAAAATTTTCAAATGCTATATGCAGTGGGTTTTGTACCATTTTAGCAATCATATTATCAAGTATGAATTGCATGTGTTTGCAGTGAGACTTTTGGCATGGAGCAGAGGAAGTGTGTGGGCTTTTCAGGAGTGTTCATTTGTTTTAATGAAGATAACAGGCATAATGTAGACAAAATGAATTAAGTAACTTTTCTTCAATGAGTAACGTCAATAGACATGACACAAACTGGTAAATGATTCCATCAGGTGATGCTTTCACTTCAAAGGCATGGTAACATCAATGTCCTCTGCTGTCCGTTGGTTATATGCCAGGAGTGAAGAGAAGTTGTGCAACACAGAGAAATTTAGATTGAGTATATGGAATGTTCGGCAGGTTTTAGGCATGAAACCACTACGGTAATGGCAGAATCTTTACAGTTATTCTTTAGATGCTGGAAATTGTAATAACAACTTTATACCTAAAATACACTTTGTCCTATATTCTCAAAAACGAGTAGTGATTTTGGGTGCTTCACTGTATGGATGTCCACCTTGACACACTATTAAAGAAGCCTAATTTTCCATAAAGTTTTGAGCAGCCACACTCTGCAAATAAATCCCCTTTAAGCAGTCTCAAATTGGACATCCAAAATCATTACTCATTTTTGAAAAGTTAGGGTCACTTACATATTGTTAAGAAATCAGACTTCCATCATTGAGTCAATAGTTCATATAACATAATTAGGAAATGAATAACTGTGTGACCTCAAACAAGTATCAACAAGAGTATGAAAAGTGAAAAAAATTAGAAATAAAAGGTAATGGCACTCTGCTGTCCTCTCATTAAAATATTCAGGAAGTGTTAACCAACCTTTGCTTAGTTCTTTTGGATATAAATCATAGTAAGGTAGCACCACTTAATTTTTCTCTCTGCCTTTAGAAACCTGTTGGTTTAGTCATTTGGTCATATTTCTCTTATAAACTCAGATGTTACACAGCTGTTCATCCCTTACATGCTAACCTTACTAATCTTTTACTGTGGGGTATATGTATGTTTCATTTCATGTTATATGTTAAAGGCAAGAATAGATATTTGAAAGTGCTCTGAAAGGGGACAGTGTCGCAGAACATTTCAGAGAGAACATGAATCTAGTGTATGGAGCTGCTGTGATGGACACGGTTTCCTCAGATGGGTTTTTCTAGAGCCTAATTTAAAAAAAAATTCAGGATTACCAAGTAAAACTCTACACAGATATCCTTATTTTAACAACCTTATGTTTTCCTGAAAGAGACTTGTATGCGTTGTGTAATGTGAATGACTCCTGGGTTGGCTGTGTATATTTCTTCTATAGAAGTGAAAAAGTGCAGAGCTGTTTTTGAAGTTGATCTGTTTTTGAGGCACTAGCCCTGTTTAATCCTTTATTTCTCTACATTGTCAGGGGCATCAAAAATTGTGTGATAGGAAATTCTATCTTTGGGGACCACGTCACTATCATAGATTTTAAAGGCTGAGGAGACCATTAGAATCATATAGTCTGAGCACCTGTATAACAGAGTGCAAAGAACCTCACCCAGGAACTTCTGCAGCAAGCCCATAGCTTTGTTTGAGCCATAGCTTGTCTTTTACAAAGATGTCCAGTCTTGACTTAAAGACTGCAAGTGATATATTAGTCTGAGCCATTTGAAGACTGATGGCCGCCAATACCCCTGGATCAGATTTTAACAAGAATGATGGAGGTTCCCGCTGACTTCCAAAAGAAGTGCTGAAGACTTGGACAAACCTTTTACTTACCTGTGTTTTCTGTACCCTCTAAACTCTGCCAGCTGTGTAGCGAGACTTTTGGTCAAACTCCTGAAGACTAATTTTTCTTAATTATTTACATACGTTTAGTGCATGTTGGACTCATTGAGACTATTTCCAGTTCAACTTGGACAATGTATCGGAATCCTGTAAAGTGATGTTCTGTGGCATCCTGGCTAATATGTCTTCATTACACACTTCTTGACTGAAACTTGATTGTTAGTCTGTAGCAAGAAAGGAACTGATGTTGAGCACAGTTGGGATCCTCAGCTACTCCCAGCTTCAGTTGTTGTCTTTTATTCTATTAAAAGAAAGCAGTTATTCTTGCTTTTTGAACCCTTTATCATATTTTGTAAGTATCACTCCGTATTTTAATGTGGTGATGCACTTCCAACTACCAGTGGGACACCGCTCCCAAAACACAGGATTTATTTAATTCCTCTTGAAGAAATTTTTAAAACTACAGTAAACTCATGTCATTCTTCTTGTCTCTTATCCATTCTGTGGTATCTCCTCAAGTAACAGCAGATACAGTAGCTGTCATCAATCAGAAATATTTATCCTGACAAGCTAAAATGATCTCGCCATTTTATTGCAAGAAAACAATGACATATCACAATACATCAACATTATAGGAAGTTAAATGTTTCTTTTCCAATAGATGCTAATTCTTTAGATCCGCATTTCTCAAACCGAGGCTTGTGTCCTGGAGAAGTATCAGATCGGTAGTGGGGGAGAAGTAAATGAGCCAAGAGAAAATGGAAACATTAATCTTTCTTTCCTCTGGTCCATGTTTTCAGTTTACACTCCGCAAACTCTTTTACCATCCATCAAATATTCAACACATGATGCTGTTTTGTGGAGTCCTGAGTGGAAGTGACCCATCAAGAAAAATAAATTAATGGAATTCCTCTGCCAATATGCTTTATTTTTCTAGAACACAATATATTTCAAGGGGAAAATCACTCTCTTACAAATGCCTTCATCTGAATACCTGGGCTAAGATTGGGGCACCTAAAGAAGTGGGCCTGATTTTCAAAGGTGCTGAACATGCAGCAGTTGTTGGATGCTTAGTACCTTTGAAAATTAGGCCATTTATTTAGGTGCCTAAATATGAATTCAGGAGACTAACTTGAGACGCCTTGCTTTGGAAAATCTGGACCCTTTTGTGTATATTTAGGCAAGGGCCATTACGGCAGAGCTTTAGAAATCTTACAAGCATACTTGACCTGCTTTTGTGGGTTAAATTTATGCTTCATGGGAGAATTAAGGGACCGGTTGTTAGGGAAAAGAGCACTTGAGTAGCTACTTTCTCACTGAAGGTGCTTTGGGGCAAGGAATGTATCTCCTTGTATAACTTTGTCACCTAGATTAGAACATTTTAGGAGTTACTGTTACATAAACAGGCTTACCAGAATTAAATTTTTATTTTTTATTATTTTGACAGATAATATCAACGTTCATTTTTAAACATAGATTTAAATTTTCACAATTGCACAAAATTATGGATTTCAAGTGTTTTATTATTTTTATAGATTTAAATTTTCACAGTTGCAGGAAATTGGAAGGAGGGATCATACAATAATTATTTAATGACAGTAGATGCTGACATTCAAAAAGTTAAAGCTTTATGAATGTTAAAACACAAAATTGTCAACATCAGCAGTCAAAATATACAAAGTAAATATCCTTAAATCAAATTTTAATAAGTTCTTAAGTGGCATTTTTCTTATTTTGCCTACCTGTACATTTTGGTTATTATCAATAGAAATAATTTTACCCTGGTTGGACTATGTATGCTGAAATCAATGTTTACCAACATTTATTATAAAAATTTAATCCTTCCAAACCCATATATAAACAAGTGCTTAGACAAGGAAAGAAAAGTACTGTCAATTTTCTTAAACCGTCTGCTTTCTAAGAACTGACACTTTGTTAGAAATTTTCTATTCATGAGATATTATTTCTCACCAACAAACTTGGAGAATAACATCTGGCTAGTTGTCAAAGTGAATTTCCAGAAAACTATGTAAACTAATATTAACAGGGAAATAACTGTTACAAAGAAAGAGTCCCAGCTCCAGGGATTTTTCAGCCCTATACAAACTGAAAAATCTACATACCTCAGTACCTACAGACAGTCACATAGTAAACAGTATGCATTTTGCTGTCCTTGAACATAGTCTGCTCTACCTGTGTGATGCAGCAAGACCTGATTTATAATAATAGGAAATATACCTATCTCCGAGAACTGGAAGGGACCTTGAAAGGTCATTGAGTCCAGACCCCTGCCTTCACTAACAGGGCCAAGTACTGATTTTTGCCCCAGATGCCTAAGTGGCTCCCTCAAGGATTGAACTCACAACCTTGGGTTTAGCAGGCCAATGCTCAAACCACTCGAGCTGTTCCTTCCCCCCCCCATCATTTGCACTTTGCTGATGAGAAAGGAGTTTAATCTCTTGATATGGGCAGTCTCTGTCCATTTACAATGGTTTTTTATTGAAGAAAATCACTATTAATGATATTGAGAGAAATTATTTATTAAGAAGTCATGGATTTAGACTAGTTGATCTGAATTATAGAGTTAATAAGTTTAAAAAATTCATTCTCCTTTTATTCCCACAGAAACAAGTATGTGTACTGAAACATAGTGGACAATAAAGTAATCATCATTTATGTGCATGAGCAGATTTTAGTCATGCTATTTTAAATGCATTTTCACAGTGGTGTAAAGTGGGTTGTTAAGTACATAGTAGCTTTTATTTGTGGGAGGTGGGATAAAGATTTTTTTTTAATTGTTAGCTTGTCTTTTTCCCAAAATTCTCTGATTCCTCCTTTACAGAAACAGATGACTATGCAGAGATTATAGATGAAGAAGATACTTACACAATGCCTTCAAGTAAGTACACTAGTTAACTTTGGAATTTTCCTACTTGACTGAAAAGCTTCTTATTTGATTGAGGAAGCACTAAATTGCATTTCAAAGCCTCACAAAGAAAATGTTCTTTATGTGAGATTATGTTCTGAGGCCTCATGAATTCTGCAGCCCTTCAAGTTCAGTCTCTAAAGCAAAAGTAAACAAATTCTATGATATATTTTACTGTACTCAATGATATTACAGTAAAATCCCATCTCATACCAAAACACAGCATTTTAAATTGTGTTGATGACATGGAGGAAAACACACAGCTTTTGTGAACCTATGTCTTCAAAGGCAAAAGGCTAATACACCATCTGCTGAAATTATTTTGTGCCATTGTCAGAAATTGGAAGATTAGTGTTAACTACCCTAAAAAGAAAATCTGTTAAAAGTTCTGGCTGCAATTTATGTTGGGATTGGCTGTGTAATTTTTTATCACTTGCTAACCTGTAATGGAATTGTAACTGGTACATGGAAGTGTAGAAAACTCTCACTTCAGTCATGCCTGTAGATAAGGAGTGGGATGATGGGCGGAAAACCCAGTGACATAGTTAAATTCATATCCGTGTTAAACTCAGGAATGCTTAATGTGTTCAAGGGTATGATTTACTTAAGACTTCTGCAGTCCTGGGTTCTTGTCGGAGCAGAGGGACATTTCATTGACCACTTAGGCATTCAGAATAGAACATTGGTTTGTTGCTGAGGGAATTGTTTGGCAACAAGAAAGCGTATGTTTCTTGAAAGCGAATAATACATTTTGAGTAGTGTACAGTAAATCACTGCATTAATTTATTTTAAAATACTACCCAGGATCACAGAGAAATATGACAAATAGTATGTTTTATTCATTGTAAAAATGGATATTGCATACGAATAATCGTGCAGTCCTTACTTAGTTGAGAACTTTAACCTGTGGGCTTCTACAAAGTGCTAAGCACTTTGATCTGATGAAGCAAAACACTAAAACATACCTTTAACCCTAAGCATATGAGAAGTCCAATTCAAGGCACGTGCTTACCTGCGTCACTGGATTGGGCCAGAGTGCTCAGCCTCTTGCAAGTTTGAGCCCTGCTTCAATAAAGATTGCAGGATCAGGCCCATGATTTGTGTTAGTATAAACATAAAATCACTTGAGTAAGTTATCGTTTTGGCTAAGCTAACATTTTTCATCTTTTTAAATATTATGAAATATTTGTCCAAATGTTTTGTTAATTTTAAGAAGATATTTCTAAGTGAGTGTTTAATTTTTCTCTTAAATGCACTGCAGAAAGCTATGGAATAGATGAAGGTAACAGGAGCTCCTTTAACCATCTCTGTGTGCTTGCAATTTTGGAAATGATTTGGAGTTTTTCAGTTTAAAGTTGTTTACTTTCATTTAGTAAGCATTGTGTTAATTGGTTTAATTGTGTTTCTATAGTTAAACCAATTCTTTGGTTAGCTTTGGAATTTTAAAGAGGAAAATGCAGTATTTTAAAAATAAATGAAAAAGGCATTGGTTGCTTTCGTTTCCAGCTAGTTAGTGTCATTTCTGTAGCGCTAATAATGCCATTAAATTATCAGGCATGAGGCCTATGCTGGATGAGAATCAATTTTTTTCCCCTGGAGGTGATGACAGCAGTAGAAAGTCACACTATATATGTTTCCACTGTTCCTGAAATTGTATTTTTTCAGTGATTGCCAGAAATTAAATTACCAACTAAATAATTCACCTGGAACTGAATAAATTTGATTGCTGAACTGGTGAACTTATTTCTTGTCTTGGGTGTACCTAGTCTACTAAAGGACAAAGCTAATAAAATTGTATAAATCACGAACATTTTATGTCAGTTTTGTACAGTTATACACAGCTAGAAGTGTGACACAGTCAAAGTTTTACATTTATTCATTTTGTTTTCCAGTCATCTGCTTCCATTTTTTTTCCCCTGCAGCCACCTCTTTAAAAATACTCCTGGCTCATTTGATGGTTCAGAGATCTAAAATATCATATAGTGGAATCCTCTTAAACATATGGCTTTAGGTTGTAGTTAATTAATTCCATATTACCCTAGGCTATTTGTGGTCCTTTCCTTATCCCTTTAAAAGCCATAATTAATTAAGAAGGATTTAATTATATTTATTGCATTGGAATAAATATTGCATAGTAATTAATTTAGTAAGTCATATTTCACTGTCTTATTCAGGGCTTTCATTCAAACAATTATTTAAGAGGATTCTACAGTGTATACAGTTTTTGTCTAGGTTGCCGTCCAGCTAATTTAAATGTAGTTATTCATATGTCAGGCATTGGAGTGGGTTACTTTGAGTTTGGCGTCTTGTGGATTATTTCATTTGAATGCTTTTCATCAGTAGTTTGAGGTTTAAATCCATTGTATTATTACAGCCAGGGATTATGAGATTCAGAGGGAGAGAATTGAACTGGGACGCTGTATCGGTGAAGGACAGTTTGGAGATGTACATCAAGGAGTTTACATGAGTCCAGTAAGTATCTTTTTTAATATGAACATATATTTTCAGAAAATCTTCTAGAGAACTGATAAGTCTTATCTGTGGTCCGCCTAAGTGAACTAATGCTGATTGATAGTGGCTTGATGGAATAGAATTTGTAAGATGTATAGCACATATGTAAAGCTTTATATATTAAAAAGTTGCTGTAAAAACTTAATCCCCATAGTGCCCCTATGAAGAAGCTACTCTAGGTACTATTATTCCCATTTTACAGATGGGAATGCTGAGGCAAGGTAGACTTGCCCAGGCCACACACAGATCATTGATTGAGCCACGATTAGAACTGATGATTTTTTACTCCACCTTGTGCGATTTCTTCTTCATCTGGATAATATCTTAGCATGCTTAGGTTATCTGTCTTGGGAACAGAACAATGTGACTTGCCCCACTCGCTGGGGGCCAGATTTTCAAAAGAGCTCATCCTCTAGTCTAGCCACATGTTTCAGTGTCTTAATGGAAACTGAGCTCTCTTGAAGACTGAGCTTCCCTTGTGGGTGCTTAGCTCTCTTGAAATATCTGACTCTAGTCTGTGACATTACTCTTTTACTAGTGAAGATACTTAACTACATAGTGAGATTTTCTGTTGATAAAGTTAGATCAGAAGTGGGCAAACTATGGCCCGTGGGCCACATCCGGCCTGCGGGACACTCCTCCCTGGCTCCTGGCCCAGGAGGGTAGCCCCCGACCCCTCCCCAGCTGTTCCCCCTCTCCTGCAGCCCCAGCTTGCTCTGCTGCCGGCACAGTGCTCTGGGCGGCGGGGCTGTGAGCTATTGGGGCAACACAACTGCAGAACCCGGCCTGACCCGCTGCTCTGTGCTGCATGGTGGCAACAGCATGGCTGGCTCCATCCAGGCGGCATGCCTGTAGCGCTGTCAGCCACCAGTGCTCCAGGCAGCACAGTCAGGGGGCAGGGAGCGGGGAGGGTGGATAGAGGCCAGGGGAATTCAGGGTGGTGGTCAGGGGGCGGGGATGTGTATAGGAGTCTGGACGGTCAGAGAGCGGAGAACAAGAAGGTTGAATGGGGGCGGGGTCCCGGGCGGCCGTCAGGAATGAGAGGAGGAGTTGGATGGGGCTGAGGGGGGCAGTCAGGGCCAGGGGTTTTGGGGCGGTCAGGGGACAGAGAGTGGGGTGGGGGTTGATGGGGCAGGGGTTGGGGGGGGCAGGCCATGACCCCCTCCCCTAACCAGCGCTCCATACAATTTCCAAAACCTGATGTGTCCCTCAGGCCAAAAAGTTTGCCTGCCCCTATGTTAGATGGTCTAGCACCCAAGTTTTAACTGTGTAATTGCCTATATGAAACAAGCTGGTGGTCTGCCTAGATCTTGGTAAACAAGTATCCATTATACACAACCACACTCACAGCTGGTTTTAATTGCCGCTCCCTCCCTCCCTTTTTCCCAATCTCAGCAAAGAGTCTAATGATTAAGGCCCCAATCCTGGAATTTACAATGCATTGGCAGATTGTTGTGCCCACATGAAGCTCCATTGAAGTCAGTGGGGCTCTGCACTGGCAAAGCAGTTGGCCTACACATTGTAAATTGTAGGATCAGGGCCTAGAACATACAGCCCTGTCACTCCTAGAGTGCCCTTCCAGTTTAGGCTTCAGGCATGGCTTTGCACCTCCAGGCTCTTCTTTATCACAAGTCTGGCAGCTTTTATCAGAACTAAACTTACACTTGCACAAACGAATGCCTTAGTCAAATTATTACTTGTAGCTTTCTTTTCAAAAGATACATAGTAATTTTGTCCCTGATCCAGCAATGCACTTTTAAGCATATGCTTAAAGTTAAGCACATGAGTAGTCCAGCTGATGTCAGTGAGACTAATGTACTTAAAATTAAGCATGTGCTTAAGTATTTTGCTAGTTTAGGGTCATCAAGACTAAAAGGACGCATTTTTGAGGATCTGAAAATAAGTGAAAAATTAATTTAATAGTAGTAAGTGAGAGAGATTTCTAAAAAGTCTTTTTTTCTGATTGATAACAAAATTTACAGAAAAGCTCCTGTAACTGGTTAAAATGTCTTATGATCCAGTTTTGCACCCATTTAAGTCAGTGACAGATTTGTTTTCTACAAATTCGATGAAAGATTAGTCTGAAAAATTACTGTTAAAAGTGATATCGTTAGAGTGCCATATCTTGGAATCTGAAAAACAAGCTGATTTATTCCCAGTAGTTACTACATTTCACTCAAAGAATCTTTAATTTTGATAACTGTGCACAAGTCATAAAAGAATCCAGCTCACCATTTACTCTTCCAGAATGTCACTTTTACATTAAACATTCATAAGACAGGTAACAGTTGGTAATAACTAGCAGCCTTTGTTTCTAAAGGCTGAATGGAAAATGTGTGTATAGGACCTTATGTTTTAGGGGTTGGAATTGAGGCCTATTGGAACAAACTTGAAGGACTCAAATCATCATACTATATAAAAAGCTATTTGTTTTTCATTAGTCAGAATCATTATCCTTGTATTATAATGGCAGATTTAGCACAGTCATCTGTATCCTTAATATTATCTCTCCCTCAACCTCACCCAAAATCTGTTCATAACCAATTTAATTTTTTTCTCATTATTTAACCTATCCTATGACAGTTCCTGCTACATTTATCTTGCACATTACCTGGAAATTCTTGCCAGTTACAAAGACTTAAACTACTTCACTCAACAATAAAACTGATTTCTATTGTTGTACATTTTATAGTAATCTCCAAAATACCCTCCGAAGAAACCATTACTGCATTATGTCAGAGTAGAATAAAATCATCTAAATTTACAGTTAATTATACCCTAAAATATTATAGATAAGACCATCAATTATTCAGAATACTAATCAATTACTGTGTTTGAGTGTGAGAAAAATAGATCCACAAAATCAACTTTTAAAATGACATGGAGTATTTTTGTGTTTAAAATGTATCTGTTTCTCTCTCAGGGTCCTTCTTAGAATTTTAATATTGTTTCATCACTGGAATTGAAAGGGAGCAAGATTAAGAAGCAGATGCTGTGAGTGACCCAGAAAATAGATATTAAAATTGTTTAAACCCAAGAAGTATAATCTTTCCTCTATCCTAGTAACATTTGTATGTAAAAATAGAAATAAAAATAGGAACAGAATGAACACACACAAGGATTAATTATCCTGTGAGGTGCCCAGCATCCTCAGCTCAATTTACCTCAGAGAGAGGTAAGGAGCTCAACTCCGTAATCCAGAACATGATGTTCCCTGGCCATCTAAATAGCATTTTTGAGCAAAAAAGAATTTTTAATCTCATCTCTGCAAATAGTTTATAGTTCTATCATTTAGGCCCTGGTCATGTGAACACTTAATACAGATAGTAAAGTTAAAGCATGTCAGTTGTCAGTGAACTCAATGGGACAACTCATGTGAATTGCATGTTTGCAGGACCCAGGCTTTTGTATTGGGACATAATTAATTGTATTGGCTCAGAAATCATCATCAAGATATGCTTCCATTGTAGCAGTTATTATTGTAAGGTGGAAGAGCTGTTGTTTTGAGAATGCTGTAAAACCACAAGTAAATGAATGTTACTATCTTGTTTTGAAGATTACCTATTCAGTTAATTTGGATTCAAACAAATATTTCAAAATAACATTTTCCAGTAGAAATGAAGCTTGAACATCCTAAAGCTTTTTTGAAAAGAAAAACTGATGCTCCCTCTGTGTGCTGTCTGCAACCTGTAAAAAGAGCATTTATAAAACATACCATAGAAAAATTAAAGATGATGTCTTAGCTCAGGAGGGCCTTAAAAGTGTTCTCATTTTTCTACACCCAGAGAAGGAACGATTGGCTGCTATATCTTTTTTATTTCTGATTTTGAATATAGATGATGTACCAGAAAAAAATCTTTTAAATACCCTGTTTTAACTAATGGGCAGTCTATTTCGTAAAATTTTCACTTAACATTCTTTCTTAGCTTATGAGTTAAATAGAAACATTTAATTACTGTGCATCTTGTTAATGATGTGGTTATTATTAAAGGCTTGAGTCAGTCAAAATTACATTCAGCTTCCCCAGTGCAGAAGCCCATAAGAGTGTGAAACCCCCAGAAAATCCTTTGTGTTGCTTTTCATAGGCTTCTTTGTTGCACAAGCCAAATACATTTTTAAAGCTGGAAGCTATTCGTTTCTTCTACATCCTTTAACATTGTGTCCATAGTGTGCCACCTTTTTAGCAATGTTAGAAAATGCATACCAAGGTTCAGATGAGCTGGTCATCTGTTTTAGAATTATCTATTATTATAAATTAGAAGTAATACTTTCAGACTGATCAGGTTTAACTTGATGTTCTAGATATAAACATGTAATGTAAAATGTATTGGTTATAAATGTTTAATCTTTTATATTTTTTTTAATTCATGAACACTTTCATGTTCCCAGTGTTTTTTTTAACTAAATATTGTGCTTAGCTAAGTATCTGTTACTGTCTCTTAAAATTCATTCTGTAGTTTAAGAAGTGTATTTGCGATTGGTTTCATTTTTATTATTTGACATTTCGTTCTTGCAGGAAAATCCAGCCATGGCTGTTGCAATCAAAACATGTAAAAACTGCACTTCAGACAGTGTGAGAGAGAAATTCTTACAAGAAGCCTGTAAGTTACAGAACATTTTCTTTGATCTAACTTTTGGAAACAGTCCTTTAAAACACTTTGTTTCTTTATGAGTTTCTCTTTCTTGAAGTCCATTTAGCTTTTTGTGCCACATACTATTAATATGCTTTTAAACATTTTATTATTACACATGAGCTTGGTCCTGTCCTTTGATATGCAGCATACAGCTCTGCTTAGATCTTAAAAATCAGCCATTTTGCTTATGCATACACATGAAGTATCTGATTTTCCAAATTAGATGGTGCTGCATGACACATTTAAGATTTCAGGAAAGAGACCTTCTTGGAAAGTTAAGTGAGACTTAATTTCCCATATCCTCCTTTCCCCATTAGATATTACAAAACCCTAACCTATTGCAATGTGTCATAACACTTCTAGAGGGACAGGTCTTCCTGTCTGATAGTAAGATTGCTAAGACTTTATGCCGTGAGAAGGGATTTGTTAGATTGTTTTGGAGAGAGTAGGGGCCTACATTTTGAATATTTGGAGCAAGAATTTCATAATGACCTGAACTCATCATGTTAACAAAACCAGCATTTATGCATACAGAGGAAGGCTTTGCAGAACTTTGTGAGTTTGTTAGTGTGTTAGAAAGTGTATCCATAAAAGTTCAAATGAATATTCATAATTGGGTGGGGAGGGGCAAGTGGGGTTAACGTGCAAAAAGAATTCCTAAGAGATTTTCTTTCCTTAACATCCTGTTTTGTAAAATAAATTGACATTACAGGCCATAGAACTGTCTTGTTTCATGTTATTCTTGTTTGTTGCTATTGTACGCCTGTGAGATCAGGTAAAATCACTGTATTGCATCAATATATTGATTAAGGCCAAAGGTAGGAAGGCATTTCTATTCCATGTTAGTCACTTTTGTTTAATGCTCTGTACAAAATTGCTATGTTCAATGCTAAAGATTTATTCCTTTTTGAGTGCAAGGTTTTTTAATTAAAAAACATGGTATGTCTCTAGCTGTGTGCTCCTTTTTAGGCCTGGTCTACACTTTTAAGGCCCTTCACAGTACTTACTAAGCAAACAAAGAGAAGGTTGTTGAAACATGGTAGGTTGATGCTTCCTAACAATACAGAAAAGAATGATTTATGTATGAGAGTGCTTCTGTTTGCATCTTGAACATGACCAATCAGAAAAGGCCATGTAGTAAACAAATGAGCATTGGTTTCTTAGTAGAAACATTGAAAAGATTCTTTCCTGAAAGAAGGAAAAGATCAGCCTGTGTTAGGTCATTTTATCTGTCCCCTGGCCCATGCAGCATGGCTCCCACAGTACGTGCTCGACACAGTCTAGGTCTAAGTGATTTGCTTTCCATCACTTTGCCTAGTTGACTATGTCACAGTGAGCCCATCCGTCTTTCATTTTCTGTGTTCTTATGTTCTAACTTTCCTTGCCCTGTCCCTTCTTCTCAACCTCTCACTCTCATCAGGTTAAAAACATAACATAAGAACGGCCATACTGGGTCAGACCAAAGGTCCATCTATCCCAGTATCCTGTCTTCTGACAGTGGCCAATGCCAGGTGCCCCAGAGGGAATGAACAGAATAGGTAATCATCAAGTGATCCATCCCCTGTTGCCCATTCCCAGCTTCTGGCAAACAGAGGCTAGGGATACCATCCCTCCCCATCCTGGATAATAGTTTACTTCCTGTCCCGTGACAAGAATCCTTTGGGTTTCCCCTATCATTTAAAAAAAAAAAAGGACAAAAAGGAAAGAAAAACACCCTTGGTGCTGCCTCCTGCTCAAACTATCTCCCAATCTCCTTTCTTTCTACACCTTGTTCCCAGATTCATTAAACATGCTGTCTACAATAGACATCTGGAGTTCCTTTCCTTCAATTCTCTTCTTGACCCCCTTCAATATGGCTTCCATCTTCTACACCCCATTAAAACTGTTTTTTCTAAAGTCTCTAACAATTTCTTGTTGGTCAGATATTGGGCCCATACTTTATTCTTATCCTCTGTGACCTTTCAGAAGTTTTTTTTGTATTGTTACCCACTTCCTACATCTTGATATTTTGTGTTCCTTTGGCTTCTTTGGTTCTGTCCTCTCATGATTCTCTTTTGAGCTCTCTGAACCATCTTTTAGTATCTTGTTTGGTGAGTCATGCTCCTTCCCTCTCCCCTTTTCTGTGTGCGTCTTTCAAGGCTCCATTCTTTGCCTCTGTTCTTCTCCCTCTACAGTGGCTTTGACTACTGTTTTTGTGCTGATGACTCATAATTCTACCTTTCTACTGATGAGCTAGCTTACTCCCTCCCTTCAATCTAGTATTTCATCCTGCCGTTCTGACTTTTCATTGTGGCTGTCCAATCATCTTAAACTCAATATTTCCAAAACTGAGCTCTTGATTTTTTTCCCTTTTCTTCTTCCCTTTTCTCCCTCACCAGTGATAATATCATCTTCCCAATCATACAATACCGACCATAATTTGGATGTCATCTTTGACCCTGCCCTCTGTCTGGACCCATGTATTTGGACCCTTTCAAGATCTTTCCACTTTTTCCTACACAACATCTCTAAAATCCAGCCTTTTTCCTTTCTGTCCAGACACTCAAAATTCTCATCAAAGCCCTCATCATTTCATGTCTTGGCTACTGTAATGTCCTCCTTTCTGACCTTGACTTCTGCAACCGTGGCCGTGTAAAGTCTATTCAGATTACTGCTGCCAACATAATCTTCTTGGTTTACTGCTCTGATCACATCAGCTCCCTCTTGAATCCCTTCACCAGCTCCCCCTTCACCTCCACATAAATACAGGCTTCTTGTCTTTACTTTTAAGGCCCTTCACAGTGTAGACGCTTGCTACCTAGCTTATCTGTTAACCCTTTGCAATGTTGACCTGCACTGTCTCTCTGCCAGCATTCCCAGCCTTGAACATACTACCCCATTTGCGTAGGAAAATGTTCTCAGTAAATATCCATACAGATTCTTCCTTATCCTTTCTTAGATCCCTTCTTAAGACTCTCTTCTGATGTGAGGTAATGCATATAAACCCAAGTTGTTGATCGTGGGTAGGCTGGTGACAAGCTATTATTATTCCTCTTCCCCTTCCTTTCTTTTTCTGTTTCCTTATTTCCTATTTCTACTCTGCCCCAGTTAAAAAAACAAACAAAAAAAAAAACCCTACAATCTCATTTAACTTAAAAAGCCGGGCCAATTCCTCACCATACTAATTTGTTTGTGGGTTTGCTTGTATCCCCATCCATTCCCTTTCATTTGTTTGTGTCTTCAGATTGTTAGCACTCTAGGGTAGGGATTGACTCCTTTCCATGTTACTACAGTGTCCAGCACAGTGGACCCCAACCTCAACTGGACCCAACCATAATTTTAATACTTACAGTAATAAGAATTTACAGGTGACAGAGCTGACTATGTCTGGTTTATGTTGCTTCAGATTTTTTTCAATTTTGATTCATAACCTGTGGGTTTTGGGGTTTGTTTTTTAAGGGAAGGGCGAGGCTTGTTTAGGTTTTTTATGATGATACAAAAGTGATAGTGCAGGTCCTTTAACATGAAAAATGACCCAATGAAAAATTATTGCAGGGAAGAAAATGTTTTTTAAGATCTATATCTCTATCTTCAATAGCTTTTTTTGTTGATGTCTTAAACTCATCTCTCTATTTCACAAAGCTGCATGTTAACATTAACACATCTGTATACAATTAAGTTGCAAATTGCCACTTCAGATGCCAGTTTGTCAGAGGGTTTTTTCCATCTTCCACTTGCTATAATGAATAGTTTCTTCCTCCAAAATATTAATTCTTTTCAGATGCTAGTGATTAGGGAATCTTGTCTTTAGAAAACCATCTGCAGGACAGAAAATTGGAGAAATATACTAATGTGAGAACTAGGTAGTACACTGATACAATAGCTTTGCTTCTCTGGAACTGGGAGAGTCAATCAAGCAAAATCAATTTAATTTAATTCCTAGAGTACATTTGTCACCAGAAAAAAAGTCTGTAGTATTTAAAACTGCCAGGACCCTATCAGACAGAATAATGAATTATTATTTTTAGCAGTAACTTCATTTTAAGGGAACCTCTCTGGTCAATTTAAGCTACTTTCCTGCTTCATAATCAAATCAATACAATGTAGTCCACATTAATAAATCTGGTGTTTTTTTTAAACTGCTTCGGGTGTGATTATCACAAGAGCACTCTGAAGCTTTCAAGATCATGGTGTAATCTGTTCCCAAATAAATAAATTGTATTTACTAAGAGTTTAAGACTGGAAGTGAATTTCAATGGAGTCCAGGTAGCTTTGCCCCTCCTCCAAACCTTCAAAAAAGACACTTAGTTTGCAAAAATTGTCTATTTCAATAAAGCCTGGAAGTGAATGGTTAAGGGAAGAGATTCAGCCACAAATGCAATATAATCCTTTATCATCCATTATCCTCCAACTCAACTTACCCTACTAAACCAACCTCTACTTATACCTTTGTTTTGTTCTGTGAGAGAAGTGTGCTGCTGTATGTATACTGTTGATTTCCTGTATTGTTTAATAAATGTATTGTAAAGTTTCAAAGGGAATATAATCACAGGGCACCTTGTTATGTCTAAATTCTGTAAGTTTTCTCATGGGGGGTGCAATATTGCATTATTAACTAGACAATTCTTATGAATATAATAGGGATGGTTATTGTGAAATGTGTTAATTACCTGACAGCTGTGTGGCGCCTGAGAGGACACTCCTGTACTAATGAGACTATGGGTACAAAAATCCTTCATTTTTGCAGCATTAATCTGCTGTTTAGAAGCCAAAAGTATACAATTTTTTTTATTTTTGGCCCATATTATGTAAACTAAAGTAGGCCATTTAATTTGAGGGAAGAATATACATTTCTGTTGAGCCACCGCAACAGTATGAGCTGCAAAGATAAAGGAAACATAATTTTAAGATATATTTTAGGACGCTTGCTGTGTGTCATGAGATCAAACCTAATCAAAAGGCTGGTGTTTTTGCTTCAGCTAGCAAATATTATCTCCCCCATTGCATTAGTAAATAAGGCATACAACTATCACATGAAAGGTATTCGTTATTGCGCTGCTGGGAGTAAAAATAAGTTAATTATGCCCATAGCAAATAAAATATGATGTAAACCAAATCATTACATAAGATTTTCTTTGGGTGTCATAGCACTGAAATTCATTTTTATGTGGTTATTGAATTATACATTTTACTTTTCCATTTGCTTTCTAACAAACAAGAAATGTGCAAATGAACTTTTCATAAATTATATTCTTCGATGAGTAATGTCCCTGTGGGTGCTTCACGTTAGGTGCACATGCACCCCTATGCCTTTGATCAGAGATTTTTGGTAGCAGTGCCTGTTCTGCCCATGCATGTGCGCTATAGGTCCTTGTGCCCCATAGCAAGGCTATATAGGGCTACATGGGCACACCACCGTCACATCGTTCTCAGCCACCTTTGGCCAGAGAAGAATCTAGCATGTGCCTGTTTGCTATGTACCTGTCTCCCCCTTTTATTAGTGTTTTAGCTGTATAGTTAGTTCTTATTAGTCGTAGGTTTAGTACTTTATAGTTGGAACCTTTATTCTCTTTTTTTTTAAAGAAATACATTTTTGGATTTTTGTTTCCCCTGTTTAGGGGCTTGAACAACTTCTCTTCTGTTGGGGATGCCTGGCTCCTTGGGATTTAAAAGGTGCCTTTCTTGTCAAGAGGCAGTCCCTGTTAGTGACGGGCACTCCCACTGCATTCATTGCTTGGGAGACTCACATTCCCTGCAAGTGTAAAATCTGCTCTTCTTTTAAATGGTTATCTCATTAAAAATAGGGAAATTAAGTATAGACCATGTGACAGACCCAGGCCAGTAGGGTACAGGAGTCTGGTAGAGGGCAAATATACTGGTCACTGGGTGAGTAATTTTCTGTTCTGTGACCAGAGCAGGGGCTGGACTAGAGTAATCAGGAACCTGCTAGAACCAATTAAGACAGGCTGATTAGAACACCTGCAGCCAATCAAGGCAGGCTAATCAGGGCACCTGGGTTTAAAAAGGAGCTCATTCCAATCAGGTGAGGGGGAGCCAGAGGAGAGGAAGTGCGTGTGAAGAGCTGGGAGCAAAAGGTGCAAGGAGCTGAGAGTGAGAGGCTGTGCTGCTGGATAACTAAGGAGTACAAGCATTATCAGACACCAGGAAGAAGGTCCTGTGGTGAGGATAAAGAAGGTGTTTGGAGGAGGCCATGGGAAAGTAGCCCAGGGAGTTGTAGCTGTCATGCAGCTGTTACAGGAGGCACTATAGACAGCTGCAATCCACAGGGCCCTGGGCTGGAACCAGGAGTAGAGGGCGGGCCTGGGTTCCCCCCAAACCTCCCCACTCGTGATCAGACACAGGAGAAGTTGACCGAGACTGTGGGGAAGATCACTGAGGTGAGCAAATCTGTCAATAAGCACAGGACCCACCAAGGTAGAGGAAGAACTTTGTCACAACCATCAAAGATGAAGGAAGCCTAAAGACTGGCTTCGGATCAGGGTACAGGGAACCCCCATTATAGAGACCCTCCTCATCTGCCAGTGCCCCATAGTCTTTGAGATCAAGGCCACCGAGAGCTTCCAAGAGGAAGACAGCACCGAAATCCTGGTCTCAAGCGCTTTCCTTGACTGAGGTACCAATAACCACACCGTCAGTACCAAGAGCTTCCCACTCCAAGTATAAGGAAGGGAATAAGAGATGCAAAACAATAAAGTTCTTCATCAAAAACAATTCAGTCACTGGAGGCCTCAGGCCCCGAGAGGAGTTCTAGTGAGGCTCTGAGTATTCTGGGTACCATGAAGCATATTAAGTCTTCAGCTAAGTCTCTTACCTTAGTAGTATGTGGTCGGTACTGAAGACTACTACTACCAAGAGACCAGCTTCACTGGAATACTCAACCCCCCTGGTACCAACACCAGTGCCTCGCACAATGGCCTCTGCAGCATCATTGGTCCCGGTACTGATTTCTTGTGTGTTTCCAGTACTCAAAAGACGTGAACATAAGAATGTCCATACTGCATCAGAATAAAAGTCCATCTAGCCCAGTATCTTGTCTTCCAATAATGGCCAGTGCCAGGTGCCCAGGAGGGAATGAACAGGTAATGATCAAGTGATCCATCCCCTGTCGCCCACTTCTGGCAAATAGGCTAAGGACACCATCCCTGCCCATCCTGGCTAGTAGCCATTGATGAGCCTGTCCTCCATGAACTTATCTACTGGTACCAAATGAGCCTGAGTCTCTGCTCCTTGCAACTTCTGGATGCCTATTGGTACTGAGATCAGCTGGGTCACTGTCTGCTTATGTTTCTGGGAGACCTACCTCTTCACCATCTTCAACTATCCATGAGGATGGGTTGTCACTGCTGATACAATATGTGGAAGAGCATCCTGACTAAGACTCTGAACTTTGTGTTCAAGGATCTCCAATTTATTCCAGGAGGTGTTAATCCCTGTTGCAGATACAAGGCATCAGACCTCTGTTTTCCAATAATTGGGATGACCAGCATTGGATTCCTTCCCCTGTGCCTTATCATCTCCTTCATTGGCCTTACAGCGATTCATGGGCAATGTATTGCCAGCAATTTTAAGGGACCTCAACTCAGTCTCACTGAAAACATAGAAGACCTCGTTCCTTGGTACCATCCATCCCTCTTCCCCATTCTGAGCCTGAGAAGACCTTTGAGGAGCAAGAGGGCAAGGGCAGAGAAAAAGATTACCCCCCTCACAAACATCTCTTTGTCATCGCTGGATGAGGCAGTCGTGCCACCACCGCCTTCTTTAGCTGACGACTTCTGACAATTCCAGGACCTGATGCAGTGGATTGCTGACAACCTGCAAGTATTCCTGGAGGAAGTCTGAATTCCCATCACAAGCTCCTGGACATCTTACACACTTCTGCCTCAGCACGGATGGCACTGACAATTAATGAAGCGCTCCTGAGCCTCCCAGTTTCATCTTGCGAAGTCCAGTAACGGCCCACTCCTGCATGCAAGAGGGCTGATATATACACATATATATATGCACATACATACATACTACCCAGGGATTCTGAATTTTTATTTTCTCATCCAGCACCAAACTCTGGTTGTGGATGCAGTCACATCCACTACGAAAGGGGCAAGCGGCATATCCAAAAAAATCACCCCTTATAACAAGGACCAGAAATATCTGGACCTGTTTGTTCGTAAGAGCTATTCAACAGCAACACTTCAGTTCAGGATAGCTAATCACCCAGGTGCAGATGCAAAATATGACTACCTGAACTATGAGAAGTTTAATGCTTTTATTGACCATTTACCACAGGAGTATCGGGAACAGTTCAGTGCTACAGTAAAGGGGGGTCAGCTTTGAGCAAAAGCTTCACTGCAGGCTTCATTCAGTGCAGCGGACACTGCAGCCAGGTCTATTTCCACTGTGGTACTGAAGAGGCAAGCTTCCTGGCTTCAGTTGTCTAGGTTTCCAGGGGAGGTACAATCGACTATGGAAGGTTTATCTGTCTATCTAGCTTCCTACAGATTCCATAGACGACTCGCTTCATACCCCAAAGGACTGTAGGACAACAGTTAGGTCTTTGAGGATATATGTGCCTGTAAACAAAGAAAATTTAGCAGGCCTCAGCTGGCACAAAGATTCCACACTGCTCAATTTTCTGTCTTCCATAGGCCACCACAACCAGTAGCTAAGAGGTCGAGGATGAATTGCTACGTGGAAGTAGGCATCTTTGAAGTCGAGGGTTGCAAACCAGTCCCCTAATTCTAGGGACAGAATTATAACTGCTAGGGATACTATCCTGAATTTCAGATGTCTGACATGCTTGTTCAATTGCCTGAGTAGATACCCTTCCCCGCAGAAGCAAGGATGGGAAGCTGGCTTGGACTTGTAAATATATAAATAGCACTACAGGCAGTGGCCTGCAGGAACAGTATAATAAAGCATAGTGGTCATGAAGGTGGCCTGGAGTGAGTGTGGTCTGTACTTAAGTTAGAAAAGATTCACAGAGAACCACTGGGACAGCACTTCTGGATTTGATAACTTTGATAACCCTCTTGAAGAACCTTATTCAAAGAGTGCAGCTCATACCTCAAGAGCCAGCAAAAACATGTTTGCAACTGCTGGGACATATGGCGGATTGTGATTTTGTGACTCAAAATGCCATGTTGGGTGTCTCCAGGGTTGGTTCAGGACTGTTTTTGTACCCATCAAACACATTCTCAGCAAGCAAGTATTGGTATCAAGTCAGGTCATACAGTCACTCACCTGGTGGATGAATCCATCCAGAGTTTGTGCAGGAATCCTGTTCAACCAGAATCCTCCTACAATTGTATTAACATTGGATGCTTCCCTTTTGGAATGAGGAGCACATTTTGATCCAAGGCAGATGGTCACAGCAGGAACAGCACTTGCACATCAATCTGTTGGAGTTAAGGGCAGTCAGAAATGCTTGCCTGCACTTTCTTCCCCTGCTCAAAAACAAGTCCACCAAGATCATGACAGGCAACACAGTGTGCATGTATTATATTGATTGTCAGGGCAGAGCATGTTCCTCCTCACTCTGCACCAAAGCAGCAAAGCTTTGGAACTGGTGCATAGCCAATTGGATAGTCATCTCAGATTCTTACCTCACAGATATACAAAACCTCATGGTGGATAACCTGAGCAGACGTTTCTCTCTAAATTACTAATGGCAGTTGACTCTTAGGACCTCAAAAAAATATTTGGAGGTTGGGGATTTCCAGAGGTCAACCTTTCTGCCAAAGCAGCCAACGCAAAGTGCAGGAAATTCTGTTCCAGAGGCAGGGCTCAATCTCCAATATCTAGGAGATGCCTTCCTTATTACATGGACAAAGGGTCTTTTCTGTGCATATCCTCCAACTCCATTGCTCTTGAAGGTCCTTATCAAGATCAGACAGGACCATGCCAAAGTCATTTTGATTGTATCAACTTGGCCAAGACAAGTTTGGTTTCCTCACCTGATCAAACTCACCTCTTGCCCTGTGTGTTCCCTCTAATTTTTTCCATCCATGTGCGGAGTGAATTGTGTTATGTGCATATCTAGGTAGTTGGTGAAGATGTGTGCCAACTGTAGAAACAAAAAACCTAGATATATTATATTTTTTTTAAACTTACCATAGGGATAATTACTCCAGTCAGGACAGGTTAGGCATTTTAGAACTCACTACTCAAAGAATTAAATTTAAGCGTAAGAGAAAAAAAATTATGAAATTAATAGACCAGTCAAAACACTAAAATACACTTTGAAAGAAGTATCAACGACAATAATAATAATTTGTTATATATGGAGATATACCTATCTCATAGATCTGGAAGGGACCCTGAAAGATTATCAAGTCCAGCCTCCTGCCTTCACTAGCAGGACCAAGTACTGATTTTGTCCCAGATCCCTAAGTGCCCCCAAGGATTGAACTCACAACCCTGGGTTTAGCAGGCCAATGCTCAAACCACTGAGCTACCCCTCCTCGCTTGGTGGGAGGTGAGTGTGAAAGAGTGTGTGTGTGTGTGAGAGAGAGAGACAGACAGACATGCACTGCTCTTTTAAGTAGATTGGCACTCAGCAGTCTGAAGCCTGCTTGTTCAACAGCTGCCAGCAAGCTCCCTCCGTCCTGAGCCCTGTCATGTGTGTCCCCTCCCCCCCACGGTCTGAGAAGATGGGGTACAGGGATAGGGGGAGCGGGACACCTTGACATCAGTCCCCTCCTCCCCCTCACCCGCTCTGCGCAGCTAGCAGGAGGATCCAAGGCAGAGGGCAGGAGCAGCATGGCAGTGTGGGGAGGGACACCTGAAGTGCACTGCACTTGATTGCCTGCTGATTGGCCGCCCAGCTGCACAGCTTAGAGGGAACTTAGCTTGTCCTCCATTGTGGCTCCCAGTCAGACCTTGTCTGTTATCTCATGATGTGGGTCAGACACTTCAGGCCAATTCGAACGTTCTGCAACTACAAGCTTGGTTCCTCAGTGGTTCTCAGGACTAGAAATCACATGTTCGTTGGAAGTACAAAAGATACCCTGTTAAATAACAGAAAGGAATCTAATAGATAGACCTTCAAAAATGGAGACGATATAACCTTTGGTTTAATTGGCATCATCTTTCTCCTATCCAGTCATCTCTTTTCTTGATCTTGGATTACCTGTTGGAATTGAAAAATTCAGGCCTTTCTGTAAGTTCCATCAAGGTTCATTAAGCAGTAGTAACAACTTTCCATGTGCCAGTAGAAGTTTTCTCAGTGTTTGCTTATCCAACTACAGCGAGAGTCCTAAAAGGACTTCTCAATCTTTTCCTGCTGTGTAAAACCCCAACACTGGTTTGGGATTTCAGTCTGATTCTTAACGGTCTTATGAGACAACCCTTTGAACCATTAGCTATGTCCTCGTTGCTGCAGCTGTCTTTGAAGACAGCCTTCTTGGTGGCCGTCACTTCTGCTTGAAGGTTTGGGGAAATGGAAATTCTAATGGCAGATTCTCCATTTACTTTGTTCTCCAAGGAGAAGGATCTTCACTACCTCATTCGAAGTTCTTATCTGAGGTGTCCTCTGAACTTCATATCAAGCAAACTATTCACCTTCCTCCCCCCACTCTTCCCCCAGGCCTCATCAGTCAACACAGGAATCTGTTTTTAGTACACTAGATGTTAAGCGGGCAGTAGCATTTTACTTGGACAGGGCTAGGTCATTCAGGAAGACCCATAGACCAGTGGTTCTCAACCAGGGGTCCAGGACCCCCTAGGAGGCCATGAGCAGGTTTCAAGGGGTCCGTCAAGCAGAACTAGTTTTAGTCTTGCTGGGGCCCAGCAGAAGCCGGAGCAACTTAGCTTCATGGGGGGCCTCTGTGGCGTGGGGTCCCAGGCAACTGCTCTGGTTGCTACCCCTTAATGCTGGCCCTGGCTTTTATATGCAGAAAACAGTTGTGGCACCAGTAGGCCATGGAGTTTTTATAGCATATTGGCGGGGGGAGGGGGAGGCTCAGAAAGAAAAAGGCTGAGAACCCCCACCCTAGACTCTTTGTTTCTATTGCAGATCTAAAGGAGCCCCTGTCTCTACTTGGAGACTTTTTAAATGGATCTCTGGATATATTATTGCCTATTATGGTTTTGCTGAGGTTACATCTCCCCTAAGAGGGCATGCTTTACTAGAGCACAGTCTACAACCGTAGCTCTACTCAATACATTCTGATTACTGAAATCTGTAAGGTTGCAACATGGTCCTCAGTGCGCACATTTTCTGACCACGTCATCTTAATTGACATTGCAGAATCAGATGGGGCAGTAGGCACATTCAGTAATGGACTCTGTTCTGAAACTCCCACCTCCTTAATGGGCTACTGCTATGGAGTCACCTAAATTGGAGCACCTCCAGGGACACTACTTGAAGAAGAAGATGGAGAGATTACTCAGCTTGTGCAGTAACTGGAGTTCTTCAAGATGTGATCCCTGTGGGTGCTCCGCTACCCACCCTCTTCCCCTCTGCTTCGGAGCTGCCTCTGTGGGCTTTGCCGTACAGACAGAACTGACGATTTGTGTGCGCAGCCCAATATAGCCTAGGTATGGGGCATGAAGATGTGTAGGGTGCATGCCTGGACAGAATGGGCACTGCTACCAAAAATCTCCAATCAGAGGTGCAGGGGCACATACGCACCTGAAGTGGAGCACCCACAGGGGGGACACATCCTGAAAAACTCCAGCTGCTGCACAAGGTGAGTAACCTATCATCATACGTCATTTAAAAATAACTAGTAATCTGTGGTTGGTCAAGATATACATTATACCTTGTAGTTATTTACATCAGTGTAAAGAGAGTATTCTGATCAGATAGCATTTTAGACTCTCTCTGCATAGGTATAAAAGACTAAACAATATTCAAGGCGATGGAGAATCAGGCCCAAAACAATCTGGTTATGTGTCCTTACATGACCGTTGGTTCAGACCTACAGTAAAAGCTTGTTAAATGAATCCTCTTATTGCAAAAACATTTTTCATTTAACAGCTATTGCTTTAACAGGCAGCTTTTGTATTTAATGAGTAAACCTGCTTCCTCCTTTCTAGTAACAATGCGTCAGTTTGATCACCCTCACATTGTGAAGTTGATTGGAGTTATTACGGAAAACCCAGTCTGGATAATCATGGAGCTCTGTACACTAGGGGAGGTATGATAAATTCCCAAGTATCTTCTTTCTTCTTCCCTCCTATCCCACAGACACTTTCATATGGGACCGGGGAACTGCTTATTCAGTCTAATGGATTGGGTTCTAAATATTACACTCTAAGGCAAATTCATCAAACAAGTGAAGTCTAGGATCATGGGATCAAATTGGGCATAACTCCACTGAAGTCACGGGAATTAGCCTGTTTACAGCAGGGTTGATTTAGGCTATGGTTCTCAGAGATATTTTGAATTGCTGATACAATGTGAGAGCTAATATCTGTGTCAAGTAAGAGGTGCACATGGTAATATAGAATAGAAAGAATGTTACTGTGAATTATTTAAAATGTATATGCTTCAGACTGTGAAATCTGGACACAAATGGTTCAGTTAAAAATATTGCATAGAAGAGATTTCACAGCTCTACTTCCTTTAAGGGATTATGGAATATAGTTTAAAAAACAAGATTAAGAATATCCACTTTCTTGTCTTGTGTGTTGAGAGATACAGGAAAGCATATTGTGTCCTTTTTATGCCAAGAAAACTGAGTTCATTTGACTTGCCGTGCAGTTACAGCACTAATAGTCATTGCTAAAGGCATCTGCCTTTCAGCTGGTACATTAATATTTAGCACAGCCTAGGTAGGACCCTCATTGATAGCAGCCTCCTACAATAGCAATAGAATTTGTGATTATATTAGAATTTATTTAGCAAGGTTCTGTAAAGCCTTAATATGTTAGTGTGTCTGTAAGGTGAAATTTTAAATAAGCTTTATAAACAACATTTTCAAAAATACGTATACCATGCTGTTTGACACTAGAAGAATGCTGGAGTAGCTCGTATTATATGAGCGTCTCATGAGGAAAACCATAGCAGAAACATATCACAGTGGAATCATCCACATTTCTTTGCAAATCCTGAGTGGCTTTGTTAAGCTTTGCTCAGTGCCAGTGTATATGAGCCCATTTAGCACGTGCAAACCTATGCAGCATTTTCATTAATACAGCACAACTATAGGTGATCTCTGCTACATCATGAAGTTTCACCTACTGTAAGCAGTTTCTATCTGCAGTTGATAGCATCTTCAGAAGTAGGGATCTTTTCACAGTACATTGTCAATGCACCTACATTTCTTTTTCTGAATGTCCCTTTGTTTGTGGAGGCCCCAGCAGTGAAGACTTTCCTTGTTAATCCACACAACCAAGAGAAATGCTAAATTATCTGCTGTCTTTAAAACGGGAATTATGATGTCAGATTTTTTTTAATTCTGACTCATTTTCTCTAAATCAGACATTTCTGAAAGACTTTAGAGGTGACGTAATTATATGGTTTATAATGCAATATGAAAATATCTGAATAAGATAGATTAAACTGTAGTTTGTTAGAGTTGTCCAAAGTGGGTAGCACAATTTGTCTCCATTCCTTTATTCAGAGATGACACTTCTTCCCTTTAATTCCCAAATCCTCCTTCTCAGCATACAACTTTCTTCTCAATCTTTATTTTAATCCTGTAAACAAAAGCCAGTGCTACACTGTTGTGGTGTAATTGCCTTTTGCTAGACTTATTTTTGTAGAAAATTTATGTAGTGTTAGTTCCTCTGAGCTAAATCCAGGCCTCTAGTAAAATCTGTGCAATTACAAGCATAAATTAATGCTGCCCAAGCAATATCGATTTGCTCTGTGTTCAGGCTGGCCCAGGTGTGGGTGCAAACCCCATGCAGTTATCTGCTGAGACTGTTCATGCCAGCAATATGAGCAGTTCCCAAGGAGTGAATATGTGGAGAGGTTCAGGAGCACCTGACCCAAGTGGGCCCAGCAGTGTTTGAGCTCTTTGGCTTCAAGAGGAGACTGAAGTGGGGTGCAAAAATTGCATCCCACTTGGCTACCTCTTTTCACACATTAGAAACAGCCTGAATTTAGCCCAAAGAGTGTGTTTTCTGTATGACAACTGACTTTCTTTTCTATTCCAGTTTAAAGGGGAGGATTGTCTACTGTGAAATGTGTAAATCTCAGTTAGAGATTTCTCTCTTCTTCAGATTCATTGTTAATTTGTCATGACATCTCTCTCTTTTCTTCTTTATCCAAAAGCTGAGATCATTTTTGCAAGTAAGAAAATACAGTTTGGATCTGGCCTCTTTGATACTCTATGCTTACCAGCTTAGCACAGCACTTGCCTACTTAGAGAGCAAAAGATTTGTACATAGGTAAGATTATATCTATATGACAACTTTCAATTTAAGGAAAAGGGTTCATAGATTATTACAAATATCTGGGCTGGCAGAATTGCTGGATATAGATATGTTCGCTAGAAGGAAATGTTTAAAGCACAGATCAGCACTCTCTAATAGTTTCAATTATTTTCTTGATTTTCCCAATAAGAAAAGTATGTCCCATGTGGAACAGTATTTTGAGACTTTTAAAAAGCCACTTGTATGTGTGTTTACATCAGCGTCATGTTAGAACTTCATGAATTTTAGCGAATCCACTACAAAAATACATTTCTGACATAGACTGTCAAGGGTGACATCTGCTGGGCCTCAGTTAAATTGGCTGAAGTATGTGCCTGGTTTTAGTCAGAAGACTGGGTTGCCAGCTACTCTGTTGCTTTGCAATGCCAACACTTTTCAAAGCTGCAAGTCAGCTATAATCTTTAAACTATGAAAAATCAAATCTGAGAGAGCAATAGGCTCATCTTGAATTAAAGAACAGGGAAAACAGAAATGTTTCTGTAACGGAAATGCCTGTGCTTAACCAACAAGTGAATTTTAAAAACACATACGACAGGGGAATTTTAGTTTAAGTAAGTTGAATTTAGTTGTGTAGGACATGAAACAGGCCATAAGTCCTTCATCTCTGGCACTGTTATATACAGCCAACAATTTTCTACATACCGATTCCATGTATATCAGTTAGGACTTAAGCGTTTTGTTTGTATAAGTGTATAAATTATGTATGTTTAAGTGACATATTATCTTGTAAATGGCAGAGGCCAGTGAGGACAGAGATAGGCACTAGAATTTTGACCAAGTGGCTGTGACTTTATTAAAATCTCTATCAGTAAAAAATATGTAAAGGCAGCTTGTCCTAGCAGCAGTGATTTTAATGGAAGAAAGCAGCTACCACTGCCACTGGTTTTCACTCACCTGCATCAGTGCTGAAAGCCAAAGCTCTTAACATGTCCCAGGCGTAACTAGCCCACTTGAATCCAATGCCTGCTGTCCCATATAGGCAACTGCATGAGAAAACCTCCTGGCCTTGCCATGAGAACAATGGCCTCCCTTCAAATCCAAACCCTTCCTGCAAAGAGCATGAGTTGATGCCTGCTTTACAGGAAAGATATTACCCCAATTCCTGACCTCTGTGATATCAAGGACTTTCCCTTCCCCCCCTGCTTCCCCAAAGAATTCTATTCTAGCTGTTAAGGCCTGCCGCTTAAATTATTGATCCAGTGACTGTATATACATGGGCTATGAAACCTGCATTTATTCAGCAAATAGTGTGTGCCGATGCAATGTGATAATTGCTTGTGCAAATTGCTGGTTAACAAAAAGTAGAAATAATGCTGGTCCTGAAAGTGTCTCCACCTCTTTTCCCAGAGTGATGCGGAATGCAATAACAACATTATCACATAAAATTTTAATTACTCATATAGGCCATATTGTGACTTCAGTCTTTCTGTGAACTTCTCACTGTCATCAGAAGACAATCCTGTTGGGTATCATTGGTGGTATACAACTCTAACTTTGTATTCTTGGCCCAAACACCATAATTAAAAATGTAGTTTGGTTTGCTCTACCGAGTGAGTTGACACCTCTGGTCTGTAACAAAGATTCTGTTTTTAAGAAAACCTGAATCTACAAAACAGATGACTCTAGATGAAAAATGTCTGGTTTGTTTGGCAGGGATATTGCTGCTAGAAATGTGCTGGTATCCTCCACTGATTGCGTGAAATTAGGTGACTTTGGTTTGTCCCGATATATGGAAGACAGTACTTACTATAAAGGTAAGGAGTCGGTACTTAATGGACCTAAATTACAGTGGTAGGGTTGGGATTCTTCTTGCAGGTCAGTGAGCTGATTTGACAATCAAAGTAGTTGAGTGTATGCTAAGGAGTTGAAAGGATCAAAACAATTAGTTTAAGGAAATCTGGTTAATTACATAAAAATACAAAGTAAAACAGTTCAACATGCAAATAAAGTCTCACATAGAACTGTTTAAAAAAATCACATGGTTATGTAAATAGGTGAAAGACAGGAAGTTCATTTATGGATATAATTCCAGTTTGGGGGCAGCATTATACTGCTTTTTTTTGCAACTCTTTGGACTTGTCTGCATGGCCATTTAGTTCGTAGCAAGCTGGAGTGTGAATCTACCCCACACTAGTCTGCCACGCACTAACTGCCCATGTGGACCTTGCCAAGGCACACTAAGAGTTTGTTAATGTGCTTTAATCTGCTCTCATTTCAAAGCGGAATAGATGAAAGTCTACTAACGATCTATTAGGGTGCATCAGCAGAGTCCACCCAGATGGTTGGGTCCACAGGGACAGTTAGTGCACAGCCACTGCGAGGTAGATTCACACCCCACTTTGCAGCAAATTAAATGTTCATGTAGACAGGCCCTTAGAGTATCAAAGATTATCTGCGGTTTTGAAACTCATTTAACATATGCCCATATTCATGCCACAGCCCAGGTACCTGAGGGCAAGTTCAAGGGGCTTGCAAATTGTTTTCAATGAGTTTGGGATAGAGATATTCACTACACAAAAGGTTTAAAACATACATTTTTTTTCCCTTTGGGATTTCCCAGACTGAAGTTGACTGGCTCGAGCTCCGATGTGATGCCCCGCAATGCATGATATATAGCAAAGGGTCTCAAACTTGCACCGTGATCCCCTTCTGAGAACAAAAATTACTTAATGACCCCAGGAGGGGGTACCATAGCCTGAGTCCACCTGAGCCACACTGCCCCAGGTGAGGGGGGGCCAAAGCCTAAGCCCCACTGCTCTGGGCAGGGGGGCCAAAGCTGAAGCTCAAGGGCTTCATCCCCAGGCAGGGGGGCTGTAACCTGAGCCCCACAACCCAGGGCTGAAGCCCTCGGGTTTTGGCTTCGGCCCAGGGCAGTGGGACTTGGGTTTCAGACCAGGGCCCCAGCAAGTCTAAGCCAGCCCTGGTGACCCTGTTCAAAGGGGGTCGCGAAGCACTCTGGGGCCCCAACCCACAGTTTGAGAACCGCTGATATATAAGGACCCTGAAAGAATACAATTTGTTTTTATAGAGGGTCAAGTAAATAGCATTTTTAGTGATAGGGTGCACATTTAGGAACAATGTTTATAATTTTTTTTTATCTCTCAATATGCAAAAATATTTTACATGTTTCTAAATTTGCACCATACTTTAAAAGCGCCTTAACTGGCCCCTCCCCCCTGTTCTCCAGTAGGGCTCATGGTGTCTGTGATGTCCCATAATAATGTGAACAAAATACCTTCATCTACTTTCTTTCAAAGGTGAAAGGAGAAATTTACCTGAAACCATCAAATATTTGTTGCATTCTTTTAAATTTAGAACAAACAAGCTAACTTTTTTGTGGTTCAATTAAAAAACAGTTGCTCCATATGTGAGATTGTGTATGATAGCTTCAAGCTTGGTACAAATAGTTGCTAATTGTAGTAGTTTAAGTACCTTCATGTAAAAAGCATTAACTTGAAACAGGAATGGAGAAGCTCATCCAATGTATGTACATTTAGGGTATATCTGTGCAGCCTGTGGTAGTGAGTCTCAGAATCGAAGTTGACAGAGTCAGGCTTCTGAGGCTCGTGCTACAGTTCTTAAAAGAGCCATGTGGACATTGTGGCTCAGGCTAGAGCTCAGGCTCTGAAGCCCACCCCTCCCCAGGCTTCAAAGTCCAAACCACAACATCTACACCTCTATTTTTAGCAGTATAATGCTGATCGCTGTGTAGCTGTAGCCTTAGCAGCAAATCCTGCTCTTCCTTTTCAGTCACACAGGGCCCTCCCTCCAGTAAAACTGTGGTGATTCTGTTGCAAGGGAGATTGCAGATTTCCATGACTTCTGTAGAGGGGGTGAGGAACCCTCTGAAATGCTGCTGGATGAGTCTGTTCACAACACTGCAGGTCTACTAGCCATTATTTCTTCCTCACCCACTCATTCTTACAGGAAAGAAGGTGTAGGAGCCAAAGGGCATCCACAGAGGTTTCTTGTACAAAGCCTGACCAAGTTGTTTGCTAGAGCTAGGAATTGGCCCTAAATTATTGTATTGAAGAACATCTTTACTGAGAGCTTATTAGCTAAAATAATGGCCTTTTTCTCTCATCTCCCCATAGCTTCCAAAGGAAAATTACCTATCAAATGGATGGCTCCAGAGTCAATCAACTTCCGACGTTTTACCTCAGCTAGTGATGTGTGGATGTTTGGTAAGTGAATATGGATGATTGTTTTCTCAAATGCACTATCGAAGGAGAAGATAATTAATGGTTCCATTTTTATTAATGGAAACTGAACAATTTCCAACTCCTCTCCAGTGTTTGTTTTACTTGTCTCAAAATCAGACTTTTTACTGGGTACTTTATATCTCTCCACGCTTTTTCATTTTGTAACCGTGGGCCTGATTCTCCTTGATCTTAAGGCCCCTTTTCACCACTTCTAACAGGTGGCCTTAAAGTAAATGAAAATGAGACCCATAGTCATAACACGAATTTCTTTATCTTACTTTGTTTCTTTTTTGTCTTCTAGTATAATTGTGCTGGTGTTCCTTTATCCAGCTGTTGTTTGCACTTACTGCTTCCTTATTTTCACAACTTTTCCCTGTGTTATGGGCTCCCTCAATGAATATCCTTGCTTTTGTCTCCTTCCTTTCCCAGTGTTCAGTTCATCCTTGCTCTGAGTATTTTTCCTCTATTGTCTTATGCTGTTTCAGCCTTTTACATTAGCTATGAAAGAGGAATTAGCAGGATATTTAAAGTGATTTTGAATGTTGAAAAAAAGCCTGAAATTGAATTAAGTCCATTCACCTCACAAGATTGGGCTGAGATCCAAATCTTGTCCTGTCTTTCTCTCCCTTCCATTCTCCACTCACTCTGACTGTGGTTCCAACCCCTTTTGGTACGTATAGCTCCCCTCATCACTTTGTCTCCTGTCATCTTAGAAAAGACAAGAGATTGAGTGAAAAGAGGAATTATAGGAATGCCTCCCATCTTCTATGATCCTGTTCCCTTCACTATGCGAACCTTTCCTGTTTTTGCACCAGTCTGATCTCCCAGTCTTGAATACTCAGCTCCACAGACCAGACAAGCCGTGACAGGCAGAGAAAAGGCAAGCAGGGTATGAATAGCAAAATGTTACAGGAGAAAAAATCAGCTTGTTCTCTTTAAAACAAAAGAGTTCTAAGTAATATCAAGCAAACCTGCATGTGATTTATCAAGATTAATGACTGTTTTGTTGGAAAACGGAATCCCTAATTGCAAAATAAAGTATCTTTTCCATCTGGCATAGAAAAGCAATGCAGGTGGAATACGCCAGCTGCTCATAGGCCCACAGGCTATCTCCTTCTCATTACACATTTAACATAGTTTCAACAGAAACTACATTTTGATACGTAGTTTCGACAGAAAAAAGTTGAACAAATGCCGATAATAAAACACCGTCAAAGTATAAAAATACCACATACAAGTCAAAACAAGCCAGTGTAAAGCAGACACTGAGACAAGCATTATGAAAAAAATATAGATTTGAATATGAGTAGCCAGTCTGACTTAAAAGAGATAAAAAGTAGTTAAATCTGAAGGCTTTCAAAGTTGTCTGCTTGCGATGAGCTAGATGCAAGTCATGCTTCCTCATACATAGTCCTGATTAGTAACACATCTAATTTTATAGAAGCTGCCTACTTAGAGAGAGAGTTAACATAGCTCAATATTCTTGTCTGTGGTCAGCACGTAGGTAATATGGTGATAGATTCTACATAAAAAGATAGATTAGTCAGCTCTATTTTTCAGCCAAGAGTGGATTGTGTTTGGTGGTTGTGTGTACTGGACAAAGTGCATTGGAAACTTCATTAAACTGCTAATACATGGTAATTACTAACCATGGCTATTCTGGAGAAAGGACTGTTCATTTTGTCGACTGGCATGCACTTCAGTAGCAACTCCATTGTCTGAAGGTTTAACGAGGAGTTTGTTGTTCAAGAACACAGATTTTGGTTATTTGCTCACTTTAAGAAGTTTCTTGCTTTTTGTTTCCAGGTGTGTGTATGTGGGAAATTTTAATGCATGGAGTAAAGCCCTTCCAAGGAGTGAAGAACAATGATGTGATTGGTCGAATTGAGAATGGTGAACGGTTACCAATGCCTCCAAACTGCCCTCCTACTCTCTACAGCCTTATGACCAAGTGCTGGGCATATGACCCCAGCAGACGACCTAGGTTTACTGAACTTAAAGCACAGCTCAGGTAGGGTATTTTTTTTTTAATTATTATTTCTTTGATTAGAAATGTGATTTGATTGTGTCTTTCGTACAATCGTTTTCTTTCCAAGGAAAGTACACTGCCTAGTGTGCTTGGGTAGAGCCTTTAAAGGACCGAGTTGCTGTTACAGTCTGGTAAATCTAGACTGTCTCCATTTAAATCAGAGGAACTATACTTGACACTAAATCCAGTGTAATTGAGATCCAAAGCGGGCCCCCCAAAGGCTGTATTAAGAGTGTGTTTATAGGCATAGGTAGGTATGTTAGGGATCCTCAGAGTTAGAGGTGGAAAGAACTTGCTAGATCATATAGTCCAGTGGTCCCCAACGTTGGGGATCCCTGATATAGTCCATCTCTCTTAAGACAGTACAGAAATTTCACTTTTCTTTTAATTACCCTGGTCACAGTTTTCAGACTGGAGTGCCTTGAGTTTGGCATCTAGGGAGGAAACTTTCAAAACTACCTAAGGAATTCTGGAGCACACGTTCCACTGAAAGTCACTGGGATTTGTGCTTCTTAACCCCGAGGTACTTGAGGGTCTCCACTCTCAATACATAGGTAGGCTCCTAAATAAATGTGGCCTGATTATCAGAGGCACAGAAATCCCACAGTTCATTGTATTGAAGGCAGTGTGATCTGCTGGTGCTCAACACTTCTGAAAATAGTTATCTGTTATTTAGGAATTTGGAAAAAAAATGTAATTATATGCCTAATTTTAAGGCACACAAGTTTGAAAATTATGGCTCCAGTTTAATAAAGATTGAGATCTGCAGATACATAACATCAGTAAGTAAAATAGCCTTGAAATTAGAAGTAGACTGGAATTCTGATACAAAATCCTAGAGTCTCCTCAGAAGGTACACCATAGTAACAATCCTTTATTATTGATTCTATTATCAATAAAGCAGTGTTGGTGACACTGTGGTCTTTCACAGAGTTAAACAGAAATTAGGCACAATACCAAGGAAAAACTGGTATTTCCTATGAAAAATTGGGGCAAAAAAAGAGTTCAGAAAGGAATAGCTGATGAAATGGGGGGTAAACAGTCAATTACCTACCTTCTTGAGTATGTAAGTCTCGCAGTGACTGGAAGAGATTCCCAGGAGACTTGGGCAGACAGCCTCAGCTGTATAAGCATCGGTCTCTTACATTCTTATTTAGTTCTGTGTGTATTTTCATTTGATGTATACTGTGGTGCTTCTCAGGGGTACTCAGAGTTGTGAGACACCTCGCTACCACCTGCTCTGAGTCTGAGGAAGCCTGGTTTGTGCTTCATGGGGGTCAGCTGTCCAACATGTTAATTAATGCAAATCAGTATGGGTTTACAGTTAATGCAAATCAATATGTGTTTATGGACAATAGAGCCTGTCAAACTAACTTGATATTTTTTAAAACTTTTGTATGCAGTTTGATTTGATACCACATGACATTTAGATTTAAAGAATTAAAATGGTATAAAATTAACATATCCCGTGTCAGATGGATTAGAAACTGGCTAACTGATAGGTCTCAAAATGTAATTGTAAACAAGGAATTGTCAGCAAGCAGGTGTTTCCAGTGAGAACCCTTAGGTATCAGGTTTTTGGCCTTACATTACTTAACGTTTTTATCAGTGACCTGGAAGAAAACATAAAATTGTCACTGATTAACCTTTCTGGATTACACAAAAATTGGGGGAGGCAAACAATATATGTTTTAGTATGGCTGAATGTAAATGTATCATCTAGGAACAAAGAATGTAGGCCATTCATACAGAATGGAGGACTCTGTCCTGGAGAGCAATGACTCTGAAAAAGATTTGGAGGTCATGGTTGATGATCATCTGAACATGAGCTCCCCAGTTGATGCCGTGGCCAAAAGAGCCAATATGGTCCTGGGGTGCATAAACAGGAGACCCTCTAGTAGGAGTAGACGGATTTTACCTCTATGTTTGCTGCTGCTGTGACCACTGCTGGAATACTGTTTCCCGTTCTGGTGTGCACAGTTCAAGAAGGATGTTGATAAATTGGAGAAGGTTCAGAGAAGAGCCAAGAGAATGATTAAAGGATTCGAAAACATGCTGTATAGCAATAGACTCATAGAGCTCAATCTATTTAGCTTAACAGAGAAGGTTAAGGGGTGACTTGATTACTGTCTATAAATATCTATGTGGGGAACGAATGTTTAATAATAGGGCATTCAATCTAGCAGAGAAAGGTATAAAACAATCCAGTGGCTGGAAGTTGAAACTAGACAAATTCAAACTGGAAATAAGGTGTATATTTTTGGCAGTGCAAATAATTAACCCTCATTACCAAGAGTCATGGTGGCCTGCCTTAACGCCTAGACCTTAAGAACATAATTTTCTGTATAGATACATAATTCCTCAAATATTATCTGAAATACACTTTGCAGTGATTATGTTGACCAGTGGGCTGCTGCCTTTTGGTAGCAGTCTTAAAGCCATTCTCTAGAGAACTATTATGCATATATCTGACCCAGGGGATCTCTGTAACATCCTCTGCATCCCCTCGGCCAATTGGCACCAACAGGTGCTTGGGTCACATATACTCTCTTGAGTTTGATAAAGCCATAATAATTATTTGCCCTCATATACAAGCTGTGCTTATAATTCTAGCTATAAAGTTAACTGTCTGTGGCCTTTGGTTAATCACTTAACCACCCTGTATTTCACTTTCCCCATCTGTGAAATGGGGATGCTACTTCTGGTATGTTACTGGAATTTTGTAAGGCTAAATTATATATTTGTAAAGCTCTTTGTGATTCTCTAATGGATGATCAGGGGTGCTTATTTGTATAATAAGAAAATTAATTATCTTATGTATGATGTACGTTGAGAACCCATTTACAGTGTAGTCTGCTTTGTTTTCCTGACTCAAAATAAGCTTTGGAAACCAAATTTGATTTTTCAAGACCTTTATTCCATTTATCTTTACAATATTTTTACTTCTAAAACCTTTCACTAATATACTGCTGAATAAGTATGTGGCAGAGTGATACTTATATATATGTAAAGCTTGACAAAATATTTGCAAAGATCCTATTAAATTGATCCAAAACGTCCTGCCTAAAATGTTATATATTGAAATTAGCTCTACAAATCTGAGAACGTCTGGTGAATAATTCAGTGCTGGATAATTTAGTGTTTCTTTTCTTCTCAACTCCACATTCTGTTTCGTGTCATATTTTATTTTCATAATCCAGCTTTTGCAAGCACTGAAAAGTTAGGAAAGCATATATTGGGGTGAAACATTAGCAATTAAAATATAAGCTATGCAGAATTCTAATATAAATTATGAATCCCTCTCCTTAGCTAAATGGAGAACTTTTGATCTCTGTAATATTTTAATAGCACAGTATTAGTTTGGGTTCCTCTTCTACTCTGTTTTTGTATAAAGACAAGTTTGCAGATGACACTAAACTGGGAGGAGTGGTAGATACGCTGGAGGGTAGGGATAGGATACAGAGGGACTTAGACAAATTAGAGGACTGGGCCAAAAGAAACCTGATGAGTTTCAACAAGGACAAGTGCAGAGTCCTGCACTTAGGACGGGAGAATCCTATTATCTCTTACAGACTAGGACCGAATGGCTAGGAAGCAGTTCTGCAGAAAAGGACCTGGGGGTTACAGTGGACGAGAAGCTGGATATGAGTCAACAGAGTGCCCTTGTTGCCAAGAAGGCTAACGGCATTTTGGGCTGTATAAGTAGGGGCATTACCAGCAGATAGAGGGACGTGATCATTCCCCTCTATTCAACATGGTGAGGCCTCATCTAGAGTACTGTGTCCAGTTTTGGGCCCCACACTACAAGAAGGTTATGGAAAAATTGGAAAGAATCCAGTGTAGGGCAGCAAAAATGATTAGGGGGCTGGAGCACATGACTTATGAGGAGAGACTGAGGGAACTGGGATAGTTTAGTCTGCAGAAGAGAAGAATGAGGGGAGATTTGATAGCTGCTTTCAACTACCTGAAGGGGGTTCTAAAGAGGATGGATCTAGACTGTTCTCAGTGGTACCTGATGACAGAACAAGAAGTAATGGTCTCAAGTTGCAGTGGGGGAGTTTTAGGTTGGATATTAGGAAAAAGTTTTTCACTTGGAGTGTGGTGAAGCACTGGAATGGGTTACCTAGGGAGGTGGTGGAATCTCCTTCCTTAGAGGTTTTTAAGGTCAGGGTTGACAAAGCCTTGGCTGGGATGATTTAGTTGGGAATTGGTCCTGCTTTGAGCAGGGGGTTGGACTGGATGACCGCCTAAGGCCCCTTCCAACCCCGATATTCTATGATTCTGTGTTTAAGTAACCACTTTTTTCTTGAAATATCCCACTATTGCCTTACCGCTGGTGCAGCTCCATTGGTGGAAGACCTGTGTAAACTAGCTCCTAGTGCTTGAACCATTATCTTGTCAAACCCCGCTTACAGCACTTCAAGACAATTAAAAATACCAGCAGCTGCCAATTACTCCTGGGGGAATTCTGCACCACTGCGCAATGCAGAATTTTGCAGAAATTAATGGTTTTTGCACATAATTTCCTTTCCCCCCACAGAAATGGGCTGCAGTGCTGCTTACCATCACTAGGGGCCGCTGGACCAGGCAGAGCCCAGCTCACACACAGAAGACAATGGGGAGGGGGAGTAGAGAGTTCCTAGCAGGGCCACCCAGAGGATTCCGGGGGCCTGGGGCCATCGGCGGCAGGCGGCTCCGGTGGACCTCCCGCAGGCGTGCCTGTGGAGGGTCCGCTAGTCCCGCGGCTCTGGTGGAGCATCCACAGGCACGCCTGCGGGAGGTCCACCGGAGCCACGGGACCAGCGGACCCTCCATAGCCATGCCTGCGGGAGGTCCACCAGAGCCATGGGACCGGCAAGCGGCAGGGGGCCCCCCCGTGCGGCGAAATGTCTAGAGCCGGCCCTGTTCGGCAGCAGGGGGCCCTTCCATTCTGGGACCCGCCGCCGAAGTGCCCCGAAGACCGGATTGCACTTCGGCGGCAGGTCCCGCTTCGGCGGTAATGTGATGGCTGGGGGTCCTTCCACCCCAGAGCGGAAGGACCCCCTCCCGCCAGCGAAAACCGGGAGCGGAAGAAGCTCCGGGGCCCAGCCCAGCAAGTTTTCTGGGGCCCCCGAGCGAGTGAAGGACCGCGCTCCAGGGGCCCCGAAAAACTCTCGTGGGGGCCCCTACGGAGCCTGGGGCCTGGGGCAATTTGCCCCTCTTGCCCCCCCCCGGGTGGCCCTGGTTCCTAGCAGCTGCAGTTCCCCACATGCCCTGAGAGAAGGAGACGGCAGCTTGCAGGAAATGCACAGGATTCCTGGGCAGTAGGGGGTTGGGCATCTGGGCTGGGGGGTGAGGGCACGACTGGGTTCTGGGAGGGAGGGGGTGGACGTCTGGACTCTGAGGGCCACAGTTGGACTCTGGGGTAGGGTTGCGAACTTTCCAGTTGCACAAAATCGAACACCTCTGCCCTGCCCTTTCCCCTAGGCCCCACCCCTTCTCTGAGGCCCCAAACCCGCTCTCTCTATCCCTTCTCCCTTCATTGCTTGCTCTCCCCCACCCTCATTAATTTTCACCAGGCTGGAGCAGGGGGGGAGGGGAGTTGGGGTGCGAGAGGTGTCTGAGGGCTCCGACTGGGGGTGCGGGCTCTGGGGGTGGGGCTGGCAATGAGGGGTTTAGGGTGCAGGAGAGGGCTCTGGGCTGAGGCAGGGGATTGGGGTGGGGGGGACTCTGGCTGGGGTGGGGCCAATGATGGGGGACTTGGGGTGAAGGTGTGGGCTGGGGCAAGGGGATTGGTGTTGGGGGAGTGCAGGAGGGAGTTTGGCTGTGGGGGGGACATGGGGTTGTGGTGTGGAAGAGCGTTCGGGGTGCAGTTTGGGGTGCCCTGACGCCCACAGGCGCCACACCCACAGCTCCTATTGGTCGCAGTTCCCAGTCAGTGAGAGCTGCAGAGCAGGCACAAGGGGCGGAGGCGGGGCATCTGGGATGGAGGGGGCATGGTGGGCTCTGGGAGGAGGTTGTGCGGTGTCTGGGATGGGGGCTGCCTCACAGCTGGGCTCGCAGGGCGGGTTGAGTGTATTGACTGCAGGGCGCCTCGCAGCTGGACTTGGAGGAGGGGCTGTGAGTTTCTGGCCCCCCAGCTGGACTCCTGGGTGGGCGGCAGCAGAGAAACAGGAACTGGGTTGTCATATGGGGTTTCTTTAACTCTCTGCTCCTGGGGGAATTTTTATGTGTGTGTGTATTGATATAGACATAGTTGCTGACAGGTATTTTGAAATAAATTACAAAATAATTACTGGGGTGATTATGTAGTGTTATTTTGACAAATAAAATTTGAGAATTTTGAAGAATTTTAAAATATTGTGTGCAGAATTCCCCCCAGAGTAGCCAGTGGACTAACTACACTAGCACTCCTATTGTTACTACCACAGTGCACAAAAGTGCACCAATAATTTTATATAACTGGTAGAAAAATATAGCCCTTGTCCCAAAGAGCTTACAGTCATAATATTATATGAGTGGGAGTTAACAGTACAGAAAGGAGGGGATGTGGTGCTGATCGTACTGATAAACCAGAGTTACAGCAAGGTGATAACACAAGAAGATAACATGGTTACACTGTTTAAATATATGTATTAAATTGTATTATCGACAATTTCTTGTGAATGAGACCTGAGTCTTAAATGATGTGAACAAAGAGAAAGCAATGGTCTGGTAGACCAGAACTGAGAGAGTATCCCATGGGCAAGGGGAGAAGTGAAGCTGGCGAAGACTAAGAGGAACTGTGGAAGTGGGGAGTGAGGAAGTGACGCTGAACTATAGGAAGTGAGAAGTCAGTAGAGCTCATGAAAGCATGGGGAAAAGAGGAGAAATTAAGGACAGGGGCAGAGGAAAGGTGCCAGAGGATAAACTGCAGCTATGATGAAGATTAAATAGAGAGGAGAGAGTTCTGGAGTTGAAGTCTGTTGCTCCACCAGGGCTGAGCAACGTGAAGCAGCCAGTAGGGGGAGAGATCTCTCTTGCAGCTCCAGAATTGATGACCGTTGGCTGCTGGCAGATTAGCAATTGACTGAGGAGTTGCTCTTCAGCTTCCCAAGGGTCCCCAGAGCTTCTTTGTGCTCCAAAAAGACTATGCCTGCCCTTTAATCATTGCAGTTGCTGATTTCCTTACAGTGACACGATCTCGGACAATTTGAGAAGATCATGTTTCAAAACTCATTCCCATGAACTTGCAGAAACAAGCCATTTCCCTGTTGGCTCTTTGTGTATGTGCTGTTGCTGCTCTCTTCTGGATACCTTCCAGATTAGCTTTTGAAGCTGAGGGCCATGTTAGTTCTATACTCTGGAGCCAATGTTGTAGTGACACCGTGTTCCTCTTTATTTTGATGACAAAAGTCTACTGCTTTGTGAAGAACAATATTTTTCTTCTCCTGCATCTGAAATGGCACTGATGGGAGCATTAGCACTTCTTGTGTACTCCGTTTTTTATCTGATGTTTTACCCACTTCATGTCCTTTTGTGATATCTGGTTCTCTCTTTCTAGTTCCACTTGGCCCCACAAATGCTATTTGCTGCTGCCCATGCCATGTAGACAGCAAGATTCTTATAGTAGTAATAATAATAGCCTTTTTTTATAGCACTTTGTGTTCAAAGCACTGAATAGACATGAACTAATTAATTCTTAGAACACAACTCAGAAGTAAGTAGATAAATATTATCCCCATTTTTAAAGATGGAGAGACCTGCACACAGTTAGTCAGTGGTCAGGATGAAAACCTGGGACTCGTTGACTCACCTTCTTGTGCTCGATCCTCCAGACCAGGCTGCCTTTCTGTAGAAGAGATACCGAGTCCTGTGCTGCACATTAGACAAGACTTATGCAACAAGGACCGCTGAGTAGGGCTAAATGAACCCTCAGATCATGAAAGCATGGAAATCTACAGCTGGAAGAGACCTCAAGAGCTCATCTAGTCCAGCCCCGTGCACTGAGGCAGGACCAAGTATAGACCAGCCCTGACAGGTGTTTGTCTAACCAATTCTTAAAAGCTTCAAGTGATGGAGATTCCACAACCTCCCTTGGAGGCCTATTTCAGTGTTTAACTATTCTTATAGTTAGCTTTTCCTAACATCTAACCAAAATCTTCCTTGCTGTAGATTAAGACCATTACTTTGTTCTCCATATCCACTGAAAGAAGGACAAAATTGATAACCATCCTCTTTATAACAGCCCCTAACACAGTGATTCCCAAACTGTAGGGTGTGCCCCCCAAGGGGGCATAGAGGAATGTTTGGGGGGTGTGGCAGGGCCCAGGCCAGCTCCCACTGAGGGCGAGGAGGGGTTACCACCCAGCCCTCCTCTGCCCCCATCTCCACTCTGGCCCCAGTCCTGGCCACCGATCGGGCTCTGGCTTCAGCCACTGGCTCCCAGCTGGAGCTCTGCTCCTCTCCGCAACCCCAGGCTTCTGGCCCCGACCATAGGCCTGCTCCTGATCGCAGCCCTGCTCCTGGCTGAGGCTCCAGTTGCACTGCCAGCCCTGACCCTGGCCCCAGCTCCCAACCATGGATCCCTGGGGAGCGTAGACAAAAAGCTTTGGGGATCGCTGCCCCAACATATTTGAACACTGTTGTCAAATCCCTATCCCCCACCCATCAGTATTCTTTTCTCAAGAATAACCATGGCCAGCTTTTTTAACCTTTCTTCATAGGTCAGGTTTTTTGACCTCTTATAATTTTTGTTGCTCATTTGGACTCTCTCCAATTTCTGCACATAGTAAGTTGTGGCATCCAGAATTAGACACAGTACTCCAGCTGAGACATCATCAGTAGGTGGAACAGTTAGTTCCTGTGTCTTACATACAACACTCCTGTTAATACACCTGTTGTGGGGGGGTAGTTTTGTCCAAGGTCAGCAGAACGTCCTAGTGGCAATACTCCAGGCTGTGTCACCCAGTGGCAAGAGTCAGTGGCTGCCTTGCTTGGCAGTCAGAGTCAGTGGCAATGTTGCCCAACAGTGAGAATCCATGGCCACCTTGCCTAGCATTTGGAATCAGTGTCAGTGTCGCCCAGTGGCAAGTAAATGGCTGGGGGTGAGTGAACCTGGATCCACCTTGGTCCACTGGGTTCCAACCCAGGGCCCTTCAAAATAATGGTCTCAGTATGTGGCCTAGTGGTGGGTACCTTTACACCTGTTTCCTGGGTGACTTCCCGCCCCTGCTTCTTTTCCCCCATCTGTGCCACGAGTCTGTCTTCGGGACCCCCTGGAGTCCTCTTGGAGGGGAGCATCTTCCCCTTTCTGCAGTGACTTGGCCCTGGTGGTTTAAATTTTTCAAGTACACCAGAAGCAAGAAGCCTGCTAAACAACCATTGGAGCCACTGGACGATTGAATGCTCCTTTAGCATCTCAAGGACGATGAGGCCATTGCAGAGAAACTAAATGTATTCTTTGCATCAGTCTTCACGTCTGAGCGTGTGAGGGAGATTCCCAAACCTGAGCCATTCTTTTTAGGTGACAAATCTGAGGAACTGTCACAGATCGAGGTGTCATTAGAGAAGGTTTTGGAACTAATTGTTAAATTAAACAGTAATAAGTCACCAAGACCAGATGGTATTCACCTGAGTTCTGAAGGAACTCAAATGTGAAATTGCAGAACTTTTAACTGTAGTACACCTCTACCCCGATATAACATGACCCGATATAACATGAATTTGGATATAATGCGATACTTCGGGGCGGGCGGGGCTGCATGCTTCGGCAGATCAAAACAAGTTCGATATAACACGGTTTCACCTATAACGCAGTAAGATTTTTTGGCTCCCGAGGACAGCGTTATATCGGGGTAGAGGTGTATCAAGTATCAAGGGATAGTAGCCGTGTTAGTCTGTTTCCACAAAAACAACAAGGAGTCCGGTGACACCTTAAAGACTAACAGATTTATTTGGGCATAAGCTTTCGTGGGTAAAAAACCTCACTTCTTCGTAGGTAAAAAACCTCACTTCTTCAGAAGAAGTGAGGTTTTTTACCCACAAAAGCTTATGCCCAAATAAATCTGTTAGTCTTTAAGGTGCCACCGGACTCCTTGTTGTTTTTAAGTGTAGTATGTAACTTATAATTTAAATCAGTTTCTGTACCATATGACTGGAAGATAGCTAATGTGAAGCCAATTTTTAAAAAAAGCTCCAGAGTTGACCCCAACAATTACAGGCTGGTATGCCTGACTTCAGTACCAGGCAAACTGGTTGAAACTATAGTAAAGAATAAAATTGTCTGACACATAGATGAAAGTAATTTGTTGGGGAAGAGTCAACATGGTTTTTGTAAAAGGAAATCATGCCTCCCCAACCTACTACAATTCTTTGAGGCGGTCAACAAGCACGTGGACAAGGGGGATCCAGTGGATAATAGTGTATTTAGATTTTCAGAAAGCCTTTGACAAAGTCCCTCCCCAAAGGCTCTTCAGCAAAGTAAGCAGTCATGGGATAAGAGAGAAGGTCCTCTCATGGATTAGTAACTGGTTAAAAGATAGGAAACAAAGGGTAGGAATAAATGGTCACTTTTCAGAATGGAGAGAGGTAAATAGTGGTGTCCCCCAGCAATCTGTACTGGGACCAATCCTATTCAACATATTCATAAATGATCTGGAAAAAGGGGTAAACAGTGAGGTGGCAAAATTTGCAGGTGATACAAAACTACGCAAGATAGTTAAGTCCCAGGCAGACTGTAAAGAGCTACAAAAGGATCTCTCAAAACTAGGTGACTGGGCAACAAAATGGAAGATGAAATTCAGTGTTGATAAATGCAAAGTAATACACATTGGAAAATATAATCCCAACTATACATATACAATGATGGGGTCTAACTTAGCTGTTACTACTCAAGAAGGAGCTCTTGAAATCATTGTGAATAGTTCTCTGAAAACATCCACTCAATGTGCAGTGGCAGTCAAAAAAGCGAACAGAATATTGGGAATCATTAAGAAAGAGATAGATAATAGGACAGAAAATATCATATTGCCTCTATATAAATTCATGGTACGCCCACATCTTGAATACTGCATGTAGATGTGATCGCCCTATCTCAAAAAAGATACATTGTAATTGGAAAAGGTACAGAAAAGAGCAGCAAAAATGATTAGGGGTATAGAATGGCTGCCATATGAGAAGAGATAAATAAGACTGGGACTTTTCAGCTTGGAAAACAGATGACTAAGGGGGGATATGATATAGGTCTATAAAATTATGACTGGTATGGAGAAAGTAAATAAGGAAGTGTTATTTACCTTCTCATAACACAAGAACTAGGGGTCACCAAATGAAATTAATAGGCAGCAGGGTTAAAACAAACAAAAAAGTATTTTTTCACACAATGCACGTGTCAAACTCCTTGCCAGAGAATATTGTGAAGGCCAAGACTATAATGGTTCAAAAAAGAACTAGCTACATTAATGTGGGATAGGTCCATCAATGGCTATTAGCCAGGGTGGGCAGAGATGATGTCCCTAGTCTCTCTTTGCCAGAGCCTGAGAGTGGGCGACAAGGAATGGCTCATTCGATGATTGCCTGTTCTATTCATTCCCTCTGGGGTGCCTGGCATTGACTGCTGCTGGAAGACAAGATACTGGGCTAGATGGACCTTTGATTTGACCCAGTATTGCTGTTCTTATGGTTAAAAGGCCTTTGGCGGCTTGACTGTGAGACCCAGTCCCAGTCATCTACTGCTTCTGCTATATCCACATTTAAGCCAGTGGCCATCTAAGCTAGGCCTAAGGAAATTAGGTTGATTTAGCATTATTTGTTGTATTACTTAGCACTTACAAATTGTTTAATAATTTGTTCCAGTATCTTTCCAGGTATTGAAGTTAGGCGCTGCCTCCACATGCCCTCACACCAAATTGCCCCCACCTGGTTCATGCAGTATAATCAGACATTATCCCTTATTTGTCCATTTTGATATTAAATTAAGTTTATTTTATGTTGCCCCCAAATTTTCAATGTGATACAGATTTGTATATTGCAAGTTCATAACTGCATCATAGAACAATAACTATGCAGTAATTTACACAGCCACATAATCACATTGTACTTGCTTATAGATTTCAAAACCCCAGCTTGCTGAAAAGGATGGGGCCTTGAGTATCTCTTTAATCTTTACTACCAGTAAATAGTTACATTGGATTTTTGTGTTGGGGTTATTTAGAAGTTTGGATTTAATTGAGCCTCACCATTTAGTATAGGTCTGCTGGATTTCAACTTAATACATTAGGAAATGCATATTGGGCCACCCATTGCCCACCCCCTTCCTCCACATAAAAAAAAACAGCATAATGAAAATTCCTGTTGTAGCTATGAGAGCAAAAAGTCAGGCCCGCCGTTAGCCAGTGATGAAGAGGCCCAGGTTTTAAAGGAAATGACTGACCTTGTTGTAGTCCAAAAGACCAAGTGTGTTCATTACAAATATATGCAGTTAAAAAATATTGAGTGCCTCATATTGTTAAAATCTGCTTTTAATGACTGTAGTGAAATGGTGAAATTAGCAGATGAAAACAAGACTTCATTGGCCTTTCTGTTCTTGCATTCTGCTTGACTTTCACTGTGTTACTCATAGATAAATAATGAACTGCAAAAAAGAGAACGAGATGAACTTGAGTCAGAATTCTGTCATTTTTACAGCACTATGCAAGGGTTGGTTCTCTGCATATACCTCATAAATGGAGGCTGAAAATGGTCTGGCAGTCAAGGTAGATTGATTTAAACCAAAGTGATTTTAAATCACCAATTTTAAAGAAGCAAGCAGGAAGACTTGACTTCTTCATTGAGTTGTGGTCCCTATTGTATTCCATTACACGCTACACACGCACACCATGTGCCCGAAGCCAGAGAATTGAGAAGTAGTCTGTCCGTCCACACATGCACCCTGGCTCACCTCGTGCCTTCAACCAAGGAGATAAAAGACAGGGCGGACCAACAGTCTCTGCAGTTCCTTCTCACCACCACATGGTCTGGGTTGGAACCGTCAGTGTCTGCAGCTTCGGCTTCATTCTACAAAATAAGAATAATCTAGTTTGTAAATAATTTAACAGTTTTAATAGTTTGTGCCATTTAGCATTAGATTATTCTCCTGAGGGCACCCTCTCTTCCCCCCATACCCGATTCAGGTAGCAGCTACACCCAGGACTTTGGTCTTCAAATTCTGTGCTTCCTACCTGCAATCCTTCTCAGTCAAAGACAACCACCAGTGCTCCCTGGGGAATCTCACATTGCAGCAAGATTCACTATCTGCTGATCATTCCCCAGCCATACCAAAGGAGGACAGGAACTTCAGCTCTGCAAATACTTAATGAAGGCGGCCATGAGGCCCCAGTCGGACACAGGCCGGGGAACCCCTCTGTGTATTGGCCTGATTCAGCAAGGAATGAGCCTCCTGCTGTGACATCTGACTCTGGTGTGGGAGAATCTATCCCCACAAACTTCATGGTGGAGTGTTGTCAGGAAGGTAAGATGCACTCTCATAAGCATGAGACTAAGTGTTCCTCAAAGTCCACTTCAGAGAAATCAGACTACTCCAGCCAATGTGCATCTAGCTTAAGTACCGAAAACAAGGGGAAGCAGGGTCTGGAGAAGGATCTAGAAATCACAACTACATTAAAAAGGCAAAAAGAAAAGCAACAGGGCAGTCTGCACAATGACTTCGATTCCTGTATACAAATGTAAGGAGTGTGGACCGGAAGTCATGATATATGAGGAAAATTATGACTTCGTTGGCATCACAGAGACTTGGTGGGACAAGGCCCATGATTGGAGCACCTGCATTGAGGGAGTATCAGAGGGGTAGCCGTGTTAGTCTGGATCTGTAAAAGCAGCAAAGAATCCTGTGGCACCGTATAGACTAACAGACGTTTTGGAGCATGAGCATCTGAGGAAGTGGGTATTCACCCACAAAAGCTCATGCTCCAAAACCTCTGTTAGTCTATAAGGTGCCACAGGATTCTTTGCTGCTTTTGCATTGAGGGAGATAGCTTGTTCCAAAAGGATAGGTATGGGAAAAAAGGAGGAAGTGCTGCGCTGTACATCAAGAATGTATACGCTTTTTCCGAGGTCCAAGGTGAAGTGAGCAACAGACCTGATGGGAGTGTCTGAGGGAGAATAACAAGGGTAAAAAACAGTAGAGATGTTACGATGGGGGTCTATTATAGACCACCAAATCAGAAAGAGGAAGTGGATGAGTCATTCTACAAACATGTAACAAGATTAGCTAACACACATGAGCTAGTATTAGTGGGGGGATTTTAACTTCCCTGATATCTGCTGGAAGACAGTTGCAGCAAAACATAATATGTCCTGCAAATTCTTAGCATGTGTAGGGGAGAGCTTTCTGTTGATACGTGGGCTCTCTCTTTCTCCCTGGACAGGGCCGTCATTACGGACACATCACTATTAGGTGGGACAGCCCACATGAACAATCACACAGCACAGGGTGTTTGGACATCTTGAGAGGCCAGGATGCACATCGATATCATGGAGTTGTGAGCAGTACGGAAAGCATGCAAGTCCTTTCTTCAATTCATCCACTCTCACCATGTCCTTACAATGTCTGACAATATTACAACTGTCTCCAGTAGTAGAAAGGACTTTATGTTACCTAGTTAAATGGAAGCGCTTCTTGGGTACAACAAAGAGGCACTCTTCCCGAGACTACAGATATTGCTCTCATCTTGGACTATATCCTATCTTTGAAGACATCAAGTTTGTCCATCAGCTCCTTGAGAGTCCACTTGGTGCTGACCAGTGCATACCATCCACCTTCTCAGGGCTACTTGGTCTTCACACATCCACTGACTGATAGATTCTGGAAAGGCCTAATCGAACCTTCCCACCTACACAGAAGCCTACTCCCTAGTGGGACCTAAACCTTGTTCTCTCAGTACTCACAAAATTCACCCCTAAAGTAGTTTCAGAATTTCACCTTAACCAATCCATTACTTACCTGTGTTTTTTAATTTTTTTTTAATAATGGAGATATCCTATCTCCAAGAACTGGAAGGGACCTTGAAAGGTCATTGAGTCCAGCCCCCTGCCTTCACTCAGGGCTGGCTTTAGGCCAATTCGCCCAATTCCTGGGAATCGCTCCCCGTGCCTAAGAGGGCCCCGCGCTTTAGGCGCCTTTTAAATTTTTTTTACTTACCCCGGCTGCGGTCTGCTCCAGGGTCTTCCATGGCCCCGCTCCCCTGACCAAAGCGCCGGCGGGGAGTGCGGCTGCCACACAGCCCGCTCTCTCAGCTGGAGCTCTGGCCGGAGCGTGACAAGCCCCGCGGCCCCGGCTGGAGCTTCGGCTGGAGCGTGACAAGCCCCGCAGCCCCGGCTGGAGCTCCGGCCGGAGCGCCGCAAACCCCACGGCATTGCTCTCCTGGCTGGAGCTCCAGCTGGAGCGCGACAAGCCCCGCGGCCCCGGCTGGAGCTCTGGCCGGAGCGCGACAAGCCCCGCAGCCCCTCCTGAAGTTCCGGGCCCTTTAAATAGCCCCCAGACCCCCCTGGGGGTAGCAGGGGGCTCTGGGGCTATTTAAAGGGCCAGGGCTCCAGCTGCCTCTGCCACCCCGGTCCTTTAAATAGCCGCCAGAGCCCCGCCGCCCCCATGCATTCCCCAGGGCTCCCACGGCTATTTAAAAGATCCGGGGCGGGGTAGAAGCAGGGGAGCCCCGGGCCCTTTAAATAGCCCCCAGACCCCTGGGATAGTGGGGGGCTTGGGGGCTATTTAAAGGGCCAGGGCTCCAGCTGCCTCTGCTGCACCCCCTGTCCTGCCCGCACCAGCCCCGCTGCCTGCAGCCAGCTCTGCACCCCCTGCCCGCAGCCAGCCCCTACCAAACCCCCTGCCCTGTCTCCAGCCAATCCCTGCCACACACCCCTGCCCGCACCAGCCCTGCACTACCCGCCCTGCGCTGTCTCCAGCCAACCCCTGCTGCACCCCCCTGCCTGAAGCCAGCCAGTCCCATACTCTTGTCTCCAGCCCTGCCAACCCCTGCTGCACCCCCATGTGGCCCTGCCTGAAGCCAGCCCGCCCCACACTCCCCTGTCTTCAGCCAGCCCCGCACCCCTTGCCCTGCCTGCAGCTAGACCCTACCTCCGGTCAGCCCCTGCCCTGCCTCGAACCAGCCCCATGTCCACTGCTGCCCTGCAGTTCCCAGGCCAGTAACCTGCACACCTGCTTCAATGAGGGGGACAGGAAGCAGCGGGGACCCACACATGTGCACACCCCCAGGGAGTGGCATGGTCCTACACATGTGAAACGGCAGTCATTAATAACCAATCAACAGCATATATGATACAATGTACATAATATACAATTTTATTATTTATATAGTTATGGAAAGTAAATAATACATGGAAGAAATGGAAGGCTGTTTTTTACACTTTTTTCTTTTTAATTCATCCCTGCCAGGGCCCCACTGAAAGTGTTCAAATTGGGCCCCGCACTTCCTAAAGCCGGCCCTGCCTTCACTAGCAGGACCAAGTACTGATTTTTGCCCCAGATCCCTAAATGGCCCCCTCAAGGATTGAACTCACAAGCCTGGGTTTAACAGGCCAATACTCAAACCACTGAGCTACCCCTCCCCCAAAACCACACACTTCAACAGAGGAATGAAGACGTCACTCCCTTGATGTTCAGCAGGCCTTGGTTTTCTACCTACAGAGAACAGAACCAACCAGGAAATCCCCAAGACTGTCAGTATAGCAGAGAGAGTCAGGGCATACCATCTCCACCCAGAGAATCTCCAAATGGTTCTATGGGTGTATTCTACTCTGTCAGCTTTCGAACCTCCCCCCACGTCCACCACATGAGCTCATTCCACAAGAGCACAAGCAACAACTATGGCATCCCTTCAGGAAGTATCCCTCCTGGACATCTGTGAAGCAGCTACATCAAGCTCCTTTCACACATTTGCAAGACATTATACCCTGGTGCAAGATTCTTCTGCTGATGCCTCCTTTGGGACATTGGTATTCTGTTCAGCCCTACCGCCTACATCCGTGTGCCCTCTTCCTACTTAGGTACTGCTGGTCAATCACCCACAATAGGAATACAATAGGGACCATCACTCAAAAAAGAAGAGGAGGTTACTTACCTGTAACTGTAGGTGCTTTGAGATGAGTGGTCCCTATCTATATTCCATTACTCATCCTACTTATTCGAGTGCTTTCTCATGTGTATTCCACAGTAGGTGTGCGTGCTCACCACGTCCACCGGTGCCGGAAGTTTTTCCCTTAGTAGTACCCATAGGGGGAGTGCTGCTATGACCCCTGGAGTGGCTCCACTATAGTGCGCTATAAGGGGAGCTGCACGCTCCCCCAACCCTCAGTTCCTGTTTGCCGCCGATGACGGTGCATTGCAACTATTCACTCCAGCTTTGCTGCAGCTCATCTCAAATCTCGTTCGTTGTTCAGTAGTACCTGTATCAGTTAGTTAGTAAAAGTTCTAGTTTAGTTAGTTATTCTTCAGGCCGAGGCATGCCCCGGGCCCCAGAGTTTAAATCGTGCAAGTCTTGCAGGGGTTCGATGCCCAGGAGTGATCCGCACACTGACTGTCTCTGCTGCCTAGGCAAATCTCACATCAGCGACTGCTGTAAAATCTGCAGGTCCTTCAAACCCAGGATGAAAAAAGAGAGAGACATTAGACTTCGGGCCCTTCTTGTGGAGTTGGCACTGCCTCCTACCCTGGTGCGCTGAGCGAAATTGGCACCGAGTACTTTGTCTTCGGCGCATGGTGATCCCCCAGTACCTTCCGATGGCCAGCACTGCTCTCTGTCAAAAAAGCAGAGGAAGGCTTTGTCATCTCAGAAGTGTAGAGAGAAGGCATGGGGGGAGGCTAGACCCATATCGGGCAGCCCCAGTTCCCCCCTGGGTTCTAGAGCTCTAACTCAGGTCGAGTGGAGCAGTCTGGTTGTGTCGACTCAGACCTCTCAAGCTGAAGTCCACATGTCTTTGACATCGGAGGCTCTGCAGGCAGCCAAAGATGATATGGCCTTGCAGGTGCCCAGGGCACCACCGGCACCCAGACCCCACTCTAGAGGCAAGCCACCACTGGGGTCTCGTCAGCCAACACCGACCCGACGCAGATCCCAGTCAGGAGACCGCTCTCGGGACCACTCGTCACCCAGTGTCCTGTCGGGACACAGCCCCCAAGCTCCACTCTTGTCGCCCTCCAGGTTGTCTGGTAGGGTGCCGTCAGAGCGCAGTTTTAGGCACCACTTCACGCTGAGTACAGAATATCGGCGGGACAGGTGCCGACGCCGTAGATGCTCCCGCTCTCGGCGTAGCTACTGGAACCGCTCCCGGCACGGACGCCGTCGCCAGTCATGCTCCAGCTCTCGCGCATTGAGGCACCACACCCACCACTCCTGGTGGGGATCGCCAGCTCTGTGTTGTCGCAGATCCAGGCATCGAAGTGTCTCGAGGAGTAGCAGCTCGAGGCAGTACCATTCCTCAACGTCGGAGTCCCGGTCCCATGGCAGAAGCCATGTTCTGTACCACCACGCGTACCGCTCGCACAGCACCGACAGGTCATTGGTAACCCAGACCTCGACCACACACAGCGCCCTATGCTCTAGCCAGGCCAACCCGACCAGCTGGTGCCATCGGTGCCACACTAGAGCCAGTGACAAGGACCCCCGTGGAAGAGCCAGTGGTGCCAGTGGACCTCCTGGCCTCCCGTGCACACCCAGCAAGGCCCTCGGTCGATAGCGGGAGCATCAGAGGCTCCGTCAGTTGCACTGTCCAGACCTCCAAGGGATAGATCGGTGGGTCACGGCTTTTCGGCACCGCACGAGGAGTCGGATCAAGAGGTGGACCCCGTGGCACCGGCCAAGGTGCAGAGCCCGGTACCAGCCCCCTCCCCCGCACTGGATGACAAGATCACAGCTTTGCCCCCCTTCGTACCACAGGAGGACTTCAGGGCCCATCAGGAGCTGCTAAAGCGAGTAGCATCCAGTCTCCATCTCCAAGCTGAGGAGATGGAGGGACCCTCGGATTCGCTGTTTAACGTGCACTCATCCTCGGCACCGGGCAGAGTGGCCCTCCCGCTCCATGATGGGGTGGCCAACATCTCCAGTGCCCTCTGGCAAACACCAGCCTCCCTGGCCCCGATATCAAAAAAGGCGGAGCACAAATGCTTGGTGCTCTATACTCACCCAGCCCCCAACTCCCTAGCGGTGGAATCTGTGAACCACAGGGAAAGACAAGGCCAACCAGGACCCACACCCAAGAATAAAGACTCCAAAAGACTGGACTCGTTTGGCAGAAAGCTTTATTCGTCCGCCAACTTCTAGCTCTGTGTAGCCAACCACCAGGCCCTCCTCAGTCGATATGAGTTTAACTTGTGGGGGATCACTGCCAAAATTTGAGCCCTCCCTTCCGGAGCATGAAAAGAAGGAATTAAAGTCACTGGTGGAGGAGGGCGCCACTGCCACAAAGGCTGCTTTGCAGACAGCGTCGGATACGGCTGCTCAATCTATGGCCTTGGCAATGTCCACATGCAGGGCATCGTGGCTACTGCTATCCAGGCTCTCCGTGGAGGCACAGTCCACGATGCAGAATCTTCCCTTTGACGGCAAGGGCCTGTTCACAGAACAAACAGACGTGAGGCTCCACGGCATGAAGGACTCACGTACCCCCTTCAAACCCTTGGGTTCTACGTCCCACCCGAGGAAAAGCCTAAGGTACAAACCTCCATCCTTGCGCCCCAGCCGAGATACGAGGCTGTCTACAAGAGGTCCAAAACTCAGAAGAGGTGACCTCAGAGGCAGTCTCTCTCTGCCCCGCAGCCTGGACCCTCCAGGGGCATGCAGCAGGGCAAGAGGCAGTTTTTGATTGGTTGCGAGAGGGTACCCTGGTGACCCCCGAAAGGACCCTCCCACCAATAAAGTTAGTTTTCAGCAACCGCTTGTGTGCGTTCCTTGTGGAATGGTCCTGAATAACATTGGACCAATCGGTCCTCAGCACCATTTGCCAGTGTTATACACTACAATTTGCCTCACGCCCACCCTCCCTTGGATGGCATGGGGGACCCGTCGCATTTACCCCTGCTACAGCTGGAAGTGGGTCTGCTCCTCAGCCTGGAAAAAGTAAAAACGGACAAGGCACATGTCCTTTTGATCGCCTCAGCATGGTTCCGACAGCATTGGTTTGGGACCCTCCTGGGCTTACTCGTGGCCCCTCCCCGGCCATTGCCGCACCACCCAGACCTTCTCTCCCAGGACCAGGGCCACCTCCTCCACCCCAATCTGGCCAGCCTCCATCTGACAGCATGGCTGATCAGTGGCTGGATGCAGAGGAGAGAACATGTTCGGAGGGGGTTAGGCATGTCCTCCTCAAAATTAGGAGGCCATCCACGCACCAAGCCTACTTGGCAAAGTGGCCCCAATTCTCCTGGTGGGCAGGCGAGCAGGATGTTTCCCCAATGTCTGCCCTGCTCCAACTTATTATTGAGTCCCTGCTTCACCTTAGAACTCAAGGCCTGGCCCCTTCCTCTGTCAGGATGCACCTGGCAGCTGTTTCGGCGTTCCATCTACCAATCCAGGGCTGCTCAGTTTTTTCCCATGCCATTACCGGGTATTTTCTCAAGAGGCTAGATCGGTCCTTCCGTTGTGTTAGGACCTCTGTCTCTCAGTGGGATCTAAATTTGGTGCTATCCCGCCTTACGGGATCCCCGTTCGAACCCCTGGCCACATGCTCGTGATCTCACCTTTCCTGGAAGGTGGCCTTCCCTGTGGCCATCACGTCAGCCTGGCGGGTCTTGGAGCTCAGGGCCCTGATTTGTGACCCCCTGTACACTGTCTTTCACAAGGACACGGTTCAGCTCCGCCCACACCCTGCATTCCTCCCCAAGGTGATCTCCGTCTTCCACGTGAGCCAAGACATTCTTACCTGTCCTCTGGCTTAAGCCACATACCTCTAATGAGAAGCGCCGCCTCCATACGCTCGACGTGCGCAGGGCTCTGGCCTTTTATCTAGATCGGACTAAGTCATTCCGCAGGTCTTCACAACTCTTTGTTGCTTCGTCCAAGTGCATGAGGAGCCAACCGATCTCCACCGAGAGGCTTTCCCGGTGGATTACATCGTGCATCCACACATGCTGCAACCTACCAGGGGTTCCCCCACCACCTATTTTAAGGGCTCACTTGACAAGGGCTAAGGCCTCGTCAGCTGCCTTTGTGGCCCATGTCCCTATCCAGAACATCTCTAGGGCCGCTACCTGGTCCTCAGTGTACACATTCACATCGCACTATGCAATCGTCTCCCACACCGGGGATGATGCTGTTTTCGATAGGGCTGTGCTCCAGTCAGGGAATATGTGAACTCCTACCCACCTCCATTAGACACAGCTTGTAATCACCTACTGTGAAATACACATGAGCAAGCACTCGAAGAAGAAAGGACAGTTACCTGCTCCGTAACTGGCATTCTTCAAGATGTTTACTCATGTCTATTCCACATCATGCCCTCCTTCCCCACTGTCGGAGTTGGTCCAGCAAGAAGGAACTGAGGGTGGGGAGAGCCTGTGGCTCCCCTTACAATGCGCTATAGCGGCACCACTCCAGGGGTTGCAGCAATGCTCCCCCTACGGGTACTGCTGAGGGAAAAACTTCCAGCACTGGTGCACGTGGCGAGCATGCACACCTACTGTGGAATAGACATGAGCAACACATCTCGAAGAATGCCAGTTATGGAACAGGTAACTGTCCTTTCCCCTAAAAGCAGCAAAGAATCCTGTGGCACCTTATAGACTAACAGACGTTTTGGAGCATGAGCTTTCGTGGGTGAATACCCACTTCCTCAGATGCATGCATGACATGACATGCATCTGAGGAAGTGGGTATTCACCCACGAAAGCTCATGCTCCAAAACGTCTGTTAGTCTATAAGGTGCCACAGGATTCTTTGCTGCTTTTACAGATCCAGACTAACACGGCTACCCTCTGATACCTGTCCTTTCCCCTGTGCTTCGGATCTTATATGATTCAGAGTAGAGAAGGAACTCGAGAGGTCAGTCCACCCTTTATCCCTCCAGTCGGTGGCATGAGGTGAACCAGGGTGCATGTATGGACCAACAAACACTACTTTCACATTCTCTGGCTCCAGGCACATGCGTAATCCATGGTTTAATACAGATAGGGACCACACATCTCAAAGAGCCACCAGTTATAGGTAAGTAACTGCCTCTTTAAATCAGAAATTTTAATCCTGTTTTGCATTTATACTTTTTTGTTATTTTCCTAATGAGAGGAAAAGTTTGATCTCGTTGTTTGATAACCATTAAAATATTGATTTGCAACTAAATATTGCCTTTACGTTAATTTGGTACTTTTTGCCAGTCAGGAGGATACAGTATATCTATACACATTTATTTAAGAAATTATATACCTTACCGTATATTTATTCAGATTCTTAATTTTTTCATTTTTTATGATGACAGAAATTGGTGAATGATGCATTTCTTATTTACTAGAGGATTATTTGTTTACTCCAGATTTGTCATGCTCTATTTTGATAGAAATTGGAATTCACTTAAAATGCAAATAGCAGCATTTTTTAAAATGGTTTTAAACTACTTTAAATGCAGGATACATAAGAAAAACAATGTTTACGAAAACATGATTTGCATTTAAAACTGACTTCTTAAACAAAGTATTTTCTGTAATTAATGAATTTAACTCATTGTTTCAGGTCACCATGGCCAGGATTCTCAAACTAATTAAATAAACTGAAGAAAATATTCTTTCTGCTCCTGCAAAGCAGGCTACTGCTGACAAAAACTGGATTTGTCAAAAACTTTGGCAGGAAACGTACTTTTTGAATATTTGTTTTTATGTAATTTAAATCACTTTAATAGATTATAATAACTTTAAGCCATAGGTTGTCATAATTTCAAATGTAATTTGAAATGTTTAGTTTTTGAAGTATTTTTAATTAAAATTTAAAAAAATCACATTTAAATACAAATCTGAAGTTTTTTAATTTTTTAAAAAATCATTGATTTTTATCCACCCTGCTACACAGTGTGTTTTCCTTTAAAGACCTCCATTAGAATGATCCCTTGGGAAACTGGAATAAAATGAGGGCAGAGTAGAGAATATGGTGACGTATTCAAGAAAGTGTTTCTTGTATTTGTTAATTTTGTCATCTAGATACTATACTAACAGATTTCTTAGAAAGAGAGAGTTTGCCATTAAAATGTCAGCATTTATCATCAGTTTCCACACAGTGATATTTGAGGTACTAGAATTACTTTTTTTTTCTTAAGTAAAAGAAAACCGTGCAGGATCTCAAATAACTCTTGTGTGGAAACAAGTGGTAAATGTTTTCTTTTTAATTAGATGTTCCAGAAACAGACTCTTTGTAAGTAAAGTAGAATTTATTTCTCAAGTTAAGTAAACCTTTGAATAGTTGAAACTGTAAATCGAGCATCTAAACCTTCCTAGAAAAATGTTAAGGTTGATGGCATTGCCTTAAGAAATGGCAGGGAAATTATAGGAATAAAAATGCATCTGTCCTTACTGTGGCTAAAAATATGTGTAGTTTGGGAAAATATGCCTAGATCTGACTTTTCCTGACCTTCTGTGGCGTCTAACTAACTGCTCAGAGTACTCAAGCAGCTGTACTGAGAGAAGGTCAAAAATATCTCTTGATTTACTCCATCTATGGGTTGGTCTTCCCATTGTAAAAACAAAGACGTTTTTGTGAGTTATTTATACTCTTTGCTTTCAGCAGTTTAAAACTTCCCAGTGGCATTTCCATTTTATATTCATTTTTTCTAGTGGGGAGTCTAAGGCATCCAAGTGCGAGCCCTTTTTCATGTGATCAGTCTTGAGCTAGAATGGTCCCAGGATGTTTTGGTAAGGGGGTCGACGCCTCTTTATGGGAAGGACTTAGAAATATCTCACTGGACTGAGTTGCAGTCATGAGGCAAGAGGCTTAGCCTATGTTATGTAAAACACGTCATTTATGTCTATATGTGGCATTCCCACTCCATCTTTTTGGACTTAGGCCTGGTCTACACTGGGGGGGGGACAGGAAGGGAATCGGTCTAAATTACACAACTTCAGCTACGTGAATAGCGTGATTAGTCGACATACTTGGACCTACTCACCGCGGTGTCTTCACTGCGGTGAGTTGACTGCTGCGCTCCCCCGTCAACTCTGCCTGCGCTTCTCGCGGTGGTGGAGTACAGGAGTCAACGGGAGAACACTCGGGGATTGATTTATCACATCTAGACTAGACATGATAAATCGACCCCTGCTAGATGGATTGCTGCCCACCAATCCAGGGAGTAGTATAGACATACCCTTAGTAAATATTAGTTACTCAGACAGCAAGATGATGAATGTGACACATAGCTAGACAGGCAGACAAGATGAGAATTTTAGATTCCAATTTGGAGTTAGGAGCGGGGGGTTCCACAACATTAAACCTGTGGCACAAATTTTTGACATCTTTGTCTAAACGTCTGATATGTCTCCATTCCATTTGCTAGTGTTAGAGAAGCAGCCTACTGTATCAAAGACTCTGTTACAAACCTCTCCAAGTATATTACACACAAAGCATTCACTTTTTTAACTTGGAGACATGGCACATGTCTTAAAATCATCATCTGCTATTCATGGTTATGGGCACACAGAGGCTGATTTCTCAAGCTGCTCAGCGATGAACCTGGTCCTAAACGCAAAGCTACTGGTGGTTTTTGATAGTTTCAGGAAGGGAATTTTTTTTTTGTAAGTTGTGATTTCCTTGCTCTTGATAAAGGAAGAAGGGAATAGGAGGATTTTCTCGCTACATTCCATCTGCTGGGCTACCCTAGCTAGAGTTTTTTGTTTCTGCAACAGTTGTATCAAAAAACTTCTTAATAGCAATTCTATCTGATTTTCCATAATATATTTTTGTTCTGACATTTGTGTGTTTTACTTCAGCAGTGATGGATTGAAATAACAGCAGCATATTTTAAATCAGACTAGATTAGCTATTTTCTGTTTTTGGCTGAAAGAGAAACAGCAAAGTTTTAGTGTCCAGTCAAGCAGAATTTATTCTTGTAATGAGCAAGAAAGTTCCCAGATTAGAAAGGACTGCTGCAACTGATCTCATCCCTTGCATATGTAATTCTGAATGGTTTTTAGCGGACTAAACCAGGAGGTTAAAACTTTGAATGAGCTTCCTTATTAGAAACTCCTGCATGGTGGTAAACACAGGGGAATTGCTCCTTTACAAGATTGATTAGCTTGTCATTCTGGAGAGATTGATACGAAAACAATCAGACCTACTGAGAACTCTGAAGAATCTATATAGCATGCAGCTCTAGCAGACTTTTAACTCCTATTTGAAAGCTGCATTCTAAGTATTTTTAAAATGGCAAATATCCAAGATTAATAATCCACATAGCAGAACTGGGAGGAGGCTGCTGTGGAGACAGCAGTATTATGTTGAACTTCAAATAGTCTGTGATAGTCAGAACAGTGGTAAGTAGCAAGCTAGTTTTACTACTGTTTTGTATTTTGATGAAATTGTAGCCTATGGCCTCAATAGTAAGAGTCTGAGTAAATATCATCACATTTCTGTTTGGCTGAATTAGTCTGTTAGATGTGTTCCTAGTTACTCTGAAATGTAGTAAGTCATAGTATTTAAGATTTTCTTTTTTTAATTTGTCGATAGAACTGAAAGATTTTCGTGCTTCCATGAAGATTATATCTGCAGTTTGTTTTATACCTTTGCAGAGATGCAATAGAATATTTCCATATGAAAAATAAATGTTTGCAAGTATGTGCTTGATTAATTGCTTCTTGGGATTTCTCAGCATAATTATGCCTTGTTGTGCTAGATCAAAAGAAATGTTCACATGTGAAAAACTCTTCTACAGCATCACCCATAATTTTCTAAAAATGTCTTTCATTACCATGTGTCTTTGCATATAAAGATTGTTGTGTTTCAACTGCTAATTTTGCAAAGGTATTTTCCCCTAGTATTAGTTTTAGGAAACCTAACCAGCCCTCTCTCTGTTTAAAAGCAGTCTTATTTGCCTTGTAAATTCCTGACCGTCTGCCGGCTGAGATCCATTAATCTGAGGGGTTGAAAGAAATTTGGAGATAGCATCTATTAGACACTGAACCAGAATATTACTTATCTTCAGTGTAACATTTATTTCTCCTTAGTACAATACTGGAGGAAGAGAAGCTGCAGCAAGAAGAACGAATGAGAATGGAATCAAGGCGGCAAGTCACAGTGTCCTGGGATTCAGGAGGATCAGATGAAGCCCCTCCCAAGGTAGCTAACTTTTTTTTAAACACATACTTTATATTCAACAATATTATTATTTTATTCCATTAACCTATTAAATATTATTTAGTCATGAGAGAAGCCAGAAGGCTCCCTCCTCTTGCCCTGTTTGGTGATCTGCTGCTAATGATAACACTTAACTAATTGTATACTATTTCAGATGGATTTCACTTTAAGGACCCAGCCTGCCATAGGCTGAGTTAGTAGAGCTGATTTGTATTGCGGTTTTGTGGTGCTGAGTCAGACTGTTAGCCAGTACCGTACTTAACTTTTCTCTTGTTTCTCTCTTTTCTCATGGTCATGTAACTTGAAAAAGACTAGAATAGTTTGCCATTAAATTGTTTTGCCTAGGGCTAAACATTTTCTCCCTTTCTTTCAGTCTGTGTTATTTCTCGTAAATTAATAGCTAGTGAGATCACTGACAATCATAAAGTAAAGTTTATACCATAATAGTGAGTAGATAGAAATGAATTCATTACATTTTTACTTTATTCTGAAGAGACTGTTACAATTCCTCTCTGAAGATTTCCCTTTTATAATTTAAAGGATCCTTGAGTATTTTTTTTTTGTATGTTCATTGGTATGTCTATCTGCTATCCATCTGGACACCACTGCCGTGCAGTCTTGAAGTCTAATCCTGCAAGGTGCTGAGTAGCTCCAAAGTCTACTATCGTCAGTGTCTCCTCATAGGAGCCATTGGGCACAAATATTTTGACTAGCTTCTCCTTGAGTTCAGTCACCATCCCAGTGCCAAATATTGGCTGTGTCTTAACCAGCTACTTGGCCATGAAAACCTGAAGCCAGCAGCTGCTGTTTCTGCCACATACATCCATAAACATTCCTGGCAAAAGGTGGGGTCTTTTTTTTTTTCCCCACCATCTTTAGCTTGTTGGTTGAGAGAGTTGTGAACACCGCTTCTGCACTTTAATAGGGACAACAGGACAAGAAACATAGCCCATGGAAAAATGATTTGAACTTTTTGTTCTAAAATGAATTTAAAAAAACCCATTGACCTATTTAATCAACTAAGATTGAGGGCAAGTCTGCTCTTATATCACTGCATCAGTCCTGCTGCAGCTCTTAAGTGAAGATGTTCCTATGAGAGCTCTTCCATCTGCATAGTTAATCCACCTCCCCAAGAGGTGGTAGTTATGTTGACAGTAGAAGCTCTCCCATTGACATACCACTACCTAAACAGGGGGTTACGGTCAGGATAACTGTCACTCAGGGATGTGGGTTTTTTACATCTCTGAGTGACGTTATTATACTGACATAAGTCTGTAATGTAGACCTGGCCTAACTTTTATGATTTAGTGCAAAAGCAAATAAATTACATGACCCATAATAACAATGGTAGTTAATAATTTAAAACATTGTTTGATGAAGGGATTAAATTTTGCCTTCTAAAGCTTAATCTGAGTGCACTAAATGCTTTTTTAATGTAATGAATGAAGAATTACAACTGTTAGAAAAGCACATCATTAACGCCTTTGAGAACAGTGGTTTTTTGAGCTTTGGGACCTGATCAAGTACGCTGCTTTTGAAATCTGATACCCACGTTATTGTGCATCATTTTCTATTTGTAGGGTTTCAGTCATTTCTGTTCTTGTTCAAGTGACTCTCTTTATATATGTGGCTCTATAGATGTGAAATTTAGCTGCAGAGTTAAGGCATCACTTTACACTGTTTCTGCATAAAATATTCAGGATGTGTACTGATGATCTGTAAACCAGTTAGATGAATTTTGTCAACATGGGATTTAATGCTTCTTTTAAGACTTGACTCTTAGAATCCATATTATTTCCTCATGCTGGCATTTGGTTTCTTTTTCTTCTCATTGTAACAGAGCTTCAACACCATTATACACATACAGTGAAGGGTTTTAGACTTCTAATTCAAAACTGTATGTGTACCAGTAGACTCACAACAAGTTTATCACAACAGTTAGTACTATCAAATGACATACCCCCATCTCATCCCTATGTACAGTTAGAAACTTTGCAATCAGACAGTATTTTGCAAAATACTGTTTTCTCTGAACTTGATTCCTTCCCCACTGCACCTAGCGACACCGCCTCCTTATCTCTAAAATCTTTTGAAAGCTGATGTTGATCACATGTCCCTGGGAAGAAGTCAGCAAACTTGTCATCAATGATGAAGTAGTAGCATTGCTCTGCCTAGATGATAAAAGTATGTCGCTCTAGCAATATCTCCACCATTTAGTGGCCACAGATAGACATAGTATTCAGGTTCCAGCAAAATCATGCACTCTTAGATGCCAATGCAGAATAGCAAGCTTCTTTTCACATTACAGTGTATAATATTACCCTCTGAATTCTTTCACTTTTTCATGATTGACCAGAAGATGTACAGTTATAGGAAGTGTTGCAACTAATCCTAAAGAGGAAAGGGATCAGTTATCTGATAGCCAGCCAAGGAGTTTTGTGGCCACTTGCTAGCTGCCACCTATAGTTAATGCTGCTGTCCATTCTAATGGGAGACATTTCTAGCTGCTTCACTAGACTGGATATGGGTTATAAAACAAGGCATAAATAATCCAACTGTCTTGGAATTCAAATGTTGGTTAAAATTTGGGGCAGTTAATTACATGAACATTAACAATTAGAGCTTAGGGAGTCTCTCAGGATAATTTCTGTGAATATTATTTCCAAGAAATAATTCAGTTTGCTTTACCTGTGTTTAGACTTTACTGTGCTTTACCTGTACTTTAGACCACTATTCTAGCAAAGGAGTTAACTGTGAGGAACTTTTGCCAAAATACATGGGAAGTGTTGGCAAATATTAGCAGGAAGCTGATTATGAACTTGGAAACGTGAGCATTCACACCTGAAACCTGATTTCAATTATTATGCTTTAATAGTGTATCCTCTCAGAACCAACCCATAGTTCAGGTTATTGGAAACTCACAATCAGCTACTCTCAAAGAACCTACAGAACAAGAGTTATTAATAGAAATTGTTCAGCAAATAATTTTGAATATTAAATGTGACACTAGCCTAAACTGTTTGCAAGCAGAAAAAGAGGCAAAATTCATTGAATGAATTATTCACTCAACTCTATTATTTCCTACAATCTTTTTTTGCTTACATTTTGAAGCTTGCTTTCATGAAGCATCTTGTATAAGTTTAGCAGTATGAGAAAATTTGCCTTTCCTGAAAATAACTTACTTTGATTGTTGTATTTTATTTATATGATTGTTCTCTTTAAAAAGTGCACTCTTTTTTATATTTATAGCCCAGCAGACCTGGTTATCCCAGTCCAAGATCCAGTGAAGGGTTTTATCCTAGTCCACAGCATATGGTACCGCCCAATCATTACCAGGTAAAATATTACCTATCTTTGTACTTGCTGTTTTAAAATAGTTTATCATCCATGTGCATGTAGTGGGTCTCTTTCTCCTCATATGTACACCAGTTTAGCTCCATTGAGTTCAATAGACATACTTCTCATTTACACCAGTGTAAGACCAGAATTGAGTCTCGTAGGTTGATTCCAAATGGCAAGCAAGTCAACTCCTTGTCTGACTCTCCAGTCAATTAAAACTACAGTAATAAACTTTTTCTCATATTAATTAAGGAGGTTCAGTGTTCATGTAACATGCATGTGACAATTTATACTAGGCTAACAAAGTCACTTGCATGTCAAAATAGGATTAAGTGGTCTGATTACCTTGGCCTTGTTCATGCTGTCTTCTCCAGTGAGTTCTTTGAAGCATTTCATGTTCCCTCCAGTTGATAGCCCTCTCCAAATGTTAACACATAGTATACTTGCCTGTTTAACTTTGGTCTTGTACCATCAAAGACAATTTAAAACATCTTCTGTCATGGAACTGTTTCAGAATTTTTAGATTTGCTCAACGCTGCAGAGCACCCAGACTGAAGCAGCATTTTTTAAAATGAGAACACTTCAGTTTCATTAAAATTGCTTTGATTTTTCTATAGAGAAGGAATTTGTCAGGCCATCCTGCAGCTATGATAATTACATGCTGTCACTCAGGATTTAAACTTGTAACATACACTAGGGGGTACATTTTTAGCATAGTTCATAGGGAGAAATGTGCATGATTCCTATTAACATTAATGAGAGCTGTGTGTGTAATTCCTTATGTTGAAAATGTACTGATGGATATTTTTTGTTCATTAAGGGATTTTGATGTCCTCTGTTACTAGGGTTAAAACATAACTTTTATCACTAGTTGAGGACACCTGATCTAACACAATAAACGTGGTTTGTTAAAGTAGTATTTGTGAGTATGTCATATTTCAGCTTGAATTGCTGACTTTTCTTCTGATTCTCTATATTTTCTTTTAATTGACTTAATCTCCTACCATGAGGCTTTTATTATGCTATCTGTTTTGGCCACATGAGAGAGAATCATCAAACAGAGGAGCTTAACTGGGGGCCTTAATATGATCATCAAACATTTTCTTTTTATAGGTCTCTGGCTATCCTGGTTCTCATGGGATACCAGCCATGGCAGGCAGCATTTATCCTGGCCAGGCATCTCTTTTGGATCAAGCAGATTCCTGGAATCATCGGCCTCAGGAAATATCAATGTGGCCCCCCACCATGGAGGTAATGTGAATTTTCACAAAGTTTATTGTACCCTGTACAGTAATTGCATTCTAAAGTTGTTTTTTTTTAAATTGCAAGTACAACTCTGGAGTTTAATCTAGGGAAACAAAGTCGATTTTCCTGGAAGTTTTAAAATGGTTTGATTAAGGAAGGAAGGGAGTATTTTATTCATTAATAAAAACAGTGGAGTGGGACTCGTGACTGAAGTCTGTTCATTGTTCTACCACTGGTTTCTTACATGAGCTTAGGCAAGTTGTGGTGCACCTATGCCTGAGTTCACTAACTGTTAAAATGGGGATATTAGTATTTACCTTCCTTTTTGGGGGTGTTGAGACTAAATGAATGGTTATAAAGTACTTTGAGTTCCTCAGACACAATGCACCGCAAAAGAGCAAAGTTATTACTTATTATTGAAGGAGAAAAGTTTATGCTACGTAAAATATATATTAATTCATCATCCATTTAAAATATATATAGTGCCATGGATACCTAGTGTACTTTATGAATCCAAGGTTTCTCCATGATCACAGCATACCTCTCACCATCCCAACGCCACTAAGTGCCCTGCAGATTGCCAAACTCTTTCCCCAACCCTGCCCTCTCCTTTGTCCTTTTCATTCTTTTTTCATTCCCCTTCCAACATTCCATCCTTCTCCATTCCTTTCCCCCTGCACTCCCTTCATCTCTCCTTATTTTCCCTATCTCATCATGGTACTGGTCCTCATGCAGCTCCCATCTTACTAAATCTCTTTGCTCCCTGTGGTGGTGCTCTTCTCTCTCTACCTGTAATTGCATGAGCAGAACTGAAAAGTGGGATATTAGGCTAAATACAGGACAGCAGAGATGTGTCAGGCAAAGAAACCCATAATTGTGCTTTTCTTTGCCTAAAAGAGCGCTTGTTTGACTTGACCATATGTTCTGCCTATACTGTACTGGTTGGTACCTTCACTGTATCTAGTTGGTGGTGTAGGATTCCTCCATGAGGTTGGAATGGCTAGTTCAGGGGTCAGCAACCGTTCAGAAATGGTGTGCCGAGTCTTCATTTATTCACTCTAATTTAAGGTTTCGCATGCCAGTAATACATTTTAACATTTTTAGAAGGCCTCTTTCTATAATTCTGTAATATATAAATAAACTCTTGTTGTATGTAAAGTAAATAAGATTTTTAAAATGTTTAAGAAGCTTCATTTAAAATTAAATTAAAATGCAGAGCCCACCCAGACCAGTGGCCAGGACCTGGGCAGTGTGAGTGCCACTGAAAATCAGCTCACATGCCCCTTTCGGCACACATGGCATAGGTTGCCTTCCCCTAGGCTAGTTAATGATGAAAATGTTTCTTCCATTCTTACACAGGTAGAGTAGTACCCTAAATCCCCCAACTAGTCAATAAGAACAATAGACTCTGGCCCTATATGTGGGTGAAGGAGAAGGCAGTATAAGAACATGATGTGTTTTGTGCATATTCATCACTAATACATTACAGCTGAGTTTTTCACAGGAATGTATGGGGGTTAGGTGACCAAATCCCATTGAATTTCAATAGGAGTTGGGCACCTAACTTCCTTTGGTGTCTATGAAAACCCCACCCCCCATTTCTTGTGGTTAGTGTTTTCAGCACCACTTTAAGGGGACAGTGTCAGGTACGTTAGGCCCAACATTTAGATTCTGTAGAACAAGAAGTTTACAGAACTATTAGAAATATTCCCACAATATTTTTCAAAAGTGTCAGTAAAAATAGGTGAGGAAGAGGGTTTGTCGGTTTGGATAGAAACATTATCCTGCAGTGCTAGCAACCCAAACATTGTGCTAGTTCCCCAGACCTAGACAGTAATACTGACAAATCTGTTTTCATCATCCAAGCTTTGTGAAAAGAGGGGGGAAAAGCACATAAAAATTCTTGAAAAGTAAAATAGATTTCTGAAGTTCATTCCGTTCCAATAATAAGCAGGGCACACTAAATGTTTACAACTGGAATGTGTCCTTTTTGATGTGCCACTTTAATATTTTAGTCGAGCTGAGACGATAGACTATAAGGTTGGGGTTTTCTAAATCCTTTCTCATATAATACAAGAGTTTTCACAACTGTGTATAAAAACTATTGAGTCCCATGACATTCTGCCATGGTAGGCAAATGGCAACCCTTGAGCTTTTCCTCTTAGGATTCTGGCACTTTGGACATGCGAGGAATGGGACAGGTCCTACCAACACATCTAATGGAGGAGAGATTGATACGACAGCAACAAGAAATGGAGGAAGATCAGCGCTGGCTTGAAAAAGAGGAGAGATTCCTGGTAATGCATTGCAAAGTACCACTAATCTCAGTAGCAGTCAACAATTAAAGCTTATTAAAATTAATAGTTTCTGTGTAACAGCAATATTAATTGAACAGATAAGTTACTATTGAAACTTAACTGGCATTTATTTGAGCCAGCTTAGTTCTCAATTAATAGCACAATATAGGCCTCTCAACTGTCTAATTTAAATACAAAATTTGTCTGTTCCACACGAACATGTGATTCATTATCATCAGTTGTTGAAATCTGAAATACTGACTTTTTAAACTGGTAACTGAAATGAAAAGTTTTGCTTGGCAAACAAATCCAGTTTTTAACACTTCTTGAGCAGCTGTTTTTCTTGTGGTCCATATCTGGATCTTCATCACACGTTTGTTTTCCACATTCAGGCCTCTAGAGATTATGAGGGATGGTGCAAAATGCTACTATGTGGGCATCCAGATTTGCTTCTGAGCAGGTAGAGCAGAGAGAATTCAATCCCTAGGAGAAGGGTTAATCTCCAATTTATCTGACAACCCTGGCTCTTGAAAGAGTTGTCCAGTTTTCTGCTCAAGGAGCAGTGAGAGAAATTGATGGGAGGGCATAATTTAAAAAAAAAAAAAAAGCAGGGAGTTGTGGAGAGCAGTTTGTTCGATTTCCTAATCTCCGCTCATGAATCATCCCTTTTCTTTTCTTGCCAAGGTTACAGTCTTGCTTTTCTGGAGTGAAACCCATGTCTTCAGGGAGAATCAAAATTCTAGTTTCCCAAACATCTATATTAGCAGCAAAACACAGACTCAGAGTTCAGGTTTTGTGTTCAGATGCTCACTCTTCAGACCAACAGCTGGGGGAGGTTTTGGTTGGATATTAGGAAAAACGTTTTCACGAGGAGGGTGGTGAAGCACTGGAATGGGTTACCTAGGGAGGTGGTGGAATCTCCTTCCTTGGAGGCTTTTAAAGTCAGGCTTGACAAAGCCCTGGCTGGGATGATTTAGCTGGGGTTGGTCCTGCTTTGAGCAGGGGGTTGGACTAGATGACCTCCTGAGGTCCTTCCAACCATAATATTCTGTGATTCTAAGTCTTCAGTAATTAGAAAACTAATATCCTAATATCCAACCTAGACCTCCCCCACTGCAACTTGAGACCATTGCTTCTTTTTCTGTCATCTGCCACCACTGAGAACAGCCCAACTCCATCCTCTTTCGGATCCCCCTTCAGGTAATTGAAGGCTGCTATCAAATCCCCCCTCACTCTTCTCTTCTGCAGACTAAATAACCTCAGATCCCTCAGCCTCTCCTCGTAAGTCATGTGCCCCAGCCCCCTAATGATTTCATTGCCCTCCGCTGGACTCTCTCCAATTTGTCCACATCCCTTCTGTAGTGGGGGGACCAAAACTGGACGCAGTACTCCAGGTGTGGCCTCATCAGTGCTGAATAGAGGGGAATAATCACTTCCCTCGATCTGCTGGTAATGCTCCTACTAACACAGCCCAATATGCCATTGGCCTTCTTGGCAACAAAGGCACACTACTGACTCATATCCAGCTTCTCGTCCACTGTAATCCCTGGGTCCTTTTCTGTAGAACTGCTGCTTAGCTACAGGTCCCCAGCCTGTAGTGATACATGGGATTTTTCCTTCCTAAATGCAGGACTCTGCACTTGTACTTGTTGAGCCTCATCAGATTTCTTTTGGCTCAATCCTCCAATTTGTCTAGATTACTCTGGACTCTATCCCTACCCTCCATCATATCTACCTCTCCCCCAAGCTTAGTGTCATCTGCCAACTTGCTAAGGGTGCAATTAATCCCATCAGATCATTAATAACGATGTTGAACAAAACCGGCCCCAGGACCGATCCCTGGGGCACTCCACTTGATACCGGCTGCCAAGTAGACATTGAGCCGTTGATCACTACCCACTGAGGCCGACAATCTAGCCAGCTTTCTATCCACCTTATAGTCCACTCATCCAATCCATACTTTTTTAACTTGCTGGCAAGAATACTGTGGGAGAGGGTATCAAAAGTTTTGCTAAAGTCAACATCTATCACATCGACCGCTTTCCCCATATCCACAGAGCCAGTTATCTCATCATAGAAGGCAGTCAGGTTGGTCAGGCATGACTTGCTCTTGGTGAATCTATGTTGACTGTTCCTGATCACCTACCTCTCCTCCAAGTGCTTCAAAATGGATTCCTTGAGGACCTGCCTCATGATTTTGCCAGGAACTGACGTAAGGCTGACCAGTCTGTAGTTTCCCAGGTTCTCTTTTTTCCCTTTTTAAAAGATGGGCACTATATTTGCCTTTTTCCAATCGTCTGGGACCTCCCCTGATCTCCACGAATTTTCAAAGATAATGCCAATGGCTCTGCAGTCACATCAGCCAACTCCCTCAGCACCCTTGGCTGCATTAGATTTGTATCCATGGACTTGTGTACATCCAGCTTTTCTAAGTAGTCCTTAACCTGTTCTATCACCACTGAGGGCTGCTCACCTATTCCCCATGCTGTGTTGCCCAGTGCAGCAATCTGGGAGCTGCCCTTGTCTGTAGAGACTGAGGCAAAAAAAACATTGAGTACTTAAGCTTTTTCCACATCATCTGTCACTATGTTGCCTCCCCCATTCAGTAAGGTGCCCACACTTTCCCTGACCTTTTTCTTGTTGCTAATATACCTGTAGAAACTCTTCTTGTTACCCTTCATATTCCTTGCTAGCTGCAACTCCAATTGTGCCTTGGCCCTCCTGATTACACCCTGCATGCTCTAGCAATATTTTTATACTCCTCTCTGGTCGTTTGTCCAAATTTCCACTTCTTGTAAGCTTCCTTTTTGAGTTTAAGCTCACCAGATTTTTCACTATTAAGCCAAGCTGGTCGCCTGCCATATTTGCTATTCTTTCTGCACATCGTGATGGTTTGTTCCTGTGCCCTCAATAAGACTTCTTTAAAATACAGCCAGCTCTCTTGGACACCTTTCGCTTCATATTAGCCTCCCAGGGGATCCTGCCCAACAGTTCCCTAAGGGAGTCTAAGTCTGCTTTTTCTGAAGTCCAGGGTCTGTATTTTGCTACTCTCCTTTTATCAGGATCCCGAACTCAACCATCTCACGTGTATCACCTTGCTGTAGTGCAGCTCAAAACTGACAACAGCTTGAATAACTGAGGCCAGGTCATCATTTGCGAAGGTGGTATGGAGTCTCCTAGCCAAATGGATATGGTAGAAAGCATTGCTTATCAATGTTGCTGTGTGAGAGTTTAGCATCAGGGAAGAATATGAGAGTTTAGCTACAGACTGATTGACCAATTGCAGGTGTAGACCTGCTACCAAAGAAGATTTCACAGTGGCTGCAAACACTTCAGAATGCTTTCTTCTGCCTACCAGCATCACCTCTGTCTTGCTTGGATTCAGTTTCAACCAGCTGTTCTTTATCCATGAGCTGATCTCATCCAATTACTGATGATAGCACTATGGTTGTATGTGGTGAAGAATAGGTAGAGCGTGTCATGTTTATATTACAGGCACTTGAATCCATGTCATCTGACCAGTTCAACTAGTGGCTGCATGCAGGTGTTGAATAGGATTGGAGAGACAAGTGAAACTTGTGGGACTCCACGTGAGGCAACATAGTAGACGTGCAGTGTCCCATCACTACTCTTTGGGTGCATCTCTCCAAGGAGGACTTAAATCATTTTAGTATATTACCTTTGACCCTTGAAACCTCTTTCAGGCAAGACAGCTGTCTTATTGTAAACTGGATCAGATATTGCAGAGAAGTCCAGGAGAATAAGAATGGATGTCTGCCTTCTGTCTATTGGCAGCAGGTCATCCATCGGTACCAGTAAATCAATACAATTCTATGTCCTGGCCTGAATCCAGATTGTGTCAGACCCAGGATATTAGTTTCAGTTAGATAAGGTTGAAGATGGTTTTTGACTAACTTCTCTTATCAGCTTGCTCAGGAAAAGAAGGTTTGACACTTTGAGGTATTTGGTTAGAATTTATGTATCCAGGGTGGGTTTCTTTAGTGTTGGTTAGACTTTTGCGTGTTTGAAGAAGGAAGAGAAGGGTCCTTCTCTGAATGAGATGTTGGCTATTTTGGTCATGAGTGGCACCAGTTGCTCATGTCTCTCTCTTTCAAGCCAGGAAGGATTTGGATAGAATTCAGAAGTCTCGGGTCAAGACTCCTTTAGGGTATCCAGAACTTCTTGATGAGTGAATGTACTGAACTTAAGGACTACAAGCAAACTATGGGCTGCAGACAAGGCAGATTGAAATTTTTGGGACGCCTTCCCAAATGTGCATGATCTTTTTAGTGAAGTAGAATGATCGTTCTTTGCAGCTCTAGGTACTCAGTTCAAATACAGGATGTAGATATTCAGAATAGAGTGTACCCCTCTGGATAGTTCCATGGGGTGGGATTTGGCAGCGTCAATGAAGACTGATAGGAAGGTTCTCTAGCTTCAGCATCAGCTTGGAGGAATTTGTTAAATTTCATTCTGGCTTTATCAGCCTTCATTTTCAACCACTCTCACTCAGGTGACACACTCCAGCAAAATTAGAAGTAGTGTTGACAAGCTCTGGGAGCAGCTATATTGTACATTCCTCAGAAGGGTGGATTGGCCTGATGTGAACTCTTTTAAGGGATACAAAAGGGGGAAATGGAGAGTCACACGCAAAATACCAAAATCTCATCTTGGATGATTATTTTTGTTGAGCAAATGATGGGGGAAAGGATGCTCCCCTCACCTTTGGCTCATCTCCTGCCTATTTTTTTTTTGTAAGTATTCTGATCAGAGACTTCAAGGGTTTTTTTTATTTTGTTTTTTTTGGATGCCGGTTACAGATTTAATGGCGATTTATATATTCCTAGGTATTACAAGCTAACATTTTATTAGCATAATATATTCAAATCCATAGTATGCTGTTGAAGGAAACTGTTTAATTAACAACCAGGCAGTTCTTGAAAATGAGATTTCATTCTCCAGGTTTATTCCTGGGGAAATTATGGTGGAAAACAGGTTACTAGCACATGTTTCTAATGGACCATAGTCATAGATATGAAGACGGTTAAAGGCTTCCTTTGTATCTACTTTTTTTTTTTTTTGAACTTCCCTGTTAAATCCAGACTGCCCAACATCCATCAGGAGATATTTATTTTTAGATGCTCTCACCTTTCATTTGAATTCTGTCTCACTGGCCAAGAAGATTGCTTTCAGTGTGTCTTATATGATGTCTTCAGCTGTCCTCACAATAGGCCCAATCTGCAGACTTTACCAGTGCATATCTCCTGAAGATGTCACAAGAATCTTGCATGTGTAAAGGTGCAAGATCAGATTCAGTGTGAGGTTTGTTCTGAACATTCTTTGTGGTCTGGTGAGAAATCACTTGTCTCTTTACCAGTATTTCCCTTCTGTGGCTCCTTTCTTCTCATAGAGAAGAGCAGAGTTCATTACTGTCTCAAATCTATTGCTGAGTCCTACATATGCTCTAATAAGAATACTTTTCCATCGACAAAACATTAGGACTATGAGTTTTGGCAGAAAATCTCTACAGAAACATGATTCTCCTTCTGCATGATGCACCTAAAATTAGGAAACTTTCAGAGGATTATTCTGTGTGTAGAGAATAGATGTGTCAGAGTCTGATTTCAGTCTTCACTTAAACTGGTTTTGAACGAATGTAACTCAGTTGACTTTAATGAAGTTATTCCCAATTTGCATGGGTGTGAGGTCAGAATCAGGTCTGTTTACACAGGCAGTCAGCATACCCCAGGCTCCTAAAACATGCATTGCTTCTACCACAGAGAATCAAGTTTCTCAGGAAAACAGAAATGTACCAATTGCCTATTATAATATATTGAGCATTAAGAAGAGAGACCATACTGGTGATGGCACTAGTGCAACCACTGCTTACCAGGAAGAAGACAGATTTGCTCATAGACAGAATTTTCTGTTCTCTGCAACAGGAAACTGTAGCTACAAACGCAACAGCACAAAGATAGTTAACACTGAATATATTATGCTATGATTATTGTTAACAGGGACAGTGCAAACAAGGAAAGAAATTGGAATGGCACCAAAATGTAAGTTACTGCATGGACAGAGAAGAAATTATCTGTGAAAGTAGCTTTCATAAAACTGATTTACTATGCAAAGCTGGTTAATACTGACAGACAGAAATTCTCTTTGTATCTGTCAGTATTAACTGGTTGGTATTAACTGAATTCAGTATTCTGAAATCCTGTTTATAAAAAAGAAAATAGTAAATCTCTCAAGGGAAGCCATCAGCTAAAACTACTTCATTCAGTATAGAAGCAAGGTTAGATAGAATAAAGAACTGTTAAAAACTTCAAGCTCAGAGACACAGAAAACTCTACCTGCTGGAAGACAGGAAGTGAATTAGGAGGTCATGTATTTGGCTAGGACACCTCTTTTACTACAGGGCTGACATCAGGGTTTTTTTTTCCCTGTCCTCATCTGCTGGTAGGTAGATCATATTGCACATTGTCTGGGCTGTCATCTTTATTGCACTATGAGGAATTAAATTAGCAGTAAGATATTTTCTTTCAGATTGTTTTGACAAAAGTGACTAAAATGTAAATGTTTGGAGATCAGTGTCTCACAGTGCTGAGGAACTGAAAGACGACGGACAAAATTTACTCCACAGTTCTTTGTATTACAGAAGTGCATGGAGCACCAATCAAGGAACAGCTTGCTATTGTATTAAGTGTAGTACAGACAAGTAAAAAAAGAGTCTCTAAGCCTGGCAGCTAACAATCTAGGGATGGGATAATAGTATTAAGCATGTTATGCATAACAAGCAGAAATCTATTATTTGCTTATTTCATCATTCAGATGTTCTGTTGGACAGAGCATGAGTCTGCCAGGTAGGCGTTCTGGATTCTAGTCTCCCACTAATTGTGAGATTTTTACCTAGGGTGACCAGATGTCCCAATATTAGGGGCTTTGTCTTATATAGGCAATGTATTACCACCACTAACACCCCTCGTCCCAATTTTTCACACTTGCTATTTGGTCACGCTATTTTTACCATATCACTTAACTTTAATTTCCCCATCTCTAATAAAAGGATATTGACATAGCCTCACAACCCCCGTGTGAGTTTTCTTGTTTGTAGAGTCCCATGAGATCATCAGATTAAAGTGGTTATAAAAGTGAAGAGTCATTATTTATCAAGGTCTTGTCTAAACATACTTGGGCAGCACCATCAGCCAGGACAGTGGAACAAGCCAGGACATCCGGAATAAAATCAGTAAAGCCAGGAACAGCTTCAGGAGCTTAAATACAGTCTGGAAATCATCAAAATACAGCACCAAAACCAAACTCAAGATTTATCAGAGCTGCGTTCTTTCAACACTACTTTATAGTTCAGAATGCTGGGGAATGAGAAAGTGTGACATGTCCAAACTGTCTTAATTCCATACAACCTGCCTCGGAAATCCTGCATATCTTCTGGCCCAGAACAATCTCAAACTAAGATCTATTGACACAGTGCAGCCAAGAGGATCTGAACACCATCATTGCCAGGAGGCACTGGAGATGGATCGGTCATGTGCTTCGGATAGAAACTGATTCCATCACCAGAGTAGCAATAAGATGGACACCTGAAGGCAAGTGAAAATGAGGCCGCCCAAAAACAACATGGCGAAGAGCTGTGGAAGCTGAGCTGAAAAACCTGGGGCACAGCTGAGGAACCATTGAAAGACTTGTCAGAAACAGACAGGAGTGGAGAAGCTTTGTCACTGCCCTAAACACCAGAGGCATAATAGGAACATGATGATGATGTCTAAACATCAAAGTTGCACCAGTGTAAATACAATTTGTGTTTTGATTAATTTAAAACCCCTCTGTGGACCCACTTAAATCAGATTACTGCTGGTTTATATAGCTATAACTTAATTCAGTAACCAAAATTAACACAATGCCTAAAATAGTCCAAGAAATAAATGAAGATCTCATTCTGAACTGCAGCCTACCTCACATGTGTTGGTTTGCATGCATTTATTTACACACAAAATCTTAGTTATGCTTGTTCATGTGTATTTTTCTCTCAGCAGCACAAGCACAAAACAAGGAAATCTAAAGTTAAAGCAACATTCACATCAGCACAATACCGACTTCCAAGCATTACGTCACTACTGTCACGATACTTTACCACACCAAACCACCCTCTCTGCTACACTCGATTTCAGCTCTATAGCACCAACAAAAAGAATGCAGACCACTGTTCTGCTCTCTGAAGGTTGGTACTTGTGCCCTTATGGAGCCCTGTTGATTCATAGGGAATCCACGTTGGCAGAGGTGTTCATATGGATGGAATTGCAGGATTAGAGTTTGTGTGTTTGTATAACCCAAATTTACATCGTTTACTCTCTGAATACAGAATGAATTTTCAAGTAAATCTGTTAATTCATTTGTTATAATATTTTTTAAATCATTCTTTTAAGACTTTTATTGGTGATTCTGACTTTTTTGGATCCGACTATCAAATATATTTCCAATTTTTGAAATTTGAATTTTGACATTTCTAAATTATTGACTATGTGTTTGTGTATGACTGTAAAATTTAACCCAAAAGGAGAGCCTTCTGCAACTAAAGAAAGGAGACAAACAGAAGCCTCCATGAAGTCCAAAAGAAACCTCCACCATGTAGATATCATTTACCTTAGTAAGGCGTAAATATCATGGTGATGGGTGCCCTATACAAAAACCCTGGATGAGGAAATATACTGTATGTGCATACATGTGTGTGTTTCAGGTTAAACATCATAGTTTTCCCAGTTAAATTCCAAATAATTGCCAACACATTTTCTAGATTCAGAACCTCTGGTTGGCTACATGTGTAATGTTGGTCTTCTGTAAAATGTTTTCTTACAGCATTTAAATGATCTGTTCACCCATTTGTATTTTATTCCCACTTTGGATCCTTCTCTGGTTTTGTGTTGACAGTGCCTAATTGTTCATTATGCACATATGCACTCTGTTTAGCGGTTACTCAGCACTTGTGGCATGAGAGAGAGCAGCATTACATTAAGAACTTTATATTCCCTTCTCTCAATAGCTGTGGATGAAATAACTTGCATAGTTTCCTTATCTTGTTGTTTGTTTTTTGTATGTATAAAAGTTCCCACATGCATATGGTTTAATACTTGTCCAACTTTCTCTGAGAACGGTAACTCAAGAGTAATTGATGTGACTTGCTACTAAAATAGAGTTTTAATTTTTAGCATGAGAAAATCCTACCAAGATATTATAGCTTGGCATGTCCTGAAAATACTGATACGTTTTTATTAATGAGTAACGGTAATGTAAGTACAATAGGTTATATTCTAATTCTTAATCATATGCATCCATTCTGAAAACTCCGTGTTGATATTTCCAAAAGAATTCAGATATGTGACACTACACTTCATTAGACCTAGACAAGAAATCCCCTTTCTTTTGGAGGCTTTTGATTTACTGTAAGATTTACGGTGAATTTACAACCAGAAGGCTTATAATTTCTTCCTGCTCTAAAGAAATCTATAGAAATAGCAAGCACAAAATATTTTGCTTACACTTAAGTTTTTGCTTAGTACATTCAGTACTTCTGCCATTGAAAGAAACCTTTGCTCAGCCCCACAGTCTGAAAGGTCAAGATCAGGGATTCTCAAACTGGGGGTTGGGACCCCTCAGGGGATCATGAGGTTATTACATAGGGGGGGGTCACGAGCTGTCAGCCTCCACCCCAAACCTGACTTTGCCTCCAGCATTTATAATGGTGTTAAATATGTAAAGCAGTGTTTTTAGTTTAAAAAGGGGTGTCACACACAGAGGCTTGCTATGTGAACAGGGTCACCAGTAAAAAAAGTTTGATAACCACTGGTCAAGAGAGAGAGATTTCATATTATGGAAGTATCAGAGGGTAGCCGTGTTAGTCTGGATCTGTAAAAGCAGCAAAGAATCCTGTGGCACCTATAGAAGTGCCACAGGATTCTTTGCTGCTTTTACATATTATGGAAATACATGAAATGTATTTGAAGATGGTTTTATTGCTATGGTCAGTATTAAGGGTCATGAGGAGAAATCAGGGCTTGAAAATCCACTCACCAGTGGCAAGTGATAACTTTCCCAGGTAAATGTTGGAGAAATTCGTGGTTTAGGATCCCACTAATTTCTCCCAACATTTTCCGATTTCATTTTTTATAAAATGTTTCTATCTCTTATCATGGTGTTAACTAGATTCTGCAAGACACACCAGCTTGGCTGGATGGGTTCATTTCATGGGGCTCAGCAACCTACTGATTTCCTTGGGAACTTTGCTCCCCTTTACCTCCCAACTCTGTATGCCCCCCCGCCCTGCCCCAATAAGCACTGGAAAAATCCTTCCACTGCCCACTCAAGAACCCAAGGGGACATATTTTCCAGACCAGCTAATCATCAGAGGGCATCAGCTCCCCAGCCAGCCAGCCACACAGTGCCTGTCAGCTGCCACTGTCAAGTAGGGAAGTCTCCATAAGGTTCTAGGGAAGGGGAACATAATTAGTCAAAAGGTACTGGGCATGGGGTAGGGAATGGAAAGGATGAGGGATTTGCTTTGGCGGTGCAGAATGATGGATAGAGTATGAAACTGGTAGATTTTTGTGTGTGATGGGTGGCGAGTATTATTCTGGGAGTGTCACATACATTGTTGCTAACTGAGGTGGGATTTTTTTTTCTCGTTAAAATTCTGGCAGCATATCGTTGTTCCAGTGCTAGAACCCAGGGACTAAATGGGTCAGTGAAATCCTATCACTTAGAAAGATCAAAGCTGCAGTGTGTTTGCCTTTAGAACTCTCGCTTTGCTGGATAACCCCCAGCTATACATGTGAATAAACCAGAATGGGAATTATCTCAAGGGATTTAGAAAGCCATTTGTGCCTGTTATTAGTCATTGAGCACTGTATTCTTAGACTGAGGCTGAAAGTGTTTATTTTGTTGTGTATGTACTTACATTTCTGAAGTACTCACATGTGCTGCAGGCCAGTACTTGCTAGCCCCTGGGAAATATGCTCCTTTGCAAAGGGCTATCCATGTTTTTGGTTTTATATAGATAAATATTAAAGGCCCAGGTATCCCATAGTGGTAGGTATTGTAGGAACACACAGTAAAAGACACCCTGCATAAAAAAAAAAAATTTGAGCTAATATAAGACCAGATAAAATAAAGGAATGTTACAGACAACCAGAAAGAGTCAGGGGTTGGAAAATAATGGTAACAATTATAAGTACATGTGTTTACATAGGCTGGCTGTGTGCACAGCGTCAAGTCAGTTATATTTTTAATAAGATACATATAAATTAAATGGACTCGTTGGAGTCTGTTCTTGAAGCTTTTCTGTTGCAAAATTGCCACCTTTAAGTCTGTTACTGAGTGACCAGACAGATTGAAGTGATCTCCTACTGGTTTTTTAATGTTATGATTCCTGATGTCAGATTTGTGTCCATTTATTCTTTTGCATAGAGACTGTCCGGTTTGGCCAATGTACATGGCAGAGGGGCATTGCTGGCACATGATGGCATATATCACATTGGTAGAGGTGCAGGTGAACGAGCCCCTGATGGCGTGGCTGATGTGATTAGGTGACCAACAGACTCCAACGAGAAACTGCTGAACTTGGATTAATATGCAAATTAGACACCATCAATTTGGGCTTGACTTAGAGACTGGGAATGGCTGAGCCATTACACACATTGAATCTATTTCCCCATGTTGAGTATTCTCACACCTTCTTGTCAAACTGTCTGAAATGGACTATCTGGATTATCACTACAAAAGCTTTTTCCTCTTAATTAATTAGCCTCTTAGAGTTGGTAGGACAACTCCTACCTTTTCATGATCTCTGTATATTGTGACAAAGTTCCAAACCTGTATTTGTGGGTCCCGCACTTCCTGGCAGATATAGTGGCCTCAGAAGCTCGGGATGATCTCTTTTTCCCAGTATGGTGGCAGAGGTTGCCACTTATTGAGCTATTTTCATCACAGGCCAGTATGGGAGGTGGGAAGGTGGAATACCCAAAGTCTTTGTTGCTCCTTAGAGCTCCTTAGGGACTGCCTGGTCTCCTCCCTGGACCAAAGTCTGTTTCCTCTTTCAGAGGGATCTCTGTAGATCATGCAGGGGAGGGGGGGGAAGAAAGGGGGGAACCCAGGCCCGTCCTCTACTCTGGGTTCCAGCCCAGGGATCCTAATGGCAGCAGCTGTTTGCGGCTTCCCTCCTCCACTGACGCTGCTTTGCTTCCCTGGGCTACTTCCCCGTGCTTCCCTTTTCCCAAGCTTCACCCTTACCTCAGGGTTCAGTAATGCTACCTCTCCTCCAGCTCCTTTTCCCTGGGCTCCTCTCAAGAGAACTGGCAAGGAGAGCTTTTAAAGCAATATAATTGGTTCCAGCTGTCTCCATTAGCCTATCAGCCTAAACTGATCCTTTCTCAGTTAATTGAGGTCAGTTGCCAGCATTAGCCTGACAACCTTAGCTGGTTAAATTGGCCTCAGGTGTCTTGATTGGCCTGGAGTAGCCTATTCAGGTGTCAAGGTTCCTTCCCCACTCTGAACTTTAAGGTACAAATGTGGGGACCTGCATGGACACTTCTAAGCTTAATTACTAGCTTAGATCTGATAACTCTGCCACCATCCAGAAATTTCAGTGTCTGGAGCACTTCCTGTCCCCCCAAAACTCTCCCCTCCCTGAGTGGCCTTGCGGGACCAGGGATCCAAACCCCTTGGATCTTAAAACAAGGAGAAATTAACCATCACCCCTTCCTTCCCCTACCAGTCCCTGGTGAGTCCAGATCCAATCTCCTTGGATCTTATAACAAGGAAAAATCAATCAGGTTCTTAAAAAGAAAGCTTTTTATTAAAGAAGAAAGGTAAAAATCATCTCTGTAAAATCAGGATGGAAAATACTTTACAGGGTAATCAAATTCATATAGCCCAGAGGAACCCCCTCTAGCCTTAGGTTCAAAGTTACAGCAAGCAGAGGTAAAATCCTCTCAGCAAAAAAGGGACATTTACAGGTTGAGAAACAAAAATAAGACTAATCCGCCTTGCCTGGCTATTACTTACAATTTTGAAACACGAGAGACTGATTCAGAAAGATTTGGAGAGCCTGCATGGATGTCTGGTCCCTCTTAGTCCGAAGAGCGAACAACACCCAAAACAAAGAGCACAAACAAAGACTTCCCTCCACCAAGATTTGAAAGTATCTTGTCTCCTTATTGGTCCTCTGGTCAGGTGTCAGCCAGGTTCACTGAGCTTCTTAACCCTTTGCAGGTAAAAGAGGCATTAACCCTTAACTATCTATTTATGACACCAGGGAACAGGGCTCTGCTCATTCTGAGGCTGATATACCTGCCATCCACCACCTTGTTATATCCCTCTGGCCTGAGTCCATCACAATATGTATATATATCTCCTTACTATATGTTCCATTCTATGCATCCGATGAAGTGGGCTGTAGCCCACGAAAATTTATCCTCAAATAAATTTGTTACTCTCTAAGGTGCCACAAATACTCCTGTTCTTTTTGTGGATACAGACTAACATGGCTGCTGCTCTGAAACCTAAGATACTACTGTTATGGGAGTGGCCACAGAAGCACCAACATATTCAGAAGTGGAGAAGGGAGTAAATATAGAAGGAACTGCAGAAATATGGATTTTGGCAAAGCCCAAAAGGAAGAGAATCCCTAAAGACGATTAAAATTGAAATGTGTTTACAATATAAGTGAATTGCTCATTAGAGGCTCTGATCCAAAGCCCATTTTGATTTCAGTGGGCACTGAATCCAGCCTATAGAAATAAGACGGGAAGCAAGTATTGGCAGTTGAGCATGTGTGAAAAGTCTAGATTTATGTTGGGACATGTGGAGACTTTCTTTTCCTCAGGCAGTTTTCTACGGTTTCTTTTTAACTGTCTGGAGTACCTGCGTGACATGATTTCTGTTCTTTATATAGTAGTCAGTCAGACAGCACTGTTGTGTGAACCTGGCATTTAAAGGGCAAAGTTACAGAATACTAAAAACGAGTCACAATCAAAAGATAGTGATTTTTTCCCTGCCTGTATTTTGAAGCTGAGAAAATAGAAGTACTGTAATTCCATCAATTTTCCTTTTCTCCATATCTATTTAATGCCACAGAAAGTTTTATTTTATTCTATCAAGTGTATGTAATGATGCTTCTGCCTTTGCTTCAAAAACACAGAATATATCACCGTTATCTGAGAGAATGCTGCTATTAGGCACTTTCCTGGAAGAATAAGTACATTCATTGAAACTTAAAAATCATTGAAGTTTGCCCTATCCAGTGTTTTAGTGACTGAGATTTTTTTTGCTTTGCCCAAGAGCATTTGCAATGTAAATAAAAATGAAACTAAGACAATTTCTGAACGCTAGCTCCAAATCCAATTGTAATGTAAAGCTCTTTGGTTACATTAGTTTACTAAGACAGAGCAAGATAATTTTTGTGTTGTTCAGTTTAAAATATAATGAAAAACATTACATGGTTTATGTAAGATATATGTTTATATGTATATTGGACACCTAGATAACTAGCAAAAAAGAATCTTTCGTCAGAAAGGACGTGTGCTCTTGTGGTTAAGGCAATGGGTTGAGATACAAGAGATCTAGGTTCATTTGCAAGCTTTGCCATATATTCCCAAGGTGACTTTGAGTAAGTCACACAATCTCTCTCTGCCTCAGTTTTCCATCCGTAAAATAAGAAGAATACTACCTTTCTCCCACCTTTTGTCAGTCTTGTCTATTTAAAATGTAAGGTCTCACTGAGGCAGGGACTGTCTCTTTCTATGTAGTTGTACAGTGCCTAGCACAAAGGGGTCTTGGTCTCATCTGGGGCCTTTAAGCACTACCTTAATACAAATAGTAAATGGTCTGTGAAAGCCTTGAGTGAATGCTGACAGTATGACTGTACCACAGCTCAGGCTCTTCTTACTGGCGCCAACAAATGGTGGCTATTTCTAAAGACCAATATTAGGTCTTTTTTTTGCAGTATAGCACAGCTTCAATTTTTTTCAGGAACATTTAGCAAGATATGTCTAACCATGAGTATTCCGGGGCACAGCACTCCCATATTTCCATTCATAAGCAGAGAATAGAGACTGGGTATTTTAAATGAAAATCACAGAATTTTTGTCTTCCAAAACAGTGACATAACTTTAGTGAAATCCAGTGTTTCATAGTTGGCATTTATCTAAATAAGAAAAAAACCCACTGTATTCCCATGTAATTTGCACCGGAGTTAGTAGGCATTATGTGCAGTGGAAAATGGACTCCTCCATACACATTCCTAGCTGAGGGAGGTAGAAGACAGATCTTCTTTCATTCTCTGTTGGTCTATCCATGACATCAGAGGAATTTCCTAACTGAGCTGACCTTGTGGTCTTGGGATCAACAGTAGCCATTGTTTCAGGACTGCCTATCTGTTGGTCTTCCCAAATGTTTTTTTGTCTCAGAAGTATAAATACAATGGATACTTGGGTGTGTGAGGAAGGAGGTGATAAATTAAGTTTAAAAAAAAAAGTATTTTCCCAAAAGCTTTTCATTTGTACCATTTAAAAAGAGCCCTCCATGTACTGTCTTTAACTCTAATAAAAGGTAAATTTGTTTATTGCTTCTATCAGCAAAAGGGTATTGAAACCAATCTTCTTTATTAGCATTCTGTATCTTAACCACAGTGTTTAAAGAGCTCCAGTAATTGGCCCCATTTGCAGGCTTGGAGATGGAGCCAAGTACATATAAGCCTTTCTCAAGCAGGAAACGGGAATTAATGCGCAGCATTTCTCATCCTGTGGTTGAAATTTTTGCTGTTAGGAAGAAAATACAATAAAAAACGACTTTGCTGCCTCTGGGAGAATTAAAATGCAGGTTTTCCAATGTTGTGTTGGGGAAATGGTACTATCAATATTTATATAAAGCATTTTTATGTGCTAGCAGAAAATGGGTAGCTGAAAAACAGTTCTTTAGAAGCTACTGATAGTTTCAGTATCTGTACTTGCAGGAGCATGTTACAAGAACCGGGGATGTGAGGAATGCAATGAAATCACATCTCTATTAGTCAAAGTATAAATTTTTCAATAGTACTTTCTTGCCTTTATGATTAATTTAATCCTAGGCTGTTTGAATTTGTAATGCTCTTATAAACAAAATACAAAACCACATTTTTCATTCCTTTAGAAACCTGATGTGCGGCTCTCCAGAGGCAGCATAGACCGAGAGGACGGGAGCCTCCAGGGCCCGGTAAGTATATATATGTGGTATCTTTTCATCTATCAGATCTTTCTCTAGGTCCCTGTAGAACACACTGTACATTGCCCTGATTGTGGGAGGCGAGTTAAAGTTTGCTAAATGTTTCCATTATAATTACGTGGGTCTGAAAGTTTCCAGAGGCTCAGCTTCTGCGGGAATGGCAGCAACAGCAAATTTGTTCACACAGCAGTTTGGGGTTCTTTTTCTTGGTGCTGCTGTTGAAACAGATGCCTGAATGTTTTAGCAAATACACTCTGATTATTCTACAGTGTACATGTGATGTATGGCCAGGGCTTTTATTTAAAAATAGGGATAGTTTTGCTTAGATTTCTGTCAACAGGAAGCAAGATTAAAATAACCTATGCAGATGATAAGTAACTGAAGAGCTTTCTCATAAGTAACATAAGTGTTGAGTAATGCAACAACAGCCATCTCTCTGGGGGTAAATGAGCTAGCAGAAACAAATGGGAAAGATCCAATATTCATTCACTTACTGCCAGACAACAGCTGCAGCTATGATATATTCTCACTCACTGACTTAAGTCATGTCTGTTTAAAAAAAAAAAAAAAAAAGGGTCTCAAATAGTTTCACTTCCTTTGTCATCTCTGTACCACAGTCATTGGAAGTCGGGGATTGTGCTGTGTGTGTGTGTGTGTTAATGATTTAATTGGACTGCTTGACTATAACTTTTCTCTAGTGATTGCCTTCTTCAGTGTTTCTCTAATTTCATATTTTTTTAATTCGCCTTTCTCGTTAGTTTGAGCTGCTGTTATAAAATCCAAATTGTTACGTACAATAGAACCTCAGAGTTACGAACACCTCGGAAATGAAGGTTGTTGGTAACTGAACAAAATATTGTGGGTGTTCTTTCAAAAGTTTACAACTGAACACTGACTTAATAGAGGTTTGAAACTTTACTATTGAGAAGAAATATGCTGCTTTTAACCATTTTAATTTAAATGAAACAAGTTCAGAAACAGTTTCTTTACCTTGTCAAATCTTTATTTTAACTTTCCCTTTATTTATACTTTACATTTAACACAGTAATGTAATTACTGTACTATATTTGCTTTTTGGTGTGTATGTGTTTCTCTGCTGCTGCCTGATTGCATACTTCCGGTTCCAAATGAAGTGTGGTTCGTAACTCTGAGATTCTACTGTACTCATTCATCACTTAAATATTATAGGAGAGAGGGACTTTGAGACAGATCCACAAAGGGATTAAGACACCTAACTGCCACTTCAGGTACCTAAATCCAAAATTTAGCTCCTCTAAACCCCTGCCCAGCTGCTGCCTATCTCTGTAGGGACCTAAATTTCTGCTGGTAAAGTGCCCTTGGTGTCTAAAGATCTGCACTTGCCATGTGCACAGCAGCCTCAGTTTAGGCACCAGATCACCTAGCACACACCTAAGCCCCAATGGGAGGCAGCGGGAGAGATGGTTCCTTGTAACTTTTGATCTAGTGGTTAGAGCACTCACCCACCATGTATGGACAGCAAAGTTCAGTTTCCCCCACCCTCTTTAATAAATCTTGCTTCCCATGGCTGCTTGATCCCAGGATGTCTGCTTGTGTCCTAAATGAGAAATGCAGTATATGTTAAACTCACACTGCTCAGCCCTACATTCCCAGTTGAGATGAGGTGGGGAGATCATCCCCATTTTACAGCAGGGGGAGCTGAAGCACAAAATGATTAAAGCTAAAAGTGTCCACTAATTTTTGGTGCTCAGCTTGAGACGGCTAGAGCTTGATTTTTCAGAATACATGAAACGCAGCTCCAGTGAGCTTCATTTGCAGTTATAAGTGTTCAGTGCTTCTGCAAATATGAGGCAGAGATCCAGCATGGAAATTTTCAGACCACATGGTTAACATCTGGCCAAGTTTTAAGCAGCTGGAAACAGGGTCTTATAATGGAAAGTGTTAGACAACTTTAAATATAGCTGTCATTGCCATCTCTGCCTGCAATTTTAATACCATAAAATTCATTTCTGCAAATGTTGCAACCTCTGGTTTTGTTAAGTTGAGCTTTTATAAGGCAGCTGATATAAGGGCAGACCTGAAAAACTTCTTTTGGATAAATACTGCATTGCTGTTCCTAGTGCTGCTTATCCCATTAGCTTTGCCATTGGAAGGATGATCCATTGGCTGGGACACTAGCCTGGGACTCTGGAATGCCAGGTTCAATTCCCTGCTTTGCCACACACTTCTTGTGCCACCTTAGGCAAGTCCCTTAATGTCTCTATTCCTCAGTTCCCATCTCTGAAATCCTGTGGCACCTTATAGACTAACAGACGTTTTGGAGCATGAGCTTTCGCGAGTGAATACCCACTTCGTCAGATGCATGTAGTGGAAATTTCCAGGGGCAGGTATATATATGCAAGCAAGCTAGAGATAATGAGGTTAGTTCAATCGAGGAGGATGAGGCCCTGTTCCAGCAGTTGAGGTGTGAAAACCAAAGGAGGAGAAACTGGTTTTGTAGTTTATCCTTCACCGCACCATAGTAACTCTAGCTCAGGAACCAATCCATGCAACGAACCTCGATGCCAACTCTGCCCACATATCTACACCAGCGACACCATCACAAGACCTAACCAGATCAGCCACACCATCACCGGTTCATTCACCTGCACGTCCACCAATGTAATATACGCCATCATATGCCAGCAATGCCCCTCTGCTATGTACATTGGCCAAACTGGACAGTCTCTACGGAAAAGGATAAATGGACACAAATCAGACATTAGGAATGGCAATATACAAAAACCTGTAAGAGAACACTTCAACCTCCCTGGCCACACTATAGCAGACCTTAAGGTGGCCATCCTGCAGCGAAAAAGCTTCAGGACCAGACTTCAAAGAGAAACTGCTGAGCTTCAGTTCATCTGCAAATTTGACACCATCAGCTCAGGATTAAACAAAGACTGGGAATGGCTTGCCAACTATATATATACCTGCCCCTGGAAATTTCCGCTACATGCATCTGACGAAGTGAGTATTCACTCGCGAAAGCTCATGCTCCAAAATGTCTGTTAGTCTATAAAGTGCCACAGGATTCTTTGCTGGTTTTACAGATCCAGACTAACACGACTACCCCTCTGATACTTGACGTCTCTAAAATGGGGGTAATAGGTCCATACCTCACTGGGGCGATGGAAGTACAAATACTTCAGAGATTCTGAGGTGCTCAGTTACTACAGTAATGTGGTCTGTGTGAGTACCTCAGAGAAAGAGATTTGCAAGCACAGATGTTCTCTAACACACACCCCAAAATCAGGTTTGATTGCTGAGGTTACACTAGTAACAGCTAGTTTGGGCAAGTGAATTAATTAGCACTCTCTGCAGTGATTTATACTCAATTCATACATAGCTAATGGTGAGTTCATGCAAGAACTCGTGTGTCTTTGCACCAGTTTAGGTGAACCCTCAGTTCCCAGAATTAGTTCTTTTTAAAGTGTTGAAAATGCAGCTCCATTAGATTTGATGCAGTTGAGACTTTAAATCTCTTTCCAGTCTTTTTACCAGATAGATATGCAGCCTGTTTCAGAATGGTTTTCACTTAATAAATAAATAAATGTTTTATTGCTGTGCTTAACTGAGAACTGTAGCTACGTCAACATTTGTAATTTGCAAAAGAAACCCCAATCTGCAGAAGCTCTTTCATAAAACATATGAGTGTATTTAGATGATGTTGTTTTTCAAGAAGGCAACTGCAAGTCTCATACAAAGCATTTGTTCTGATGTAACTAAACAATATAACTAAACAGATTTCCCTCTGACTTGACAGTAAGCTGTGTAAATATAATTAGCAAAGCAACTCATTTCAATACAATATAAAGAATTTCCAAATGAATAAGTAGAATATCTTTTATTTATTCTGTTTTTACTGTGAAGTTCTAAAAGTCTGTTTAATCTGATTTAAACTATAGCAATAGAAAAGACCCGAAGCATGCAGTCGTCTAATTGTTCTACTACCATTTTTTATCTTAGCAGCCACAACTTATTTAAAAATTATCTTTGGATAGAGAACTAAATGTCCCATCTTATTTGACTAATGCCAGTATCAGCCTTGCAAGGACAAACTATTAATAATACAGATAAAGGCCAATGTGATTGTGAGCAACACAACACAAGATGAATGGACATTTTTATCCTAAGTAATGTGATCTGAAATTGTAGTTCGAAGCAATATGTGTCTCGTGATACCTTACAGTAATGGGGAGTGGGGGAGGGAGAGAGCAGGGGAAATACTTTTGCAATGTCTGTGGCTGGAAATCTTAAAGAAATTGGATAACTCTAATGGCCAAGTTACAACAACAAATGTTTCAGTTGAGGATCCCTGAACACCATAACTGTAATAATTAGAATACTAAACTTACATTTTCTTTTACAGGCTGGTAACCAGCACATATATCAGCCTGTGGGTAAACCAGGTAAGCCATAAATTTACTATATAATCAGCATGAACACTCAAGTTCATGATCCTTGATACATTTCTTCTAATCTCAGAAATTGCATTAGTTGCCACAGTAGTAAATAATAATCTAGGCCAATACAGGATACCTGAGGTTAGGCATCTAAATAAAATTTGGCATGATTTTCAGAAGGGTTAAGTACTCACAACACCTACTGATTTTTTTGGGAGGTCTCCGGCTGATTTTATTTAAATGCCGAACTTTTGGCCCCAGAATTTTCAAATTTGTGGCAGAGATTTTTGAGGCCTTATTAAAAATTTCATGCTATTATCTTCATTGTTTCAAGGCTTGAAAAAAGACTGTGGGATCTTTTAGTTTCTTACTTCCTTTAGCTGAAATAAAGATAAGAAGCATAGTTTGGCAGATGGCGTTTTTATAAACAGAAATAGAACAAGCTTATTCAGTGTGCTGAGTACCTTCCCAAAATGTTATAAAGTCAATATAATAAATTAGTCCTTTTGTAAGGTATGCAAAATATGTTGTTAACTAGATCATGCAGCTCCGCCAAAGAAGCCACCTCGTCCTGGAGCCCCCAGCCATTTGGGCAGCCTTGCCAGTCTCAACAGCCCTGTGGACAGCTACAATGAAGGAGTGAAGGTACGTTGCTCAGTGTCATATGAAATATGTTTTAACTAATTGCTCATTATGCACCAAAAAAGAATCATCAACAATTACTAATGTGGGAGCTGATGCTGAAAGTGAAAACAAAACTGAAGCTTGTAACTGAATATGTCGTCATGGGACATATTCACACTGGATGTTTGCTACTGTGGTTTGCATTTCCCTCCAGTCGGACCTTGTTTGGAACAAGAATTCCTCCCCCAATCCATCCCCCTTCACCTGCCATTGTGTTTAGTTGGAGTTTCATTTTCCGTTATTTCCAACTTGAAAAGTAACTGATATGTGGGGTACAGGAGACCATAATTGGTGGAAGGCAAATAGCATAACCACAATTCTATTTATTTCAACAATGTTATGATTATTTACATAGTGGTTAGGTATCCTAGGCACTTTGGTGTATGCCTCTGCATGTTAGGATGTGTGGGACACCGGACTTCTTTTCTTGTCCCCCTGTCTGCTGTGATGTTCCAGCATCCTTCTTGCTGCAGTGTCATAGCTTCCCTGGAGCCCTGATAGGGTGTTGTGGGGAAAGACTCACTAAATGGTGCATTTAAGTATATTGTGTGGTTTTGCAAATATTTTCTCGTTCACTGTTTCAACTCTGATAGAGATGAAATAGGGACATGTGAAAGTGTACTGAACTGCTCCATGTACTAAACAATCACTCGATCCCTTCATCCCCCAAGCAGGATTCCATGGTGGCTGTGACACTGCAAAACTCTGCCCTCTGGAGCATCCCAATGGAGTGGATGCCGCAGTTTGGCCTAAAGCGCAAGAAAGCTGCATGTGCTGAGTGCCCCTTTTCCGGGGGCTGACGTATATGGGATTTGTTTCTTAACATACAGGTCACCTTTAAACATCTCTGTTCACTGCTTTGGGGGATTTGTTTGCCTTGTAAACTATCAGAAAGTTGAAACTCAAGTGTCCTTTGTGCCTCCTGAGGTGGAAAAGGCTGGAGCTTGTTCTCAATGGGAGCAGTTTTTCAGGGGCAATGTGTGATGCTGCCTGGGAACTCTGGATTGGTGATATTGTAACAGTGAAACAAACTTTCTGCAGTGCAGTGTTTTATTCTTGGCATCCTTTCCTTTCACCTCTGGAGTAAAATATGGCACCATGAAAATTTGATTTCTCCTGTTGTAATATTACTGGTCCAGAATGCTCAAGCAACAGTGTTCTTTCCAGCAGCAACCACCGCCTGAAGGCAACCAGGAAAGCCTTGTGCCACCGGATCCAATTTTTGGGAATAGTAGGCCACAGGTCGTTCCTTGGGCCCAAAAGTCTGGGTCAGGACACCCGAGTCCACCCCTAGTCGCTCATGCACACAGAGAACGAAGGGCTTCTGATAATCGGGGAGCCCAAGGGCTGGGCTGAGGCCAAGGCTCTTTTAACCTCCTGAAAGGCTTTGATAGCCCCAGAATTCCAGTGCAGGGACTCCTCGGCATCATGGGTTATTTGCTCATAAAGGGGCTTTGCCATTTCTCTAAAACCTGGAATCCAAGAATGGCAAAATCCTGCAAGGCCTAAAAATCCCCGCATTTCACATTTAGTCTCTGGCCGTGGGAGGTTAAGGATTGACTGGATACGGGCACTAGATAGAGCTCGATGTCCCGGGGTCAGTACATGACCGAGGTAGGTTACCTGGTCCTTGGCAAACTGAAGCTTAGAAGGGGACGCTTTATGTCCCTTATCTGCCAAGCAATTTAGCAAGTAAATAGTGTCTGTTTCACATGTTACCTGATCAGGAGAACAAACCAGGACGTCATCCACATACAAGAGATAAGTGGACCCACCAGGTAGCTTAATATCAGCTAAATCGCATGTCAGAGTAGAGGAAAAAATGGTTGGCGATTCAACATATCCTTGTGGTAGCCGAGTCCAGGTCAGCTATTCTGCCCTCCCAGTCTCCGGATCTGTCTATGTAAATGCAAAGATATTCCAGCTGTCTTGATCTAGGGGAATACTGAAAAAGGCATTACACAAGTCTATTACCAAATAGCAAGCAGTACATGCTGGAATGGCAGTCAGGATAGTGTGAGGATTAGGTACCACGTTATGTCTAGTGTGGTGATAAGGTTCCGGAGGCTTAGCAGAGCTTCTTCGGGGATGGGATACTGACGAATTCGAGGAATTACAATACCTGGCTTCAAGTTTATATGCACTGGTTCTGTCCGGAGAGTGCCCAAGGCTGTTTTTAAAGTGCCCCAGAGAGAAGCTATTACCTCTTGTCTGAGTCGCTTGGGTAGGATCAGGTCCGCAGGCAGGATTGAGTCCTCTGAAGCGTGGGTCAGAACAGCACACAGCTGGGGACGCTGGTTTTGAGATAACCGGAGAACGATCCTGTCATCTGAAAAAAAGATCTGAGCATGCAATTTACACAGCAGGTCTCTGCCCAAGAGGCTAACTGGGGAATCCGGAGCTGGCAGAAAGGCATGGGAGGCGGAGACACCAGAGATTTCCACAGTAGCCTCCTGCAGCACAGAACAGTCAAACAGCTTTCTGCCTATACCCATTACCAGAATACTTTTATTCATGAGGCTTCCCTTCTTCGGCTTGACAGTAACAGTGGAGAGGGCAGCCCCAGAGTCCAGAAGACAAGAATAAACGGTTCCTCCCAAAGTTAGACGGACCTGGGGGTCATTGGAGGAACAAACATAAGTAGTAAAATCATTTGAATAGGTGACAGAAGAACCCCCTGGTCGCCGTCATTCTTCACTGTCGTTAACGTCTGTTCTCCCCACAGTCATCTGGTGTTGCAGTGGGTCTGGGCGGCGGGGCTGTCGCCCAGTGGGTCGGTATGGGCACTCCCTCTTCCAATGACCAAGCTGCTTACAATAGTTACAACATATCTTTGACATGTCCTGGGCAACCCCCCCCGCGTCCATTTTAGGTTGCCTCTTAGGGGGTCCCCTCCACCCTCCTTGTTTTTCATTCCCAGCATTTACAAGAGCCGCTAGCATTTTCACCTGCTTTGTCTCTTGTACCTTCTCTCTTGTGTTATATACACGGCTGGCAACGCTTACCAGTTCCTCCAGGGAGTTCCCTTCAGCGCCCTCAAGTTGCTTTAACCGCTTTTTGATGTGCGGGGCTGACTGAGAAATAAAGATAAGCCGGACCGTGTACTGTGCATCTGCGGTCTTGGGGTCTAGGTTAGTATAGGTGCAAAATGCTTTACAAAGTCTTTCATAAAAATTGGAAGGGTGTTCCTCTTTCCCTTGCACAGTATTATGAACTTTTGACCAATCCAGAGTTCTCTCGCCTGCCTGTTTGATACCTATTAAAATGCAGTCCCGGAATGTCTTTAAATTCGCCGGGTGGGCCGGATCATTCGGGTTCCATTGGTCCGGATTAGCAAGGGTTATAAGGTCACGGGAATGGCAGCCGGCTTCCGTGGCAGCCCGGGCACTCCGAAGGACCCGGTCCTTCTCCTCTGTGCATAACAAACAATCCAAAAGTTGGCCCACATCTTTCCAGTCAGGATTATGAGACTGGAGAATGGTACGGAATCACCTATGGACGACATCCGAGTCGTCCCTGAGGCAAGGCGTAGTGGTTTGCCAATTCATAAGATCCGCTCTGGCAAACAGAACATGAACATGATGGTCCATGACATTCCCTTCTGTCGTTGGAACTGGGATGACCCGGAGGGGTGCTTGAATTAAATTGTCCATGGGTTTCTTCCCATAAACTGACCCCAGTCTAGTGTGGGATGGACTACCCAAGAGGCTAGAAGACTCTGACCCACTACTCGTCATTCCGCCAGTAGCCGGTTCATCTACTTGAGCTGTAGTGTCCTCAGTTTTCCCGGGCGGGGGTTTCTGTGGTAGGGCTGCTGTCTCTGAACCCACGGCTGCAGAGGAAGGTATCGAGCCCGTCCCACTTGGTAGTGCTGCCGCTACTGGTGGCCAAGGTCGAGGACAATATATGGGGGAATTTTCTTCCCAAAAATCGGCCTCTTTAGGGGCAGAAGGTTTTGGGTATAGAGGAGCTTGAATCTGTATTTTCTTTAAGTGACGATGAGCTTCATCGTCCCACAAGAACCAGTAATCCATTTGTCCCGGAGCCTGGTTTTCCAGCACCAGGCGCAGAGGAGTTAAGTGAATTGGAATGTTATAAGACCCGAACTTGGGCCAGTCGGTACCCAGGGCTGGCCAATCCTGGGTACAGAGCTGCAATAAACACCTCTTTGACATTCCTTTCTGAACACCGGGTAAAGGCCATTTATTTAACATGTAATCCAAAGGGCTATCCTTAGAGGGTTTCCGCTGAGACCCACCCATCCCCTTTTCTGGCACTCAAATAGAGAACTAAACAGAAGGAAGGAGGGAATAATGGTCTAATCCAAAAAATCCAAGCCAGTAATCTCTGCTTACACTGACTGCTACAGGGGACGGAACAGAAGGATCTTAATATGACCTCAGGGCTTCCTCGCACGCTATGGCTTCCACCCTGAGGAATTACGAACAAGAAGCTCAGTTCCGCCCACACACCTAACACCCAAAGGTATAAGACAGAAATACAGTAACCAGGTAACCAGAATATAACCAGAACCCAGGAAGTGTTTCCTTATCCTATTAGGGCTCACCTTATCGGAGCACGAACCCCAGGGACCACGGTGAAGTGAGAAGAGGGGCTAAACACCCTGGTGGCGCCTCTCCTAGTTCGCCGCAGCCGTCTGGAGTCCAATGTCCAAGCTAGGAGGGTCCCATCTGGGTCACCAGAAACTGTTATCGAAATGTCGGGTCCGCCTAGCTGAGAGCCAGTGACAGCCAGGCAGGGATAAGGAAAAGGTTGCTTTATTCTGCAGAAGAAAGGAGAGTTCTGTACCTTGGTACAAAAAACTCTACTCAATACAAAAACCAAGAATCTTTTGTACATACTCACACACAGGCTTCGGTCGTGTTAGCATTTGATTGGTGGTTAGCAAACCCTGCACTTCTGCAATCTGCTCAGCAAAAATCAGCTTAGGACCAGCTTCAACTGCCTCAAGACTGACAAGGAAAGACAGTTCAAAAGTTCAGGCTACTGTGTCCGTGAGGTGTCCAATTTCTCCTAATGGTTGCCAGCTATTATAAGGCTACTAGCTGTTAGGGGGTCGCTGCTGACTGTCACAGCACTGAAGCCATGTGTTTAGCAAAAATGGACTATTTCCACAAGGTCATTTCTCTCTTTCTCTCTGTTTTTTGTTCTGAGATTATCTGAATGCTTCAGAATCAGCATAAATGAACAGAACAGGCCACTTAGAGCTAGACTGTATATTACAAAATGAGGCCAGTGCTTTTCAAGTTGCCAAACCTCAGAAAATGTAAAAAGCAATAACAGATGTGTTACTAAATTCAGCTTTTCTGACTAGAATTCCCTTATAAATATTAACACTTGATGAACGTTAAAAGTATTTGCAGAAAAAATATGCCTTTGACACCAGGGCCAGACAAATAGTATAATACAAAGGTAATTGGAGACATTAGATTTAATAAAAGATCCACAGACTCTCAGTGGTTAGAGCTAGTGGCTTCTTTTCAGAGGAAAATTGGTTTTGTGTTAATTTTCTGGATTGAAAGTCTGTTTTTCCTGAGACTGGTTTGTCTTACCTTCTTTCGGGAAGCTTGTATTTGAATACAACCTGGCTTTGTCAAAGTCTTCCAAGTTAAAAAGATTATTTTCCTGGGATCATTCATTAGTGCATAAAAATATGATAAAGAAATGAGCCTCTTGCAAACTGTGCCGGTTGAACTTATAAAGTCCTAACTCCCTTTTCCATAATGCCAGAATACAAGTAAAAATGACAAGACTCAAGGCTCTTAGTCCCTGGAGCCTGTGGAGAGATATGCATCAAAAAAATGTACAGTATACAGTTGCTTGTTCGGGGGAAGTCAGCCAACCATGTGAAGATAACCCTGGTTGTTTAGTTTGTGGTGGAGCAGTGTTGGTGTTGGCTATAGAAACAGCAGAGAGAAAAAAAATAAGTATCAAGAACTACAGATACCCTTATTCTGTCATTCCAAGACCCAGCCAAAGGAATCAAATGCGTTGTGTGTAATCAGTCCAAAATGGTCTCTCAGTTTATAACCACAGTCTTAAACAAGAATCTTCATGAACAAGAGCAGTACAGTTAGACAACTAAATATTTCCTACTATGAGGACTTCAAAAACAAATCTTCAAGCAAGAATTATGCAACTTCTGCCTGATCTATCAAGCAATGGATTATTAGTCATGTTAAAAAATACCAGCATTTCACCTAGTACACTGTTTCCTACTATGAAAAAAACATCTAACCCCATTTACCACTTTTCTATTTGCCAGATTGGTTTGTTCCTGTCGAGCTTTGCATGTCCTCTTCTCCATTTATTTTGTAAAATGTAAGCATGGGTGCATGGCAGATAACTTCACTTCCTGTGCTGGGGTGCTAAGAAGATTGCTCAGACATTGTGCTTCCGTAACAAATGGACCAACAGCTAACATGAGCCAGCCAAAATTGTTATGAATGCATTTTTGTTGCAGGCTTTTTTTAACTGATCTCTTGTTGCTGCACATGTTTTGTTGGGGTTTTTCCTGCTGCATTTTATTAATATTGTTTTTCTTTTTCTCCCTTCCTTTGGTAAATTTCTTTAACCTTCCCACATATTCTGCTCAACAATAGCCATGGAGGGTAAGCACAGAGTATATGTGTACGTGCGCGTGCTATTCACAAATGGCTTTGCATGTGACTTCACAATAGAGATGATTAAGTGTTTAATTTCTACAACTGTGTCACTGAAATTTACTAGAATTCACACCACCTTGCATCACCAGCGTAACCAATACCAATATCCATTTTCCCATCAGTGTAAGAGATTAATGCTTTATCGGTGTATTTTCTATCAGCACCTACTTAGTGGAATGCAGCAAAATTGGATTACTTTGTGCTAAATCCTGGATTCCTTACTCAGGCAAAGTACCTAGGCATTTCTGTGGCATCATCACTGTAGTATCTGAGTGTTTCCCAGCTATTTAAAAATACAAATTAGGCTCTTTTTTTTCTTTTCACTCTGTAGACTTAAGCTTGAATAGCTTTTTGTTTGCTTTTTTACATTTGTGTGTGAATGGGAATGAGAATTTATTGAGGGAAAGCTAAGCCAACGAAATGAATTTTGCATTTTATTCTGGAAGTGGTGAGGCCCATGGTCATTTTTCTTTTCTGGTAGAAAGGTCCATAGTGTGAGCCCAGCTTCTATGAACAGTCCTCCTACTTTCATGAGCCTCACCCTTCTTGTGGAATAAAGCTGCCATAGTTACAGAAGGAGCTGGGGTCAGTTTCATGGAAGGCTTTGAATAGCAAGACAGAACCATTGAACTGGACTCTGTTCCATGCAGAGCCTGTATAGAGAGCAGAGCTCTGGGTTGATGTGTCCACAGTGACCTGTGTTGATACACTTGGTGGAGTGCTCTGTTTTGTATCAGTTAGTGCTTTTACCAATTAGAGCTTTTTCGGGGTCTGCAGCTTCATTCCTAGATATAATGGGTTGTCATAATCAAACCTGGAAGTCTCAAATGCTTGAATCACTGTGACCAGGTCTCTGTCCAACACAGGGCCGGCGCTTCCATTTAGGCGACCTAGGTGGTCGCCTAGAGCGCCAGGATTTGGGAGGGCGGCATTTTGCCAACCTCGGCGGCAATTTGGCGGCGGGGGGTCCTTCCGCGCTCTGGGTCGGCAGCGGCAATTCTGCGGCGGGTCCTTCACTCGCTCTGGGACCCGCCGCCAAAGTGCCTCAAAGACCAGGAGCGCGGAAGGACCTCCACCTAGGGCGCCAAAAACCCTGGCGCCGCTCCTGGTCCAACAGAGCAGAATACTACTCAGCTGCAGATGCAAGTGGACGTTTTTTGCTACAAAATGGCTCTGCTCTGATCATCCAGTATCATTAAGGTGTCTAAAAAAAACTTCAAGATTGGGGACTAGCTTTACAATCTAAGGGCAGATGCTGTTGAGAGTGGGGGATTTTACAGAGGAGCCAAGTATTTCAAACTTTGTTCCTCTTCCTAGCAGGATTACCTCAGTCTTGCTTGGATTCAGCTTTAGCTGGCTGGGCATCTATGGGAGTTTTGCTTGAGTTAAGGATTGCAGGATATAGCTGGTATTTCTCTGATCTACCAGAGAGATGAAACTGTTCAGTCTTATTAGCTGCATTGGCAGTGCTTTAATCCTGAGCATGTAAAATAAATTTCCATTTTCCTTAATGTTCCATGTGGATTCCACTAACAAAGTGTTTGGTAATCTACACTGCAGTACTCTTCCTCTCTGCTGCTGAGTGTGTTACTAACAACTTTTCCTTGACATAGCTGTGAGAGATTGAAAATTTGGGCTCAGATACTTCATTGTCTTGAGCTTTGTGTTATTATTTGCACCCAGGCAGAGTAAGTACAAAGTGGGTGTAAAGCAAAGAATTAAGATTTGGCAGTGTGCCCCATCTATTTGCACAGGTGTAAATGACTTCATGAGGTGCAAGCCAGTGAAGAGTCAATTTCTTTATCTGTCAGGAAAATCTGTATTTTGGGAATGTGTGAATTACCAATTCCTATATCAGAATAAATATGATCTAAGTTTTTGCTGAGAAAATGAGAGGTCTGAAAATCAAGTGTCAGGTTGAACAATTTGCTCCCTAAAACTAGCACCATGAAATTCATGCTTTGAAGGTGAATTTTTGCAAAATTTCAGAGAGAACAATCTCTGCAATTGAGAACCTCTAAGGAATTTTAAACATGATGTAAATATTTTTCGGTACGTCTCATTCCCAGATTCTCTCAATGCTGCTTGTTCTGTTCAGCAAGTCATAAGGGGAGCTCTTCAAACAATTCATGATGTAAAATTCCTCCAACTTCATTTCACTAACCAAACTCAGTCAAAAAACAATTAGACTGAAATACCTACAAATTTGATAGCAACGCTTAATCAAAAAGAACACTGGCTACATTTTCAGACGGTGTGGAGGGAAGGATCTTTCTTAAATCGGCAAACTATATCCTGGAGTTCTGTTGACTTTGTGAAGTAATCTAGCACCATCTCTTGGGGAAAGAGAGGAAAAACAGCATCTTTTTCTGCTTTTAGCTTCAGCCACAGGAAATCAGCCCTCCCCCCACTGCCAATTTGGATCGGTCCAATGACAAGGTGTATGAGAATGTAACTGGACTCGTGAAAGCTGTAATAGAAATGTCCAGTAAAATCCAGCCTGCCCCTCCAGAGGAGTATGTGCCCATGGTGAAGGTAAGAAGATGCCATTTTCTTCAATTATTCCTTTATTTCTATCCTGACTGGCACTGTAGTTGTTAATGCATAAAATAGAACATTGTGTAACACTGGAAAGCTTGTGAGTAGAAACATACCTGTCTGAGTCTGTGCGTGCATGATTTTCATTATCAGGGCAGGGGTGCTTTGAAGGATATTGAAAAATCATTACAATCATCAGTCTACCCTAGACTGTCTATGATCATGAAGAACTGAATGCGGTCTACAGCCATTTCTTTACTTTTTACAAAGAAAACGTGGATTTTTTAAATCGACTTTTTGACATCCTTCAGCCACTGTCAGTTTGGTGTGTATCTGTTTTGTCTCTGGTTAAGCCATTTTTCCATTTTATGAAAGTAAAAAATTCAGGGTGGGATTTTCAAAACCACTTAGCAGTGTTAGACCAATGCTGCTCTCATTTTGGTCAGTGGTCAAAGCATTTAGGCCAATACTGAGAGCTTTTGAAATTCTCACCCTAAATCCTTTGACAGCCACAATAATTTTTTAAGATGTAATAGGTGTTTGATTAAGAGATGTAATTGTATCCATAGGCATAAACAACATACCTAAGATGAAAGAAATAAAATAGTACTGAAAGGGAGTAATCAAATCGGAAAGTATCGCTGCATTGTTGTGCTGCCCTCTGTCCTGTTATAATATTGCTTTAATTGTTTTTTTTTTAATTTATTAGGAAGTTGGTTTGGCACTACGAACTTTACTGGCAACAGTAGATGAGACCATTCCAGTGCTCCCTGCAAGCACTCATCGAGAGGTATGTGAGGATTTGCTCATATATGGTTCAGTACATTAAGTGTTAAGTCATCTTCAACTAGGATAATTACATGTATTGTATCATGAGCTTTTATAAATATTAAAATACTAGATCCTTTTAATTTATTCACATACAGACACATTTCTTCTTCAAGTAGTGTCCTCATGAGTGCTCCATTTCTGGTGCACTTGTGCCTTGAGCCCTTAATTGGAGGTTTTTCTGCTAACAGTGCCTGTTTGGCCTACACTTGTGCCCTATGCCTCCTCATGCAGGACACCAAGGCTATATAGGGATGTGCAGGCAAACCACCCTCAGGCTCAGCTCCTTCTCTGCTGCCTTGGCCTGAGACAGAGCTCTAGCGTGCCCACCTTGAGCGTGCCTCAGCTATTTCATATTCTTATAGATGTTTGTTAAGTTAATAAGAACATAAGAACAGCCGTACCGGGTCAGATCAAAGGTCCATCTAGCCCAGTATCTGTCTACCGACAGTGGCCAATGCCAGGTGCCCCAGAGGGAGTGAAGCTAACAGGCAATGATCAAGTGATCTCTCTCCTGCTATCCATCTCCATCCTCTGATGAACAGAGGCTAGGGACATCATTCTTTACCTTTCCTGGCTAATAGCCATTTATGGACTTAGCCACCCTGAATTTATCCAGTTCCCTTTTAAACATTGTTATAGTCCCAGCCTTCACAACCTCCTCAGGTAAGGAGTTCCACAAGTTGACTGTGCGCTGTGTGAAGAACTTCCTTTTATTTGTTTTAAACCTGCTACCCATTAATTTCATTTGGTGACCCCTAGTTCTTGTATTATGGGAATATGTAAATAACTTTTCCTTATCCACTTTCTCCACATCACTCATGATTTTATATACCTCTATCATATCCCCCCTTAGTCTCCTCTTTTCCAAGCTGAAGAGGCCTAGCCTCTTTAATCTTTCCTCGTATGGGACCCTCTCCAACCCCCTAATCATTTTAGTTGCCCTTTTCTGAACCTTTTCTAGTGCTAGAATATCTTTTTTGAGGTGAGGAGACCACATCTGTACACAGTATTCGAGATGTGAACATACCATGGATTTATATAAGGGCAATAATATATTCTCAATCTTATTCTCTGTCCTCTTTTTAATGATTCCTAACATCCTGTTTGCTTTTTTGACTGCCTCTGTGCACTGCGTGGACATCTTCAGAGAACTATCCAAGATGCCACCAAGATTTTTTTCCTGACTCGTTGTAGCTAAATTAGCCCCCATCATATTGTATGTATAGTTGGGGATATTTTTTCCAATGTGCATTACTTTACATTTATCCACATTAAATTTCATTTGCCATTTTGTTGCCCAATCACTTAGTTTTGTGAGATCTTTTTGAAGTTCTTCACAATCTGCTTTGGTCTTAACTATCTTGAGTAGTTTAGTATCATCTGCAAACTTTGCCACCTCACTGTTTACCCCTTTCTCCAGATCCTTTATGAATAAATTGAATAGGATTGGTCCTAGGACTGACCCTTGGGGAACACCACTAGTTACCCCTCTCCATTCTGAGAATTTACCATTAATTCCTACCCTTTGTTCCCTGTCTTTTAACCAGTTCTCAATCCATGAAAGGACCTTCCCTTTTATCCCATGACAGCTTAATTTACGTAAGAGCCTTTGGTGAGGGACCTTGTCAAAGGCTTTCTGGAAATCTAAGTATACTATGTCAGCTGGATCCCCCTTGTCCACATGTTTGTTGACCCCTTCAAAGAACTCTAATAGATTAGTAACATACGATTTCCCTTTACAGAAACCATGTTGACTATTGCTCAACAGTTTATGTTTTTCTATGTGTCTGACAATTTTATTCTTAACTATTGTTTCGACTAATTTGCCCGGTATCGACGTTAGACTTACCGGTCTGTAATTGTCGGGATCACCTCTAGAGCCCTTTTTAAATATTGGTGTTACATTAGCTAACTTCCAGTCATTGGGTACCGAAGCCAATTTAAAGGACAGGTTACAAACCTTAGTTAATAGTTCCGCAACTTCACATTTGAGTTCTTTCAGAACTCTTGGGTGAATGCCATCTGGTCCCGGTGACTTGTTAATGTTGAGTTTATCAATTAATTCCAAAACCTCCTCTAGTGACACTTCAATCTGTGACAGTTCCTCAGATTTGTCACCTACAAAAGCCGGCTCAGGTTTGGTAATCTCCCTAACATCCTCGGCCATGAAGACTGAAGCAAAGAATCCCATTTAGTTTCTCCGCAATGACTTTATCGTCTTTAAGCGCTCCTTTTGTATTTCGATCGTCAAGGGGCCCCACTGGTTGTTTAGCAGGCTTCCTGCTACTGATGTACTTAAAAAACATTTTGTTATTACCTTTGGAGTTTTTGGCTAGCTGTTCTTCAAACTCCTCTTTGGCTTTTCTTATTACACTCTTGCACTTAAGCTGGCATGTCTGTGCTCCTTTCTATTTGCCTCACTAGGATTTGACTTCCACTTTTTATCTCTCACTGCTTCTTTTAAATGATTATTAAGCCACGCTGGCTCTTTTTTAGTTCTTTTACTGTGTTTCTTAATTTGGGGTATACATTGAAGTTGGACCTCTATTATGGTGTCTTTAAAAATGGCCCATGCAACTTGCAGGGATTTCACTTTAGTCACTGTACCTTTTAACTTTTGTTTAACTAACCCCCTCATTTTCGTATAGTTCCCTCTTTTGAAATTAAATGCCACAGTGTTGGGCTGTTGAGGTGTTCTTCCCCCAACAGAGATGTTGAATGCTATTGTATTATGGTCACTATTTCCAAGCGGTCCTGCTATAGTTACCTCTTGGACCAGCTCCTGCGCTCCACTCAGGATTAAATCTAGAGTTGCCTCTCCCCTTGTGGGTTCCCGTACAAGCTGCTCCGTGAAGCAGTCATATAATGTATCAAGAAATTTTATCTCTGCATTTCGTCCTGAAGTGAAATGTTCCCAGTTAATATGGAGATAATTGAAATCCCCCACTATTATTGAGTTCTTAATTTTGATAGCATCTCTAATTTCCCTTAGCATTTCATCATCACTGTTACTGTCCTGGTCAGGTGGTCAATAATAGATCCCTAATGTTATATTTTTATTAGAGTATGAAATTTCTATCCATAGTGATTCTATGGAACATGTGGATTCGCTTAAGAGTTTTACTTCATTTGAATCTACATTTTCTTTCACATATAGTGCCACTCCTCCCCCTGCATGACCTGTTCTGTCCTTCCGATATATTTTGTACCCTGGAATGATTGTGTCCCATTGATTGCTCTCAGTCCACCAGGTTTCTGTGATGCCTATTATATCAATATCCTCCTTTATCACAAGGCACTCTAGTTCACCCATCTTATTATTTAGACTTCTAGCATTTGTGTACAAGCACTTTAAAAACTTGTCCCTGTTTATTTGTCTGCCCTTTTCTGATGTGCCAGATTCTTTTTTAGTTTTTTCGTTTTGTTAGTATAGTTAGTTAATAGTAGTTATAGTTACTTAGTAAGTGTTAGTAGTGAGAGGATACTTAGTTTGTTTTTTCTTCTCCTCTCTTTTTCCTTGGAGAGCCTTGTCGTCTTGGCAGGGCATGCCTGGGTTGCCAAGCTTCAAACGGTGCCTCTCCTGCCAAGAGGCCATACCTGTGAGCGATGGTTGATTGGGGGAGTCCCATGTCTCCCAAAAGTGCAATTTCTGCCAGCTCTCATGTCAAGGACAAGGAAGAACAGGGAGATTAAGCTCAGATTGTTATTTATGGAGCACTTATTTTGATTAGCATCTGAATCAGGTTAGGGGACCTGCCCCATGTACATCTGTCTCTGCACAGATCCAGCGACTTTTCCACCTTGGCACAGGCTTCTTCTAAGAAGAGGAGGTTGTTGTAGGCTTCTGAGAGGGCTCCCAAAATGACATGTATGGACTCTCATCTGAAGGATCCTGTTCCAAAAAACCCCAAGTTCCATATAAAATCTACAGTCTTCAAAGCTTTAACTTCTCAGCTTAGTACTGTTGACTTGAAGAACTCCTCCTCCGAGGCCAACAGAGCTGGAAAGCCCTGGAGCTTGAGAGAGAGACATGGCTCCAAAAGGGCTTCTGTACCCTCTATCCAGGGACAAGGAGGGCAAGCATAAGCACTCCGATCTGGTACTGTCAGACTCCGTCCCGCTGTTGGCACCTGTCCATTCAGCACCCTTGGTACTGATGAAGCAACACTGCCAAACTCCATTGGCACCTACATCAGTACACCTGCCATTCATTGTACCATCAGCTTTGGCTACCGTGTCAGTACCAATTCCTGCAAGAGTGTAGATATGTGAGAGACCTGTCCATAAAGTATGTGCCAGAATCCACATTCCACATGGTTATCAAGCATCTTTTGGTACCGAGAGCTCAGTCTCAAGAATGCTGCCATCTCCCAGAACTGCAGGACTCTCCAACCTTTTCTATGTGGGCTCCTCCACTGAACAATATTGAGGAGAATTAAAGGGACTTCTAGTCAGTCCCTTCTTTCAGTGTGGTGTTCCCCAACATATCCTGTCAGGAACTCATTCTTTGACAATCACAGGGAAGTTTGCAACTGCCATCAAAGGTGATGGAACCAACTCTGTATGCCACCCCCACTCCTGTATGGGCCCCCTCTCCGGTGGTGATACTGGGATCCCTGGACTTCTTGCCAACAGCAATTCTCCAGACCACCGGTAACATCTCAAAGGGAGACTAGGGTTGCTCAGTCTTCTCCTGCCCAACCAGCCTCCACACAGGAGGAGGCATTTGAGGAACAGGAGGACAGAGTGGATAAAGAGGACACCTATCCAACACCAATCTTATCCTTGTCTCGAGATGAAGCTGTTATGCCTACACCACCTTCCATGGCTGGTGATTTTCAGCAAGTTCAAGATCTTATAAAGAGGATAGTTGACATTCTTCAAATTCCACTTGAAGAGGTCAGGGATTCACAACTCAAGCTGTTGGATATCCCACAGTCAGCAGCACAGTACAGGGCGGCGTTACCCATCAGCAAGGCTCTCCTTAATCCAGCTAAGGCCGTGTAGCAAACAACTGCTACTATTCCATCAACGTGTAAAAAGGGCAGATAAGTATTATATTCCGCATAAGGACTCTGATTTCTTGTTCTTCCACCCTCCACTTAACTTCCTAGTAGCGGATGTGGTAAACAAGCAGGGCAGGCAACATTTCTCTTGGTCTACTCCACATGACAAGGACCAAAAGAGACTGGATCTATTTGTACGTAAGTCCTATTCATCAGCAACCCTGCAATTCAGGATCACAAACTATCAGATGCCACATACAATTTCACAAACTGGAATAGATTGATGGTCTTTACTGAACACCTGACATAGGAATATAGAGAGCAATTCCAGTCCATCATTTCAGATGGCCAGTTATTGGCCAGTACCATTCTTCAAGCATACTTGGATGTTGTGGACACTGCTGCCAGATCCATCTTGACAACAGTAGTTATGCACAGGTCATTATGGCTCCAGCTTTTGAGATTTCAGAGAGAAGTACAGAACACCATTGAAGCTTCCCCTTCATTGGTCGTAGGCTTTTCTTGGAGACCACAGATGAGTCCTTCCATAAACTGAAGGACGTTAGAGCCACTTTACGTTCCTTGGGCATATATATCCCTACAAATATGGGACCATATAGGGCACGAACTGCCCAGAGATTGCATCCTGCTCAGTTCTCTGGATTCCGTAGATCCACCAAATCCCAAAGGAAAATACATAAGTTTCAGAGAAAGAGGGCTGCCCACCGACCCCCCACAACTACACAACAATGTTCAAAGCAGCAATTTTGATAGGCCAGTTGAGGGTTCAAATCCGTCTGGTTTTATAGCTGCACCAATTTGCCCACCATGCTCCCTTTAGGGACCACATTTCCTATTTCCAACATTCCCGGAGATGGGTTACTACAGACAAGTGGGTCACAGAAATCATAACATCAAGCTGTACCATCCATTTTACATCACTCACTCTCTTCAATTCCTAATGAGTTTATATTAAGACAGGAGGTGAACTGTCTTCTCCTGTTAGGAACAATAGAGCCAGTCCCTCCCCCTCACAGGGTCAAGAGGTTTTACTTGAAGTATTTCCTCAGACCAAAGAAGGCTGGAGGGTGGAAGCTGATCTTAGATCTAAGATATCCAGACAAGTTTGTAAAGCCTCAGAAGTTCAGGATGTTGACTCTAGCAGCTATATTTCCTTCACTGGAAAAGGGGGATTGGTTTTCGGCTCTCGACGTACAAGATGCCTATTTCCACATAGCGATACACCCTTCACACAGGAAATATCTACAATTCACTATAGGTCAGGGTCATTTCCAATATAGAGTATTTCATTTCAGTTTGTCCTGTGCCCCCAGGGTGTTCTCCAAGGCCCTGGCAATAGCGGCTGCTTACCTCCAACAAGAGGAAATCCTAGTCTTCCTGTACCTTGACGACTGTCTACTCAAGGGCCATTTTTACAAAGCAGTTCTGTCTTCCACACAGACAGTCCTTGCTCTTTTCCAGGAGTTGGGTCTTCAGCTCAGTGTAAGGAAATTCATGTTAACCCCCTAAAGAAGATTCAGTTTATAGGGGCTTCTTTGGAATCATTCTATCCCTTAGACATGTTTGTAACTTTGTCTGATTTGGTATGGACAATTCAGGAGAGTTTTTGGACCACTATAAGGAACTGTCTTCAGCTTCTGGGACACACGGCAGCTTGCACTTCGATGACCAATCACACAATGTTATGCCTTCACTGCATTCAAGGTTGGCTCAGAACAACCTATTGTTCAGTCAGACACACCTTGGACAGGCAGGTGATGGTTCCTCTACAAGTGAGGAGCTCCTTGGCTTGATGGTAAGATCAACTCAGTGTCTGCCCGGGCATTCCCTTCTGTCACCCACCTCCATCACAAACTTCAACAACAGACACATTGCTGTTGGAATGGAGAGCTTATCTCAATGCTCTCTCAATTTAGGGTAGGTGGACAGCTCAGAAAACTAATCTCCACATCAATCTGTTGGAGCTCAGGGCTGACCGGAATGCCTACTTCCATTTCCTACTTCTTTTAAAATCAGTCAGGGCCATGGTGGACAACATGTGCTGCATGCTCTACATCAACAATCAGGGAGAAGCAAGATCCCCCTCTGTATGCCAAGCTATGGAACTGGTGCATAGCTCATCAGATCCAAATTTCAGGGCATCCCAGGCATTCAAAACACCACAGCCAGTGTTCTCAGGAGACACTACTCACAGGACTACAAATGGGAGCTAGACTCTGAAGTCCTCCACAACTTATTCCAAAGAAGGGGTCTGCTGGAGGTGGATCTCTTTGCCACTTCCAGGAACAAGAAGTGCCCTTTTTTCTGCTCAAGAGTGGGTCTGAGGCACCTCTCATTGGGAGATGCATGTCTTTCATCCTGGAAGAAGGGTTTGCTCTGTGCATTTCCTCCAACTCCACTAGTACTCAGGGTAATGAACAAAATCAGACAGGACAGAACCTGAATTATCCTTATATTACCAACGTGGCCTAGACAAGCTTGGTATCCTTACCTGCCTCATCTATGCGTCCATCCACTACTCAAACTCCTGACTACTCCTTATCTCCTCTCACAGGATGTGGGTCGCATGCTTCATTTCACTCCAATGTAGGGATTCTTTGCTTCCATGCATGCCCTCGATGCTCAGAGGAAGAGCAACAGGTGTTACTGAACATTTCGAAGAAGTCAACCTATGCTACTTGTACAATGTAGGGATTCTTTGCTTTCATGCATGCCCTCGACGCTCAGAGGAAGAGCAGCAGGTGTTACTGAATATTTCGAAGAAGTCAACCTGTGCTACTTACTTGCAAAAATGGAAGAGAGTCTTCCATTGGTGCTGTCATTGTTCCTTCCTGCTTTATATGTGCCTCTTTCAGTAATCCTGGATTATCTGATGGATCTGAAGAAATTGGGGTTAACAGTTAGCTCAGTTAAGGTCCATTTGCCTGCAGTATTAGCCCTTCATCCAACTATAGAGGGCTTTTCCATATTTGCTCATTCTGTGTCATCTAGGTTTATTAAGGGTTTGGGCAATCTCTGCCCCAGGGGAGGGGAAACCTTGGCCTGCGGGCTGGATACAGCCTATTGCTTAATTTCATCTGGCCTGTGGCAAGTCTCCACACTGCAGGCCGGAAGCCCCAAGCCTCAGTGCCGCCCCCGTCCCCCCGCCCCCAGGATGAAGCTGCAGGCCTGGCTCCGCAGCTCCCATTGGCCGGGAACCATGGCCAGTGAAAGCTGCAGGAGCAGCACCTGCAGGGCCAAGCTCCACACAGAGCTGCCTGCCCGTGCCTCCGCCTAGGTACCGGACATGGTGGCCACTGCCTTGAGCGGCACGGAGCCAGGGCAGGAAGGGAGCTTGCCTCAGCCCTGCTGCACTGTGGACCGGGGGCTGGCTGAGGTAAGCACTGCCTGGCCAGAGCCCACACACTAAACCCCCTGCCCCAGGTCAGATTCTCCTCCCTCACCCTAACTCCCTTCCAGACCCCAGACCCCTGCCCTCAATCCCTCTTGCAGCGAGGAGCAATAGAATGGGTACCTCTGCAGTAGCAAGGAAAGGGTTTTTACTCAACTTACTTCCTAGTACCCAAAAAGAAAGGTGGCCGGAGACCCATCCTTGATCTCTGCCATCTCAACCCATTTTATTCCCAAACTGAAATTTTGCATGGTCACACTAGCATTTGTAATCCCACGTCTGGAAAAGGGCATGTGGTTTACAGCTCTCAGTCTGAAAAACGCATGTTTTCCTGTGGACGTTCACCCTGCTCACAGACGTTTTTCTCAGATTCATGGTGGGCCCCAACCATATTCATTACAGTGTGCTCCCTTTCAGCCTTGCTACTGCCTCCGGGGTCTGTACCAAGTTCTTTTCAGTAGTAACAGCCCATATCAGACATTATGGCTTAACCACCTTCCTTTATCTTGACAACTGATTTCTTGTTGCAAAGACATGCCAAGAAGCCTACGAATTCACCTCATCTGTGCTCCAATTCCTTCTTCCTCTTAGACATCAGCGTAAACTTGGAAAAGTCTGTCCTCTCTCCAACACAGACTTTACACTTCATCAGACCATCCTTAAATACAGTTACAGCAAGACCTTATCTGCTAAAAGACAGATTCCAAATGATGAACGACCTTATAGATCAGGTCACTAGAAACCCTTTAATACCATTCAGAATTGGACAACCACATAGCATAGGGCACTTGGACTTCCCAAGACACCAGGATGCACAGCGACATTCTGGAATTGTGGGCAGTCCGGGAAGCTTGCAAAGCCTTTCTTACCTTAATTCAATGTTACCATGTCCTCAAAATGTTGGACAATATGACAACCATCTTTTACACCAACAAGCAAGGACCGAGATCCATTCCTCTGTGTGCAGAAGTGGTCACCCGGTGATATTGATGCATCAACAATCAAATCATTGTGTCTGCAAATTACATTCCAGGGGATCAGAATGTGCTAGCAGACTCCCTCAGCAGACACTTCACTATTGACCACATGTGGGTGTGACACAACTCCATAGTGAACAGTATTTTTCTCTAGGTGAACTCCCACAAGGGACCTGTTTGCCTCTCAGACAAACAGAAAATGCAACATATACTGCTCCAAAAAGCCCTAGGTCTTCACTCTCAGGATGATGCTCTCCTTCTTAAATGAGTCATTCTCATCACCCCAACTCACCCGGACAGTTCTAGTTCCTGAGTCCCTTACACATGTCCTCTCAGTCACCAATCAACATTCAGTCCTTTTCCAATCTCCTGACACAGGAGAAAAGAAGAGAAATGGATTCTGCCATCCTTGAAGGTTCTGTTCCTGGTAGCCATCATCTCAGCCAGGAGGGTGGGTGAGCTCAGAGTACTGATGACAGATCCACCTTACACCATATTCCATAGAAACAAAGTCATAGCATCTACATCCTAAGTTCACCCACAAAGTAGTTTCAGAGTTTCACATCAACAGTCAATTCACTTACCTGTGTTTTCTTCCAAAACCACATGCATCTGAAAAAGAAAGGGGATATCATTCCCTCAACATGCGACGAGCCTTGGCATTTTGCCTGCAAAGGACAAAAACAATCAGAAAATCTCCCAGATTGTTTATAGCTCTAGCGGAAAGAGTTCGAAGTCAAGATATATCTTCTCAGAGAATCTCTAAATGGATCTTGCACTGTATCTTAGTTTGCTATAAGCTGTCTAACATTCCTCCCCGTCATGGGGTGAGGGCTCAGAGCACAAGCAACACCAGTGTCATTGCTTCAAGACATTTGCAAAAAAGCTATGTGGAGTTCCAGTCACACATTTGCAAGAGATTAGGCTTTGTACAGCATTCCACCGATGCATTCTCCTGTATGTCAGTCATCCACGATAGAATACACATGGGGACCAGCACTCGAAGAGAAAGTTACCTTGTAGTAACCGGAGGTTCTTTGAGCTGTGTGGTCCTTATCTATATTTCAGTATCCACCCTCCTTCCCCTCTACTTCGGATTGTTCTTGGATTCACAATAGAGAAGGAAATGGAGAGGGAGTCAGTCTGTCCTGCCCTTTATCTCCTCGGTTGGAGGCACGGAGAGAGCAGGGGCACATGTGCGGACTAACCCTGTTTTCAAGAATTCGCCAACTCTGGGTGCATGGACCACATGCATACCCACAGTGGAATACAGATAGGAATCACACATCTTGAAGAACCTTCAGTTACTAGTACAAGTTAAGTACCTTTTTCTTTCATTTACTGAGCAGTGTTAACTTTTGGGGGTTTCTTCCTCCTGCAGACAGGTATCTTAATCATTAAATTATCCTGCCAGCCACTGGGAACTCTTGAATTTCATTGAAATTAATAGCACACATCACACCCTGGCATATAAGGAGTTAGAGGGAAAAGTGTTGCATTGGATATGTGGGATTTAGGATTCCAATTCAGGGATACCATGTGGGAATTAATTCCTGGGTTCAAGTTTAATCTCTCTCAAGAAATTATGATTTGCATACCAAACTTCTCAAACAGATATTTCAGTGTGGCTTGGTGCAGTAGGAAGCCTTTGCTCAGGAAATATCAAGAAGTTACCTAATTCTAAGGGAGAATTGACTGCGTTTACTTCACTGCTTAAATTGAGTCCCTAGCGAGTCAGGGTTAATTTTTTCCCCAAGTCATTGTGTCTGTGCCTGCAAAATCTGAATGAACAGGGGTCACTGAAAATGCTAGAATATGACTGAGTATGAGTTGTTCAGTGACTCTCCCCTTCCAAATGGTTCCTTCACGTGCTGCATGCTTTGTTAAAATATCTGTAGCTTACGCCTTCATATTTATTGTGTTTTATTGTTGCTTAGATGATCAGTGTCAAAATAATTTTAAGAAAAAGGCCTGAGAGGGGATGATTTAGGAACCTGGAAACAGATTTAGGAATCTGATGTCTGCGACCATAGATGCTGGAACTAGGGGTGCTGCCGCATCTCATGGTTTGAAGCACTAATAGCAACCCAAATACGTGGTTTCCACCTTCAGCACCCCCACTCTAAAAATTGTTCCAGCACCACTGTCTAGGACAGAGGTTCAAATCCAGCCCTGGTGAGTAATGTCCTATAGTCATTAACACTAGCTGACTGGTCAGTGGCCTGGAACAATGATTTCTTGGTCTCCATCTAGTTTGCAGTGAACCAAACCCATTAAAACCGGCACAGCTTAGTAAGGTGAGGAAGCTGCTGGAGTCCACACAACTACTACTCTGCCCCGTCCAGTGTGTTGGCTACAGAGATGAAGGCCACAATATGGTATCTAAAGTAGAGTGACTGCTCTAGGTTTCACCCCCAAAGATGGAGCTCTCCCTTAGTGGGAGTACACTGCGTTGTTATTAATTCCATTATGAGTGTGATACCCCAAATTATTTGCCTCCTATGAAATGCCTGCAGGACCTGACTGAATCTTGTATCTTTCCAGATTGAAATGGCACAGAAGCTATTGAACTCTGACTTGGCTGAACTGATTAACAAGATGAAATTGGCCCAGCAATACGTCATGACTAGCCTGCAGCAGGAATACAAAAAGCAAATGCTCACAGCTGCTCATGCTCTGGCTGTGGATGCCAAAAACTTGCTGGATGTTATTGATCAAGCCAGATTGAAAATGATTGGTCAGTCCAGACCCCATTAAACACCGAGGAAGAATTTTTTGTCATTCTTTTTACGAATATTGCTCATGTAAGGATGTTCTCTAGCCTTCCACCAGTGGTGAGGATTAACCCTGCATAGTCCAGGATTTCCAGTGACTCCTGCTTCATCAGACCTGATTGACAGCTGTTGGTTTTTTCTCTCTCTCTCTCATTATAAAAGTTTAACCATGTTTTTACCAGATGGTCTGGGATTCAAAATGTGGCATTATCACAGAATGAAGTTTGTACAGAAGCCCTTGGGAATTGTGACTGGGGAAAACAATTACATTTTACATCATCACATAGGATGTGCATTACCTAAAATTGCCAAGGGGTTACAATCTCAGAGCCAGGACTGTCCGAGCTGCAGACTGGAGAAAAATATTGTGAAGTGAAGAATTCTGGGAAACCTCAGGGCTGAGAATTCTTGCCCACAGTATGCGAGCTATCCAGACTGGAATTTTTTATTAGAACACTTACGTCGCAATATGCTAATCACAATTTACAGAGAAAGAAAATTTAAAAAGCTATATTTTCAAGATTTCAGTCATTTCAAAAGAAGCTAAAACCCTCTTCATCTTTCTGCCTTTTACTTTTATGTGGATATGTGAAACGTTTGTTTGGAAACTAGCTGTAGAACACAACTGAAAACTCTTGTATGTCTTTTCACCAGAATAACTTGCCAGTTTTTTGTAGCAATGTTATTTTCCTTGGAAGCAGAAAGCTGCTTTGTACCAGAGCAACTCAGAGCCGCATTTAGAAGAGAAGTTCTGTAACCATATGTGTTCCCCATTTTTATATAATTTATACAGAAAGATTAAAGCCATGTTGAATATTTTAAACCCACTGTAGTTAACTAACCCATCTCTGAGTCTATCTTGCCTGGGAGGAGTTACAGCAGAGCAGTGTGAATGTTTTCTTTCATTTTTTTTCCAGTTATACCATCTGTTCTGTTAAATAAAAACCACCATGCTCCCTTTGGTTTGATGGGGGATATAAATTATTCTCAGGAAGAATATAATGAACTGTACAGTTACTTTGACCTATTAAAAAGGTGTTACCAGTGAAGTCCTGGCTGTAACGTTTCTTCCTACGCTGCAGAGCACAAAGCATTTGGGGGGAGTTTTCTGACCTTGCTTTTCTCATCAATCCTAAATTTCAACCGTTTATATAGACTTCAAAAAACAAAAGGGCACGATCGGGAGGAATGCCAAAAAACTGACCTTATTGGTGAATCCTCCCATGTTAGGTATACACAACTCTGCTGAGCATTTCTCCACCCAGTCCTAAAGTTCAGGGAGTAAAAAATACACATTCCTACAACCTAGTCCAAAAACCCCCCCAAAGCAACAGAAAGCTTAAGCTAAGGCAAATCAAGTTTTTTCAGCAGTATATAATCCTTCAGTTTCCCTGGGCTCCACAGGTTCCTGTCCTGATAGCACAGATAAGCAGCCATTTTCTCCTCTCAGAGCCCCTTCCTTAGCATTCCTGTATTTTGATATCCTGGCTTTAAGGAATGCCTAGTTGTTTTATATATGCTAAAATCTTCCCCCTAACACCACAAAGGCATATCTCTTCAGGGCCAATGAAATCACGTGGAGTTTCTAGGCTAACCCTTTTAGGAATTAACCCCTACAAAATCCTTAAAAACAAGTGAACTTAATGTAAATGATCAAAATACTATGCATTTCTAAGTTTATGTAACCAAAATTTCCCAGAACTGAAATTTCAGGAAGATAAAGTTGAAAATAGGGCTCTCTCTGAGAATTTCAGTTTCCTCCTTAACTAGAGATGCGTTGATTGCTTTTCCATTCAAATACATTTTAAAATAGGATATACTTTCTTCAGTTGTCAACTTATTTATAACTGTGGCTGTCAGTTAACAGTCCAGTGAAGTTACCATTCTCCTGCTATATAGACATGAATTGAGCCTGCATTGAGACTTTGAACACCAACGTTCAGAGTTTTCTGTATATATTTCAAAATACCATGGAAATGTAAGTTTAGCTACTCTGCTTATTTTGATAGATGGAGTGCAGGGGCATTCATGACACCTCTGATCTTTGTCCAACTTCTTTGCTGCTTCAGCATAATATGCTCAGGCAGCTCAGCGTTTAATCCAAGAAAAATGGAAATCCAGTGCTGCACAAGTGGTGGGATTGAAAGCAAAGCATAAACTGAAGGATGGGCTGAGAACTCAGGACTAAAGTCAGAGATGCAGTGTGGTTTCTGTCTTCATCTGAAACTCCTGTACACAGACAATAAGACAAGTTAAAACACAGAATCTCACCTAAAATTGGTATTTCAGAATTCAGTGTTTTTTAAATGAGGTAACTTCCTGGCTTAATTTACCAGGAAAGTGACCGTCCCTAGGGGGCACTCACACATGTATCTACTAACACTTGCTGTGGATAAATGAGCCATCTATCCATTTAAAAGTTGCACTATGGATTTACCTTGTTAGACTTTATTTTAAAAATACCTTTGTTTTTCATACAATTGAATTTCTGAATAGAGATTTAGGAATTACTAATGGGTTCCTGTGAAAAGTGAGTCAGTTTCTTGGGCTGCTTTCAGGTTTTGGTTAAAAAAGGCAAAGATACTGAAGAGAAACAGAAGGGGGAGCCCATGACAGAGAGCTCTTTAGGATTTATGGAGGTCGACCTGAAAAAGTTTCATTATAGAACTGCAACTTCAGAGTTTTGGTTCAGTTTGTGGGCATTTATTTTATCTTTCCCTTGTATTCAGAGTACTTGGTGGTGGTGTTGGGAAAGATTTTGGCTTTCTTCCTACATGATCTAATCCAGGATTCTCCAACAGGGAGGTCATGATATTACATGTGGGGTGCAAGCCCTCCAACCCAAACCTCACTTTGCCTCCAGCACTTAAGTGTTTTTAATTTATATAGAGTTGCACTGATTGATAGGTTTGCTGTGTGAAAGGGGTCACCAATACAAAAGTTTGAGAACCACTGATCTGTAGGTTTCTTAAACTGAGGTTGCAAAGTTAAATTCAAGTCAGTTGAATAGGGGTTCTCCCCACTCTGATTCAACAGGCAAAGATTTTAATAGAGTTGGATGTTAGCAAAAGTGCATTAATTACAGAATAACTTTTTATAAGTTCTAAGTTGCATTCTGTGATGCACAGCTTTGTAAAGAAATTTGGATTAGTCTAAAAATATTCATAATAGCTTTAAGTATTCTTCTCTACTAACTGATAAATGCCTTTTCTGGTAATTTAACCAGCTTGCACGTTTCAATGAAAGGGGGAAAGAGGTGGCAAAGTAAAACTTCACCTTAAGTGTTTTCCCAAGTTTAATATTCTTACCCTGAGAGAAGTGTAGGTCACATTTATTAATTAAAAATCAGGGTTTAATTTAAAGCTAAGCTGTACAAAACATTGAATAAAACAGAAGCCTTCTTAGGGGAGAGCAGATCCTCAGTGTTTTGTCTTAAGCATAAGCCTCTGACATGTATTTATGATGAAAAATAAAAACACTGGTGTAGATGTGAGTTGAATATAGCCTTTATATCATACAACTACACAGTGAAAGCTTCCTCAAAACAGGTGCATACCATAGCCCTTCTCTTCATTCATACGTAAGATGAAAGTTCACGTGTGCCGATATGGTCTATTGTCTGGGGCCAGGACCTGATTACAGTATAAGCAGATTGTTGCAGCAGGACCAAAAAAAAAAAAAAAAAAAAAAACAAACCACACACCACACCACAAACAGTTTTATCATTCACCTTCTCTAGGCAAAAACCCAAGTTTTTGTTTTAATGGCTTACCAAAAAGGAGGTAGCAGCCCTGCATGGCCAATAAAGTAAAATTTCTATACAAGGCCAGGTGCAGTGTTCTTATCAAAAAAGCAAGATTAAAAACCTACATTTTTTTCTTGCTTCCTGAAAATGCCTTGGCTGAATGATTAAACATCCTATTGTAGTTCTACTGGATAAAGGAGATGATTAGATCAAAGATGAGAATAACCCATAGTCCTACTCATCCTCCTTAATTTAGAGCCACTAGTGGGCTTAGTATTGTGTATACTTCAAAGAATAATCCCACTAGACAGTTTGAAGTGCCATTTTACTAGGCAAGTGACAGCCCCGATTTCCCATGCATGCCTTCACAAGCTGGACCTGAATATGGTGGCAACTTCAGCTAATGTCTTCAAACTGTTACAGTAACTAATACAAGAACAGTTTTTTGCTGTCCCTGCATGTGAGTAAAAAGTTTTCAGAGGAAAGGTAGAGATTTTGATAGTTGTGTACAAAACAATGGGAACATGGAAAGATATAGAACCAATTTAAGATCTTGTGTTTCTAATCCCCCTCCATTTAAGGAGTTCAACAAAACCCCAATCCCAGCTCTGTCCCCTCACATTCCTTAAAGACTCAAACAATTAAAGAATGTTTCTTTTATTTCAGATGGTACAAAAAGTCAGTTTAGTCAAAGAGACCAAAGCCCATGTCATCATCAGATTCCTCAGATTCCTCTTTCTTTTCTTCCTCTTTCTTCTCCTCAGCTGAAAAAGAAGAAAATAGTTACCAAATTTTCAGGATGAGATGCTATTACTGAAAAATGATGTAGGGCGACCTAAATAAACTAAACTCCATGAAGAGATTGAGATACAAGAATCAAAGCCACAGTTACAATTGTGGGGATTCAGGAGCATCTTAGTACACCAGCTACAGATAATCTAATCCACATTATCGTTAATGCCCTTACTCCATGCAGTGCTTTTAATGACCAACACTGGAAGAAAGAGCTAAGACACTGCTTTTAAAATTTCAGTAACAAGCCCCCCTGCCCCAATCCAAAAGATGTCGTAATCTCACCAGGGTCAAAAACACTCTCCTTTTCAAACTATGAAAAGAGAGTTATGGCCTTTAACCTAGTCAGATAGTATAGTTTTGAAGACTGAGTCCATATAGTGACCTTGGAAACAAAAGAATTTAAAAGCTTACTGTAGCAAACCACACAAATTTGCAAGCAACACTATTTTCCAAAGTTAAACTCCTTTCCTCTCACAAAGTCACCCATCTTAGATTGGGTAAGAAAACAAAACAGTTGTAAGTATTCAAAAAAGGTACACTGGTGAGATACTTGATACTGTACAAACTAACTGCATTTTATACACCTATTTCTTCCACACCAATCCAAGAGTTCACTTACCAGGGGCAGCCCCACCAGCAGGAGCAGCACCCCCAGAAGGAGCAGCAGCCGCAGGAGCACCACCACCAGCTCCTACATTACAGATCAGACTTCCGATGTCAATGTTAGCCAGAGCCTAAGAATATTAAGCATTCATTAGTATGACATTTTACAAAAGTTGCACAATATTCACAGCTGTTCCATTGTTGTAAGGAACTTTAAAATTGGCATAATTCAGCTCTTTAAGACACTTATCCTGACCAATCCTTAAATTAATTTAATAATGCATTTGCTTACTAATGTGCATGGGATGTGGTCAGTCTTGTACTGAATTACAGTTGCTATATCTTCCATGTCGATTTATAAAACTGTAACAATACAACTTTATCAACATAATTTCAGCAGACACTTTTGATAGCTACTGAATATTGATCAAACCAAGTTGCTGTTAACATTCAAGGTGAACTAAACATCTGTCATGGAACCATTCTAAGCAATTTTCTTCTCCCAGCTTGAAGAATTTATCAAGATCTGGCTAAAAGCCTATCAGCACACAATAATGAAGGTGCACACATGTCAGAATGCATAATTTGGCCTGAAGGACTTTTTACAAGTGAAGAGGCAAAAGAAAGGACAAGACATTCTGAGTCCCAGATCTTTGATTAAGTTTTCAGGGTAGTACTTAGCAGTCAATGTCTCCATTTTGCTAAGATTTGCCTCCACCAATAGTACTCAGTTCTGATAAATACTTAATTTGCTAATTGGGTTATCTGTTATCTGCCAGTTTGGTATTTCATCAATGGAAGCCTATTCTTAAAACATTACCCCCAATAATTATTCACAGTAATTTTATAGCTATCCCAGGAGGCCCATCTTAGTGACCCACGTCAGAACCACCGTGCAGATCACAAAACAAAAGCTGACTACTCACGAGGTATCTTATAGCTGTGCCCAGGCTGCGGACATCTATAGCACACGCTATGCTTGGACCAGATTATACTTTGTTCAGCCACCTTTCTCTGTTATGTCTTACCTTTGCAAACAGGCCTGGCCAGAAAGGTTCAACATTTACTCCAGCTGCTTTAATAAGTGCATTAATTTTGTCCTCCTAAAAAAATTCAGTAAGAATGTGGTTAAAACAAAAACTAAAGAGTCAGGCCCGATGCATACACTTCATGTCACTATGACCTAGTCTCAAGATCCCAAATAATGTCAATCCCTCAGAACTTTAGCAAGCTATGCTAAAAGTACCTGGAGAATATAACAATGTGGATACAGATCAGTCTTGAGTGAGGAGATTCTGTTCTGTCCTATAAACCGTGAAGTACATTGACAGCATTACAGAGACTGTCACTCTCCTGTAGCATGACCTAGAGCAACTCACCCCCTCAGTTTCCCTATCTGTAAAATGGGCACAGTGACACTGCCAGGGCTACTGCTGAGGAGCCCTGTGTAGGAGCCAGGTGATACACACACAACTGCAGTTCGGCCTGGGCCTCCAACTCCAACCTAAACACCCAAGTCCTGTTTTCCGGGCCCTCGTTCGGTCTGAGGTCAGTGCCCCGACCCCGCCGTCCGGAACCGGAGTCGGGCCGCCACAGCTTTGGGGGCGGAGCCTGCGCTCCCTCCGGGCTCGGACCATTGGGAGGGGGGCGCGGCGGAGCGTCCCTGCACGGCCACGCGGGCCGGCACCTGACACCCCCCCCCCCCGCGGCACAACCCGGACACCGCGCGGGCGCCGGGCAGCAGAGGGAGGAGCCGCGCTGCTGGGCCGGGCCCCGCCCCCCGGGGCAGGCGGTCAGCCTGAGGCGTCACCAACCCGCGCGGCGGAACCCGCCCCCCCTGCAGCGGGGCGGGCGCCCCCATCCCACCCGGGCTCGCGCCGCCGCCATCTTGGGGCGCGTGGCGCCGGCCTCACGCACCGTGACGGTGACCTCGTCGTCGTGCAGGATGAGCGCGGCGTAGATGCAGGCGAGCTCGGAGCTGGAGGCCATGGCTGAACGGGCGGGCGGCGGTGGGGCGCGGTGCTAGTCGCCGGGATGGAACGGCCTTAGCTTCAGCTGAAGGACCCAGCACCTTGTGCGGCCAAAGAGACGAAAGAACGCGGGTGTTTCGGGGAAGGGTTTATAAATCCAGCCTCAGCCAATCACAGCCCAGAATCAGATCTCTCAGCCAGTCACGGACTCCTGTCCGCCACTCAGTTGAAAGCTGGATACTCTTGCCCAATCACATAATGCCGGGTCTTGGCCAATCAGAGCTCGGCCCCGCCTCTCTCGGGAGTGACGGACACTCACGGAAGTACCCGAGGACAGCCGATCAGTCACGGCGTGCGGAGCTACCCACAGCAGCCGCAAGGGGGAGCAGGTGCGAAGTGCAGGAATCTCTTCCCGGCGCGCCCCGATACTGCAGCCGCTGCAGCGGAGCGGAAGCTTCTCTCTCTGTCTCGCGCACGTTCGCTGGCTCCTCCGGCCGCTTCCAGCTCACCGCCCCCGCCCGGGGCACAGGAACGCCTCCTCCCGAAGACACAGCAAGGCACAAACAGCCGAACAAGCCCGGCATGTCCGCAACCTGCCCTGCCAGCAAACAGGCCGAAATCACATCCCCAGCAGATGCTGGCAGCATGCTAGGAAATAGCACTGGCTCTTTCCCAGCACTCCCGTGAGTCGCACACTTACAGGATTACACGGCCAACGTTTTGTTAAGGCGAGAGCTTTCAGCTGTCTAACCCCTGACAACCGAACACCCTGCCCCGGCCCTTCTTTTCCTCCACGGCCTCTGTCCGTCGCCTCCCCCCAATCACTTCCTCCGCCCCCTTCCCCGGGACTCACCTGTCTCCTGCAGAGCCAGGCTGGGAGGAGCTGACATGGAGCCTGCCCAATCCGGGCATGGCAGGGGTCAGTCCCCGGACTCCCGGAGCCAGGGACTAGGGTGGGGTCGGACCCTGGAGCAAGGGGTCTGTCCCTGGAGTGAGGGGCCAGGGTGGGGAAATCGGGGCACAGTGGGGTTGGGGATTGGACCCCAGAGCAAGGGGCTGGGGCGGGGTCTGTCCCTGGAGTGAGGGGCCAGGGTGGGGAAATCGGGGCACAGTGGGGTTGGGGATTGGACCCCAGAGCAAGGGGCTGGGGCGGGGTCTGTCCCTGGAGTGAGGGGCCAGGGTGGGGAAATCGGGGCACAGTGGGGTTGGACCCTGGAGCAAGGGGCAGGGGGGTCTGTCCCTGGAGTGAGGACCCAGGGTGGGGAAATCGGGGCACAGTGGGGTTGGGGGTCGGACCCTGGAGCAAGGGGCTGGGGGGAGGGGTCTGTCCCTGGAGTGAGGGGCTATCATAACTTTAGTCCCAGATTTGGACCTTAGCGTCCAAAATATGGGGGTTAGCATGAAAACCTCCAAGCTTAGTTACCAGCTTGGACCTGGTACTTGCTGCCACCACCCAAAAAATTAGAGTGTTTTGGGGCACTCTGGTCCCCCTGAAAAACCTTCCCTGGGGACCCCAAGACCCAAATCCCTTGAGTCTCACAACAAAGGGAAATAATCCTTTTTCCCTTCCCCCCCCTCCAGGTGCTCCTGGAGAGATACACAGACACAAGCTCTGTGAATCCAAACAGAGTGACTCCCCCTCTCCGTTCCCAGTCCTGGAAACAAAAGCACTTTCCTCTTCACCCAGAGGGAATGCAAAATCAGGCTAGCAAATCCAACACACACAGATCTCCCCCTGATTTCTTTTTCCCACCAATTCCCTGGTGAGTACAGACTCAATTTCCCTGAAATTTCCCAGTAAAGAAAACTTTATCAGGTTTTAAAAAGAAAGCTTTATATAAAAAGAAAGAAAAATACATACAAATGGTCTCTCTCTGTATTAAGGTGACAAAATACAGGGCTAATTGCTTAAAAGAAATATGAATAAACAGCCTTATTCAAAAAGAATACAAATCAAAGCACTCCAGCACTTATATTCATGCAAATACCAAAGAAAAGAAACCATATAACTTACTATCTGATCTCTTTGTCCTTACACTTAGAAACAGAAGATTAGAAAGCAGAAACTACTTCTCCAAAGCTCAGAGAAAGCAGGCAGACAGACAAAAGACTCAGACACAAACTTCCCTCCACCCAGAGTTGAAAAAAATCCGGTTTCCTGATTGGTCCTCTGGTCAGGTGCTTCAGGTGAAAGAGACATTAACCCTTAGCTATCTGTTTATGACAGGGGCCAGGGTGGGGAAATCGGGGCACAGTGGGGTTGGGGATTGGACCCTGGAGCAAGGGGCTGGGGGAAGGGGTCTGTCCCTGGAGTGAGGGCCAGGGTGGGGAAATCGGGGCACAGTGGAGTTGGGGATTGGACCCTGGAGCAAGGGGCTGGGGGGGGTCTGTCCCTGGAGTGAGGGGCCAGGGTGGGGAAATCGGGGCACAGTGGGGTTTGGGGTTGGACCCTGGAGCAAGGGGCTGGGGGAAGGGGTCTGTCCCTGGAGTGAGGGCCAGGGTGGGGAAATCTTGGCACAGTGGGGTTGGGGGTCGGACCCTGGAGCAAGGGGCTGGGGGGGGTGTCTGTCCTTGGAGTGAGGGGCCAGGGTAGTGAAATCGGGGCACAGTGGGGTTGGGGGTCGGACCCTGGAGCAAGGGGCTGGGGGGGGTGTCTGTCCCTGGAGTGAGGGGCCCGGGTGGGGAAATCGGGGCACAGTGGGGTTGGGGGTCGGACCCTGGAGCAAGGGGCTGGGGGAGGGGGTCTGTCCCTGGAGTGAGGGGCCAGGGTGGGGAAATCGGGGCACAGTGGGGTTGGAGGTCGGACCCTGGAGCAAGGGGCTGGGGGAAGGGGTCTGTCCCTGGAGTGAGGGCCAGGGTGGGGAAATTGGGGCACAGTGGGGTTGGGGGTCGGATCCTGGAGCAAGGGGCTGGGGGAGGGGGTCTGTCCCTGGAGTGAGGGGCCAGGGTAGGGAAATCCGTACACAGCGCGCGGACAGGTTACACTGGCACCTACTTTGGAGCCCGATCCGGGAACCAGCCAGTTCTCTCCGTCAGGCTCGGGGGCGGGAAGAGAAGCGGGTAGCTAAGCAAAGCTGCTCCAGCAGCAGCTGCTGCTTTTCCCACCCCAGGTGGCGAGGTCACCTGGCAACCCCTGTTAACACAGAGTTAAGATTGCCCAGTGGTGCCTCCTACCTTTCTAGAATGAGGAGATTAGCTAAATTTAAACCTCTGAAAACCAGGAAATTAAGGGTAAAAGATAACACAGGTAACAGAATCTTAAACCTCTGACAGCCAGGAAATTCAGGTGGTATTGTTCACCAAGGTGTTGGTATGGAGAATAGGGGGTTACATGGTTAATTGCAATCTGCTTAAACTCATGGCAACTATAAAGTGTTGCCTGCTGCTCTCAAACTAAATTACTATGTCAGACATATCATATTTAGCACACACAAAAAAGTCCAGGCCAGTAATATTATATTGGTACTTTAACAGGGCCAATTTCACTTTAAAGAGTTTTAAAAGAACTGTCTGAGGAGTTCAGTGGACCATTAATGTTGATTTTCAATAAATCTTGGTGCACTGAGGAAGATGCAGAAGACTGGAAAAAAGTCAGTGTAGTGTCAATTTTTAAGAAGGGTAAATGAGTTGACTCATTATAGCCCTGTCAGCCTGATATCAGTCCCAGGTAAGACAATGGAGTGGCTGATATGGTTAATAAAGAATTAAAGGAGAGTAGTGTATTTAATTTAAATCAACATGGGCTTGTGGAAAATAGATCTTTGTCACACTAAGTTGATATCTTTTTTAGATGAGATTACAAGTTTGGTTAATAGATGTAATAATACGTAGACTTCTAAAAGGTATTTGCGTTGATACCACAAGACATTTTGATGAAAAAAATAGAACAATATAATATTAACGTGGATTAAAAACTGATTGGTCTCAAAATGTAATAGTAAACAGGAAATCATCATTAAGCAAGTGTGTTTCCAGGGCAGTCCCACAGGGATCAGTTCTTGGTCATAAGCTATTAATATTTTTATCAATGACCTGGAAGAAAACATAAAATTGTCACTGGTAAAGTTTGTAGATGACACAAAAATTGGGTGAGTGGTATATAATGGCGAGGACAAGTTACTAATTCAGAATGATCTGGATCACTTGGCAAACCGGGTGCAAGCAAACAATATGCATTTTAATACAGCTACATGTAGATCATTAGAGTTGGAAGGGACCTCAGGAGATCATCTAGTCCAACCGCCTGCTCAAAGCAGGGCCAATCCCCAAATGGCCCCCTCAGGGATTGAACTCACAACCCTGGGTTTAGCAAGCTAATGCTCGGCATTTAGGGATGTAAATGTATCCCTATAGGAACAAAGAATATAGACAATACTTACGGGATGGGGAAGTCTATCCTGGGAAATATTGACTTTGAAAAAGATTTGGGGAGTCATAACAGATAATCAACTAACCATGAGCCCCCAGTGTGATGCTGTGGCCAAAAAAACTAATGTAATCATTGGATTGCATAAACGGGTACCTTGATTATGAGAAGAGAGGTTATTTTATCTATGTATTTGGCACTGGTGCATCTGCTGCTGGAATACTGTGTCTAGTTCTGGTGCTCATAATTCAAGAATGATGTTGATAACTTGGAGAGGGTTCAGAGAAGAGCCACAAGAATGATTAAAGGATTTACAAACATTCCTTACAGTGATAGACTCAAAGAGCTCAATCTATTTAGCTTAACAAAGAGAGAAGGTTAAGGGGGTGGCTTGATTACAGGCTTTAATAATCTATGCATGGAACAAATATTTAATAATGGGCTCTTAAATCTAGCAAAGAAAGGTATTTCATGATCCAGTGGCTGGAAGTTGAAGCTAGACCAATTCAGACTGGAAATAAGGCATACATTTTTGACAGTGAGGCTAATTAACCACTAGAACGATTTATGAAAGGTTATGGTGGATTCTCCATCAGTGACAATTTTAAAATCAAGATTGGATTTTTTTTTAATGTATGCTTTACAAATTATTTTAGGGAAGTTCTATGAACTGTGTTATAGAAGAGGTCAGACCAGAAGGTCACAATGTTCCCTTATGACCTTGGAATCTATGAATCTAGGAAAACATAAATTTGATATGTATGATCATCTGCTTAGTTGTAGTATTTGCTAGTAAGTTTATCTCAGAGATTAATAAAATTAATGAGAAAAATAGTCTAGGACAAGTATGTAATTTTTTTCTATCCAACATAAACAAATCTATGCCTACTTTGCTCCCAGGGGCCAATTTTTCCTATGTCACCAACATGGGCTCTTTTGCTTGACTTGGCCTGTATATTTGGCATAGGTGATAAGTCTTAACAATTTCCTCAGTGTCACTGTTCATCTGAGGCCAGTATAAAATATCTCTGAACCTGCTCTTAGATTTCTGAATCCCTAAATGACCTTCATGTACCCTTTTCAACACATTTTTCTATAACATCCTGGTGCCTAAATAAAGCAGAAATATGCTGTTCCAGCCACACTGTGCTAATAGTAGGGTTTCATCCTGAGCAGAAGCTCTGGCAATCAGAGTCCACATTTCATCTTGACATGTACACAATATAGCTCTGGATTTTGCTCCAGTCCATTTTTGTCAAATGCTCTAGAGACCGTGTCTATAATCACCAAGTCTCTTCCAAATTTGAATTCTGTTTGCAAGTAATACAGTTATAATTGAAAAAATAATTTCTGGATTCTCAGGGGGATATTTGCTAGGCCTTTTTGGGCAATGGCAATAAGTGGTTTATAGTCAGTTTCAGCTAACACCAATCTCCCATAAATAAAGACGTGAAACTTTTTATGCCCTTGGATTAAGACCAAAGCCTCTTTTTGTATTTGTGCATATTGAGATTCATTTTTGTTAGCACATATGATGCATAAGCCACTGTTTTCCAGTATTGACCATACTGTTATAAGGACTGTGCCAATAACTTAATTGGAAGCAGCCACAGAAAATTTAATGTTATGCTTATTGTCATAGTACCTCAGGACTCCGGCCTCCTTAATTAACTAATTCAATAATTCAAACTCTTTGTCAGCTTTGCATCCCATGTCCATTGGACATCTTTGCACAGTAGCACTCTCAGGTTGCTTGTTAAGGCAGCTAAATTAGGCACAAATTTCCCTACGTAGTTCAACAATCCAAGAAATCTTTGCATCCCTTCCTTTTCTGTTGGAGCAGGCATGCTGGTGATGGCCTCAGCCTGCCTATGGTCTGCCTAGTGCCCTTGAGTATCAGAGGGATAGCCGTGTTAGTCTGGATCTGTAAAAGCAGCAAAGAGTCCTGTGGCACCTTATAGACTAACAGACATTTTGGAGCATGAGCTTTTGTGTGTGAATGCTCACTTCATCTGTTAGTCTATAAGATGCCACAGGACTCTTTGCTAGTGCCCTTGCTCGTCTCCCAGTTATATTGTTTCCATTAATCAGAATTTACATTTTCATTTGTTTAGCTTTAGCCCAGCAGCTCTGGCTTTTTCCAAAGTTACCCAGAGCCTCTGGTCATGCTCTTCTAGTACTTTTTGCCAAATTAAAATATCATCTGTGTAAACCTTAGTATGCTCTAAACCATTGAAAATCTGTTGTATTTTCCTGTAAAATATCTTGAGTGTTAAACACAACCCAAATGGCAATCTGCAAAAACATGGTCTTCCAAAGGGGATGCTGAATGCACATAGATGTGTGTTCTATTTTTATGAGGGCACCCACCAGAACTCTGCTGATGCATCTAACGTAGAAAAACATTTGGCATTAGCCATCTCCCCAAAAATGTCTCTCCTTGTTAAGTAGTGGAACATGATTTCTTTTTACATACCGGTATTTATTTACTTTTGGTCTACATATAAGTTAAAGGGTCCACCTTTATTTTTTCTACAATGACCAATGGTGATTCTATTCATTCTCTGTTTCCCAGAACAATGACCCTACCTATCCCTTTGTTTACTCTCTGCCTTAGGGCAAAGGAAACTTTCCTGTGATCATCAATGATGAAATGGATGGGATTTTTCAGCTTCATTCTCTACTCTGTTGAAAGTTTCCCTATCCCCTGAAAGATGTCTTCAAATTCTTCCTCAATTGTTTTGGTCAAATAAGTGCACTTTCCTGATGAGATCAAAAGCTTGACATGTTTTTAACGCAGTAATGGGTAGTCTTTTCTCTGGTACTTTTAAAAATTATATCTTTTCCAATTTGTTATTTACCCACACATTTAGTCCACATACTAACCTTTATGGTAATAAGCTCACCACTGGAAACCCTAAGTTTTATCCCCTTACCTTTTACTGCCTGTTGCTTTTCTTTCAGTGTTAATATAATTGTTTCTGGTGCCATATTAGCATGTGCACCTGGGTTCAACTTAAAATTAATAAATGTCCCATTTGCTTTCAGGTTGAAGCAGTGGCGGATTAGTCACTGGGCCAACGGGGCACATGCCCAGAGGTCTTGGCCAATTTGGGGGGGGAGAAAAATCGGCACTCCATGCCGCAACCTGCTCCTCCCATCTGGCACTCCCGCTGGGGAGCGGGTCTGGGGCACGGGAGCTTGCCCTGCTTTGCCTGTCCATCCAGCACTCCAGCCAGGGAGTGGGAGCGGGGCACAAGGGCTTGCCCTACTTCATCCACCTTGCTGGTGCGCCTGCCAGGGAGCGGGGAAAGCCCCTACACTCCAACCCCACTCCCAGCAGGAGCATCGGGTGGGCAGAGTGGGCCAAGCCCCAACCCTGTTCCCCAGCAGGAGTGGGGGGGATGTGAGGGAACTGCAGGAGGAAGGGGTAGGGGCAGCGGCGGCTCCAGGCACTAGCACTCCAAGCGCGTACCTGGGGTAGCAAGCCACAGGGGGTGCCTGCCGGTCCCTGCAAGGGCAGCAGTCAGGCAGCCTTTGGTGGCTTGCCTGCAGGAGGTCCGCCAGTGTCGCAGATTCAGCAGCAATTTGGCCGTGGGTACACTGAAACCGCGGGACCAGCGGACCTCCATTCTTGGGGTGGCAAAAAAGGTAGGGCCACACCTGGGTGGGGGGGACCCCACTTGCTCTGGCCCAAGGCCCCACAAAAGCTTAATCCACCTCTGGGTTGATGGTCTGATCAGTGTCTTCTGCAATTTTGTCCATTGCTCCTATGAAGAATTAATATGAGGTAATCATCGTCTTTGTCTATGCACTCTTAATTAGTTTTTGCAAACTCTTGCAAAATTATTTCAACCATTGCATTTCTTGCATCTTTTCCCATATGCCAGGTGTTATATTGGCTTATATTGTTTGCCACAGCATTTATAGCTCCATGTGCAGTTTTTGCTGGACTCTAACTCTAAGCTCCACATGTCTCTTTTCTTGTTGTATTTTGGAGTCTCTGTCATGTCTGGAATGTCGGAGCACTGTCCACCTTCCATAAGCTTCATTCTGAAGTGGGTGACTTTTGTTGTTTGGCAAACTCTAAATGTAATTCCAGGATTAACTCTGCATCTTCCCGTAGTCTCTCACCAAGCATTTTTTGTTCCGGATCCCAGTCATAATGTGGTCTCTTAGCAGGGACTCCATTAGTTCACCAAAATTGCAAGATTAGCTCTTTAGCCTCAGATCAGGCACAAACTGTTCTATATTTTCACCTTCCTTTTGTACCCTGTGATTAAAAACTAGCTTTCTTGTGTCTAATTTTTGTGTGAAGTGCAGTACTCCTCAAATTTCTGTAGTAGTTTCATAGTTACCCTCCTCTGCCTGAATTAACTGATAACTATTGAACACATCAAGTGCTTCAGAACCAGTCAAAAATAAGATATCTGACTGTCTTCCTTTTTAATGGCACTCATTGTTTGCAAATACAGAGAGAAGCACTGTTTGAACTTCCTCCATTTATCGTTCACATTTCCAGAGATTTTTTTAGCCCTCGTGGAGCTTTTAACTGCTCAGGATATTTTCTTAATTTCTTTTTACTCCTAGTACCATGTGGTGTGCAGTTCCAACTGTGGAACAGTACAGTTCTCCACATAATCTGGGTGCCATACATGCCAGTGGTTTTTAGGGCCTAGTGAGTGAGTGAGTGAAGGCAACATTCAGAAGGAATCCTCACAGCCAGGATGAAGAGGCAGTAACATTTTGCAAGTCTGGGGTCGTTTGTTTGGGGTAGGCTCCATATGTGAGTGTAAGGCAGGTGTAGGTAGCTCCTGTTTGCTACACCTGACCTCAGCTCAAGTTTTGCCTTGGTAAGGAGAAGGTGTTAGACTTTATCCTACACTGCTCATGTGTTCTGTTCCCAAGGTATTCTATACCACTGGAGAGGACAGAGCACTAATCTATGTGTTATTGACATGTCTGGGCATCACTCTAAGAGGGCAGAATTAAGGTTGCATTGTGAGGCTGATGTGTACCTTAACGTATTTCCTGGTTTTCAGATGTTTAAGTTTGCATTACTTTAGTTCTTTATTTCCTTGTCAGAGGTTTAATTTATCCACTCTCTACACTGTAAAAGGGCAAGAGACATCCCTATGTAATCTTAATTCTGCGTTAACATTTTGGGGCATTTACTTTCCTTGTTTTGGGGGGATATTTAAAAAAATTCTCAGCACCCCCATCTATCACAACCCAGCTCTCCCTCTCCACTCCTTCTGGCTTCTTGACAGTGATTACCACAGCCACAGAATGCACTAGCTCAATGTTAGTCACTTCATTGTCCCTGCATCTTCTCTTCTCCTGTCTCTCTGTCTGTCCAGCAAAACCTGGTTTTCCCTCTTTACCCCTCCTCCCCACAAAGAGACAGACCTTTGCACAGGGCCTACAGATTGAGGGACTGGGGACAGGATACAGAAAAAGCGCTGGGACTAGCTACGATTAGTAGGGATTTTTTGAAAGGGGGGGCAAAGATGAGAGAGCATAGATGTGGCAGGTTTTGAGGGAGAAACACACACACAGTCAGTTGCACCCCACTCACCCCCTGCCAGCCACTAGAAGTACACACACAAAGGTGAACTACTTCATTGCAGATCTTTATATGCACACACAGCTGCAGTTATCTCACTGCAACCATTAGGGAGATACACTCAAAGACAAGAGTATTGCCTCACAGTAGATTTGGAACACAGATAAAAAATAAGTTCATTTCAATTATACTTCTTTATTGGCAGAGTGTCCTTCACCAAAGTGTTGAAGAGGCAGAATATTAGGTTTCTGTCAGAGATGTATATGGTAGGCCCAGTTCTCCACTCCCCTGCACCTTCTGCAGTCATTTACATCTGTGCACACCGAATGCAAATAGATATAAAATGCTATCAATCTGATGTGATAATTTATTTTCACTTTGCACAAGGGCAAATGACTCCACAAGGTGTAAGGCAGTGAATAATCCAGCCTAATATGTCAAACATGTCCAGGATAGGGGTGTGACTTTTCACTCCATATTCTTTATGAAAATATGCTTATAATATGGCTATGACATAACTGAGATATACTTTATGCAAGATGGGTCTTGCAAGGTATCACTGGAAAGGTTATAGACTCATAGACTCATAGACTCTAGGACTGGAAGGGACCTCGAGAGGTCATCGAGTCCAGTCCCCTGCCCTCATGGCAGGACCAAATACTGTCTAGACCATCCCTGATAGACATTTATCTAACCTACTCTTAAATATCTCCAGCGATGGAGATTCCACAACTTCCCTAAGCAATCTATTCCAGTGTTTAACTACCCTGACAGTTAGGAACTTTTTCCTAATGTCCAACCTAAATCTCCCTTGCTGCAGTTTAAGCCCATTGCTTCTTGTTCTATCATTGGAGGCTAAGGTGAACAAGTTTTCTCCCTCCTCCTGATGACACCCTTTTAGATACCTGAAAACTGCTATCATGTCCCCTCCCAGTCTTCTCTTTTCCAAACTAAACAAACCCAATTCCTTCAGCCTTCCTTCACAGGTCATGTTCTCAAGACCTTTCATCATTCTTGTTGCTCTTCTCTGGACCCTCTCCAATTTCTCCACATCTTTCTTGAAATGCGGTGCCCAGAACTGGACACAATACTCCAGTTGAGGCCTAACCAGCGCAGAGTAAAGCGGAAGAATGACTTCTCGTGTCTTGTTTACAACACACCTGTTAATGCATCCCAGAATCATGTTTGCTTTTTTTTTGCAACAGTATCACACTGTTGACTCATATTAAGCTTGTGGTCCACTATGACCCCTAGATCTCTTTCTGCCATACTCCTTCCTAGACAGTCTCTTCCCATTCTGTATGTGTGAAACTGATTGTTCCTTCCTAAGTGGAGCACTTTGCATTTATCTTTATTGAACTTCATCCTGTTTACCTCAGACCATTTCTCCAACTTGTCCAGATCATTTTGAATTTTGACCCTGTCCTCCAAAGCAGTTGCAATCCCTCCCAGTTTGGTATCGTCCGCAAACTTAATAAGCGTACTTTCTATGCCAACATCTAAATCGTTGATGAAGATATTGAACAGAACCGGTCCCAAAACAGACCCTTGCGGAACCCAACTTGTTATACCTTTCCAGCAGGATTGGGAGCCATTAACAACTACTCTCTGAGTACGGTTATCCAGCCAGTTATGCACCCACCTTATAGTAGCCCCATCTAAATTGTACTTTCCTAGCTTATCTATAAGAATATCATGCGAGACTGTATCAAATGCCTTACTAAAGTCTAGGTATATCACATTCACCGCTTCTCCCTTATCCACAAGGCTCGTTATCCTATCAAAGAACGCTATCAGATTAGTTTGACACTATTTGTTCTTTACAAATCCATGCTGGCTATTCCCTATCACCTTACCACCTTCCAAGTGTTTGCAGATGATTTCTTTGATTACCTGCTCCATTATCTTCTCTGGCACAGAAGTTAAACTAACTAGTCTGTAGTTTCCTGGGTTGTTTTTATTTCCCTTTTTATAGATGGGCACTATATTTGCCCCCTTCCAGTCTTCTGGAATCTCCCCCGTCTCCCAGTGTTATGATATACTGAATGTGATTATCCAATTTGTATGCATGTATCATTTCTGTATCTAAAGTTAGGAATATGGACTATGTAACTATTACAACTGGGTGTGTACTGGGAAGACACCCACCAAATGACAGGCCATCAGACTTGACGAGCCGTCAGGAAGGAACAACAAGACCATGAAGATACTAATCTCTCTCCCTCCTGGGAGGCATCCGGGGACTTAACTGTGACACTACTAGGTCAGGTGGTCTTGTCACCTGATACTAAACATTACCTTGGACTTCTTGTAACTTTCCTTTGGAAGGAGAAGGGAGGTCAAGTTTGGGAAACAAAGGATTCCCGCCTTATGTAAATCCTATTTAAGGGTGGGGAGGAAGGCAAATGGAACTCCTCCTCTCCATGGCCTGTCTGCCCAAGAAGAAAGACTACTAAAGCCACCTGAAAGGAAGGCAGTGGGGGAGTTCAGACTGAGACAGGGGTCCAGTCTGAAAAGAAATATAACTGGAACTCTGAACCACAGAAACTTTGCAACCTGCCTAAAATAACATTTAGGGTAAGAAACTACATTTTGTAATCTGTTTTTTATGCATATTGAGCTTAGCTTGTGTACTTTGTTTTATTTGCTCAGTAATCTGCTTTCTTCTGTCTGTTATCTCATATTCACTTAAAATTCACCTTTTGTAGTTAATAAACTTATTTCTTGTTTATAATATAACCCAGTTTATATAATTTCTAACTGGAGGGGCAAGAAGTTGTGTGTCTCTCCCTTCACATTGAGGGAGGGGAGTGAATTTCATAAAACCTTTTGGTCTGAATCCCATAAAGAGATTGGGCACCAGTGTTGGGGTAAGCCCCTAAGGCTGAATCTTTCCAGAATAGATCTCTGTCTCTCTCTGCAGCTGGGTGTGGCCCTGTCTGTGTGCTTGACTGGAAGCAGCTGGTGAGCCTAGCGCAGCAAGGCTGGGCTGGCAAAATAGGCTGACTCAGTGGCATCCCAGCACATCAGGTGACACCCTCTCCAGTTTTTCATTCACTCTCCGTTTGTCAGCATAAGCCATGCCTGTTATATTAGTGTTTGAATAAAACATCTTAAGAATATGTTTATATACATCAGCTTGATCATTATTTGTATTAGCAATAGTATATGTACATTTACAAAGTCTTCTGGTGTCCTACACTCAATTTTTGTAAGAGTGTTACAAAATCATCATGCATTAAGTTTGGGTTACCGAACTTTGCGTTAACCATTCCAGTACATTACTTTTATCACAAGGCCCAAATTGTTTACTTAATGCATGGGCTTGCTCTGGTGTTAATGGTTTACACTCATGTTTTATTAGGGGAGGAGGTGGATTTACTCCCCCATATTGTGTAACCGAAGTTGCTACGGGAGCCATAGGTGGTGTTTTATATTCCTCTGGCAGCTTAGGGTTCAGCTGATCTGTCTCTTGTACCAACCTTTCAGGGGCTGTGGGTAAAGCTGCTTTTGTGTAAGGTGGGGAGGAAGGTTCCTCACCCTCTGTAATTTTCACTGTCACTCTCCCCTCCTGGATGGTATGCTGCAGGGGGATCCTGACACTTTGCATCTGCTATGCCCTTATATGATTGTAGCTTCCTATGCAGTTTAGAGATTTTAAGTTGGCAGGCTTGTACAGGAGTTTTGATTAACCTTCACCTCCCTCATAAGCTGCCTTTTGGCTGCTTGTGCCTCTTGGAGCTCAATTGCTTCTACTTCTGCTGCTTTTTCGGCAGCAGAGGCTCACCTACTTGCTCCTCCTATTTGTTGCTCCAACTGGGAGACCTGATGTGTAAGGGAGGTAACTTTAGATTTTTCAGCATTTAGGTCTATTAAATGCTGCTTCTCTAACTGTTCACTCTTCTTCTTTTGAGTTTTCAGAAGGGTGATCTCCTGGTTAAATAGGAGAGTCTGTTTGTTAAGTTCTTTGCTAACAGTGCCATGCCATATAGGAGGGCGCCATGTCACTCACTTTTCTTGGGAACAGGTTTACTCAGATTGTAACATTCCCATAGCGTGTTGAACACTTCCAGAGCTGCCACCCCGATAATGGAGCCTGGTTTCCATGGGTTGCACCCTTTTCCAAAAAAATTGACACCATGGTCCACAGATAATGTATTATGTTCAGCTTCCCATCCCTTGAGGCTGAAGACCCTGCTCATCATTGCACATCTAAGGACTTTACCAATCGTCTAGAAAATGAAGGTTTCTTTTGTGTCCCACCGAAGGGATCACTACTATGCTGTTCCAGGAGCCCACTGAAAAAAAAATGAAATGGCCACTCAATGGCTACAGAAGGATATATTGGAGTTCCGGAGCAGGCACTTATGGTTATTATAAAAATAATAACCTTCTGACTCACACTTCCAATAAAAACATTGCCTACCATAAAAACAAAACTGAAGGAGAGATACTGAAGCTAACTTTAAACAAGGCTGGAGGTGTCTTTCCCATGACCGCCAAGCAGCTGGTCACTAACTGCTCTGTTTGGGTTACCACAGAAACGGCTACCTGAGCCAATTAGGATTGGACTCCAGGTCCAGTCGCCCCAATAGCTGCTGCAGGATTTTAAAAGGCCTTTCAAAGCAGAATCAGAGAAAAGTGGTTATTCTGACCCACTGCCAATTCTCCACCCGCAATTGTGTTAAGGACACTGTGTCCAGGCCACACAGTCCTTTTCCATAGTGGGAATCCAACACACCCAAGGTCAGACCGATCTTTCCAATATCCACCCTGAGCCAATGGGCTAATCAATCACTGTATTGCAAGTTAAAACACACAACCTCTCAGGGAAAAGAAAACCTAGAAAGGTCCTGCTGTGGTCGCCAATGTTAGATGAAAGGACAGAAAGGCAAAGAAATATATATGGGATAAGGCAAGAGAATCCTATGCTTCCTGTTTCCTTAGATTTCGACCCTCCCTATCCAGCATCTGTCATCTGGTAGGTTTTATCTTCCCATAAAGGGTCCCTCCCACCTTGAATAACGAGGAGTCAGTTGTAATAAGGTGAAAAACAAATTAAGTATATTGAGGGATTGGTGTACAATGAACTGGGCAAAGAAAAGGAGGGAGTAAACAGTAAAATTATGTAATACAGTGATTTTCCCAAAATAAACACTATAAACAGGTAAGTAAACCCCTTAATAGAAACCTCCTTCTATAGATCAAGCATCGATTGTTGGCTGGGACCTCAATCCTCTGGCTAGTTGAAAGCCATTGGAGAGGAGCTCCAGGGAGTCCCTTGATGATCCTCTGGGTCTGTAAAAGAGTAGTTGGTACGTCGGGGGACAGCAGCTGAAGGTGGATGATGATAAGTGGAATGTGGCTGTCTGTCCTTCTCTTCTCCTTGCAGTGATGACAAAGTAGAAGCAGAGCTGTAGAAAGAATAGCCTAGCCCCCTCTACCACTAGGATAGGTAGGTGAGTGCAAGTCAGACCGTTACTGTCACTCGATGGACAGCAGCTGAGCAGTGCTCAGGGCAGATTTATATAATCTGGCCTGAGAAACCCCACAGAAAGAGCAGAAAACCCCTTCTGGGAAATGGCGGTAAAAACAGTTCTATCCAGAAGTTGTTTACCACTTCTGAGGAGAAATAAAAAGCAGGAAAACTGTGATCAGCTGGATCACATGGGCACAATCTCCATTTTGAAAACCAATATGGGATCCTGAAATTATATAAAACCTACAAAATGGACATAACCCAAACATGAAATATAGCCCAACTCTTGAGTTAATATTAAATCTCTGCCTTCTTGTCTCAGTGAACCAATTTATGATGGAGACATATGTATATCTATATAGATGTAGATATAGAGTAGATACGCACACCTATTCTCCAAAGCACTCATTTGACTCACAGTGTAGAAAATGTACTATTCCAAGAGGAATAAGCATAAATGATGGCATGCTGAAGAAATGTTTGCCACTTCATTGTACTGTGACCGGGAACTAGTGGAAAAAACACAGATGACTATCCCATAGAGCCAATCATATACTAGTTGAAAAGAGGTGGAGTTCTGTCTCTGTTTTCCATGGTTGTAAGTACCTGGTTCTTTAGGGCTATCACAGTTACAAGTGAGCATAAGTCTCATTATCCACATTGGAGTAAAGTAATTAATTTTCTAAATAATTTTTTTAATAATTTTCTCACAGGATGCTTTTTGTATTACAAGTGGCCCCAATTAAGTGTATTTTTCTGACTTGGAACAATGATTGTCCTGAACAAAGAAAAAGAAGAAAAGAAATACTAATAATGGGCATTAGAATTTACACTGCTTATCTAAGGACTGACCCATAAGAGCTGCTAAAGATCTAAATGGAAGGACTTGGATTTACTTGGAATCCTGTGATGAGGTGTGTACCCAACACAAGCACTGAAAGATCTAATAGGGACCTGAGAAGCCACTTGGCTATGTGGCTGCACCTGGAGGATGAGTGAGGTTTAATGTGAGATGAAGCCTAGTTGGGAAGGCGATGGGAGAGGACTATAAACAGAGGAAGTTGAGCTGGGACTTGGGGTGCAGGATTAACTGGGCTGATAGGAGATGGAGGCTTTTCTGATCTCAAATGACGTCACTCTGAAAATTGAAGAAGAATCTGTTAGAGAGGGAGAATGGATACAAAGTAAGGGAGAAGGAAGAATAGAAGCAAAATCAGATGATGTTGGTATTTGTAAAACAAGTGATAAAAATGGTGCATGCTTAGAAAAGTTAATTGATTAAAACAATTCAGTGGTTTTAAATTATGACACTCCAACTAGATTTAATGCAGCAGATAGTAGTTTTTTGTGCTTAGATCTGGGAATTATAATGGCAGATACTGCAAGTAAATGCAACTTGGAAATATATAAAGAAGAAAGAATGGGGTGTGATAATTTCCCTATACTTCTTACTTTTCAAGGGCAAGCTAAGATTGAAGGTATCCACCTAGAATTCTAAGAAGGATAATTGGGAGCCATTTACAAGTAAATGTACAGAATTTATTAATAATCATTGTGTGAATGATGACAGAGAATTTCAATGATAATGTAATAATGGGATTAATAGCAGCAGCTACTGTAGCTATATCTAGGTTATTGAAGTATCCCAAAACTAAAAACTCACTTCCATGGTGGAATTAGGAGTCCAAAATGGCAGTTAAAGAAAGGAATAAAGTCTACAGAAAAGCTAAATATACAATGAATAGCAAATATCTAATGAACTATAAAAGAAGTAATTAGTACAAGGAATTATTAAAAAAAAATCAAAGAAAGAGTTGGAGAAAGTACTGTGGGCAGATAAACAAAGACAAGACATCAGAAATATACAAGCAAATCAGAAGATTGAATGGAATTTAGACTGAAAATAGCCACATCCTAGGTGTTATTGGCATTGACAACATAGTTAAAAGTTCTGGTAATGGAAAATAAACAAGTTTTAGCAGAAACTTTCTAAGGGTGAGTAATGGTGGAAATTAAAGTGATGTTTTCCTCCAGATTAAAAGACAGCTCATTGAAGAGAGTCATAATCTGTTATGTAGTTGGGGTAAACATGAAGATACTATGCTAAATGAATCCCTTTGTATGTGAGAACTTGAGAAGGCTGTTGATATAAGCAAGATTACATCCCCAGGTAAAGGTAATATATATACATAATGCTTCTCCCTCAAACTAGTTTCAGAGAGGTAGTTATCTTGAAATTATTTAACACTATAGGGGAGAAAAGGTGTGATACTGGTGAGGTAGAAATATGCAGCGGTAATTCAATACAAAAAACAGACAAACTATCCTCCAAACTAGATACCTATAACCCAATTGCCCTTGATAAAATTATGGAGAGAATGGTGAATGAAAGATTGGTTCCTATTTGGAAAAAAATGGCATTAAAGATAAGGTACATAGTGGTTTTAAGAGAGGAAGAAGCACTATTGATTGCATTGCTAAATTAGAACCTGAAATACAAAAACTTATGAGGCACAAGGGTTTCATGATAGCTGTCTTTCTAGATATTGAAAAGGTATATAACATGCTGTGGAGGGAGGTCATATTGCACAAAGTAAGTGCACCAGGGGAAGACTGTAGGGTAGATGAGAATTTTTGAGTAAAAGGATCATTCAGATCAAAGTTGGGAAAGTTATGTCAAATATATACAATATTAAAAATGGTACACCACAGGATAGTGTTCATAGAATTGTAGGACTGAAAGGAACCTTGAGAGATCATCTAATCCAGTCCCCTGCAATGATGTCAGGACTAAGTATCTAGATCAGGGGTTCTCAAACTTCATTACACCCAGCCCCTTTCTGACAACAAAAATTACTACAGGACCTCATGAGGGAAGACCAAAGCCTGAGCCACACTACCCTGGAGGAGGGGGTCAAAGCCAAAGCTCCAAGGCTTCAGCCCAGATATGAGGCCTGTAACCTGAGCCCTGCCACCCAGGGCCAAAGTTTTGGCCCCCCGCAGTGGGGCTGAGGCTTTGGCTTTGGCCCTGGGTCCCAGCAAGTCTAAGCCAGCCCTGGTAATCCTGTTCGAATTAGGTCATGACCCACTCTGGGGTCCCAACCCACAGTTTGAAAACCACTGATCTAGACCATCTAGACCAAAGGCGGCACACAAGCTGATTTTCCATGGCACTCACACTGCCTGGATCCTGGCCACCGTTCTGGGGGGCTCTGCATTTTAATTTAATTTTAAATTAAGCTTCTTAAACATTTAAAAAACCTTATGTACTTTACATATAACAATAGTTTAGTTCTATATTATAGACCTATAGAAAGAGACGTTCTAAATATGTTAAAGTGTATTACTGGCACGTGAAACCTTAAATTAGAGTGAATAAATGAAGGCTCGGCACTCCACTTCTGAAAGGTTGCCGACCCCTGGTCTAACCTACTCTTCAAAACCCCCAATGATGGAGATTCCACAACATCCCTAGGTGATTTATTCCAGTGCTTAGCTACCCTGACAGTTAGGAAGTTTTTCTTAATGTCCAACCTAAACCACCTTTGCTGCAATTTAAGCTCATTGCTTCTTTTCCTATCTTCAGAGGTTAAGGAGAACAAATTTTCTCCCTCCTCCTTGCAACTACCTTTTATGTACTTAAAGTGTTATCATGTCCCTTTTCAGTCTTCTCTTCTCCAGACTAAACAAACCCAATTTTTTTACAATCTTCCCTGATCAGTCCTGTTTTCTAGACTTCTAATTATTTTTGTTGCTCCGAGCCCCGGGACCTCCCATGGGGCTGAAGCCCTGAGCCCTGGCACCTCCCGTGGATTTGAAAATATTTACCAGGGCTCTGCTCTGGTGGGCTCCAACTGAATTTAAACCTAGTGACTGTTACTTATCACCTTGTTATCTTCTAGATGTTTGCAAATTGATTACTTAATTATTTGCTCCATTATCTTTCTGGGTACTGAAGTTCAGCCCAACCTTATTTAATATGATAAATGATCTCCCAAAACAAGGCTGTGCTGCAGTAGGTATCACTCTATTTGCAGATAATTGTGCTCTGTGGGTTAGGGACAGAAATACTGAGGTAGCAGAAAAGAGACTCAACAAAGCATTGTGACAGACCTCTGAGGAAATGCACGGGGTTTCAAGGTCTCCATTGCTAACACCAGAGGATTGATCTTTACAAAAAGGAAAGTTACAAAAGAACATAAACTGTATCTGTATGGAGAACAAATAGATATAATTAAGAGTTCAAATTATAAGGGGTAATAATTGATACTAAATTATTTTGAAAAGATCATATTAACTAGGTTAAAGATAAATGTACAGGAAGGATTAACCCGCTTAAAAGTCTTGCTGGGACTGGGATTAACTGGGGCGGGAGGGATGGATAAGAAAATACGATTGATATACAGAGTCTTAATCAGACCAGCTTTTGACTATGGCTTTCTGTCAGCATCAAAATCAAAACTTAACAAATTAGATTTAATACAAGCCCAGGCACTATATATTGTGTGTTGTAGATTTATTACAACACTATATGAGCGCTACAGATAGCTTCTAGTGAAATGCCTGTTACAGTATGAATGAAACCACTGGACCTAACTTTCTGGGCCAAAGTTAATGGACTCTGCAATGATGAAAGTATCAAACATATGAGGCTTGTCAAGAATTCAGTAGGTGAACTATAGCACATGATGTCAAAACTCCATAGGCCATTTGAGTTAAAGTGTGGATGCAGGAGAAACAAGGAAAAACTCAATGATGTCAAAACTTTTAGTCATTGGAGAATTAGTCATTTGGACATGTGACTTGCCATCCAGGTGGATTTAGATTTATTTGATAAATTTAAGGGTAAAAAAGAGACAGTAAATATTTAAAATGAAGCGTATCAGTATATAGATAAAAAGTACAGTAGGTTTCCTCAAATATACATACAGAGGGAAAAACAAGTTGGAGTAGGGGCAGCATATTGTATACCAAAACTTGGAATTAGCTAATCTATAAGAGAATCTGATAATGTATATGTCTGACAATTGAGGTAGTAGCAATAATGCTAATACTAAATTGGATCTGGGATGTATGCCCAGCAGCAGCAGTCACTTTTTCTGATTCAGTCTCAGGCCTTATGGTGATTTAAAAAAAAAAAAAAGGATGTGTTTCACTATGTAGAAGTGACTTAATCAAATAAATTATATTTCTATTAACAGAGTTAGTTCAGATGGGGATACATGAAGCATTACCTTGGATCCCATCACATTTTGACAAAATACAGAACAAAATGGTGGACAAAGCTGCTAAAAATACTGTAAGAAACAGAAGGATTGGACAGAAATACCATTGAGTAAACAGGGATTAATTTAAAAGGAATGGTAAAAGATTTGGATTAATGGAAAAAGAGGAAGATTTTTTTTTTGACTTGTGCCCTAGAATTGAGGACTATGACATACTTCAGAGCCTGGATAGAATCAATTAAGTGCTTTTGTTTAGAGTACTAACTGGCCACTGTGGCTTAAACAAAAATCTTGGACTATGTGAACTAGGTGGAATAAACATTTACTCACCTTTTATAGGTATGTAAGAGTTCTGATTACAAAAAAAAGGGAGAAAAGCTTTTTTTTGAGGAATTCAAATGTATGAAGGTAAAAAAAGTTACATTGTAAAAACTTTGAGAAAATGGAGTATTATCAAAAAAGGCACTGTTACATTACCTAAAAGACACATGACAGACCAAGACAATATAAACCACTAAGTACTGAAGACTTTTAGTTGGTGGTGGCTACAGAATATTCAGTCAAGTCTGCTTCACTATAAAAAAGAGGGAAAAAAGAGAAAAGAAATGGATGGGGCTTCAGGGAGAAGAGGAAGCTTGCAGTTGTTGTCTTAGTGTATGCTCAACATGCCTCAGGTGGCACATGACCAGCCAGGATTCCTCACTGAATTTGGTCTGCTGGTTGGATGACTCTCTGGGATTAGCCGGTTGGGAGATAGTCAAGGAAAAATCCCTGAAGACGAAGAAGCCCCTGGGATCCTCTCCTGAGTAGAGAAGTATGGTTTCAAACAGAGTGCTCCAGGGGTTGGTCCTAGGGCTGGTTTTCTTCAACATCTTTATTAATTATCTGGATGATGGGATGAATTGCACCCTTAGCAAGTTTGCAGATGACTTTAAATTCAGGGGAGAGGTACTTAAGAAGGAAGAATCCCATGCACCGCTACAGGCTGGGGTCCGACTGGCTAAGCAGCAGTTCTACAGAAAAGGACCTGGGGATTATAGTGGACAAGAAGCTGAATATGAGTCAGTGAGTGCCAAGAAGGCTAACAGCATATTGGGCTGTATTAGTAGAAGCACTGCCAGCAGATCGAAGGACATGATTATTCGGCACTGGTGAGACCACACCTGGAATATTGTGTCCAGTTTTGGTTCCCCCTCCACTACAGAAGGGATGTGGACAAATTGGAGATAGTCCAGTGTAGGGCAATGAAAATGATTAAGGGCTGGGGCACGTGACTTACGAGGAGAGGCTGAGGGAACTGGGGTTATTTAGTCTGCAAAAGAGAAGAGTGAGAGGGGATTTGATAGCAGCCTTCAACTACTTGAAGGGGGGTTCCAAAGAGGATGGAGCTAGGCTGTGGTGGCAGATGACAGAACAAGAAGCAGTGGTCTCAAGTTGCAGTAGGGGAGGTCTAGGTGGGATATTAGGAAACACAATTTCACTAGAAGGGTGGTGAAGCACTGGAATGGGTTACTTAGGGAGGTGGTGGAATCTCCATCCTTAAGAGTTTTTTAAGGCCCAGCTTGACAAAGCACTGGCTGGGATGATTTAGCTGGGGTTGGTCCTGCTTTGAGCAGGGGATTGGACTCAATGACCTTCTGAGGTCTTTTCCAACCCTAATATTCTATGATTCTATGGTAAGAGGCCAGAGGAGACATGAAATAGCCCCTGGAGTGGAGCGGTCTCTGGTGGGAAGCTCTGACAAAGGAGCAGGATCTGGTCTTCCAGGAAGTGTTCTTTTAAGGAGCAAGGCAGTGAAAATGAAGAAGAGGGTTAAAAAAAAATCAAGCCTGGCAAGGGCAGAAGTTGGCTTAAGTTGGTACTTCCTGTTTGGAATTTTGTTGTGGTATTCTAGGGAAGAATCCTATAAGTCCAGCACCTGAAAGTAAGGTGATCTTAGAGAGGCTATGGAAAGGTTCTGCTGACAGGCTCATGTAGCCAGAAGCCCAGGGATGCAGGAGGGATGGGTCTGATATAGACAGATATTGCCTCCTAGCTACGGAGACCCTAGTCTAGAACCCGGAGAAGTGGCCATGAAGCCTCCCTGATGTAAGGGGATAAGGACAGAGCCCAGAGCTGACCTTCTGTGATGATATTTGGATTTTTATTTATTGAACTCTGTTATACCCAAAAGGGGTGGACTTAAATTGTGACCTGGATGGAGGGCTGAGCCACAGGAAGAGATGGGTAAACAGAGTACTGTTGGCAGGGCATGCCAGTTGGGGAGGGAGGTGCTACACCACACCTGGTCACAAAGAGGTGTTCCAGCAGTGAGTCTATTCTTCCACGTAGCCACTTTTTCCAATATGCTGAACAATGGAACCAGGACATGCACCAGGCTAAGAACTAAAATGCAATTACACATCAGAGTAGTTAACAGCTTGAACTTAATTATTACTTCTATGCAGTATATATTGTATCTTGTTCTTAATGCTCTACTTAGGATTTTGTTGCTTTATTAAATGTACAATATACATTTATATATAGAAAGAAATGCACTGCAGAAAGGGACCATAAAGATTGACATGACTGATTAATAATGATAATCTGTGTTGTGACTATTTATAATTCTCTTATGTTACCAAAAACAATGCATCTCCCTGCTCTTTTATAACAACTTTTTATGTATTTGAAGATTGTTATTGTGTCTTCTCTTCTCCTCTTCATGCTAAACAAATGGGGGGATGGGGTCTGCCTGCTTTATATGTGGGGTCTGAGAAAGTCAAATCTCCAGGGGTTGAGATTTCCTCTGCTGAGGACTCCCCAAAGTAGGCAGGGGTGAACTGTGTCCTGGCCTTCCCATTGGCCAAGGGTTTCCCACAACTGGGCTTACCTCAGCAGAGGGAATTCCCACTCAGCTGGGGAGGGAGCTTCCTCCAATCCTGCCCTAAAGGCAAGAGCATCAGTCAACCATCTTAGAGTGACCCAGCAGAAGTAAGGACAGGGGCCCTTTTCCTGAAGAAGAGCTGCCAAGTAGCCAGGACAATACTCCAGGGGTGACCCCAGTCTTATGAACCTCCTCCTGTTCTTCTTCCTATCGCACACAATGGTTTATTTTTCTTAAGGACTGAAAGACTTTCAGCTAATGGCAATCTTTGGGCTCAGACCACATGATCTGCTAGGCCCCTTTGTAGTGGGGAAGCGGGGACGTGTCGTTGGCCGCACGGAGGGAAGTCTGGGGGCCGCTGCCGCCTCAGGAAGGCGGGGAAGTTTAGTCGCTCTGCTCTGGGGGCTGTAGATTCGGGACGCTGAGGTGGCTGTCCCCGTTTCCCGCCAGTAGAGGGAGGGACGAGAAAGATGCCAGAGGGAGGAGCCTCCGCCTCCCCCGTAACCACCCGGCTCCTCCTACCCCAGTGCCGCTGAGTAACCTGGTTTCCCGGGTCGGAGTCGGCCCTCCTCCTCCTCCCTTCCCTGAGAGTCAGTGCAGCCGGGGCTCGGGCTAGTTCCCCGGAGCCGCTACTGAAGTAGGAACCGCCTGCCCGCCGCCTCCTCCTCACACGGAGACATGTATCCGGGAGCTGCTGCCGCTGCCTCCTCCTCCCCCTCCCCTGGACCCGGTGAGTCCCCAGCCACCCGCTACTCCCCGGCTCGAGCTGGGTTTGAACGCGTGGGACGGTTGGTGCGTGAGCCACTCCGGCAGCGCGAGTCCCCCGCGAGACGGGGGTGTGGGGAGTGTCTGGGGAGAGCGCGCGAGGTGCCAACCGCCCGGCGCTGAGGGAAAGGGGGCGCGAGGCACTCGCGAGCCTCAGAGCGCGCGTCGGCCCCCCACCCTCAGCCGGGCCTGATGGAGTCTCGGAATGGCCGCGCGGCCCGGCTGAGTGCTGTAGAAGCGGGCGGGGAAGGAGGGGGCAGGCCGCCGCCGTCCCCTCCTCCTCAGGGAGGGATCGAGCGAGCGTGCGTATCCTGAGGCCTCTTTGTGGGCAGGGGTCCCTTCCTCTCTTTGCCGCGGTGGGGGCTGCCCCCGGAGGTAGGGAAGGCTTCGAGTGTAGGCCCTGCGGGAAGCCTGCGGATGCGGGGAGGGGCTGCAAAGCAGCCGCAGGGACTCGGGGGGGGCCTGCTCGCCTCTTTCAGCCGAGAGCTTCGCACGCAGACACTGGGGTGACGAGACACACTGCCCCGTTGCTGCCCCTGCTCAGGACCTCTTACACCAGCCAGAGAGGCCACTGGACTTGCTGGGGGCATGGTGCATGGCAACAGCGGGGCCCTTGTAACCACCGTGGTCGTCGTTGCGTGAATTAGGATGTCCTGTTGCTGCCCCCACTATGTACTGGTGTCACCAGTCAGGACCCTGCTGCTAATCCCAATACATCCTGCTGCCAGTACTGTATGTGCTGGGGTCACTGCGGCTGTCCTATGTCCCATCAGGATCATTGTTGCGCACAGTCACTACTTGGAGCTGCAGTGCTGCCAATATTGGACATGCCATGGTCACCACTAAGGGCACAACCATTAGACATGCTGGCATTGCCATTCAGGATTTTGAAGCTCCAATTGGGTTTATAATATTAGCATGAAGCCCTGCCCTTACTGCTGTGGCAGTTCGGTTTGCTGTTCTGGAGTGGTGAAAGTGAGGAGGAATTCACCAGTTTTGGGGGATGTTGTCATACTATATCATGTGGTGGTGAATAATCTTTCTGTGATGCTGGAACCCATCACGGAGAAGAGAATAGGGAGTAGAGAAGAAATTTATCCAAAACAAGTTCATGTCCCCAAATAAGTTTGTAACCAGCAAGTGAAAGTGCGAGTTTGTGTGCCTGGGTCATAAAAACAAAGAAGAGTAAATATTTGATCAGAGCAGGGACTAGAGCCCAGGTGTTCTCCTTCCCAATTGTGTGTCCTAACCACCAGGCTAGGGTCTGTCTCACTCTCTCCCTGGGCAGTGAATATTTAGTTAATAATACAAAATGGAACAGCTTCAACAGGAGAGAGTGGAAAAAGACCCACCCCAGAATAACTAATAACCTGGTGGTTGGGGCACTCCCTTCGGAAGGAGGAGACTTGAGTTGATGTCTCTGCTCCAGAGTGGGAATTCAAACCTGAGTCTCCAATATCCTAGATTAATGCCCGAAACACTAGGCTATTGGGTATAAAGGAGGCACCGTCACTTCAGTTTTGTGACTGGCTCATAAGCCCCTTTATGAATCTAGTTTAAAAAAGCAAAATGTTCTATTGTGACACTTCTGAAACTTTTTTTCCTATTTTGGAGAAACAGTATGGCAAAACTGATACAAATTCACTAAATGTTTCTGTCAACTAAGATCTGCTTTTGTGGTAGGGAGGTGGTGGGAAGTTTAACAAAATAAATTGCACCTAGCTCTAAATTTTATCTCATAGCAGAGAAGGAGGGTGAAGATCTAGGGGGCAGGGGTTTCTCAATCAGTGAGATGAAAAGCTCTCTTTTAACAAGGGAGTGGGAGCTGTCCTTTTCTTTCTTTTAACCCTTGGAGCTCAGGCCTGTTGTTAGACATACTAGGGAAAATGATTATGCTGTGTGTAGCAGCAGCATCAAACTCAAGATTCTGCTTTTGCTATGTGCTCGTGCTCTGCTACTACAGATACCAGTGCAATTATTTGCACCCTCCCACTTATGCACACTGGGGCCTCTGCTTGCATCCCACTACTGCTGCCAGGTTCATCTCATTCACCCTCAATAAATGTTCAAAGGTCGTGGCTCAGATTTTGTCATTGCTGCCAGGACTACTCAATCCACTTCCTGTTTGACACACCTCCATCACAGTTCTCAATGCTATCTTGCTATTTTTTTAAGTGAATGTATGCTGGGGTTACATTCCCCCCGATTGAGCTAGTTAGTGTATAGTTTGAGTGCATACAGCTGGATCAGAGTTGAGAGGTCTGTTGAACTGCCTGTATATATGTCTGTCACCACTTAAATACTCAAGTATCAGAGGGTTAGCCGTGTTAGTCTGGATCTGTAAAAAGCGGCAAAGAGTCCTGTGGCACCTTATAGACTAACAGAAGTATTGGAGCATAAGCTTTCGTGGGTGAATACCCACCTCATCACCCACGAAAGCTTATGCTCCAATACTTCTGTTAGTCTATAAGATGCCACAAGACTTTTTGTAACATATGACACTGTGCACTTAAACCTCACTGCTGTCAGACTTATCAAACATTGCTGCTGCAATATATGCACACAAGTAGCCACCTCTTTATTCAGATTCCATCACAAACTGGTCTCCACAGTCCACTCAGATCTTGCCATTAGGGTCTCTAGTCCCTTTTGCCAATCTAGTCATTCATTTGCCATAGGGTGTGCTGTTAAATCTCCAGTCCCCTCCTGGACCCAGCATTTAGTTGGTTCTGTGTCTTGCTACTGCTTTTATTGGTACTAAATATGGCAACTTAAATCTAACAGGCTGTTATATGAGGGGGATTGTGCTTAAAAGGGATTTTAGAAGAGAGACAAAATTTGTTTGTACCAATCCTAGCTTTCATCTAAATGTTCTTTGAAAAGGGGTTAGAGACGGTATCTTGATGAGAGGCTTCTCTTTCTGTCCTCATTCTCAAAGTGTTTGTCTTGGATTCACAACTTGGCTGTGACACTTCAATTGAGGGTAGAAAACTTGATGCTTTACTACTTAGTTTTCTCGCAAAAATGTTACTCAAAAATGAAAGTTTCTAGAACACAATAGGACAGGGTTTCTCAAACAGGAGTTGCCGCTTATGTAGGGAAAGCCCCTGGCGGGCCGGACCGGTGTGTTTACTTGCCCCATCCGCAGGTCTGGCCGATTGCGGCTCCCACTGGGTGCGGTTCACTGCTCTGGGCCAATGGGAGCCGCTGGAAGCAGCGTGGGCCCAGGGACATACTGTCCACCGCTTCCAGCAGCTCCAATGGCCCAGAGCAGCAATCCATGGCCAGTGGGAGCCACAGTCGGCTGGACCTGCAGACGGGGCAAGTAAATACACCGGCCCGGTCTGCCAGGGGCTTTCCTTACACAAGCAGCGACCCCTGTTCGAGAAACCCTGCCATAGGAAAAGCCTGTCTTTTTAAAGTTGAATGCACAATCTTTAAATTCTGCAGTCTAGAAGGTCAGGGCAAGCCAAGAGAATATAGTACTATTCGTTAAACTAATGAATCTTTATATTTTGAGTAATTAGTAATAAAAGATGTAGCAAATTTAATCTCTAAACCTTTAAATTACAATGTTTAGGGTGCCCTGATACCTCCTAGAATACTTCAAAGAAAATTCTGTTCAGAAACAATTTCTGTAAATCTTACATTTTATATATAAATTGTTTTGTTTATTTCATTTTAGGACACTTGCTCTTTTTAAACCTGATGTTTATGAAATCTATTCAAAACAGAATTATTGCTTCACATTTAGAATAAGAAAGAACAGATATATTTGAAAATGCATGCTTAGAGTTTGAGAAAAGTTTTTCTAAGTTCTCTTTATTGTGTCATTGGTTCTCTAAGTCTATCAATAAAAACAAAGTTATTGGCCTTTTATTTGGTAAATAACACATCTATAGCAATGCTTGGGAGGGTTGTCACTTTAAGATTCTGTTTTCCTCTGTCAACTTGAAATTAACTTTGAGATCTTTCTTGTATTTACTCATGTAAATTGCTTTTAAAACTGCTCCTCTGTTAGTGTGATTGGTCAGAAGCTGTTCTTGTACTCTAATTCAGAGGGCTTTATTTTAAAAGCTGGCAAATGGAATTTTGAGAAGTTTGAAGTAATTTTGTTGAGAAATTAAATAGCATTAAATGAAAATAGCATGCACTGATTTTTTTTTCTTATCAGTTTTAGTGTAACAGGACTCTTTTTTCCTAAATGTGCTTAAAAATCAGGAACTCATGTCTGTTTTGGTGGAGTTGCCTAGTAGTTTGTTCTTGTTGGGAGACTCCATGTAAATTACAACACCTAATGGCTGACCTGTGCACTAATAGATTTTGTGGCCTCTAAAACTCATTTTTGAGGGGATTGAGTATGTAGAAATGTACACACGTTTGACCTGGTTTTTGGAATTTCAGGCGATTAGGATGTCTATTTTGCCATTATGTGACAATTTTTATACTTGGGGTTTTTTGTATTGGTGATATACTGTGGGAGGATGCTAGTTGTTGTCTGTTCTGAAAGACCATTAGGAACATTTACCTGAGTTGGCACTGGACCATACTATAAGGATCAGTATTGTACTTTAAACTAAGTGGCTTCAACTGTCTTGTCCTTTTTTATATCCACTGCAAAGCTTTCCTTGGTTTAATTCTACAAAACAAAAATAATATGAAACAAACAAACAACCCCCGCCTCCCAAAACCTGTGTTGAGAACTTTAGTATTGCAAGGTTAAGTGCACAGATGACAAAATGTGCATTACACTTTATTTTGTCAGTTTGCGTGAATACATTATGATGTTTCTCCAACTTAAATTTCTTCCTACCGTCTTTGTTACATGCACAGCACATTGTAACTGTTTATACTCTAAGCTCACTGCCATCATGGTTAGTACACCTTTGATTTAGATATCTCATAAATTTCTAAGGTGTATATTTTAATAATTGTCAGCACTAGTAGTATGACTTATCAACCCGCTCTACAGCCTGAAGGGATGAGATAATTACAGCAGTGCAAATTAAGGTGGCCTTGTATATGCAAAAACACTATTCTTGTAAACTTCAAATGTAGTTTGTTACTACTGCTTCTTTTTTCATATAAATGGCATGTAGCTTCTGGCATACAGTTAGTATACACTTAGTATACAGTCAGAGATTATTGTAATGTATACATAAAGGAAGGAAGAGTTAAGCATACACAAGTCAGGAAAGTTCAACCTTAACTGTGCAACCTTAATGTTCTTTTAGAACAGCTTTTATGTGGAATTACATAAGACTTTTTGAGCAAGAGGATAGAAAAAAGGGAAAGCAAGAGAAACTTAACTATTCAGGATTTTGAAGCTCTGCTGGCTTGCAAAAATTTGACAATGTGTATAAATTCCATTATACAGAACTAGTTAGTTGAACATGACAGGCAGTTCTGTCCACACCACTTAGGAGGACTGCAGAAGGGAACCTTTGCTTCCACAGATTCTGCTGGTGCATATGAGCACGGCTCCCTCCCAGGCACTTTAAGTATATACTAGCTCTTCTGAATCCTGTTTCTCCTCACACGTTTTGCAGGGACTGAGTCCATATGTGCGTTCAGTACATGTAAATTAGTCATGCACACATGCAGCCCTCCTGATCTGTGCACTTCCTATGCTTGGTGAAAAATTTGTTCAGATGACCTGAACATGTACAGTAAATGATTTTTCAGAAGTTCATGACTAGTCCAAAAAAAAAATAAAAATTCTAGAGCACTCAAAGATATTTGACAATGAATGCTCTCTGCTTTCCAAGTTTCAGCCTCTATCCAGTAGACTGTAGAACTTGAGCATATTCTCCTTTTTTAGTAATAGGAAGCATTTTTTCTTCTCTTCATTCAAAAATAGCTGAAGATTTTCTGCTTCAATTTTCAGATTAATTTTCTTGGGCTAGAGGCCATACCTAGAAAATGTCAGTCTGAAAAGTTGTAGAAGGTTATGAACCCCTCGAAACAAAAAGGGTTGGAGTTAGAAGCCTTCTTGCAGCTTTTACTCTGGATTCATCACAAGAATATTGTAGTTGCTAAGCAGGTCTCTCTAGTCTGGCATCCTGATTTCAGTAGGGGCCGCTAACTGGTGCTTCAAAGGAAGATATAAATTTCCCATACATTACTCTAAGCAGGGGCATGTAATGGTTGGCTTATATCCTGAAGCAAGGAGGAGGATATTGCCTAGGTTTTTAATCTACCTAGTGTAATTTTGAACGTTCATATAAACGGCTGTTATTTTAAACCCGGTAGTCTGTTTCTCTCAATGTCTTATGTTAGTGAGCATCACAGATTATTCTTTGTGTAAACCACTCTTTTTTCATTTGATTTTAACATCTATTGTATTTTTCCTCTTTGATAGCGGTGCAGTCAGTAAAATTATCAGACTGAGCTTCTCTATATCATTCATTATTTTATATACCTCTATCTTGTCTCTTGTTGTCATCTCTCAATATTTCTAATAGTTATCTAGGGACTAGTCATTTTGGACATAACTGAAATACTAGAAATCCATACTAAACCTAACAAGCATAACCTATCCAGTGGCCTTTCTTCACCATAGCCAAAAGAGAATAATTAACCAGAACAACAACAAAACAAAAAACACACCTATGAGCCCAGATACCAGCCCTCTCCCTTCTCCCCATATACGTGACAGTGAGAAAAACACATGCTTTCTAACAGGAAATCTTTCCAGTATTACCTCAGAGAGAAGTAGTTTCATGCTTCTAATTTTTCTATTTTTGCTATATCCCTTTTGAAATGGAGTGATCAAATCTGAGCACAGTAATCATGGTGAAAGTGAACAATTGATTTAGACAGTGTCATTATAATATCAGTAGTGCTGTCCTCCTAATACAGTGCAACATCTTTGCCTTTTTCACTGCTGCTGCATTTTGAGCAGCTGTTTTCATTGAGCTGTCCACAGTGCTGTCTAGATCTCTTTCCTGAGTCAGTATAATTAGTTTAAAATACATCATTATTTGTGTATTTCAGGTTATTCTTTCTAATCTGCATTAGCTTGCACTCGGGTACATCAAATTTAATCTGTCATAGCACTGCTCAGTTATTTTTGAAGTTCCTCGCAGTCTTCTGTAGACTTGACTAAACCAGGGCTTGAAATATTTAAAATGACTCTTCCTAGCTAGAGGCAGATATGAAAAATGAATGGGGCTCCTACTGGTGGGGTCCATGGTTACGAAGTTCCATGGGAAGAGTCCAACAGCTCCCATCCCTAGATGATGGGAATGAGAGAGTTGGTGGAGTACTTCACTTCTCACAGGTAAAATGAGTACACAAAATGCAGAATAGTACATAATTACATCTTAGATGTTCCACTTGACAGTAATACTGGCAACAACTTGGTTGCCTTAGTTAAATTTAACCTCTTATCTTTTGGGGGTAAGTTTAATACATTAGCTCTTTACCTGTGTAGCCTAGTTCAGACCCTCATTATTAAATAGTCTAAAAATTCCATACAGGAGTTAAGCATATGCTTTTCAGATTCTTACACATGGTAACTTATGTACTTATGATAAGGACATAGCATTTTTGGGGGGTTTTTGTGCTATTTTTAACCTCTAACTTTGACTATTGTGAAGGCCCTGTGATCGATATAGATACCTTTTCTTTTTTTAAGGTATATAATTTACCATAGAATCCACCCCTTGCTCCAGAATCTAAGCTTTGATTTAAAAGAAAAAATAGGCTGGTCTACACTGAAAAGCTACATCTAGATGGCTCTCTCTCTTAGGGGTGTGAAAAATCCACGCCCTGAGCAGAGGTGATGTGGGGTCATGTGTCCCTAGTCTTCCAGATTTCTGCAAGCTCTGAGCCTCCCTTGCAGGGCTCAGAGTGAACTGACCCTATAAGCCCCACGAAGAGCCCATTGCTGCAATGGCCAGGTGCCACATGAAATGCTAGTGGAGCTAGATGCACCCAGTGCTGCTCCCCCTCCTGCTCCCAGCCCTTCACCATAGCTCAGAGGACAGCTTCTGGCCTTGCTGTGCTCGGCCTGCCAGGAGGGAAGGGGACTCTGACCTTCTCATGCTGCACCCTCCTGTCCCTCCCCAGCATGTTTCCCGCTCGCTTCGCCCTTCTCCCTAGTGCTCAGGCAGGGAGCAAAGGAGGTGGGACAGAGCACTTATCCTGCCAGGTGAGGGTGGCCACTCTAGGTTGTTGCCTTTGTGCAGCATGGCAGCTGCCTCTGAGAGCCTGAGTGGGAAGGTGGTGGTGGGGGCCTGCGTGTTAGGTAATCCTGGCAGGGCGGGGAAAGCATGGCAGCCCTGTGCTGGGCACAGGAGTGTGTTGGTGGAGTGGGGTGGGTGGGTCGCAGTGAAAGGTGCTGTGAGCAGGTTTCCTGTGGTCAGCCCAAGTTAGAGGCGTTGTCTGCATGCCTCCCCCCAGTGAGGTGTCTGCAAGGGCGCGGGAGAAACTTTGTTGCTGTGAGTTTCCTGGCACAGGCATGTGTTCCCCGCTCCCGTTGCCCCAGGATCCAGTGGAATCAGCTGCCTTGGCTGAGGGAGATGGAGCTGGAAGGTGATGCCTGAGCTGGTCCTCTGCCCCCCGAACTTTTAAATTGTGCCCCCCCCACCAACTCTCAATGGTTCTGTGTCACTGCTGCCCCCGAGAGATGAATTCCTCCATCTGCCTAGCTCTGTGGTTCTCAAACTTTTGTACTGGTGACCCCTTTAACATAGCAAGCCTCTGTGTGCGACCATCCTCACCCCCCCTTATAAATTAAATACACTTTTATATATTTAACACCATTATAAATACTGGAGGCAAAGCAGGGTTTGGGGATGGGGACTGACAGCTTGCTTCCCCCCAAGTAATAACTTCATGACCTCCTGAGGGGTCCCGACCCCCAGTTTGAGAACCCCTGATCTAGCTTCTGCCTCTCAGGGAGGAGATGGATTACCCACAGTAAGGGGAGAACCCCTTCTATCACAGTAGTAAGCGATTACACTGAGGCCATGTCTACACTACAAAATTATGTGGACCTAACTTATGTTGGCATGCAGCCAGTGCAGTTATTAAATTGCTTGTGTGTGCACATACATGGCTCTTTGTGTTTGTCAGTGCACATCTCACCAGGAGCGCTTGTATTGTCGGTGTGGGGCATTGTGGGATGGCTCCTGAAAGTCAGTAACAGTCAACGTAAGCAATGCAGTGCCTACACTGTCACTGCATGTACCTAATTTAATCAGCTATGACTGAACCACTCAGGGAGGTGGTGTTTCTAAATCAGCAAAGAGAGGCACTTATACTGGCGGGATCCAAATTTAAGTGAAGACACTTCCACAGCTATGTTAACACAAGGCAGTTTACGTCAATCTAATCCTGTAGTGTAGACCAGGCCTGAAGATCTACAGCAGTGCAGCTGCAGTGGTGCTACTGAAGCATTGTAAGCATAGACATAGTCATCTTCTAGTCCTTAAGCTCACCCTTTCAAATATTCAATTGTTAATCTTGTGGTGGTTTCCTGAGACCAGGTCAACCCAATTGTGCTGCTCAGAAGTGTGAAAAATCCACACCCCTGAGTGTCATAGTAAGCCAACCTAACCTCTGGTTGGCTTATGGGTTGGCTTACCGACTTGCTTGTGAGAAATAAGTGTATGATTAGTGTTAGTTGCATACAAAGAATAAAAGAGAGGATAGACCTAGCCCTAGCACTAGATAACACGTCTTGGGAAGGTGGATTAACTACAGTGATGGGAGGGGTTGTCCTGTCAATGTAGTTAGTGTCTACACTGAAGCACTAAAGCAGTACACCTGCAGTGTTTCTAGTGAAATCACAGCCTGAGTCTGAAGCTATGTCTACACTAGCACTTTTGTTGGTGTAACTTATGTTGCTCAGGGATGTGAAAAAACACAGCTGACTGACATAAGTTACACTGACAGGAGCACCAGTGTGGACAGTGATATGTTGGCAGAAGATGCTCCCGCTGTCATAGCTACTGCCACTTGTTAGAGGCGATTTAATTATAGTGATGGGAAAGCTCTCTCCTGTCAGCATAGAGCACCTATACAGGAGGTTTTACAACAGGGCAGATGCATGGATACAGCTGTGCCTCTGTAAGGTCTCTAGCGTAGACATAGCCTTAAACATCCTGAAACAATAGCTTTGAAAGATCTTAACTACCCCTGTTTATCTCAGTGGATTGTGACTTGTGAAACCTCATGATGATTTCAATGTTAGCATAGGTATTTTCCTACTGATGATTTTTGCAGAAGCATTTTCTAATGTGTGTACGTTCAGTTAGGTGCATGGAGTATCTAGGAGCAGAGTAAAATACATTGGATTATTCATTTAATAATTCTAGTCAATCAGTACAGTATTCTCTTTTTTTTTATTAAAGTAAAAACACAGCTTATGAATTTACCTGAAGCTGCTGCAGAAATTCCAGTGTCTTGTGTTGAAATGTGTGACAGAAAAAGCAGGGCTTTGGAGCAGAACAGCTCCGGAGCAGTGGAGCTGCAGGTTTTTGCCTGGAACTGTAGCAGAGCCGGAGCACAGGTCCAAAGCCCTGGAAAATAGGGGCTCTCCCACAAAATGTAGGTGCAGACCATACTGTAGAGTATTCAGGTCCTTGAATATAGACACTTCAGGAAATTGTAAAAAAGGGTAGTTCAAGCACGCTTTTTCTTCTTTTATTCATTATATGCAACTAACACTAATCACACACTTTTTTCTTCTCAAGCAAGTCTGCCTTACTGAGATATAGCTATAAACAGCTCAGGAGAATATAGAGCTGTGTTACACAAAATGGTACTGGGGAAAATACTCCAACTGCCACCCCCCCAAAGTTAGGTGAAGTATTTCAAGGCCAAAACTAAATAAACTGAATTTGCTTTTAAGATCAAACACTACAGTATCTAACCATATTGAAATGTCCCATTTATCTGTTAGTTTAGAGTAAAATGTTCAAAATTGCCTAAGTGACTTAGGAGTCTGAACAGTATGAAGAGTCAATAGGACTTTGGCACTCTTGAACATTTTAAGTTCCATTTTCATAACTGACACTAGGATCCTAAGTCCCACTGATGTTTTGTATCACTTGGGAACATTGGAAATTTTTATGTTTAATCTTTTACAGAAGCTGTCTGTTTTGCTTAACATAATAAGCTTCCTTTTAACAGTGTTTCTGTTGTGCAGATACCTAATTTTATAAATGTATCTAAATATCAGGAAACAAAATGTATAATTATGTGTTTAATGTAAATATGTGAAATGTAATAGAGTGTAATAACAATGTTGTAAGGAGACAGGTCTTTCAGCTTGATAAACAGAGTGCTGATATATGAGTGGTCGTCTTAGCATATGCGCAATGTGCCTCAGGTGGCACGTGACCTGGATTCATCAACAAATTTGGTCTGCTGATTGGTATATTGGCAATTAAGCTCCAATAGTTTTAACAGGTTTGTTTAGTGAATTATAGGGTCTAATATTTAGAGAAAACTAAAACAGAAAATAAATTCTGTTTATAAGCCAAACTTTGCCTTCACCTATATATGTGCAACTCCTGTTAACTTTAATAGGAATTACACACACACATCTGAAGGCAGAATTTGGTCCTGTAATTAAAACCTTATTCATTTTTCTTTATATTACTTCCTTGATAAATGATGTTGGGTAACATAATGCTACTTGATAAATATGACTAGTAATTTCAGGATAAAACTTTTAAAACTATCATTTTGTTCCAATCTGTTAAGGAAAAAGCAAGCTCTCTTACAGGCATGTGTCATAACATTTTTTCCCAGATCTGGACCTTAGCGTCCAAAATGTGGGTGTTAGCATGAAAACCTCCAAGCTTAGTTACCAGCTTTGACCTGATAACACTGCCACCAGCCAGGGATTTATACAGTGCCTAGCTCACTGTGGTCTCCCCAAAACCTTCCCTGGGGGACCCCAAGACTCAGATTCCTTGAGTCTCACAACAAAGGGGAATAAACCATTTCCCTTTCCCCTCCTCCCCTCCAGGTGTTCCCTCCCTGGGTTCCTGGAGAGATATACAGAAGCAAGCTCCGTGAATCTAAACAGAGGGATTCCACCCTCCCTGTTTCCAGTCCTGGAAAACAGAAGTACCGAGAGAGCTAATCTCTTTTCCCCCTCACCCAGAGGGTATGCAAAGTCAGGCTTAGTAAATCTAACACAAAGAGATTTTCCCCCTGACTTCTTCCTCCCACCAATTCCCTGGTGAGCTGCAGACTCAATTCCCTGGAGTCCCCACTAAAGAAAAACTCCAACAGGTCTTAAAAGAAAGCTTTATATAAAAAGAAAGAAAAGGACATAAAAATGGTCTCTCTGTATTAAGGTGACAAATACAGGGTCATTTGCTTAAAAGAAAAAAATGAATAACCAGCCTTATCCAAAAAGAATACAATTTAAACATTCCAGCAACTACACACATGTAAATACAAAAGAAAACAATATAAACCTATTGTCTTACTATCATTGTACTTACAACTTGGTAACAGAAGATTAGAAAGCCAGGAGACAGAAAGATCACTCTCAGAGCCGAGAGGGTAGAGACACAGAACAAAGAACTCACACACAAACTTCCCTCCACCCAGATTTGAAAAAGTCTTGTTTCCTGATTGGTTCTCTGGTCAGGTGTTTCAGGTTACTGGTGTTACCCCTTTACAGGTAAAAGAACATTAACCCCTTGCTATCTGTTTATGACAGCATGTTTTGAAAACTTTGGGCTTGTCTACGTTGGAAGCTATACTAGTATCATTAAACTGTGGGAGTTGTACCAGAATAATTCCCATGTACCCTTTTTTTATATTGCAATAAGTGTGTCCACATAAGGAGTTATACCAATATAGCTATAATACTTAACATTTTATCCTACCTTTTATTGGTAACACTTTCAATCTAGACAAGCCCTATAGTACAGAGAAAGTAGAAGTGTAATTATCTTGGAGATGTTGACCAATACTTATTACTTGTAATTGAACTTTGATTTAGTGATAAACTTAGGACATTTTTGTGCCAAAAGTACAGTATTGTAAATAGAAACTTCGTTGCTCTCTGGCTTCAATAACTTATCTGCTTGGTATAACAGGAAATTCTGTGACTAAATTTATGTCAGACATATAATCTCTGCAAACCTAGTGGTGAAATAATTAATTGGAGCCTTCTCAGTATGCATCTAAAACAAATACAAGGACATATGCTTTTGTGTGCTAGATATGCTATAAAAGGAATAAAACAATATTTTAGTTTGTAGATAATTTGTTCTGTCCTCCAAATTGTGATGGATGGGATGGGTTTGGAAGGAAGTGAGAGTAAATTTATGCCAAAGGCACACCCATGCAGTGGGAGTGGATCAGTACAAGTACCTGTCTGATTATATTTACAAATTGCAGTGTCATGTAGTTGAAACTACATATGTGTGGTATCTACCAATGTTGTTTTTAACAGAAATAGTTAGTAGTTCCAGCTGTTGCCAGGTAGAGCCATGTTTAAAATTGGTATACTTGAGAAGATGGCTATGAGACCAGTGTAAACTCCTACAGTTATATTGGCATAGAACACTGTTTTGGCTGCCTGATTTAGACAGGGCCACAATGTTAAGCTTGTCTCTAAGCCAGGTGCTTAGACTAGAGCAAGAGTCACAAACTAGAATGCCACATGTGGTCCAGTTGTTATAAACTGGCTTATAAGGATGCAGTGCTTAGTGTTGTGAGGTGAGAGCAAGAAGTGCCATTATAGCTGGTAATGTCACAGATAGGATATTATATTAGTAAGGGTATGTCTATGCTTAACCTGGGTGATTAAGATCTAGGTCTGAGCGCTTGGGTTGGTCCAGCCTGAGTGCAAGTGTTCCTGCAGCAAAGCTCTTCCCCATTTATTTGCCTTCACTGTGTCTACCCTCATCAGCGTGTGCCTGCGTGCATGGTTCTTTGTGCTGAGATGCTTTGGGATGTTTTTCCCAGTCAGTTATGTCAGCTGCTGGAGAGCTTATCTGCCCCTTGGGGGGGGGGGGAGCAGGAGGGAGTGGGAAAGGACATTGGAGCTCTATGAGTACTTGAGTGATCTTGCCTGCATCCTCACTGCAAATGGGTTGCAGCCTGAGCTAAGGCACAGCTTGAGCTTTAACCCGTGCCTCTAGCCATAAACAAATATAAACTTGAAGGAATCTGATTAAGCTAAACTGAAATAAGAGTTCACATAGGGTTCCATGGTTTAACTAAATCAGTTTAGAAAATAATTTAACTTAAACTGATGCAACTTTATCATGTAGATAAATGAGACCTTAAGAATGTACGAATTACCTACTGGATCAATATTCTCTCTCTAACAGTGACCAGCAGCAGAAGACTCCGGGGAGGGTGTGCACAAGAAACTGTGCTGTAGGTGGATATGGGATAACTTGTCTTTGTATCCCTTCAAAAACTTGTTTTGGTGTTAGCAGTTACTATTATAACTCTGGGTATTCTTATTATCCATATAAATGTTCAGTCTCTGTATGAATCTTGCTAAATTCTTGGCCTCACTGATATCCTCTGGTATTGAATTCCACAGTCTCATTATGTGTTGTGTGAAAATAAATTTTTGTTATCAATTCTGAATTTGCTGCTATTAAGTTCCAGTGAATGCTCCCTTATTCTTCTATCATGAGACAGGAGGATATAGAAGCTAATGTATACCACTTATTTTGTATACATTTTAAACTCTTGGAGGTTGAAGAAACATGAGATTTCAGACAGCTTAGAGGAAGACAGTTGAGCTGTTGGAACAGTCCATAGGTGGTTTGGGAGGATTGTGTAACATTATTCTGATCTCCTCTGATTATAGTGACTTCAAAGCAGCCTCTCTGCTGGCTTTGTTCTCATAATTACCATGGTTTATGGGTGGGTGGTGATGCAGAATGGCTAAGATGGTTTGCCTTCAGCTTAGACTTAACATGGTCAAAACTGGTCTCTTCTTTTTCCTTCACAAGCTTCTCCCTAACCATTGATGGCACCACCATCTTCTGAAGTGTTAATATGCACAACGTGAATGTCCTGTTTGATTCTGCCCTCTTTCTGGACACTCACATCTAGGCCGTATTCAAGTCTTGCCACTTCCTCTGTCATAACACTTCTAAGATCATACCTTTTTACCTTGGACAACACAATTAAAAGGTAACCCAAAGCCTGATCTCCCATTTTGGTTACTGCAGTTTCTTCTCTAGCGTTGTAAACAACCACTTTGCTTCCCTAGCGTTGTAAACAACCACTTTGCTTCCCTAGTTTCCATTCAGAATGCTGCAGCAATCATCTCTTAGGCTATTGCTCTCACCACTTCACCCTACTGGAAATCCCTTCACTGACTATATTGAATACAAGCTCCTTGTCCAGTCTTTTTTTTTTTTTTTTTTTTTTTTTTAAAGGGAATTCATAACCTCTCCACTTTATCCCCAACCCATCTATTCTCTTAACTTATTGCATCAGCCAGCCCTCTCATTCTGCCAGTGGTGCCAGGGCTTGTCACTTGTTTTCTTGCGTCTCCTACAAGCAATTTATGGTTTCTTCCATGCTGCTACTCACATTTGGGTTGCCTTCCCCATACTAGTCCCTAAAGCCACTGTTGTTTCTTATAGCCATCGTTTCTTGTAGTAAATTAAATTGCAGAAGATACTGTCCAATTTAGTCAGTGCGTTGTCTATTATAAAGGGGATCCAGTCCTGATTGGGGCCTTCAATTGCTACTTTAATATTAAAAAAAAAAAAAAAAAAGGAATAGCAGAATCTCATCAATGTTTGCATACTGAACTTTTCAAGTGCTGTATCCTGGTGCTATACCAGAAGTGACTTGCACACCCGGACTGAAGTATATTTAGTATGTTGATGAAACCCAGTTCCACACTTGGGTTACAACAGACCTGGATGGTAAAGAGGAACAAGTATTCCAGTGCTTTATAAAATTGGAGTGTGATGATGGTGAGCTGGCTGAGGCTAAATCCAGATAAGACTGAAGTGATGTCAGGGGCACCAACTGGAGGAGCTTGAAAGTGTAGCAAATGGACAACCAACCTAATTCTCAATTACTGAGGGACAATCTCCACTCATTGATATACTTTGCTTTCCACAACCAAATTGCTATGCGACTTTTCATGAGTGCTGAACCCAATTATTCAGATTCTGATATCTAAATTGTATTGTTAAATCTATTCACCTACATTTGGGTTATTGCTGATTATGTACTCTATGTATCATATGACTTTTAAAAACAAACTTTGTATTTGTGGATAATCTAAGCCCTATACCCAGATGTACAGACACTCTTTTGCTCAACCTATGTGTTTTATAATTTTTTTAACATTAGCTTTAATTTTTTTAAAACTGTACCTGTAGTTGAGGGAGCACATCCATCATTTCTGACTCAGATTTACAATCTTGGAGTTTTCTTAGACTTGTGGCTACTTTTTAGAAGATCAGATAGCAGCTGTGACCATATCTGGACATGTTCTCCTATGTCTGGCTCAGTGTGTGACCAATGTAAATCTTTCACGTATTCATCTCAAGATTAGATTTCTGTAATATGTTGTATGAGAGGGTACATCAGGGGTCGGCAACCTTTCAGAAGTGTTGTGCCAAGTCTTCATTTATTCACTCTGATTTAAGGTTTTGCGTGCCGGTAATACATTTTAATGTTTTTAGAAGGTCTTTCTATAAGTCTATAATGTACAACTAAACTATTGCTGTATGTAAAGTAAATAAGATTTTTAAAATGTTAAAGAAGCTTCATTTCATTTAAAATTAAATTAAAATGCAGAGCCCCCCCAGACCAGTGGCCAGGACCAGGGCAGTGTGAGTGCCACTGAAAATCAGCTCGCGTGCCACAGGCTGCCTACCCCTAGGCTGCATACTGGGACAATCAGAAGATCAGTGCTCAAAGTTGCACTGAGTTCCATTAAGTTTAAGGGTGGACTTCAAGGTGCTGGTCTTAGCCCATAAAGCCCTAAATGATTTGGGACCTGGCCACTTGAGTCCTCTTGCTGTATTGTCACAACTGAGGTCAGTGGAGATGCATGAACTGGAGCTCACTTGATACCAGATAGTATTATAGTAGTGCCTAGAGTTCTGGCTAGGTCCCAGAGAAATTCAGCAGGTAGAGAACAAGAAAATTAATAATACTGAAAATAGGGGAAAATTTATCATAGAATAATTATCACAATAAAGAATACAGTTTTATCCTGTACTGAAAATATTCTATTATAGAAGGTTCTTTTTACTGCCTCTGTACAGCGATGTAGAAAACCACAACATTATCTCTTGAAAACATCGTTACATATGAGTGGGTTTCCTGTAAACTAAAGACATACCCACAACTGCTTTCACTATCTAAAAAGATTCAATACAACATATTAAAAGTGTAGAGCTTTATTTGAAGTTAGGAAATTCAGAGTTAAAAACTGATTATATTTTAACTATAATTCACCTTGCCCTTGCACAAGGCTCTTTCAATTAGGAAGGCAGGTATTACATTTGATGCATCTCTAACAAAGGGATCCTTTTGTGGATTTAATCACCACCTAAAGTAATTTTAAGTGTTTTTGACATTATGTGAGTGGGGAAGACCTAGAAACTCAACATTCTTTTGGACCCTATTCTTCTATAATGTAGAAAAGACAATTACAGGGAAAGAGTGGAAAATAAGCTTAAAAACACTGAAAAGTCTGCTCTCCTATATTCTGTAACTAAACTATTATTGTCTGTAAAGTAAATAATAGTGCAGTGAGGTGAGTGGGGCTGGTGGCTGGTATCCCAGGCCAGCAGCAGGCTGAGTGGAGCTGGTGGCCGGAACCCTGAATGGCGTGGGGCTGGTGGCCGGAACCCTGAATGGCGTGGGGCCGGCGGCCGGAACCCGAGCCGGCAGTGGGCTGAGCGGGGCCGGCGGCCGGAACCCGGAGTAGCTCATCAGGTGGCCGGTCTGGGGTTCCATCAGCCAGGGTGCTGGCTGCCAGCCCCGCTCAGCCCGCTGACGGTTGAGGATTCTGTTCATCCATAGACTCAGACTCAAAGATTCTAGGGTCAGAAGGGACCAATGTGATCATCTAGTCCAACCTCCTGCACAAAGCAGGCCACAGAACCCTACCCATCCACTTCTATAACAACCCCCTAACCTATGTCTGAGTTATTGAAGTCTTCAAATTGTAGTTTGAAGACCTCAAGCTGCAGAGAATCCAACAGCAAGTGACCCATGTCCCACGCTAAGAGGAAGGTGAAAAACCTCCAGGGCCTCTGCCAATCTGCCCTGGAGGAAAATTCCTTCCCGACCCCAAATATGGCGATCAGCTAAACCCTGAGCATGTGGGCAAGACTCACCAGCCACCACTCAGAAAAGAATTCTCTGCAGTAACTCAGATCCCATCCCATCACCGACCACTGGGCATACTTATCTGCTGATAATCAAAGATCATTTGCCAAAATTAGGCTATCCCATCAAACCATCCCTTCTGTAAACTTATCAAGCTTAGTCTTAAAGCCAGATATGTCTTTTGCCCCCACTACTCCCCTTGGAAGGCTGTTCCAGAACTTCACTCCTCTAATGGTTAGAAACCTTCGTCTAATTTCAAGTCTAAACTTCCTAGTGTCCAGTTTATACCCATTTGTTCTTGTATCTACATTGGTACTAAGCTTAAATAATTCCTCTCCCTCCCTAATATTAATCCCTCTGATATATTTATAAAGAGCAAGCATATCCCCGCTCAGCCTTCTTTTGGCTAGACTAAACAAGCCAAGCTCTTTGAGTCTCCTTTCATATGACAGGTTTTCCATTCCTCGGATCATCCTAGTAGCCCGTCTCTGAACCTGTTCCAGTTTGAATTAATCCTTCTTAAACATGGGAGACCAGAACTGCACACAGTATTCCAGGTAGGATCTCATCAGCGCCTTATATAACGGTACTAACACCTCCTTATCTTTGCTGGAAATACTTCGCCTGATGCATCCTAAAACCGCATTAGCTTTTTTAACGGCCATATCACATTGGCGGCTCATAGTCATCCTGTGATCAACCAGTACCCCAAGGTCCTTTTCCTCCTCTGTTGCTTCCAATTGATGTGTCCCCAGTGTATATCTAAAGTTCTTATTATTAATCCCTAAGTGGATGACCTTGCACTTTTCACTATTAAATTTCATCCTATTACTATTACTCCAGTTTACAAGGTCATCCAGATCTTCCTGTATGATATCCCGGTCCTTCTCCATGTTAGCAATACCCCCCAGCTTCGTGTCATCCGCAAACTTTATTAGCACATTCCCGCTTTTTGTGCCAAGGTCAGTAATAAAAAAGTTAAATAAGATTGGTCCCAAAACCGATCCTTGAGGAACTCCACTAGTAACCTCCTTCCAGCCTGACAGTTCACCCTTCAGTATGACCCGTTGGAGTCTCCCCTTTAACCAGTTCCTTATCCACTTTTCAATTTTCATATTGATCCCCATCTTTTCCAATTTGACTACTAATTCCGCATGTGGAACTGTGTCAAATGCCTTACTGAAATCGAGGTAAATTAGGTCTACCACATTTCCCTTGTCTAAATAATCTGTCACCTTCTCAAAGAAGGAGATCAGGTTGGTTTGGCACGATCTACCTTTAGTAAAACCATGTTGTAGTTTGTCCCAATTACCATTGACCTCAATGTCCTTAACTACTTTCTCCTTCAAAATTTTTTCCAAGACCTTACATACTACAGATGTCAAACTAACAGGCCTATAGTTACTCAGATCACTTTTTTCCCTTTCTTAAAAATAGGAACTACGTTAGCAACTCTCCGGTCGTACGGTACAACCCCTGAGTTTACCGAGTCATTAAAAATTCTCGCTAACGGGCTTGCAATTTCATGCGCCAGTTCCTTTAATATTCTCGGATGAAGATTGTCTGGGCCCTCCAATTTTGTCCCATTAAGCTGTTCAAGTATGGCTTCTACCTCAGATGTGGTAATATCCACCTCCATATCCTCATTCCTGTTTGTCATCCTTCCATTACCCCTCAGCTCCTCATTAGCCTTATTAAAGACTGAGGCAAAGTACTTATTTACATATTGGGCCATGCCTAGGTTATCCTTAACCTCCTTTCCATCCTCAGTGTTTAGCGGTCCCACTTCTTCTTTCTTTGTTTCATTTATATGGCTATAGAACCTTTTACTGTTGGTTTTAATTCCCTTTGCAAGGTTCAACTCTACTTGGCTTTTAGCCTTTCTCACTTTATCCCTACATGTTCTGACCTCACTAAGGTAGCTTTCCTTGCTAATCCCACCCTTCTTCCACTCCTTGTAGGCTTTCTGCTTTTTCTTAATCACCTCTCTGAGATGCTTGCTCATCCAGCTTGGTCTACAACTCCTGTCTATGTTTTTTTTCCCCTTTCTTGGGATGCAGGCTTGTGATAGTTTCTGCAGCTTCAACTTAAAGTAATTCCAGGCCTCCTCCGCATTTAGATCCACAAGTTCTTCAGTCCAATCCACTTCCCTAACTAATTTCCTTAATTCTTTAAAGTTAGCCCCTTTGAAATCAAAAACCCTAGTCCCAGATCTATTTTTGTTTATCCTTCCATCTAGTTTGAACTGAATTAGCTCATGATCACTTGAACCAAGGTTGTCCCCTACAACCATTTCTTCTATGAAGTCCTCACTACTCACCAAAACCAAATCTAAAATGGCATCCCCTCTTGTTGGTTCTTCAACTACTTGGTGAAGGAATCTATCAGCTATCACATCCAGAAAAATCTGAGCCCTATTATTCTTGCTAGCACTTGTCCTCCAGTCTATATCTGGGAAGTTAGTCTCCCATGATCACACATTTCCCATTAGTGTTTACTTCATTAAAAACATTAAAGAGGTCTCTATCCGTATCCAAATCAGATCCCGGTGGTCTGTAGCACACCCCAAGCACTATCTCAGGGGTAGCTTTCTTTCCCAGTGTGATTTTTGCCCAGACAGACTCTGTCTTGTCCATTCCATCACTTCTTATTTCTTTACAGTTAACCTCCTCATTGATGTACAATGCTACTCCACCACCTTTGCCTTTATTTCTGTCTTTCCTATACAGCACATAGCCTTCAATACCCGTACTCCAGTCATGACTACTATTCCACCATGATTCTGTTATCCCTATAATATCCCGTTTCACTTCCTGCACCAGTAGCTCTAGTTCCTCTATTTTGTTCCCTAGGCTCCTCGCATTAGTGTACAGACATCTTAATTTTTGCCGTTTGGCTTCACTCACATTCTTTACCCTGTTAGGCACAGACATTCTACCACCAGCATCACCTGTTAGTCTGCTATCTACACTACCCTTCCTCCTTATGCCAATTCTTCTGTCCACGGCTGTATCCTCTCTTGCTTTGTTTACTTCCCTCTCAAGGTTAAATTCCGGCGTGGAGATCTCCCAGACATCTCCCAACCATCTCTCCCAAATTTCTAGTTTAAAGCTCTCTTAATCAGGTCGGCGAGCCTCCATCCTAGAAGTCTGTTTCCCTCCTTACTCAGGTGAAATCCATCCCGAGAGAACAGTCTTCTGTCCGTAAATGCTTCCCAATGGCCATACATCCCAAAGCCCTCCTTATAGCACCACTATCTTGTTACACCTTTGTTGCCCTTCTCTAGGAACCGGCAGAATCTCACTGAAGATCACCTGAGCCTCGATTTCCTTAAGCGTCTTCCCCAGTCTGGCATAGTCTCCCTTGATACATTCCAGAGAGTATCTAGCCGTATCATTCGTTTCCACATGAAGGACAATCAACGGATTTTTCCATGCTCCCGCTAGGATTCTTTTCAGCCTCAGGTCCACATCCTGTATCTTAGCACCCGGCAGACAGCGCACCCTTCTGTTTTCCGAATCAGCTCTAGTTACAGGCCTGTCTATTCTTCTCAGTAAGGAGTCTCCAATCACGTAGACCTGCCTTTTCCTGGTGACAATGTGATTCTCCGGTCTATCCCCCGCACCCACTGGCTGCAAGTCCTCTCGATTCCTATTCCCCCTTGCAATCCTCCTGGGGCTCATATTTGGTGTTGCCTCCATTGACTGCTCCCCTCCTCTTGTAGGACTATCAGCTCTTCTCTTTTTCATTGCCCTCTCTCCTTCAGCTGCCACCTACTGTGCCCCTTCTTCATTTTCCAACTCTGCAAACCTGTTCCTGAGTTCTATTTCTCCTTCACTGGCCCATCTTTTCCTCTGCCTGGTTCTCTTAGTCACATGCTTCCACTGTCCACTTTCCTCCCCCAGCAGTCTCTCCTCTGAATTCTTTCGTCTTGCTTCCATCTGCACATCTGAGCTTATCCCTTCAGCCCCCTCGTGTCTGTGCTCCATCATCTGCTCAAACCCCCTCCTAAACTCAACCAGAGTTTGCACCTGCATCTCCAGTCCTCGGATCATTTCTTCCACCAGCTCTATCAGGTGGCACTTCACAAACTCTTTTCAGGCACCCCCTCCAGGATCATGTACATGCCGCAGCTTCCACATCCAGTCATCCTCATTGTGTCTTTCACTGTTATCTCTGTATCAGTCATAGCCTTCCCACCTAAAGCCTGGTAGTCAACACAACACAAACCCCCAGCAGGCACCAGACCACCACCCTATCCCTTAACTAGCTTGTCAGTTCCTCTGTCTTAGTCTCCCCTGCAACCTCCTCCAACAGAACTCCCACTGAAACTCCCCTGTTTGCTGGCCGCTGCAGCTGTCTGTGCCGCTGCCTGACTGGCTGGCTACTTATATAGGACCCCTAATCAGGTAAGCCCCGCCCCCTAGTCAGGGCTCCGCTGCTCTCCCAGCACACTGCCCCTAGCAGCCTACACACATACTACACAATACAATCCACAAACTACAAAAACCTGCTCCAGGCAGGCAGTGTGCTGAGCAGGACCGGCGGCCGGGCCTACGGCTGGCAGCAGTGTGCCACTAAAAATCGGTTCACATGTTGCCTTTGGTACATGTGCTGCAGGTTGCCAACCCCTGTTCTAGGTTTTCACATTGTGCTCATTGCCATAGTTGAGCATTTAGTCCTCAGTCCCAAGAATAGACTCTTTAAAAACTTAAATGCAGAGGTGAAGATTTTTTGGTGGAATATTTCTCTCTTCTGACATAATACCAGCATTTCAGTAAACAAAACAAAGCCATCCGAGGCCCTGTCCCTCCCATTGATGGGTGGGGAAAGGTCTTGAGGAGGCAGAAATTGGGATTTTGTTCTAACAAAACTAATATACTTGATTTTTCCATCTTATAGAATGTGGAGTAGCACATTCTGAACAGAGAAAGAAACAGTTGGTCCTTTATAGATATAGAAAATTTTGCTTTAATCCTGATTATTTTTTTTTGTTCCCACAAAAATCAAATCTGTCACAGGTGGCTAATTTGCTTGTTGTTTTAGGCCTAGTTTTGGGTGTGTTGGCACTCTTGCACGCCTGTTGCAATGCTTATGTCTCATTTTCAGAAGTGACTTAGGCACCAAAGTCAGCTAAGCATTGCTACATTGAGTGCAACAACACTTATACCTTTAAAAAACTGGGCCTTAATCCATGCCCCCCCCTCCCCCAAAAAAGATTGTTTTTAAGGTAAAGAAAAAAGTGAATAAACTACCATGGCCAGAGATAATAAACAGGCTAATGCACATTTTCTTCCTCTTTTCAAACAAAGTAGCAAAGGAATAAAGAGTGTATGGGGGATCTAATAAGCAACTAACCTCTTGTTTTGGTGAGGTTTGAAACTTTAATCATTGATCCAATTTAATCTAACAATGTAGCAATTTTGTAATTAAGGTGGCACTGAGAATTGCATTTAAAACAAGATTAAAATTCGTTTTATTTCACACTTCCATGATTGAATTAATCTCTATATTTTAACACAATAACCCTTTCTTTAGCCAACAAACTTTTGAAAGTAGGGAAATAAGTTCTTTCCCTTACCACCTCTTCCTGCACTGCAAGAGCTGTTCTTTAGCCAATCTACCCCACTTCAGCAGCACTGGCAGGAAGGCAGGGAGATAAGCATGTGTGTGACCTGCCTACCCATGGGGAATGGACCAGTGTGCTGGGAGTAGTGTATTCAGGTGGGAGTGTTGAGGAAAAGAGCAAACTTTTTGGAGGAAAGGGCATGGGGAAGCACTAGTATTTTGCTGCCTTTTCCCCTGTCATAGCTCTGAAGTCTGCTCTACACTTAAAACAAAGACCAATCTAGCTACAGGCCCATGAAAGTTTTCATGCTTTGTGCAGTGTAGTTAAGATGACCTAACCCCCATTGTACGTGCAGCTAGGCTGTCAGATTTATTTTTTGTCCTAGCTGCTGTTGCCTCTCAAATAGGTTTATTTACAACAGCAATGGAAAAAACTCTTCTGTCACTGTAGAGTGTTTATGCCACAATGGCTTAGCTGCAATGCTATAGTTGTGTCACTGTAGCCCTTGTAGTGTAGACATACCTTCTAACAAGCCACAGAAGGTTTGTAGGCTGGGAAAGCCAAAGGGTTGCTAATTTGTCATCTTCTGTTTTCTCCTGAAACACAGACCTCTGTCTCCTTCACTCTCTGCCTTGCCTCTGTCAAACCTTAGTCCCAGATTTGGACCTTAGCGTCCAAAATGTGGGGGTTAGCATGAAAACCTCCAAGCTTAGTTACCAGCTTGGACCTGGTACTTGCTGCCACCACCCAAAAAATTAGTGTTTTGGGGCACTCTGGTCCCCCTGAAAAACCTTCCCTGGGGACCCCAAGACCCAAATCCCTTGAGTCTTACAACAAAGGGAAATAAATCTTTTCCCTTCCCCCCTCCAGGTGCTCCTGGAGAGATACACAGACACAAGCTCTGTGAATCTAAACAGAGGGAGTCCACCCTCTGTAATTCCAATCCTGGAAACAAAAGCACTTTCCTCTTCACCCAGAGGAAATGCAAAATCAGACTAGTAAATCCAACACACATAGATCTCCCTCTGACTTCTTCCTCCCACCAATTCCCTGGTGAGTACAGACTCAATTTCCCTGAAGTTTCCCAGAAAAGAAAAACTCCAACAGGTCTCAAAAAGAAAACTTTAAATAAAAAAGAAAGAAAAATACATACAAATAGTCTTTCTGCATTAAGGTGACAAATACAGGGTCAATTGCTTAAAAGAATATTGAATAAACAGCCTTATTCAAAAAGAATACAATTCAAAGCACTCCAGCAACTATATTCATGTAAATACCAAAGAAAAGAAACCATATAACTTACTCCTTGATCTCTTTGTCTTTACAACTAGGAAACAGAAGCTTAGAAAGTAAAACTACTTCTCCAAAGCTCAGAGACAGCAGGCAGACAGAAAACAAAGACTCAGACACAAACTCCCTCCACCCAGAGTTGAAAAAATCCTGTTTTCTGATTGGTCCTCTGGTCAGGTGCTCAGATTACTTCTTTCCAGGTGAAAGAGATGTTAACCCTTAGCTATCTGTTTATGACACGCCACCCAAATTGCAGACAGTGGGGAAGCTCACTGGCGGCGATTTCCTTCTAGAACTTGAAAATAAACAGATTAATACAACACATGCACCTTTACATATACCACTAACAGACTTCTACATGGTAAGAACACTTTTTAACTACTGGATTCTGGGAAACTCTCACGGGAGAGTGCATCAGCTACTTTGTTAGAAGCTCCTGAGATGTGCTGAATTTCAAAATCAAAATCTTGGAGAGCTAAACTCCAACGAAGAAGTTTCTTGTTGTTCCCCTTGGCAGTCTGAAGCCACTTTAGCGCAGCATGGTCAGTTTGTAGTTTGAACCGCCGTCCCCAAACATATGGGCGTAGCTTTTCCAGGGCGTACACAATGGCATAGCATTCCTTTTCACTGACTGACCAGTGACTTTCCCTTCTAGACAGTTTCTTGCTGAGAAACACGACAGGATGGAAGTTGTGATTCGTTGCTTCCTGCATGAGCACTGCTCCTATACCCCGCTTAGATGCATTCGTGGTTACTAGGAATGGCTTGTCAAAAGTCCGGGGCCCTGAGCACAGGGTCAGACATGAGCATTGCCTTAAGCTGGGTAAAGGCCTTTTGACACTTATCAGTTCACTTAACTGCATTTGGCTGGGTCTTTTTGGTCAGGATCGGTCAGTGGGGCAGCAATTTGGCTGTAGTGTGGTACAAATTGCCTGTAGTATTCGGCCAAGCCTAAGAAGGATTGGACCTGCTTCTTGGACCGTGGGACAGGCCACTTTTGGATAGCATTCACCTTGGTCTGTAGGGGGTTTATGGTTCTCTGACCCACCTGGTGCCCCAGGTAAGTCACTTTGTTTTGGCCTATTTGACACTTTTTGGCCTTAACAGTTAGTCCGGCCTGCCTGATGCGCTCAAAGATCTTTTCCAGGTGTAGTAGGTGTTCGGGCCAGGAGTCTGAAAAAATGGCCACATCATCGAGGTAGACAACTGCAAATTCTCCCAGTTCAGCTAGTAGACCATCTACCAGCCTCTGGAAGGTGGCAGGTGCATTTCGAAGGCCGAAAGGAAGGACATTGAATTCATACACCCCCGCATGGGTGACGAATGCTGACCTCTCCTTGGCAGGTTCATCTAGCAGTACTTGCCAGTACCCCTTGGTTAAGTCTATTGTAGAGATGAACTGGGCACGTCCCAACTTCTCCAATAGCTCATCGGTGCATGGCATTGGATAGTTGTCCGGACGAGTTACCGCATTTAGCGTATGGTAGTCCACGCAAAAGCGAATTTCCCCATCTGGTTTGGGTACCAGAACCACTGGAGATGCCCATGCACTGGTAGATGAGCAGATTATACCCATCTGTAGCATGTTTTGGATCTTCCGTTCTATAGCAGCTTGGGCATGAGGAGACACCCGGTAGGGTGGGGTTCTAATGGGGTGAGCATTACCTGTGTCAATGGAGTGGTATGCCCGTTCAGTCCGTCCTGGGGTGGCTGAGAACAATGGGGCGAAGCTAGTGCACAGCTCCTTGATTTGTTGCCGCTGCAGGCGTTCCAGGGTGGTTGAGAGGTTCACCTCTTCCACGCCACCGTCTTTTTTCCCGTCGTAGTAGACACCGTCAGGCCACTCAGCATCATCTCCCTGGACTGTAAACTGACAAACCTGTAAGTCTCTGGAATAGAAAGGCTTGAGAGAATTAACATGGTACACTCTGGGCTTTAGTGAGGAATTGGGAAATGCTATGAGATAGTTCACAGTTCCCAGGCGCTCTTGGACCATGAATGGCCCTTCCCATGATGCTTCCATCTTATGGGCCTGTTGCGCCTTCAAGACCATTACCTGGTCTCCTACCTTGAAGGAACGTTCTCTGGCATGTCTGTCATACCAGGCCTTTTGCTCTTCCTGAGCATCCTTTAGGTTCTCTCTAGCAAGGGCTAAAGAGTGTCAGAGGGTGCTTTGTAGGTTGCTTACAAAGTCCAGAATGTTAGTTCCTGGAGAAGGCGTAAACCCCTCCCATTGCTGCTTCACCAACTGTAATGGCCCCTTAATCTCGTGACCATACACAAGTTCAAATGGTGAAAACCCTAAACTGGGATGTGGTACAGCCCTGTAGTCAAACAGCAACTGCTGCAACACTAGGTCCCAATTATTGGAGAATTCGTTGATGAATTTTGTATCATGGCCCCCAAAGTTCCATTGAACCTTTCCACCAGGCCATTGGTTTGATGGTGGTACTGGGGTGGCAACCAAGTGATTCACCCCATGAGTTTCCCACAGTTTTTCCATGGTCCCTGCCAGGAAATTAGATCCTGAATCTGTAAGGATGTCGGAGGGCCAACCTACCCTGGCAAAGATGTCTGTTAGGGCCAGGCACACAGTGTTAGCCCTGGTGTTGCCTAGAGCTACTGCCTCCGGCCATCGGGTAGCAAAGTCCACTAAAGTCAGTACATACTGCTTTCCTTTGGGCGTCTTTTTTGGGAAAGGGCCCAGAATATCCACAGCTACTCGCTGAAATGGGACCTCAATTATAGAGAGTGGCTGGAGAGGGGCCTTGACCTGGTCTTGAGGCTTTCCCACTCTTTGGCATACCTCACAAGACCGGACATACTTGGCAACGTCCTTGCCCATCCCCTCCCAATGGAAGGACTTCCTCAACCGGTCCTTGGTTCTGTTCACCCCAGCATGGCCACTGGGATGATCATGGGCTAAGCTTAAAAGCTTCCCCCGGTACTTAGTTGGAACCACCAACTGTTTTTGCGGCTGCCATTCTTCCGGTGTCCAACAGAAAGAATCTCCTTGTATAAAAGTCCTTGGTCTATAACAAACCGGGATCGATTAGAAGAGCTGAGAGGCGGTGGGGTGCTCCGTGCCGCCGCCCACGCTTTCTGAAGGCTGTCATCTGCTTCCTGCTCAGTCTGGAACTGTTCCCTAGAGGCTGGGGTCACCAGTTTTTCCTCAGACTGTGGACTTGAGCTTGGTCCCTCTGGAAGCAATGTAGGTGATGGGGTGGTTTCCGTTGCTGGTGAACCGCTCTCCGCTGGTGCACCTGAGGGTATTTCAGGCTCTGGCTGAGCCTTTTGGGTATGGCTGTCTGTTGCTTCTGCCAGTTCTGGCTTGCTGGCGCCCTCTGGCGTTGAGTTTGAAGATGTGGTTGTGGTTGCACTTGCTGGTGCTGGTTGCTGTTCCAGTTCCGGACCTGGGACTGGAGGTGCTGTGGCGGTTTCAATGGTTGGCATGGTATCCGGGTCCACTACCTCTGTCTGGGTCTCTGGTAACACAGACGGGGCCTCTGTGAACGGCTCAGGAACAGGAATGGGTCTGGAAGCTTGCCTGGTTTGGCTACGTGTAACCATTCCCACTCTCTTGGCCCGCTTCACCTGGTTGGCCAAGTCTTCCCCCAGTAGCATGGGAATAGGATAATTGTCATAGACTGCAAAAGTTCACATTCCTGACCAGCTTTGTACTGGACAGGCAGTTGAGCTGTAGGCAAGTCTACCGCTTGTGACATGGAGGGGTAAATTGTCACTTGGGCCTTTGGGTTGATGAATTTGGGGTCTACGAAGGATTGGTGGATAGCTGACACTTGTGCCCCCGTGTCTTTTCACACAGTAACCTTCTTTGCACCCACTCTTAAATTTTCCCTTCGCTCCAAGGGTATTTGAGAGGCATCTGGGCCTGGGGATCTTTGGTGTGATGGTGGTGTAATGAGTTGCACTCGCATGGTGTTCTTGGGACAGTTGGCCTTGATATGTCCCAGTTCATTACACTTAAAGCATCTTCCATCTGATGGGTCAGTGGGCCGAGGTGAGTTACTGGAGACTGGTGAGGTGGAAGAATCGGGCGTCTGTGGCTTTACTTGGGTTGTAGGTGGGGTTTTTGGCTGTCCTCGGTTGTAGGGTTTATGGTCGGTGTGCCCCCTGGGGTATTCGTTCCCCTTGACCGTAGCTTTTTTGCTTTCTGCCACTTCCATCCATCTGGCTCCAATCTCCCCCGCCTCAGCGAGATTTTTGGGTTTTCCATCTTGTATGTACCATGTTATGTCCTCAGGAACACCATCCAAGAACTGCTCCATTTGTATGAGGAGGTGCAGTTCTTCCAAGGTTTTAACATTGTGTCCTGATATCCAGGCCTCATAATTTTTCCCAACGTAGTAGGCGTGTTTGGGAAATGACACATCTGGTTTCCACTTTTGGGTTCTGAAACGTCGACGGGCATGATCCGGGGTTATCCCCATTCTGTATCTGGCCTTGGTTTGAAAAAGTTTATAGTCGTTCATGTTCTCTTTAGGCATTTCAGCTGCCACCTCTGCTAAAGGTCCACTGAGCTGTGGCCTCAATTCTACCATGTACTGGTCTTCAGGGATGCTGTACCCAAGACAGGCTCTTTCAAAATTTTCCAAGAAGGCCTCGGTGTCATCACCTGCCTTGTAAGTGGGAAATTTCCTGTGCTGTGGAACGATAATTGGCGCAGGGTTGTTAGGGTTGGCTGTGTTTTGCTTAGCCTTTTCTAATTCCATGGCCTGGCGGTGGGCTTCCCTCTGGAGTTCCAGCTGTTTTTGGTGGTCTGCATCTTTGGCTGCTTGCTCTCTTTTGTAGGCTGCCTCTCTTTCTCTTTCTCTCAGCTCCATCTCTTGTAGTCTTTTTTTCCAGTTCTCGCCTGTGTTCAGCTTCTTTGATTTGTTCTTCGGCCTCCATTTTTGTCTTGGTAGGCATGGTTCCTGTTTTCTTGTGTTGGGGTGCCCTCCGGTGTTTATCTTCTGAACTGCAGGCTCTGTTGCCTCCTGGGGTCTGCCTAGCAACAGGGCTTTTGCCCTTTGTTTCCAGTGTAAAGCAAACCAGAAAAAACACTTTATTTGCATGTATATAGTGCTGGTAATTGACTCCTAATGGGAGTGCTATTGTGTGACAAAAGACCCTTAACAGCCTCTTAATGGCTTCTTGCTTACTATGCAAGCCACAAACTGCCAGAGAGAGCAGAAAAAAAAATTCTCTCTGGTTCCCTTTTAAAACCAAACTGTTTCTCTCTGCTAAAAAGCCCTTAGCAGAGAAAAGAAAAATATAATATTCCTACTGGCTTTTGGATTCTGTCTATCCCGTAACCGCTGCCACTCATGTCAAACCTTAGTCCCAGATTTGGACCTTAGCGTCCAAAATATGGGGGTTAGCATAAAAACCTCCAAGCTTAGTTACCAGCTTGGACCTGGTACTTGCTGCCACCACCCAAAAAATTAGAGTGTTTTGGGGCACTCTGGTCCCCCTGAAAAACCTTCCCTGGGGACCCCAAGACCCAAATCCCTTGAGTCTTACAACAAAGGGAAATAAATCTTTTCCCTTCCCCCCCCCTCCAGGTGCTCCTGGAGAGATACACAGAAGCAACCTCCGTGAATCTAAGCAGAGGGAGTCCACCCTCTGTAATTCCAGTCCTGAAAACAAAAGCACTTTCCTCTTCACCCAGAGGGAATGCAAAATCAGACTAGTAAATCTAACACACAGAGATCTCCCTCTGACTTCTTCCTCCCACCAATTCCGTGGTGAGTACAGACTCAATTTCCCTGAAGTTTCCCAGAAAAGAAAACTCCAACAGGTCTCAAAAAGAAAGAAAAATACATACAAATGGTCTCTCTGTATTAAGGTGACAAATACAGGGTCAATTGCTTAAAAGAATATTGAATAAACAGCCTTATTCAAAAAGAATACAATTCAAAGCACTCCAGCAACTATAGACATGTAAATACATGATCTCTGTACTCACAACTTGGAAACAGAAGATTAGAGAGCAGGAAATAGAAATCACTCCTCATAGCTGAGAGAAAAGCAGGCAGACAGACAAAGACTCAGACACAAACTCCCTCCACCCAGAGTTGAAAAAATCCTGTTTTCTGATTGGTCCTCTGATCAGGTGCTCAGATTACTTCTTTCCAGGTGAAAGAGATGTTAACCCATAGCTATCTGTTTATGACAGCCTCCTCTTCTCCTTACAGCCTGTCGTACTTCCTTGCTCCCTACTATGATCCCAGCCCAGTCCTCCTCATCAGTTCCCCTCTCTGGCCACCATTATGTCCTCCAGCCACTGCTGCCTGGCCACAATCCATCATGATCTCTATTGCCAATCAAATCCTGCTTTCCATCCCTTGGCTACAAAGCTAATATGTTAATATTTAAAAAGGGCAAGGAAATGACCTGGATAACTATAGGCTAGTCAGCCTGCAATCAGTCGATCCTGGATAAAATAATGGAACAGCTGATATGGGACTAATTCAATAAAGAATTAAAGGACGGTAATTAATGCCAATCAACATGGGTTTATGGAAAATAGCCTTTGTCTAATTTTATCTCTTTTGGTGAGACTACAAGTTTGGTTGATAAAGGTAATAGTGGTGATCTATATTTACAGCTCTGAAAGGTATTTTACTGGGTACTGCACGACATTTTGATTAAAAAACCAGAATGATACCTGGTACACATTACATGGATTAAAAACTGACAGGTCTAAAAATATTATTGTAAATAGAGAACTATAAAAATGACACACAAATTGACGGTGGTAAATAATTAAGAGAATAGGTCACTAATACGGAGAAATCTAGATCACTTGATAAGCTGCGCAAAAGCAAACTATGCATTTTCATACAGCTACATATAAATGAGTTAATCTAGGAATAAAGAATGTAGGCCATACATACAGGATGGCAGACTCTATTCTGTTGTCAAGACTGATTCCCAACTCTGGCACTTCGATTCTAAAAATTAATACTGGCCACTCCAGGCTTGTATTAAACTCCGAAGATTACAGCTTTTCTCTGACCTTGGATGGGTAGATGCTGCCACCACCCAAGTGCAAAAAATCCCTTTTGGAACCCAGGAGGGTGCACTTGGGAATTCCTTCCTGTAGGGTACCCTCAAGCCCTTTCATGTCCCCTTCATGAAAGAGCTGAAAAAGAAAACAAAGGAAACCAGTTGTTGCCACCAGCTAATTAAACAACCTATGCACAAACCTCATAGGGACAGACAAATCCAATCCCGTTCTTTTTTTTTTTTTTTTAAGTAAATTTTATTAAGAACAAAAAGAGAGAATACATCTGGAATTAGGCTTTTTGCTAGGTTTAAAAAAAAATTACAAAGATTAAGCATCAAGATAGCTTCTTGAGGTCCAGTTTAAAGGTTACAAGCAAAACAAAAGCATGTTGAGTTAGCACAGAGGAGTCCACAAGCCGTAAAGAAATGAGAGAAACCTAATTATGTCTTCCTAGACATTTCCTGATCTACTTACGTATCTGGGGTTTAAAATGAGTATAATATAATAATAGGAGATATATCTATCTCCTAGAACTGGAAGGGGCCTTGAAAGGTCATTGAGTCCAGCCCCCGCCTTCACTAGCAGGACCAAGTACTGATTTTTGCCCCAGATCCCTAAGTGGCCTCATCAAGGATTGAATTTACAACCCTGGGTTTAGCAGACCAATGCTCAAACCACTGAGCTACCCCTCCATGATCTGATGATTTTCATACCTGGCCCAAGCATTTACAACATACTTCCAGCCCTGTCTTTCCTCCATCCTCTCTCTCCGGAGAACAACACAGACAGACAAAGGGAAACTTTTTTCCCCCCAATTTTAAGAGGTTCTAGCCTTCCCATTGGCTCTTTTGGTCAGATGCCCACTCCTTTCATTTTACCTATAGATGTTTTAAACCCTTTACAGGTAAAGCAAGTAGAGAACAGCTACTAACAGGGATTTTATAAAAGCAGCAAAGAATCCTGTGGCACCTTATAGACTAACAGATGTTTTGGAGCATGAGCTTTTGTGGGTGAATACCCACTTCGTCAGATACATGTAGTGGAAATTTCCAGGGGCAGGTAGGTAGGTGTGTGTGTGTGTGTGTGTGTATATATATAATATATGTATATATATATATATAATATTATGCATGCAAGCAGGAAGCAAGCTAGAAATAAGGAGGTTAGTTCAATCAGGGAGGATGAGGCCCTGTTCTAGCAGTTGAGGTGTGAAAACCAAGGGAGGAGAAATTGGTTTTGTAGTTGGCAAGCCATTCACAGTCTTTGTTTAATCCTGAGCTGATGGTGTCAAATTTGCAGATAAACTGACGCTCAGCAGTTTCTCTTTGAAGTCTGGTCCTGAAGTTTTTTTGCTTCAGGATGGCCACCTTAAGATCTGCTATTGTGTGGCCAGGGAGGTTAAAGTGTTCTCCTACAGATTTTTGTATATTGCCATTTCTAATATCTGATTTGTGTCCGTTTATCCTTTTCCGTAGAGACTGTCCAGTTTGGCCGATGTACATAGCAGAGGGGCATTGCTGGCATATGATGGCGTATATTACATTGGTGGACATGCAGGTGAATGAACCGGTAATGGTGTGGCTGATCTGGTTAGGTCCAGTGATGGTGTCGCTGGTGTAGGTATGTGGGCAGAGTTGGCATCAAGGTTTGTTGCATGGATTGGTTCCTGAGCTAGAGTTACTATGGTGCGATGTGCAGTTACTGGTGAGAATATGTTTCAGGTTGGCAGGTTGTCTGTGGGCGAGGAGGGATTTTATGGCTGGCTGCCCATAAAAGGGAGCTCCCCACCTCTCTCATTTCTCGCATCTGGAAAGCAGATCAGGAAGTCATGTTGGATAATCAGCTGAACATCCGCTCCCAGTGTGACGCTGTATCTAAAAGGGCTAATGCAGTACTGGGCGTTTATAAACAGAAGTATCTCAAACAGGAGTAAAGAAGTTATTTTACCTCTGTATTTCACACTGGCATGACTGCTGCTGGAATACTGTGTCCAGTTTTGATGTCCACTATTCAAGAATGATGTTAATAAATTGGAGATGGTTCAGAGAAAAGCCACAAGAATGAATAAAGGATTAGAAAACCTGCCATTTAGTACAGAATTGATGAGTTCAATCTATTTAGTTTAATATAGAGAAGGTTAAGGAGTGACTTGATCTTAACTGCATGGGGAGTTTAACTACATGGGGAGCAAATATTTGATGATTGGCTCTTAAATCTTGCAGAGAAAGGCATTAATGTGGTCAAATGGCTGGAAGTTGAAGATAAACAAATTCAAACAAAATGAGGCCTATTTTTTTTAACAGTGCAAGTAATTAACCATTGATACAATTTACCAATGGATGGATTCTCCATCACTGGCAATTTTTAGATCAAGATTGGAAATTATTTTAGGAGATACGCTGTGATAAAGGGGAAAGTCCATCTTGCCCAGTATCCTCTCTTCTGACAGTAGCGAATGCCAGATGCTTCAGTTGGAATGAACAGAGAGGGTAGTGGGAAAGTAACTGAAATAGTTTCCTCGTGGATTGTATTTTCCAAATGGACAATCTACCCTAAATGTTCAATTATGGAGGGACAATCTACACATTCCTATATTTGCTTTCTACAACCAACTCTCTGTATAACTTTTCATGAGTGATGTACCTGAGTGTTCAGATTCTAATACACCTCTGCCTCGATATAACGGTGTCCTTGGGAGCCAAAAAGTCTTACTGCATTATAGGTGAAACCGTGTTATATTGAACTTGCTTTGATCCACCCGAGTGCGGCCCCCCCGCCCCCCCTGAGCACTGCTTTACCGCGTTATATCCAAATTTGTGTTATATCGGGTGACGTTATATCGAGATAGCAGTGTATCTAAACTGTATTGTTAAATTTATTCACCTTAATTTGAGTTATTGCTGATCATGCTCTCTATATATCTTATGACTTTTTAAAACAAACTTTGTATTATGGATAATCTAAGCACTACACCCAGATGTGCAGACACTCTCTTTTCTTAACCTGTGTATTATATACTTTCTTTTAATGTTGGCTTTAATAAAAATTTTAAATTGAGTGATCCATCCTCTGTCGTGTGGTCTCAGCCTCTGGAAGTCAGTCATTTATAGACCTATCCTCCATGAACTTCTGATTTATTTTTTTTTTAAAACGATTTATACTGTTGGCCTTCATAGCAGCCTCTGGCAATGATTTCCACAGGTTGACTATATTGTGTGAAGAAGTACTTCTTTGTTTGTGTTAAACCAGCTGCCTATTAATTTCATTGGGTGACTCATGGTTCCTGTGTTATGCAAAGGGGTAAATATCACTTCCTTATTCATTTTCTCCCCATATTTCATGATTTTATAGGCCTCCTCTGTTGTAAGTACTGGAGCTACAGGAGGGAACAGTTCCTCCAATTAAAATAATCTATTAGTTATTGAAACAACAATTTACAGTTTATTATATGGAAGACTTCTGAGAGGTCCAAAATGGCCAACTGACACAGATTTAAAAAACAGCAGAATGGTCTTTACCCTGTGCAATGCATTCTGGACTCAAGAGGAAGACTGAAAATTACCCAGAATGTTCTGGGTGTCAGAATGTAACTTGAACTGAACAACAGCTGCCTTCTCAACAGTCCTCCAAACTCCATTTTGTTAGGAAGGAGGACATGCGCTAATGAAATGTTAGAGAAATTTTTACCAAGTGATAGAAGAGAGTTTAGTTTTATCTAACTTCAGTTTATATAATTGGATATATATACTACCAAACAAAGCCATTGCAATGGGTGAAATACTGGAGTCCTGCAAAGTAATGAATTTCTCATATGGAGATGGAAAAATTAAGATAGTTCAAAAGTGAGGTAAACTTAGAAGGGTTTATTATCTTTTCTCAATTCTATCCCATGGGTGGATGCAAGCATAGGTAGATGTGGAGAGTTGATTGATCTCTCTGGCACCATTAAGGAGAAATTCTGAGATTTAAACTGTAAAAGTTCACTTCAGAAAGAAATTCACATGAAAAACAGTGGCAACGCTGTCTTAGCTACTTTGAAAACAGGAATATAATAAGTCGTCTTAGATAGTCAAATAATGGTTGTGACAAATACCAGTATTTTTATACAAGAAAATGGCATTTAACAAAACCTTTTTCTTTATTAGAAATAGTCTTCATGGGCCTGAGTATTTTAAAACTGTTCTCTAAGAAGTACAGCCTGGTGTTTTGTAGCATTAGTCTTCTGTTAAGGACTGTTAGAGAAAGATAAGAAAAAGACCTGCAACATTTTATCAGTGATAAGGAGAACTCTGCTAAGCAGCAGCTACTAAGACTTGTAGTGTTGTGTAAGACAGACATCAATTTGAACCTGTATTTATGTTTACATCTTTGTCTTATGTTCACGTATGCATGTTCTGTGGGATTGTGGAGTTACCCAGACACTATTTGTATTGTATTAGCATTCAAAGTCTCCAGTCAAAATTGGTGCTCCTTTAGGCTAGGCACTATACAAAGTAAGGGACGCTCTCTGTCCCAAAAGAGTTTACCATTGGGCTTGAAACAAGATTCAGCAAACAAACCAATAGGAGAGAAGTGCTGGGTAGAAGGAAAAAAGACAAATTAAAAATAATTGTTTTACATTGACTCATTATGTTCATAACTTGACTGTCTGAATAATTTAACATTTAAATAATCTCTGTATAAATGTCAGTAATTCCCACTGACTCCTTGTTTATTGTATGATTTCCTGTAGGCATCATGGTAGAAATGAGGAAAGTTTTGAAGGAGGAGGGTATGGTAGCTTTATAGAAAAGGTGCTCCATGCATGAAGGGCAAGGTGGAAGAATACATAGAGACTCTTGTGGGCGATGTGAACAAGTGGTGGTTGTGGCTTGCATCACTGGTGCAGTGAAAGGGTGAAATTTAAGACACAAGAGCAGATAACTAGAGAAGACAAATTGTAAGATGCCTTAAGGTGAGGTCAAGAAGCTTAAACCTCGTGTGGTAGAAAATGAGAAGCCAATGGAGAGGTTAAACAGGTGAGAAAAACGAGCAGGAGGATGACTTTTTATCAGTTATGTTTTTTTAAAATTGTTTTGGAGGTGTTGACATAAAAAATCGCTGTCAGATGTCTGGTCGTGTTACCGAGTTGGCCAATGAATCTTTAAAAAGGTCCATCATGGAACCTTTCCATGTAGTTAATGAAAAATTTTGAGAACCAGTTTGAGGGGGTGAGGTGCTGAGAGGAGAGATGGATATGCAGTCTCACAGATCCTTATGAAGCACTCCAGAGAATGAGAGCTAGAGAACTGCTATGCTAGACTCATCAGTTTTCTGACAAATGGATCAGTTTTAATTGGAGTGCATTTTCCGTATATAACTTCAAGTGATCACTGGTTTCTCACCTGGAGATCATGAGTATGTTGTCCACTCGAGCAGGTGGTGACCAATCCAGGGTGTCTGCCGTGGTTTCATTATACCAGGAAGCACAATTAATAGGTAAGAGAACTATTTTTGTTGTGTGGCTCACCACTGCACAGAAATGGTTGTCTAGCAGTGACCAAACCCATCACACGAAATGAATTGATAAGGTTTGAACAGGATTGGCAGTTAGGAAGGAGAGTGGATATGGGTGAGGAGACAGCTGATCAATCCGAACAATAAAAGAGGTAGAACAACTCTCTCCATTCTTTGACTTAGACAAAATAGACCTAAGACTGCACAGAAAGAACTCCCTTAAGCACTTGCCACCCGAAAGCTTATCTTATGCAGTCCTGTCCAGATAGTATGCTCAGGGCGTGACTGGGATGGGCCAATTGGCTGCTCTGCACAGTTTGCCCTCTAAGTCTTGCCCTGCTCTCACTTTAATCCAGAACGAGGTGATTACTCTAGTGGAGTGGACAGGGAAATTTGCTCGGCAGGGGAGAACCTCTGAAGGTACTAAAATAAGATTTTTGTTGGTTATCATCCTGCCTTGATGTAGCAAATGAGAGGATGTACGATAAGTCTGATCTGGCAGCAAGTTGGGAACAAGAAAACATCTATGTTTCAAATAGTATAGAAAGGTTAGACAGATAAAGATGCACCTACTGGAGTGAAATTGGGGCTGTCTTTGTTACCTACATCTCCTTATTCTAGTCTAGACATGCTCTTAGTTTGGTTTCTCGGAGTTCTCTTACAGCAACACAGGCAACTTGTTTAATTCACTTTTATTATCTCAAATAAGCAAAAATTAAACTTCAGAACTAAATATGAAAAGAACACTGCTAGAATTTTTTTGCAGCTGCAGCAGTTTAAAAGACTTCTTTGTTGAAATGACACTAAGGCTACGTCTACACTATAGCATAAAATCGAAATAACTTAAACTGGTTTTATAAAACCGATATTATAAAATCGATTTTATGCGTCCACACTAGGGCACATTAATTCGGTGGTGTGCGTCCATGGTCCTAGGCTACCATCGATTTCCGGAGCGTTGCACTGTGGGTACCTATCCCATAGTTCCTGTAGTCTTCCCTGACCCTTGGAATTATGGGTTACTACCCCAGTGCCTGATGGGGCAAAAATCACTGTCGTGGGTGGTTCTGGGTACAGCCTCACCCCTCCCTCCCTGAAAGCAGCAGACAACCATTTCGCGCCGTTTTTACTGGGTGAACTGAGCAAACGCCATAACACAGCAAACATGGACCCTGCTCAGCTCGCTAGCGCGATCGTGGACGTTGTAAACACCTGACGCATTCTCGTGCTGTCTATGGTGAACCTTGAACTGCAAACGCAGCAGAGGAGGAGGCAGCTACGGCAGCGCGGCGACGAGAGTGATGAGGACCTGGACACTGATTTCTCCCTAATTGTGGGCCCCTGTGCTTTGGAGTTCCTGATGGTAATGGGGGAGGTTCTACCCATTGATCACTGATTTTGGGCCCGGGAAAGAAGCACAGACTGGTGGGACCGCATAGTTTTGCAGGTGTGGGACGATTCGCAGTGGCTGCGGAACTTTCGCATGCGTAAGAGCACTTTCTTTGAACTTTGTGACTTGCTTTCCCCTGCCCTGAAACGCCATAATACCAGAATGAGAGCAGCCCTCACAGTGGAGAAGCGAGTGGCAATAGCCCTCTGGAAGCTTGCAATGCCAGACAGCTACCGGTCAGTCGGGAATCAATTTGGAGTGGGAAAATCTACTGTGGGGGCTGCTGCGTTGCAAGTAGCCAAAGCAATCATTAAGCTGCTGCTACGAAAGATTGTGACTCTGGGAAACGTGCAGGTCATAGTGGATGGCTTTGCTGCAATGGGATTCCCTAACTGTGGGGGGGCCATAGGTGGAACCCATATCCCTATCTTGGCACCGGAGCACCAGGGCACCCAGTACATAAACCGCAAGGGGTACTTTTCAATGGTGCTGCAAGCACTGGCGGATCACAAGGGACATTTCACCAACATCCACATGGGATGGCCAGGAAGGGTTCATGACGCTCGCGTCTTCAGAAGCACTGCTCTGTTTAAACAGCTGCAGCAAGGGACTTACTTCCCAGACTAGAAAATAACAGATGGGGATGTTGAAATGCCTGTCGTTATCCTGGGGGACCCAGCCTACCCCTTGATGCCATGGCTCATGAAGCCATACACAGGCAGCCTGGACAGTGGTCAGGAGCTGTTTAACTACAGGCTGAGCAAGTGCAGAATGGTGGTAGAATGTGCATTTGGCCGTTTAAAAGGCCGCTGGAGAACGTTACTCACTCGCTCAGACCTCAGCCAAACCAATGTCCCCTTTGTTATTGCTGCTTGCTGTGTGCTCCACAATCTCTGTGAAAGTAAGGGGGAGACCTTTCTGGCGGGGTGGGAAGCTGAGGCAAATCACCTGGCCGCTGATTACACGCAGCCAGACACCAGGGCGATTAGAAGAGCACACCAGGAAGCGGTGCGCATCAGAGAAGCCTTGAAAACGAGTTTCATCATGGGGCAGGGTACGGTGTGACTGCTGTGTTTGTTTCCCTTTCATGAACCTCCCCCCTTTATTGACTCCTCCTGCAAGCAACCTACCCCCCCCCTTCCATTACAGCTTGCTTATGGAAATAAAGTTACTATTGTTTAAAAAGCTTGTATTCTTTATTAAAAGTCATTCCCTGTAAGCAACCCACCCTCCCACTTCGTTTAAAAAGCATGTAATTATAAAAAGAGTAAGAGAAATAACAAGGTATCCCGGGAGTGGTTTGGGAGGAGGATAGGAGGGAAGAAAAAGGCCATTAATGTAATGACAGCCTTTTGGTTGGACTGTCCACGGGGGTGGAGTGGGCGGGTGCAGAAAGCCTTCCCCCACGCGTTCTTACACGTCTGGGTGTGGAAGATATGGAAAATGGTGAGTACTGAGGGTGGTTAAACATGGGCTGGAGCGGCACTCTGTGACCCCGCAGCTCTTCATGAAGATCCACCAGACGTCGGAGGACGTCAGTTTGATCGCGCAGCAGCTCCAGCGTTGCATCCCGCCACCGCAGATCTTCCTGCCTACACCTCTGATCTTCCTGCCGCCACATCTCATCTCGAGCGGGACTCCTGTCCTCACGTTGGTCCCGCCTGTCCTCACATTCACTGGCATCTTTCCTGTACTTTGCTACCACGTCCTTCCACTCCACCAGATGAGCTCTTTCATTGCGGGTTACTGCCATGATTTCTGTGAACATTTCATCTTGTGTCCTCTTCTTCCTCCGCCTTATCTGAGCTAGCCTTCGGGATGGAGTAGGGAGGCTTGAAAAATTTGCAGCTGCATGAGTGGGGGAAAATAGTGATAGAAGGATTATAAGAGATACATTTCACAGAACAATGGTTATACTCTTTCACAGTGAACTACACTATTCACCTTACATAGCACATGTCATTTCATTACAAGGTCGCATTTGGATTCTTTTAGTATTTAGTGCCTGCAGCTGTGGTGTAACAGATCAACACAGACGCAGGTCCGGGGATCACAATTCAGCTTGCATGCGGTCATGGTAAGGCCTACATCTAATCACCCCTCCTTTCTTCTCCCCCCCCCCCACCACGTGGCTAGTAGCTGGGAAGATTCCTGCTGGCCAAATGCTAAAAAGCACATCTTCTCCCAGTTCTTCTGCTTTTACAAGGAGCAGCAGACGACATACTCTACCCCTAAGGGAATTGTCTGTCCCCTTAATAAAATACATTAATTTTAACCAGGTTACCATGAACGATATCACTCTGCTGAGGATAACACAGAGAGAAAGAAATGATGCTTCTTGAATGCCAGCAATCACCGGGACCATACGCAGCTAGGCTTTGTCATGCAATGATACTCGATTACTTGCTACAGGCATGGCATGGTAAAGTGTCCTACCACGGTGGACGGAACAAGGCTGCCTTGCCCAGAAACCTTTTGCAAAGGCTGTTGGAGTACCTCCAGGAGTGCTTCATAGAGATGTCCCTGGAGGATTTCCGCTCCATCCCCAGACATGTTAACAGACTTTTCCAATAACTTTAATGCCAGCTAATGCATGCAAGCCCTCATGGCAAATCAATCATTAGTTTAAAAGCAAGCGTTTTTTATGTTTTATATTTACAAAGGTACACTCACCAGAGGTAGCTTCCATGGCTTCACTGTCTGGGCTAGTGGCTTGGAAGGGCAGGGACGGTAATTTCGTCTGGGTCACAAAAAGCTCCTGGCTGTTGGGGAGGAATGGAGTGCTGTGTGCTTTCAGCAAGCTCGTCCTCCTCTTCCTCCTTCTCATCTTCCCCCTCCGCTGAATCCTCATCCATGGGTGAGATTATAACCCCCACCTCAGAATCCACGGACAAGGGGGGGGTTGTGGTGGCACAGCCCCCTAAAATTGTATGCAGCTCAGCGTAGAAGCGGCATGTTTTTGGCCCTGATCCGGATCTGCCGTTTGCTGCTTTGGTTTTCTGGTAGGCTTGTCTGAGCTCCTTGACTTTAACTCTGCACTGCACTGAGTCCCTGGTATGGCCTCTCTCCCTCATGGTATTGGAAATTTTTTCAAAAGTTTATTCATTTCGTCTTCTGGAACGCAGTTCTGATAGCACTGAATCCTCTCCCCATATAGCAATAAGATCCAGTACCTCTCTTGCGGTCCATGCTGGAGCTCTTTTTCTATTCTCAGGAGACTGCATTGTTACCTGTGCTGCTGAGAGCTCCTCGCTGGCCAAACAGGAAATGCAATTCAAAAGTTCGCAGGGCTTTTCCTGTATACCTGGCCAGTGCAGTAGAGTTCAGTTACCTGTCCAGAGCGGCCACTGGTCCACTGTGGGATACTGCCCAGAGGCCAATAACTTCGATTTGCGTCCACACTAACCCTAAATCGATATAGTAATATCGATTCTTCTTCGAGTGATTGCTCATATCCATTCCAGTTAGATTTGCGCGCTCGTCGGAAACTTTTTACCCTAGCAACTCCAGTGGGCCGGCAGATCGCCCCCTAGAGTGGCGCCGCCATGGCGCTCGATATATACCTCTGCTGGCTCACCCGCTCCTCAGTTCCTTCTTACCGCCGTGTCGGTCGTTGGAACTGTGGAGCGCGGCATTGCTGTCCTCCACGTCCCTAGCTCTCCTTTGTTTTACGGTTCATAGTTGTAGTTAGTAGTAACTAGTTGTAAAGTATAGTCAGTTAATTGTTGTTTGTAAATAGTTGTAAATACTTGTTAGCGGGTTTGGGCCGTAGCCCTTCCCGGCATCCGGCACCGGGCCCATGCCTGGTTCGCCAGGCTTCAAACAATGCGCGGCCTGTAAGAAGCTGATGCCGACCAGCGATCCCCACGACGCTTGCCTAAAGTGCCTGGGGGAATCGCACATTTCGGACAGGTGCCGCATTTGCAAGGCTTTTAAGCCTAGGACAAAAAAGGAGAGGGACCAGAGATTAAGGACTCTCCTTATGGAAGCGGCACTCAACCCAGTAACTTCGCAGACCGTCGCCTCTACACCGGCACCGGACCACGCCGGCACTGGAAAGACACCCCGGCACCGGGACCCGAAGCAAGGCCCTCGAAGTCTGCGACTCCATCCAGGCAGACTCGAATGGAGCGCCCGGCACCTACCTCGGCCGCGGCACCACCAGCAGGGATCCCGTCGACTCTGGGCCCTGAGGGTCCGTCGAGTCCGGTCCCTCCTAGCTCCCCCATAGGATCTGGGGTTGAGCTATTGGTCCCATCGACGCCGGAGACTTTTGCTTCGGCACGGGACCTGATCGCTCTTACAGAGCCAACCCAGCCTCAACCCCCCGGTACCCCCGGTGCGGGTTGTGTCCAGAGGCAAGCCGACTATGAGAGCGCCGTCTCAGGACTCACAATCGCTGTCGAGGTCCTGTCGCCGTGGATGCTCTCGCTCCTGGCACCGCTCGCAGTCCCGGCACCGCTCCCCTCGGCGGTACCGGTCGCACTCGCAGCGCCAGTCATCCTCCAAACAGTCCCGGTCTGGTTCAAGTCACCGCTACCGGCACCAGGACTCTAAGAGCCGTTCCCATCGGCGATCAACTCCCCGGTCGACCTCCCGGCACCAAGCTGGTGGCAGGTCCCGGTCCCGGTCGACCTCCCGGCGCCGCGTCGGAGGCAGGTCCCGATCCCAGCACCGAGTCGAAGGCAGGCCCCGGTCCCGATCCCGGCACCGGTATGATTCCCGGTACCGGTCCCTGGCACCGAGAACATCTTCGGCGTCAAGACTAAGGGATCCCTACCAGCCGCGTTGGGCCCCTCCATGGCCTTCCAGACAGCCATCTGTGTCGTCACAGGCAGACAGTGTTTATGCGATGGACACAGACAGACACGCGGCCCTTTTTCAGGACCCTCCTCCGCAGGACCAGGGACCACATCAGTGGGGGTTCTGGACACCCTGGGCTTACCATCAAGCTCAGGGCCCCCAGCAACTTCCTCCTCGGCCTGTGACGGCTGAGCACAGGGCGCCGGAGGCATCGCTGTCTCGCCCCCCTCCCTCTCCAGAAAGGGAGGACATGCCCAAACAGCAGGACCCTGAGCTCCCTGCGGAGTCAGAGGCGCGGGTTCAGACAGAGTCCCCCATGGACGCTCTTTTGCCAGGGGTCTCCTCATCGTCCTCTCCCGATGAGGCAGTGGCAGGCACATCTTCCACCAGCCCTCCCCCACTTGACCTCAGGGCGCACCAGGACCTCCTCAGGCGCGTTGCGCAGAATTTAAACCTGCAAGCTGAGGAGGTCTCCGAGATCGAAGATCCCGTGGTGAGCATCCTCTCTACAGATGCTCCCACCAGGGTCGCACTGCCCTTTATTAGGACTATCCAGGTCAACGCCAATATGATCTGGCAGTCGCCCGCCTCCATCCCTCCTGCTGCACGAGGCGTGGAGCGTAAGTACATGGCTCCCTCCAGGGGCTATGAGTACCTCCATGTTCACCCGACACCGTGCTCCCTCGTAGTGCAGTCGTTGAATGAGAGGGAGCGTCACGGACAAGAGGCCCCAGCACCCAAGTCCAAGAAGGCGAGGCGTATGGACCTCCTAGGCCGCAAGGTCTATTCGGCGGGTGCCCTTCAGCTCAGGGTTTCCAACCAACAAGCCCTCTTTAGCCGCTACGCCTTTAACTCTTGGGTGGCAGCGGATAAGTTTAAGGAGCTGTTGCCATAGGAGGCGCGTCAAGAATTTGCGGCAATTCTTGACGAGGGCAAGAAGGTCGCAAGAACCTCGTTGCAGGCCTCCTTGGATGCAGCAGACTCGGCCGCTCGAACCCTCGCCTCAGGGGTTACAATGCGCCGCATCTCCTGGCTTCAGGTTTCTGGCCTTCCACCGGAGCTCCAATATACCATCCAGGACCTCCCGTTCGAAGGTCAGGGCCTGTTCTCGGAGAAGACAGACCCCAGGCTAGAAAGCCTGAAGGACAAACGGGTCATCATGCGCTCCCTTGGGATGCACACGCCCGGGACACAGTGCAGACCCTTCCGGCCGCAACAACAGCCCCAGCGCCGGCCGTACCTTCAGTTCCGCCAACGGCAGGTCCTCAATAGGCGCCGTGGCAGAAATGGCAGGCGCAGACCGTCGGGCAACCAAGGGGGGCAGAACCAGAGCTCCTCCAAATCCCCACCTGGGCCCAAACCTTCGTTTTGAAGGTGCGTCCGAGGGCGCGGTACCACTTTCCCCCATGGATCCTTCCCCCCCGTTTTCAAACCGCCTTACCCTCCCTCCCGCCCCCCCACCCTCGTCCCTCTTCAGGGACCCCTCTCACGAGCAATTCCTCCTCCAGGAGGTGCAGACGCTCCTCGACAAAGGAGCCATAGAGGCGGTTCTGGAGACCACACCCTGCCTTTCTTCCCAAGGTGGTCTCAGCCTTTCACGTCAACCAGAAGATCTTGCTCCCCATCTTTTTCCTGAAGCCTTATTCGTCACGCAGGGAGCAACAACTCCACTCGCTTGATGTCCGTCGGGCTCTCGCGTTTTATGTGGAGAGGACCAAACCGTTCTTCTTCGAGTGATTGCTCACACCCATTCCAGTTAGGTGTGCGCGCCGTGCGTGCACGTTCGTCGGAAACTTTTTACCCTAGCAACTCCAGTGGGCGGCAGGTCGCCCCCTAGAGTGGCGCCGCCATGGCACCTGATATATACTCCTGCCGGCCCACCCGCTCCTCAGTTCCTTCTTACCGCCGTGTCGGTCGTTGGAACTGTGGAGCGCGGCATAGCTGTCCTCCACGTCTAGCTCTCCTTGTTCTACGGTTGATAGTTAGTAGTTAAGTGTAGTTAGTTATATGCCTGGTTCGCCGGGCTTCAAGCAATGTGCGGCCTGTAAGAAGCCGATGCCGACCAGCGACCCTCACGACGCGTGTCTAAAGTGCCTGGGGGAATCGCACAGGTCGGACAAGTGCCGCATTTGTAAGGCTTTTAAGCCTAGAACAAAGAAGGAGAGAGACCAGAGACTTAGGACTCTCCTCATGGAAGCGGCAGTCGACCCGGCAGCTTCGCAGGCCGTCATCTCGACACCGGCACCGGATCGTGCCGGCACCGGAAAGACTCCCCGACACCGACCTTCCCCGGCACCGGGTGCAGAAGCAAGACCCTCGAAGTCTGCAACTCCATCCAGGCAGACTCGAGTGGAGCACCCGGCACCGACATCTGCCACGGCGCTACCGGCACCGTCGACTCCGGGCCCGGAGGGTCCGTCGAGTCCGGTCCCGCCGAGCTCCCCCATAAGATCTGGGGTTGAGCTATTGGTCCCATCGATGCCAGAGACCTTCGCCTCAGCACGGGACCTCATTGCCCTGACTGAGTCAACTCAGCCTCCACCCCCGGTACCTCCGGTGCGGGTAGCGTCCAGGGGCAAACCTATGATGACAGCGCCGTCTCGGGACTCACGCTCGCTGTCGAGGTCCCGACACCATGGTCGCTCAAGATCCCGCCGCCGCTCGCAGTCCCGGCACCGCTCCCCCCGGCGGTACCGGTCGTACTCGTGGCACCGATCGGCCTCCAGACGGTCACGGTCTGGTTCCAGCCGCCGATACCGGCACTGGGATTCTAGGAGCCAGTCCCGCCGTCGACCAGCGCACCGGTCAACCTCCCGGCACCGAGTTGGTGGCAGGTCCCGGTCCCGGTCGACCTCCCGACACCGCGTCGGTGGCAGGTCCCGGTCCCGATCCCGGCACCGAGTCCAAGACAGACCCCGGTCCCGATCCCGGCACCGGTATGACTCCCGGTACCGGTCCCCGGCACCGAGAACATCTTCGGCGCCAGGACGCGGAGACTCTTACCAGCCGCGGTCGGCCCCTCCATGGCCTTCCAGACAGCCGTCGGTGTCATCGCAGGCGGACAGTGTATACGCGCTGGGCACTGACAGACAAGTGGCACTTTTTCAAGACCCTCCGCAACAGGACCAGGGTCCGCAACAGTGGGGGTTCTGGACACCCTGGGCGTACCATCAAGCCCAGGGCCCCCAACAGCTTCCTCCTAGGCCTGCAACGGCAGAGCACAGGGCACCGGAGGCGTCGTTGTCTCGCTCCCCTCCCTCCCCGGACGGGGAGGACGGGTCAAAGCAACAGGACCCTGATCTCCCTCCTGAGCCAGAGGCAAGGGCTGAGGCGGACCCCCCGCTGGACACACTCTTGCCGGGGGTCTCCTCATCGTCTTCTCCCGATGAGGCGGTGGCTGGCACTTCCTCTAATAGCCCTCCTCCGCTAGATCTCAGGGCACATCAGGACCTCCTCAGGCGCGTAGCACAGAATGTGAGCCTGCAAGCTGAGGAGGTCTCTGAGATCGAGGACCCCGTCATCAGCGTCCTCTCCTCCGATGCTCCCACCAGGGTCGCCCTACCCTTCATTCGGACGATCCAGGCCAGCGCCAATACGATCTGGCAATCACCGGCCTCCATCCCCCCTACTGCACGGAGCGTCGAAAGGAAGTACATGGCCCCCTCCAAGGGCTATGAGTACCTCCATATTCACCCGACACCATGTTCCCTGGTGGTACAGTCGGTGAACGAGAGGGAGCGGCACGGACAGGAAGCCCCAGCCCCCAAATCCAAGGAGGCCAGGCGTATGGACCTCCTCAGCCGCAAGGTTTATTCGGTTGGGGCCCTTCAGCTCAGGGTTTCCAATCAGCAAGCCCTTCTTAGCCGCTACGCATTTAACTCTTGGGTGGCAGCGCATAAGTTCAAAGAGCTGCTGCCACAAGAGGCGCGTCAAGAATTTGCGGCGATTCTTGACGAGGGCAAGAAGGTTGCACGAACCTCGTTGCAGACCTTCTTGGACGCTGCAGACTCGGCTGCCCGTACCCTCGCCTCAGGGGTGACGATGCGCCGCATCTCCTGGCTTCAGGTTTCTGGCCTTCCACCGGAGCTCCAATATACCATCCAGGACCTCCCGTTCGAAGGCCAGGGCCTGTTCTCGGAGAAGACAGACCCCAGACTGAAAAGTCTTAAGGACAATCGGGTCATTATGCGCTCCCTTGGTATGCACACGCCTGGGACGCAACGCAGACCCTTCCGACTGCAGCAACAGCAGCAGCGTCGGCCATACCCCCAGTTCCGCCAGCGGCAGGACCTTAATAGGCGCCACGGCAGAAATGGCAGGCGCAGGCCGTCGGGCAATCAAGGGGGGCAAAACCAATGCTCCTCTAAAGCCCCACCTGGACCCAAACCTTCGTTTTGAAGGCGCGCCCGAGGGCATAATACCAGTATCCCCCATGGATCCTTCCCCCCCCGTTTTCCAACCGCCTTTCGTTTTTCCTCCAGGCGTGGTCCCGGATAACATCCGACCTCTGGGTCTTACGCACGGTGCAGACGGGATACCGTCTGCAGTTTGTATCATTTCCTCGCTCCCGCCCCCCACCCTCGTCCCTCTTCAGGGACCCCTCTCACGAGCAATTCCTCCGCCAGGAGGTACAGACGCTCCTCAACAAAGGAGCTATAGAGGCGGTTCCGGAGAACGAGAAGGGCAAGGGGTTTTATTCCCGCTACTTTCTGATCCCCAAGGCCAAGGGAGGCCTCAGGCCTATCCTCGACCTGCGAGAGCTCAACAAATATCTAGTGAAGTTGAAGTTCCGCATGGTATCCCTGGGGACCATTATCCCATTCCTGGAGACTGGTATGCCGCCCTCGACATGCAGGACGCTTATTTTCATATTGCTATATGGCCACACCATAGACGTTTCCTTCGGTTCGTGGTCGGCCGTCTTCACTACCAATTTGCGGTCCTCCCATTTGGCCTTTCTACGGCTCCGAGGGTATTCACAAAATGCATGGCCGTCGTTGTGGCACATCTTCGGCGCAGTCGCATTCACGTGTTCCCTTACTTCGACGATTGGTTAATTCGGGGCACGTCGCAGCTGCAGGTCTGCAGCCACGTCCACAGGATCACCGGCCTGTTTGCTATCTTGGGCCTCATGATCAACGTGGACAAGTCCACCCTGCTCCCCTCGCAGAGGGTGGAGTTCATTGGGGCCGTCCTGGACTCCACCGTAACCAGGGCCCTTCTGCCGTTGCCGAGGTTCCAGTCGTTGTCGGCGATCGTTCAGCGCTTGCTGGCAGCCCCCCTGACATCGATACGGACATGTCTAACCCTGTTTGGCCATATGGCAGCCTGCACATTTGTGACCGGGTATGCACGGCTCCGCATGAGGCCCCTCCAGTCTTGGCTTATCGCACATTACCGGCCAGCAAGGCAGTCACTAGACATGCTGATCACAATCCCCCAGGGGGTGTTGGATTCTCTCAGTTGGTGGCTAGACCAGTCCGTCGTGTGTGCGGGGCTCCCATTCCACCCATCCCAGCCCTCGATGTCCCTAACGACGGATGCCTCAGATCTCGGCTGGGGGGCCCACCTGGGAACCCTGAGGACACAGGGCCTGTGGTCCCCACAGGAGGTGGAGCTACACATCAACATGCGGGAGTTGAGAGCGGTCCGTCTTGCTTGTCAAACGTTCTGTCACCAGTTTCGGGGTCATTGTGTCGCGGTATTTACCGACAACACGACGACCATGTACTATATCAACAAGCAGGGTGGCACCAGATCCTCTCCCCTATGTCACGAGGCGATGCAACTCTGGGACTTTTGTATAGCCCACTCCATTCTCCTCACGGCTTCCTTCCTCCCCGGAGTACGGAACACGCTGGCGGACCGCCTGAGCAGATCCTTCCTCGCGCACGAATGGTCCCTCCGCCTGGAGTCGCCCTCTCGATTTTCCAGAGGTGGGGTTGTCCCCGCGTGGACCTCTTCGCGTCCAGGGGGAACAGGAAATGCCAGGCGTTCTGCTCCTTTCAGGGCCGGGAACCCGGGTCTATAGTGGACGCCTTCCTTATTCCGTGGACGACCCACTTGTTCTACGCGTTCCCCCCGTTCCCGCTGGTCCACAGGGTCCTTCTGAAGGTGCGCAGGGACAGGGCCCGCGTGATCATGGTAGCCCTGGTGTGGCCCAGGCAACATTGGTACCCCATGTTGCTGGACCTGGCCATAGCCGACCCAGTTCCCCTGCCCCTTCACCCGGACCTGATCACCCAGGACCATGGAACTCTCTGTCACCCGGACCTCCAGTCGCTGCACCTAGCAGCGTGGCTCCTGCGTGGCTGACCAGTTCTGAGTTGCGCTGCTCCACCCCTGTACGTGAGGTACTCTTGGGCAGCAGGAAGCCTTCCACTAGAGCGACATACTCGGCCAAGTGGAAGCGTTTCTCCTGTTGGTGCGTGGAGAAGGGTCTCCTCCCGATGGAAGTTTCGGTGGCCAATATTTTGGACTATATTTGGTCCCTTAAGCAACAGGGCCTGGCGATATCGTCCCTGCGGGTCCACCCGGCGGCTATCTCCACCTTTCACCCGGGTGGGGATGGCCGCTCCGTTTTCTGTCACCCGACGGTGACTAGATTCCTTAAGGGGCTGGAACGTCTATACTCTAACGTCCCACCCCCTGCCCCTACCTGGGATCTTAACCTGGTGTTGTCTCGGCTCATGGGGCCCCCCTTTGAGCCGTTAGCTACTTGCTCCCTGCTCTATCTTTCTTGGAAGACTGCCTTTTTAGTAGCTATTACCTCTGCTAGACGGGTGTCGGAACTCCGGGCGCTCACGATAGATCCCCCGTATACAGTCTTCCATAAAGATAAGGTGCAGCTGAGACCGCACCTTGCCTTTCTCCCCAAGGTGGTCTCAGCCTTCCACATCAACCAGGAGATCTTCCTCCCAGTTTTTTTCCCGAAACCTCATTCTTCACGCAGGGAGCAACAACTCCACTCGCTTGATGTCCGTCGGGCTCTCGTGTTTTATATGGAGAGGACCAAACCGTTCCGCAAATCCCCCCAGCTTTTTGTGGCAGTAGCGGACCGCATTAAGGGGCTTCCCATTTCCTCGCAGAGGTTATCCTCGTGGGTAATGTCCTGTATCAGGACCTGCTATGACTTGGCTCACGTCCCTACGGGCCGTGTGACTGCGCACTCTACCAGGGCGCAGGCGTCGTCGCTGGCTTTCCTCGCCCGTGTGCCCATCCAGGAAATCTGTCGGGCAGCGACCTGGTCATCAGTCCACACCTTTGCTTCCCACTACGCCCTGGTCCAGCAGTCCAGAGATGACGCGGCCTTTGGATCTGCAGTGCTCCATGCCGCTACTTCTCACTCCGACCCCACCGCCTAGGTAAGGCTTGGGATTCACCTAACTGGAATGGATATGAGCAATCACTCGAAGAAGAAAAGATGGTTACTCACCTTTGTAACTGTTGTTCTTCGAGATGTGTTGCTCACATCCATTCCACACCCGCCCTCCTTCCCGACTGTCGGAGTAGCCGGCAAGAAGGAACTGATGAGCGGGTGGGCCGGCAGGGGTATATATCAGGTGCCATGGCGGCGCCACTCTAGGGGGCGACCTGCCGGCCCACTGGAGTTGCTAGGGTAAAAAGTTTCCGACGAACGTGCACGCACGGCGCGCACACCTAACTGGAATGGATGTGAGCAACACATCTCGAAGAACAACAGTTACAAAGGTGAGTAACCGTCTTTTCCGCAAATCCCCCCAGCTTTTCGTGGCAGTAGCGGACTGAATCAAGGGGCTTCCCATTTCCTCACAGAGGATATCCTCGTGGGTAACGTCCTGTATCAGGACCTGCTATGACTTGGCTCACGTCCCTACGGGCCGTGTGACTGCGCACTCTACCAGGGCGCAGGCTTCGTCGCTGGCTTTCCTCGCCCACGTACCCTTCCAAGAGATCTGTCGGGCAGCGACCTGGTCATCGGTCCACACCTTTGCTTCCCACTAGACCCTGGTCCAGCAGTCCAGAGATGACGCGGCCTTTGGCTCTGCAGTGCTCCATGCCGCGACTTCTCACTCCGACCCCACCGCCTAGGTAAGGCTTGGGATTCACCTAACTGGAATGGATACGAGCAACACATTTCGAAGAACAACCGTTACAAAGGTGAGTAACTGTCTTTTTTAGCGTTACTCCTCTCGTTGGGGAGGAGTACAGAAATCAATTTTAAGAGCCCTTAAAATCGATTTAAAGTGCATTGTAGTGTGGACGGATACAGCGTTAAATTGATTTAACGCTGTTTAAATCGATTTAACTGCGTAGTATGGACCAGGCGTAAAGGTAGCTGCCACACCCCAGCTATTGCTGCGTGTATATGGAGACATCCGCACTGCTCTTCCATAGGAGATGCCTCTGCTCTATTGGCTGAGAAAATAGATACAGTCCAGATAGCAAGATCTTTCACTGCATAAAGAAACTTTATTTTGAAGGTTCCTAAAATTGTTTCGTCCCTTGATAGAAAATTTGGACATTAAAATATTAAATAAGGTCACTAAGTAACCCAACCCACTCACCCAGATCTTGCTAACCAAACTCTAAAATTTCCTTTACAAACTGAGAAAACATCATCTAACTATTAAATACAAGTTTGGGCATGTATATACTTGGAAATTAACTGGCATAATTATCCTGGTAAAACTGTGACAGTTGAAGGCAACTGCATATGTGTTTTCCCCCTCAGGGGAAAGGCACCCTCAGCGACAAGGGCACCCACTCTTAAGTTTCTGGCCGCCTAGCCATCACCTTTCCTCTGTGGAGACATGCATCTCTCTCCCTCCTGACCGGTATTCCCAGATTGCAGTTTCCTGTCTACACTGTGAATTCCACAGCAAAGTCAGACTGCCCAAACAGGCTGGTTCTGCTGCTTTGCGTTCTTTTCAAACACTATCAAGAGAGTAAAGGCCACAGCTGTACATTACCACACAGCTCTTTCTAAGCCAGCACATGTATCATTACCTGCCTTGTGGGCAGGTGGCATATGTGTGCATTTGGTGCAAGCAGCTCATGGGGTCAGAGACTGAGTTCAGGCTCTTGAGACCAGAGTGAACTGGAGGAAGTAAGGGAGACAGGGAGGTACAAAACTGAGACTTTCCAGGACGTAGCAGAGCGATCCTATCCTCAGTCTGACAGCCTCTGTGCTGTTGAGGAGGATGGAAGTCTTGAGGAAGGAGAACCTCAAGCTGCAGTGGAGGAAAACAATCCTATAGTTGAACCCGCCTTCCAGATGATGTCGTGGTATCCTCTCAAACTGATGATACCTATCCAGGTGATAGGTGATACCCTGTTATTAAGAAGAGACAGGTAATAGTTATGTGAGAGTCAATTGTTAGAAATGTAGATGGATTTTTGATGACCAGGAGAACCACATGGTGAATTGCCTATCGAGTGTGAAGGTGGCAGACCTCTCATGACATCTAGACCGACTTGGATGCGATGCTGGGGTGGAGCCAGTAGTTGTAAACATAGGTACCAGTGATGTAGGGAAAGGTAGGAGAGACATCCAGGAGGCCAAATTTAGACTGCTAGGTAAGAGATTAAAGTCCAGGGCCTCCATGGTGACATTCTGTGAAATGCTCCCAGTTCCACACACAAGGCTGGTTACGCAGGTAGAACTTCAGGGTCTCAATGTGTGGATGAGGTGATGGTGTCGGCAGGAGGGATTTAGTTTTATTAGGAAGTGGGGAACATTTTGTGAAAGGAGGACCCTATACATGAAAGATAGGCTCCACCTATACCAAAATAGAACCAGGTTGCTGGCATGTGCAGTTAAAAAGGTCATAGAGGAGTTTTTAAACTAAGCTGGGGGAAAGCCAACAGATTCGAAGGAGCACACAGTTTGGACAGGCACGTCTCTTAGGGAGGATTTATTAACAGGGTTACTCTATCAACTTCTATCCTCTCTGTTTTCCTAGGATATACAGTACAGGGTAGGAACTGAAGAGAAAAAAGCAAACAAAAAAGAGTCCCATTCAGTTACATCACATGAAGGCAGACAGATATTGACAAATTTGAAAATGCTTGTATACAAATGCAATAAGTCTAAATACTAAGAGGGGTGAACTTAAGTGCCTGGTATTGAGATAGTAGGCATCACAGAAACCTGATAATCAGTGGTACATAGTAATACTACAGTACAAAATATATAGGAATGACAGAGTAGATGGCACTCTTGGGGGTGTGGCTCTATATGTGAAAGAAAGAATAGAGACAAATATAGTTAAAACCTTAAATGAATCAAACAGTACCATGGAATCGGTATGAATAGAAATTCCATGCTTAAATAATAAGAACATAGCAGTAGGAATATACTGCTGACTATATGACTAGAATGGTGATTGTGAAATGCTCAGGGCGATTAGAGAGGCTTCAAAAACAGAAAACTCAGTAATAATGGGGATTTCAACTATCCTCATATTGACTGGATACATGTCACCTCAGGAAGGGATGGAGAGAAACAATTTCCATACGCCATTACTGACTGCTTCTTGGAGCAACTAGGCCTGTAACTGAGAAAAGGAGATTAAATTATTTATTCTTGACTTAGTCTTAAGTGGCACACAGGATCACCAAGAGGTGAAATAACTCAACTGCTTGGTAACAGTGATCATAATGTAATTAAATTTAACATCCTTATTGGGCGTGTGGGGAATACCAAGACAACCATCGCAGGAGCATTTAACTTAAAGAGGGGAGCTACACAAAAATGAGGAGGCTGGTTAAACGGGAATAAAAAGAAACAGTCACAAGAGTGAACTGCCTGCAAGTTGCGTGGAAACTTTTTAAAATCATCATAATAGAGACCTAAGCTATATGTGTACAATAAACAAAATAAAAGCAGTATGAGAACCAAAAAATGCCATCATGGCTAAACAACAAAGTAAAAGGCAGTTAAAGGCAAAAAGACATTTTAAAAATTGAAAGTTAAATCCTAGTGAGGAAAATTGCCAGAATTTATATTCCTTTCTAGTCAAGTGTAAAAGTGTAGTTAAGCAGACTCAAAATAATTTGAAGAGCAATTAGCAAAAGACATAAATTAACAGCAGGGTATTTGTTTTGTTTGTTTTAAAGTACATCAGAAGCAGGAAGCCTGCCAAACAATCAGTGGGGCCACTGGTGGATTGAGGTACCTAAAGGAGCACTCAAGGAAGACAAGGCTGTTGTGAAGAAGCTAAATGAATTCTTTGCATGTGTCTTCACTACAAAGGTTGTGAGGGAGATTCCCCCACCTGAGCCATTCTTTTTCGTGATAGATATAAGGAACCGTCCCAGATTGGGTTGTCAATAGAGAAGCTGTTGGAACAAATTGATAAATTAAACCATGGGCCAGATGGTATTCACCCATCAGTTTTGAAAGAACTGTGGTATGTCACCTATCACTTAAATCAGTGTCTTTACCAGATGACTGTCAGATAGCTAATATGCCAATTTTTAAAAAAGGCTTCAGAGGCAACCTGTCAATTACAGGCTGCCAAGCCTATTTTCAGTACCAGGCTAATTGCCAGAGTGATGTCGTTCTTCAACTATGAGAAAGGGACCAACAAACTTTCTCCGTTGGATCATATGAACTGGAACCATAAACTCCCTGAACATTAAATCTCACCAAATGAGGGTCAATCCATTCTCATCATCATATCCACTTATTATACTCCACATCCTAACATAGCCACTTTATGAACTTCATATCCTCATATCTCAATGTACTTTGACCCATCAACCTTTTACCTCCAATCGGGGATATTGCAGATTATGTATTCCTTATGCCACCAAATCTTAAACCAAACTTTGCACCCTCGATAATCTGTATGTTATTCCCTGATAACCAGAAATTTCTGTGCTTAAACTCTGTACCGTTCACTTTTTTTAAACATCATCTTAATAAAGAATTATCAGCTTCATTGATGAACATGATATGTTGGGGAAGAGTCAATACAGCTTTGAGGCATATTTTCCTTTTACAATTCTCTGAGAATTCTTTGAGGAGGTCAGAAAACTTTAAAAAAGAGTGAGCCAGTGGGTAGCGTACTGGACTCAAGAACGCTTTTGACAATGTCCCTCATCGAAGGGAGGCAATTTAGATAAGAGGGAAGTTCCTCTTATGGATCAGTAACTGCTTAAAAGATAGAAATAAAGGGTAGGAATAAATGGTCAGTTGTCACAGTGAAGAGTGGGCTCCCTCAAGCATTTGTACGGGGACCGGTGCTGTTCAACATATTCATGAATAATCTGGAAAAAGTAAACATTGAGGTAGCAAAGTCTGCAGACAGTACAAAATTACCCAAGATAGATAGTTCAAAGCTGCCTGTGAAGTTACAAAGGAATCTTAGAAAACTGACTGGCTGGGCATCAAAAATGGCACATGAAATTTAGTGTTGATAAAGGCAGAGTAATGCACATTGGAAAACTTCATCCCAACCATTGTGTATATATACAAAATGATGGGGTCTAAATTAGCTGTTACCACTCAAGAAAGGGGTTGGTCATGGATGGCTTTCTGAAAACATCTGCTCAATATGCAGCAGCAGTCAAAAAAGCTAACAATGTTAGGAATCATTAGGAAGGGGCTAGATAATAAGACAGAAAATATAATACCACTATATATGTCCACACCCTGAGTACTGTGTGGTCACTCCATCTAAAAAAGATATAGTAGAATTGGAAACGGTACAGAGAAGGGCAACAAAAATGATTAGGGGTGTGGAACAGCTTCCATAAGAGGAGAGATTAAAAAGACTGCGAATATTCAAGTTGGAAAAGAGACGACTAAGAGGGGATATGATAGAGGTCTGTAAAATCATGAATGGTGTGGAGAAACTGAATAAGAATGTGTTTTATGCCTCTTCACATAACACAAAAACCGGGGGTCACCTAATGAAATTAATAGGCAACAGGTTTAAAACAAACAGAATGCAGAGAGTCAATCTGTGGAACACGTTGCCAGGGTATGTTGTGAAGGCCAAAAGTGTAAGTGGGTTCAAAAACTAATTACATAAGTTCACAGAGGATAGGTCAATCAATGGCTGGTCAGTCAAGATGGTCAGGGATGCCACCCTATCTCTGGGTGTCCCTTAACCTCTGACTGCCAGAAGCTGGGACTGAATGACAAGGGATGGATCACTTGCTAATTGACCTGTTATGTTCATTCTCTCTGGAGCACTAGATACTGGGCTAGAGGGATCGTTGACCCAGTATGGCCATTCTTATTTATTCTTAAAGTAAAAACATTACAGAGAAAACATATTAAAAACAATAAAAGAATCTACACATATGTTTAAATAAGATTTCCAGATATCACTCCCTGACTCCAATAAGGGCTCTGGCCGCTGAAAAATCCTTCAGACCACACCTAGGGTTTTTTCTGTTGTCACAAATTCATAATAGCTGTTAGCTCAGAACAAGTATGCCCAGGAATCTGAGAGTTCCTTCTTTTTCTCATTCAAGTTTTGGGGCTTGTCTGCACATAAACTGCTATGGCAGCACAGCTGCATTGCTACAGTGAAGACACTATCTGTACTAGCAGGAGGGTTTCTCCCATCAGTGTAGGTACTCTGCCACCTCTTGGAGAGGCTCTAGGTCAACCGGAGGATTCTCCCATCAACCTGGCACTGTCTGTACCTGGGGTTAGGCTAGTTAACTGCATTGCTCAGGGATGTGGATTTTTCACATTCCTGAGCAACATAGTTATATTGACCTAATTTCCTAGTGTAGATGGTCTTTTCTCATCTAACAGATGCTAGCGGACAATGGGTTTTTCCGTGGGGCACAGCTTCAAAAAAGGGATCCAGAGATGGATAATTTGCATTCCCTTCCTCCCAAGTATTTCCTAGGAAACCTACTCAGCTGAGAATTTGATCTTGCTTTAAGAGAGTTCTTTGAAACTCCTAACACTTTCCAGGGTTTACATTAGTCCTGCTTCCCCCTTAAAGAAGTTGCATACGATTCCACAATAATACATCAACATTTGCATTTTTAATATCTTGAACTAAAATACGTATAATTAACTGAATACTGTTTAACTTAATTCAGTAAGAGGGTGTTAGAGGAAATTGCCATATCTGTCACTATAACTATTCAGATAGATTTCGTTGTGTAGACAAATCTTTAGGCATAACTAGTTTGGAACATTTCTAATTGAACTAAGGGCATGTCTAAATAGAAATTGGAGTAATTTATTGCCAAAAACCACAGTTAATGCAGAGTTATGGTTGGCCAGCAGTGCCTTGAACATCAAAGGCACCAGTATTTAAACATCTGGAAATCAGGACATAAGGAATTAAAGTAAAATAACTCTATACTTTCTGGGTTTAAAAACACAAATTTAAGGTACAAGATTGTCTCGAAAATGAGTATTCCACACCAAGGACTAAGGTAGACTTCGGAGTGGGGAGAAGAACACCTAATAAGATGAGTGGATGAGTTCACACCTCTGAAAGCTGTTGTCAGGATGTACTAATCTCTGTATACATGTGGATTTTAAAAAAGAAGCTCCTGTTGTAGGACACTGTGTACTGGGAACCTCTTGGCCAGAGGAGTCCACTGTGTTCCAGTAACTCTACTCCTGGCTCTAATGTTGCGCAACAATATTCTGATGGAGTGGTATTGCCACCACAGTTAAGGTTGCACCAGGATTTCCATTTTAATTGGGGGATGGGGGGCGAAGATCGACATAAAGTCTGTCTTTTGGATTAGAGTAGATTTCCTAAATGTTGATTGTAATTTGTGTGCTGTTCATTTTTTCTATAGCAGTTTTTTGTGGAATAATGTAATTTGAAGTTTCCTATGACTTTTTAAATGGACCATGTAGCTAACACTTTTATACTAGTGTCTGTCACTTCCCTTTTTCACAGAAACTACAGCACTTTGACATTGATAGGTGTGAATCTTTTGGTTTCCATAGACTAGATGAACTATTGTAGAAAGGTCAAATTTGTTTTCTGTGTTTTTTTTCATAAGAAACATAATAAATCTTTTTACTGAGGACAGTATACTGATACCTTATTAATCAAAGTTGGCTTACTTTAGTACTTAAATTAGGGCTTTCTTATGGCTGGGTTTCCTGTCAACTCCAGACTGGATTGTTGTAGTGCATTTTGCATGGGATGGCTTGATTTTAAATTCTTCATTTAAAGCAGTAGTCTAAAAAGTTTCTTTAAATCAATGGTTTTCAATCTTTTTTCCCCAAAAGAAAAATCAATTCCCATCTGTTGGTGGTAAAGCTAAACCATTTGTATCTATTTTCATGTAATAAATATAGGTTAGCTGCTTCTCAGGCTAAAACTGCTGTTTGATAAACATTACTTATCTCCTTCAAGCAATGACCTTTCTTATTTGTCTTCAGTCTTCATTTTTATGCTACAGTAAAAAGGGAAGCTATTTCTAATTCATTAAACAATAACTTATACAAATGTAAAGTGACGGATTATGTTCTCTGTGCCTGAGTAACCTTAATTATGCCCCTCTCTCTCTAGATAGATTCATTATGAAACTTTTAATTACAGAACCACATATCTTTTTCACAGGGACCTCTGCTTCATTTCTTCTTGTCCTCATGACTGTATATATGGCCTCAAAAGCTGCACCTAAATACATTTAAAAAAACAACTTCTTGTGCTTTGTATTGTGCTCATCACTGTAGTATCTAGTGTCTCAAACATTAATTAATTTATCTTCATAACACTCCTGTGAAGTTGGAAAGTACTATTATTCCCATTTTACAATTGAGGAGCTGAGACAGATTAAGGCCAAAATTTGCTAATGTTGGGTCCTCAATGATGGAGGCACCTGTGACCTAATTGTTTTTCATAGGTGCTGAGTAACCTCAATTTACACTAACTCGAATAGGAGTTGTGTTCTGTGGTTCTGAAAATTAGGTCTTTTGAGCCTCAAATCTGACACCCAGAAAACGAGCACATAGGGCTACCTCCTGAAAATTTTGCTTTAAGACACCCAGATTTTTAAAGGTATTTAGGCATTGCTGCGCTCAGCACGCTGTCTGATTTAAGTGACTAAATCTCCTTTTAAAGGTTTAGATTTATAAGTGACTTGTTCAATGTCACGTTAGAAGCCAGGAAATGCCCGAATTTGTTGTTTTTGAACCGTTTGCAACCTTAACTACTATTTTTAATGTAGTTTAGAATGCTCGGTCTTTGTGTTTGGCTTCAGTATTTGGGAGTAGATCCATTTTGCAAATACTGAAGCCAAGCACAAAAGACTTGGGGCATGGCTACACTTGCAGATGTACAGCGCTGGGAGTTAAACCCACCTTCAGAGAGTGCAGTACGGAAAGTGCTGCAGTCTGTCCACACTGACGGCTGCTTGCGTACTGGCATGGCCACATTTGTGGCACTTGCAGCGGCATTGGGAGCGGTGCATTATAGGCAGCTATCCCAGCATGCAAGTGACTGCAGTGTGCTTTTCAAATGGGGGGTGGGTGGAGTGGAGTGTGACAGGGAGTGTGTTGTGTGTATGTGGGGGGAGAGAGTGGGTTTTTTGGGGGGCTGAGAGCATGTCAGCATGCTGTCTTGTAAGTTCAGACAGCAGCAGACCCCCGCTGCTCCCCTCTCTCGCACACAGAATTCCACACTAATCTGTCTCGGAGCACACTTATCTGGCTCAGAGCAGATAAGCAGCTGACTGTCAGAAATGGAGCTTTCAAATGGCATATCTGCATTTCAACAGCGAGTTCAAAACAATAAGAAGAGTGGCCACTTGACTTAAGGGGATTGTTGGAAGTTTCCAGAGGCTGATCAGAGCCCAGTAATGCGACCCTTCATCTTCACTGGCGCCACAGCACACCAGTGGGGGCACAGCAAGGTGGAATACCAGCAGGGCTGTAGCCATGGAGTCAGAGCATTCTACGTGCCTTGCCAGTGTGGACCGGTAGTGAGCTAGTATGCCCAGGGCTCCTTTATTGCGCTGCAACTTGCAAGTGTAGCCAAGCCCTTAGCATACTAATTTTGTGAGGAGCGTTGTGGCCAAGTAATGAGCTTTAAGTCCTCCATATTAGGCAACTGGGTCCTAGTTCCAGCTCTTAAAGAAGTTCTTGTTCAGCTTCCCAGGTGCTGCGTTAACTCACTTATAAAAGGACAGAATGCTAACCTACCTCCTGTGGCCTTCCTCAGTAAAAAGAGTTGGGAAGTATACGGAGTAGTTAACATCAATTGGGGAACAGGTGAGTCAGGGTCTGATGGCTTCTGGCCCAGGACATAGGTTTTCATCTGTTAAATCAATATTTAAAAAAAAAGCAAGGAGTGAAGACCAGGTTTAAAAATGCATTTATAAAATAGTATAGAAGCTTGTGTGTGTTACTCTTCTCATTGCATGTACCTAATGTGGACAATTTTTGTGGTGATATTTTACTTTGTGCTTTTTTTTCTCTCTCTTTCAGTGCTTGCACCTCCTCCACCATTGCCACCACCAATACAGGGATATGCCTTTAAACCTCCTCCTCGACCAGATTTTGGTACTTCTGGAAGAACAATCAAACTACAGGCCAACTTCTTTGAAATGGACATTCCTAAAATTGATATCTACCATTATGAATTGGATATAAAGCCAGAGAAATGCCCTAGAAGAGTTAACCGGTAATATCATTATGCTTTGCATTCCCCCAGTTTTATTTGTTTTTCCTCCATTTACATTTTTAAAAGAGGAACTTTTAGAAGCTAGGGTCCTGTACAAGCTTTCACATAGGGCACTTGGGGACATGGATATCCTTGTTGTTCATCAGATGTGTTAATATCTTCCCATTTGAATATGTCCTGCTTTGGTGATATCCATCAGCAAGCATTATTTCTGTTAGTTTGGTTTCTCCAAGTCTTCCTATACCAACCTAGAAATCCCACCTGACTTTTGTGGTGGTTATAGCTTACTTTGAGTGAAGTTTTCAGCTTTTGATCAAAAATTACTGGTGGCATAGGCAGGCACAACTCCATTAGCTAGAGTGGAGTTACGCCAGTGAATTTGACGATTGTTGTTAACTGCTTAGTTTATAACTAAGTGGAGTCATCTAGCAAGCCCCTTAAAAGGGGAGGTCATATTACCAACAACTTGTTTTCCTGTCTTCACCTACTGACAGGGGGAAGTAAACCCATTTGTCTGTGCTGGTATAAGAGGACTTTGGAGAAACTAAATTATAACAGGTAAGAAATTACCCTCCTTCATCATCTTCTGTATTAATGGAAGATATGCAAATGAATACCGATAGCAAGGCTAAAAAGGTATGGATCAATTTTGCAAATTATTGATGGCCAGGGAAACAAGAGAAATAGTATTTTTCAATTCACCTATTACAAGTAATGTAGTGCAGTCTCTTTATTGTGAAAGTGCAACTTACAAATGTAGAATTTTTTTTAACCTAACTGCACTCTTATTAGACAGTCTTTAACATGCATGGAACACAAGTAGCTGTTCTATACTTCACCTTCCTGCTCTGTTTGATTATTTTTAAATGTAATATTTTAAAAACATTTAAAAATTGGATTTAACTTAAAAACAAACATAACGGGCTAAGATCATCACTGTAGTAATTCCATTGAGCCAATTTCTCTTCTTCCACCACTGCAACTCTATTAATTTCAGTAGAGTTGCATCAGTGTAAGAAAATATTTGGAAAAAAAATCTAATTGGAGGTTTGTTTAACAATTATGAAGTCTCATTAACTGACGTAATGAGGACCACGTCAGTGCAGATCAGAGCAAATCATGTTCACAATAGGTAAGTGCTTACCAGTATAAAGTTGAATATATATAATTGTTGGCCCAAATTGGCCTTAACTCGTCAGTAGCCATCATGATATGGTGATGAAGGCCGTTGTAAGAACCTGGATGAAGAGATGCCATTTACTAGAAATGATCCTATTTGCGCTTTTCATAATTCTACGCTGTATCTGTTTTCCCAATGCAGTTTGGGAAGAAAAAAATTGATTTACAAGCCTAGTGAAGTCTGAATTTTTTACTTCAAACTCAAACAGAAATTTGCTTACAGTTAATATTGCTAAACCCCAAATCCCATGAACACCATTGCGAAAGATGATTGGAAGACGAAGTTGGAGAAATTTCATAAGGCATAAAATTATAATAGACGTTTTGGAGCATGAGCTTTCGTGGGTGAATACCCACTTCATCAGATGCATGTAGTGGAAATTTCCAGGGGCAGGAATATATATGCAGGCAAGCTAGAGATAATGAGGTTAGTTCAATCAGGGAGGATGAGGCCTTGTTCTAGCAGTTGAGGTGTGAAAACCAAGGGAGGAGAAACTGGTTTTGTAGTTGGCAAGCCATTCCCAGTCTTTGTTTAATCCTGAGCTGATGGTGTCAAATTTGCAGATGAACTGAAGCTCAGCAGTTTGAAGTCTGGTCCTGAAGTTTTTTTGCTGCAGGATGGCCACTTTAAGGTCTGCTATAGTGTGGCCAGGGAGGTTGAAGTGTTCTCCTACAGGTTTTTGTATATTGCCATTCCTAATATCTGATTTGTGTCAATGTATCCTTTTCCGTAGAGACTGTCCAGTTTGACCGATGTACATAGCAGAGGGGCATTGCTGGCATATGATGGCATATATTACATTGGTGGACGTACACCCACGAAAGCTCATGCTCCAAAATGTCTGTTGGTCTATAAGGTGCCACAGGATTCTTCGCTGCTTTTACAGATCCAGACTAACACAGCTACCCGTCTGATACTTGACACTATGCAAGGCACTGCATTTAGCCGTATGGAGTGGAAATCCATCAACCTCATGAAGAAACTTGCACAAATACAGACAGATATCATCTTCCTTTCCAAATGCAAACGGATGGACATCATACCAAATGGACTAAAGGTAAAAAATCCACTGCTATCTACAGTGAGAGATTATGCCATACTCTATCAAAGAAACTGAGGAACCACCTGATCAGCATCCTATACAGCAAACAGGAAAACATCAAAAAAGAGCTCTCCAACGTGGAGACTCTCATTAATAACCAAACTTCCATACAAACGGACTTCACTAAAATAAGACAGGAGATCTACATTACTTACTTCACCTCTCTGCAAAGGAAAAAGGACTGTAAGCTGTCTAAACTCCTACCTGCCGCATGGGGCCACAACGATGGTACCCCCAACCCACCCAGCAATATCGTCCATCTATCCAACTACACACTCAGCCCAGAAGAGAAGTCTGTCCTATCTCGGGGACTCTCTTTCTGCCCTGCCACCCCCACCAACATGATACAGTTCTGCGGCGATCTGGAAGCCTACTTTCGCCGTCTCCGACTCAAAGAATACTTTCAGGACAACACTGAACAGCGCACTGATACAAAGGTACCCTCCCACCAACAGCACAAGAAGAAGAACTCCACATGGACTCCTCCTGAGGGTTGAAATGACAGTCTGGACCTATACGTTGAGTGCTTCCGCCGACGTGCACAGGCAGAAATTGTGGAAAAACAACATCACTTGCCTCATAATCTAAGTCGTGCAGAATGCAATGCCATCCACAGCCTCAGAAACCACCCTGACATTATCATCAAAGAGGCTTATAAAGGAGGTGCTGTTGTCATCGTGAACAGGTCTGACTACCAGAAGGAGGCCGCCAGACAACACTCCAATACCAGATTCTACAGGCCACTTCCTTCACATCCCACTGAGGAATACACTAAGAAACTGCAACATCTACTCAGGACACTTCCTGCACTAACACCAGAACAAATCAACATACCCTTAGAACCCTGACCAGGGTTATTCTGTCTACTACCCAAGATCCACAAACCCGGAAATCCTGTATACCCCATCATCTTGGGCATTGGCACTCTCACTGAAGGACTGTCTGGATATGTGGACTCTCTACTCAGACCCTATGCCATCAGCACTCCCAGCTATCTCCGTGACACCACTGATTTCCTGAGGAAACTACAATGCATTGGTGACCTTCCAGAAAACACCATCCTAGCCACCATGGACGTAGAGGCTCTCTACACGAACATCCCACACACAGATGGAATACAAGCTGTCAGGAACAGTATCCCTGATGATGCCACAGCACAACTGGCTGCTGAGCTCTGTGCCTTTATCCTCACACACAACTATTTCAAATTTGATGACAATATATATCTCCAGATCAGTGGCACCGCTATGGGCACCCGCATGGCCCCACAATATGCCAATATTTTTATGGCTGACCTGGAACAACGCTTCCTCGGCTCTTGTTCACTCACGCCCCTTCTCTACCTACGCTACATTGATGAAATATTCATCATCTGGACCCATGGGAAGGAGACTCTGGAAAAATTCCACCATGATTTCAACAGCTTCCACCCCGCCATCAACCTCAGCCTGGATCAATCTACACGGGAGGTCCACTTCCTAGACACCACGGTGCAAATAAGTGATGGTCACATAAACACCACCCTATATCGAAAACCTACCTACCGCTATGCCTGCCTTCATGCCTCCAGCTTCCATCCCGGACACATCACACGATCTATTGTCTACAGCCAAGCACTGAGGTACAATGGTATCTGCTCTAACCCCTCAGACAGAGACCAACACCTACAAAATCTCCACCAAGCATTCTCAAAACTGCAATACCCACACGAGGAAATAAGGAAACAGATCAACAGAGCCAGATGTGTATCCAGAAGCCTCCTACTGCAAGACAAACCCAAGAAAGAAACCAACAGGACTCCACTGGCCATCACATACAGTCCCCAGCTAAAACCCCTCCAACGCATCATCAGAGATCTACAACCCATCCTGGACAATGATCCCACACTTTCACAGGCCGTGGGTGGCAGACCAGTCCTCGCCCACAGGCAACCTGCCAACCTGAAACATATTCTCACCAGTAACTGCACAGCACACCATAGTAACTCCAGCTCAGGAACCAATCCATGCAACAAACCTCGATGCCAACTCTGCCCACATATCCACACCAGCGACACCATCACAGGACCTAACCAGATCAGCCATACCATCACCGGTTCATTCACCTGTACGTCCACCAATGTAATATATGCCATCATATGCCAGCAATGCCCCTCTGCTATGTACATCGGCCAAACTGGGCAGTCGCTATGAAAAAGGATAAACGGACACAAATCAGACATTAGGAACAGCAATATACAAAAACCTGTAGGAGAACACTTCAACCTCCCTGGCCACACTATAGCAGACCTTAAGATGGCCATCCTGCAGCAAAAAAACTTCAGGACCAGACTTCAAAGAGAAACTGCTGAGCTTCAGTTCATCTGCAAATTTGACACCATCAGCTCAGGATTAAATAAAGACTGAGAATGGCTTGCCAACTACAAAACCAGTTTCTCCTCCCTTGGTTTTCACACCTCAACTGCTAGAACAAGGCCTCATCCTCCCTGATTGAACTAACCTCATTATCTCTAGCTTGCCTGCATATATATTCCTGCCCCTGGAAATTTCCACTACATGCATCTGACGAAGTGGGTATTCACGCACGAAAGCTCATGCTCCAAAACGTCTGTTAGTCTATAAGGTGCCACAGGATTCTTTGCTGCTTTTACAGATCCAGACTAACATGGCTACCCCTCTGAAAATTGTAATAGTGAGCGTTATTAACCATCACTAGTAATGTAGTGGATTCTCTGTTCATGTATTTACATCTAAGAAGATCTATTTGGAGGAGATGCGAGGAATCTATGTGGTTATCTTTCTAAAACAATATGTTATAGCTCACTTCGAAGTTACAGGCTTGAAGCTGAAATTACTGAGTGCAGTTTTATTGCCGATGTTATGGAGGTCAGACTTGATGATAAAAATTGTCCCTTCTTGCCTTAAAAAATCTGAATTTATGAAATGTCAAGGAAATCACCAATTAAGGTAATATTCATTCTTCACACTGCTTAAACACGCTTAGATTTCTGTCTTAGGGTTTTGTACTGGCACACACACCTCTAGCCTGATATAAGTCGACCCGATACAACATGGGTTTGCATATAGCGCAGTAACCGTGGGGCTCCGGCAGCAGGTCTCGGGTGGCGCTTTAAAGGGCTCAGGGCTCCGGCTGCTGCGGGGAGCCCCAGACCCTATAAATCACCACTGGAACCCTGCCACGGCTACCCCGGGGCTCCGGCGGCGCTTTAAAGGGCTCAGAGCTCCGGCTGCTGTGGGGAGCCCCAGGCCCTTTTAAATCACCGTCAGAGCCCTTCCATCATTACCCCGGGGATCTGGCAGTGGGGCTCGGGTGACAATTTTAAGGGCCCAGGGCTCCCCGCAGCCAGAGCCCCAGGCTCTTTAAATCATCGCTGGAGCCCTGCTGCTGCTACCCTGATATAATGGGGTTTCACCTATAATGTGATAGTGATTTTTGGCTCCCGAGGACCATGTTATATTGGGGTAGAGGCGTACCACTCTGGTATGTACCTCCCATGTTAACTGGATTTTCAAGATGAAGTGCCTCATGGATTTCAGATTAAATGCAGTTATAGCCTCAGTGATGTCCTTCAGGAGATTTAAACCCAGATATTTGGCGTCTGAGAATAGAACAATTACAATAGACTACAAACTCATTTGCATATCTAACATATATAACCAGCTACAATACACTTTTCAGATTATTCTGCCTCATATTCTAATGCACAGCCTATAATTCCAATCACACTTTAATTTGTAGTTTTAATAGTTATATGTACTGGTAAACGCTGTTGTTGTTACATGAAAAAGTATGAGCTCACCTACTCCTGAGGGCATTCTGTGCCAAAAAATTAAAAATCCTGCACACTATTTTAAAATTCTGCAAATTTTATATATCAAATAAATGTGGAGGCTCCAGCATGATGTTGAGGAGCACAGGCCACTGACTGCACAGAGGTGGGAGATCACTGTGCAGCTTCCCCCGAAACACGGACTCCAGCAGTGATGCTGGACCCAATCCTGACACAGTGCAAGGTCCAGGCTTGCCCCAGAAACACCCCAGAGCCATGCCCCTCTGTGCCAAGTGCACCAGGTGTGGGCAGGCAGATTCAGCAAGGCAGGATCCAAATGTAGAGGGGCTTAGTGTGGGGGGATCCAGTTGTGGATTGAGAAGGTTCTGTGTGGGGCAGTCTGGGTGTGTGTGGGATCTGGATGCATAGGGGCTTGTTGCGGGGAGGAGGGGGTTCTGAGTGCAGTGGTAATGGGACTCTGCAAGGGGGGTCCAGATGAAGGTGGTTGGGGCTCATCGCGGGTGTGTGTGTGGCTGGGAGGCTCAGCAGAAGGGTCTGGGCATGAGGGGGTCTGGATGCACGGGGGTTGGGTGGATGGGAAACCAGCTCCCTGTACAGTGATCTCTCCCCCTGTAGCTGAGGAGCGATCGGTGTGGGGATGGAGGGAGAGTTCGTAGAGCTTCCTACAGCTGAGGGAGAAATCTGGGGATGGGTCTGATACAGCCCCAGATGCCGTGCAGGGGAAGAGGAAGCCCCAGCCTCCGCAGCCCAGCCGGGACTAGCACAGGGTAGGAGCCACCAGCTGGGTCTTCCTCAGCCCTGTTGTCTGCCCCACAGTGATTTACCTCTCTGCCCACTGCCCTGGGCACCCAAAACTTACTGCTGAGGAGGGTTGCACAACAGCTGTTGTGACTTCCCTTTGCTTCCCCATCAGAAAGTTATTTTTCTGCGAGGAAACAAAGAAATCTGAGGGGGACATAAATTCAGCGCATGTGCAGTGGTGCAGAATTCCCCCAGGAGTAGAGGTGAGAGTCAAGATTGGCATTTGAGTGTGATGAAGAGGAATTTAATGTATGCATTGTGTACAGGCCCAAATCATTTGATCATCTATCCCTCCTAAATTCCTCCTTTCCCTGTGCTGTCAAGCTGCCTAGCCCATCAGTCCTGTTCTGCAGATGGGAGCCATGGAGAAGAACAACTTATATTATGTACGTGTTCTAGCTGCATAGAATAAACTGTAGGTAAAACGCTGGGGCTATAAACTTTCCAATGAGAAACCAGGATCAAATTTAGTAGTCCCAAGAAACGGAAACAGTTTTTCTCTGAAATTTTCTTTACATAAAATCAACTGCCATTGTCTCCTCAGATGATTAAATGAATCTGATCTTTCATGCTGCGCTGTTGATAACCCTTCTTGTAATAGCCAGTATTTTTGTTTCCTCTTGATTACATAAGCATATTGGGGTTCTTTTGGTACTCTGTTCAAATTATATGATAACTTAATTTTCTTTGTATTTTCAGAGAAATAGTTGAGCATATGGTCCAGCACTTTAAAACACAGATCTTTGGGGATCGTAAACCAGTATTTGATGGAAGAAAAAACCTATATACAGCTATGCCACTTCCTATTGGGAGGGATAAAGTAAGTTTTAAAAATAAGTTTCTAGCCAGAGGTAATGTAATGGTATCTCACATTGTGACTTCAAGCCTTTCACATACCAAATGATTTTATACTTAGAGTACATCTCTAGACAAAGACCAGCCTTATTAGGGCATTCTGACACAAATTCCAGATAAAATAACTCTCACTTTGTCTGTGGTCTGAGTTCATATTATAATACTTGTCCATTTAGAATGCAGGCTCTTCAGGGTAGGGACAATCTTATTATTAATGACTTGCATTATGGTAGTGCTAAGAGGCTCCAACTAATATTAGGGCTTTGTTGTGCTAGACACTGTACAAATTCTTAGTGAGAGACCCTGAAGAGGTTGCTTACAGTTTAAATAGACAAGATAGACAAAGGGTGAGAAGGGAAACGGAGGTTTGACGAGATGAAGTGAGTTGCTCAAGGTCAGACAGCAGATCAGTGGCAGAGTTAGGAATAGAACTTGAGGCTTCCTGAGCATCAGTCCAGTCTTCTATACACTAAACCACACTGCCTCCAACTGCCTCTTACAATGTGTTTGAACAGTACCTAGCTCAACCAGACCTCTAGTCATTACCATTATACAAATGCCTATTTTATGGTATCAAATCAGTGTGCTGCAGAAAAGATTGTATTGTGCCCCTGTCTTATCGAACAGTTGTTAATTAACCACAAACTAGTATCTAAGAAAACTATGAATTGAGGATTTAAGATTCTCAGAGACCAAAAGACTCTTACCAAATTCTTTGCTTAAATTTTGTATCTGTTTACTTCTTAGAAGATATCTTCTGTGTTCCTACAGAATTTAACTCAATCAAGAATTTCTAATCTAAAGTATTTCTGGCAAATGTAGTTCTAATTTCTAAAGATGTCTTCATGGGTTTGGCAAGTCCTACTGAAGCCTATACTGCAAAAGTAAATTTGCAACAGCAGTATTGCCCAACTTGTATATTTTCTAGTGTCCATTCTATGACAAATAGAAATATTTTAAACTATGCATTTAACCAGAAAAACAAATAGAAAATACCACACACGTCTGGTGGATAAGCTAATGCTGGTGTTGAATCTCTGAGTTCCTTACTTTTTGTTTTACTGTAACGTCAGTATTGAATTAACCTAGATATTCTGCATTTAGCTTAGTTTTTTTTAATTTTTTTTTAATTTTTTTAGAGAAATTGCTTGTGCTTACTGATAGCATTTAAATGATCTTAATTACATTTTATATCTTGAGTAAGCTCTTCAGAGTAGGGACTTGTTTGAGAAAGGGAGCTCTACTCTCGATGCTTTCAATTCAAAAGTCCGTCTGTATTAAATGATATGTGGAGGGAATTAAGTGTGGCAACAATTTCTCAGCAGGAAACATATTTATCTCTCATCTAGACATGCCATTCCTATGGGTTTCCTTCTGTTCAACTGTACAGGAGTTGAGGTCAGACCTAGCATTCTGGGTAGAGATGATATTTCTCTCAAAATGGGGAAAGCCTCAATTGCAGCTGCCAGAGGAAGACACAATTGTCAGATTCTCAGAATTCTTGCTCTACCTTTCCCCAGAGCACACATTTTGGAACAACTGACTCAAATTCCTGCACTCAAACTTTTGGTTTTAGTTAAAAACTAAGCATGAAAAATGCCTCAAAAGCTGTGAGAATGAAAATGGGGGGTATAGCGTTAATAGTTTTGGAACTTTAATTCCAGTGTTTGCTTCAAAGTGAATACTGCAATTAGAATTTAGAAGAAGTAACCAGGTGTGAGGGGTGTACCTGGCCCTTTGTGGCACCCTGTTGGAGGCCCAGCAGTCCTACTATATCCCCCTCCTTTCCCCCAGGAAGGAGCAGCAAAAGTGGGTCCTCCAGGCCTGCCTAGAAAGGCTGCACAGAAGCATAAAATCAGAGCCCTGTAGGCTGAGATAAAAGGTGAGTGTCCCCCGTTACAATAGGGCTCTACCCAACAGCTAATTTAAAAGTTTTGTTAGATAACAGAGGGAGTTATTGCTGTAAATCAAACAGCTGGAGTTAGTTATCTTCAGCAACTGATAGTTAAGGCTACAATTTTCTCATGGACATTTTTAGTAAAACTCACAGACAGGTCATGGCTTCCGTGATTTTTTGTTAATTGCCAGTGACCTGTCTGTGACTTTTACTAAAAACGACCATGACAAAATGGGGAGGGAGGAGAGTCGAGCACCCTGCCCTGCTATGGCTGGAAGCTGTGGCTCCTGCCCCGTGGCTGGGAGGGATCCCTGCCTGTGGCGGATGGGGAGCTGCAGAGGATTTCCCGCTGACTGGGGAGCTCTGGGAGATTTCCCCCCCCAGGCAGTGGAGCTGTGGGGGTTCCTCTACTGCTTGCAGCGGCTAGTGAGCTACAGGGACATTCCCCCCGCCCCGCCCCTGGTGTCTGGGGAATTGATGGGTATTCTCTACTGCCCCTGGGGAGATCTGGGGGTCCCCAGCACTTGCGGACTGGGGAGGTCCGGCAGAGTCCCTCAATGACAGCAAGAGCTAAGGATTTCCTCCTCACCTGCAGCAGCTGGGGAGCTGCCAGGTATCCCCCACCTCCCATGGTGGCTGGGGAGCTGCCAGAGGATTGTTGTCCTGTTGTCGCCCCCGCTCTCCCCGTAGCAGCTGGGGAGCTGCTGGGGGATCCCCCGCTGGCAGCTCCTGGGGTATTTTCCCGCCTCCATGACATCTGGGGAGCTGCCGGGGGATTCACCCCTCCAGTCCCCCCCCCACACACCCCCCCACAGTCATTAGCAGATACAATTATAACACCTGTAAGGCTATGCAGAAGTTCACTGAGCTTTTGCCTTCAGACCCTCGTGCGGAGCTGCCGGGGGATTCTTTCTGATAGTTTACAAAGGGCTAATGGCAGAATGTTTTAATCTCATGCAGAGTGTGTGTGTGTTCTGAGCAAAGTTGTTTTATGTATATAATTGACTCACAATTAGACAAAAACCTTAAATTAACTCTCCCCTTCTTGCCAACAAAGACCAAGCTGTGGACCAAGCCAGAATTTAGGGACTTCTCTCTTTAATGTTTCTCCTAACATATGTAAACTTCGTCTATAATAGAAAAATTGCACGGGGGTAAATAAGTTGATTTGATTACCTTGGAAAAAATCTCTACCATAAACAAATGTAAGCCAGTTTAAATTATGCTTAAACAGATTTAGTTTGGGGTAAGTTAGCACATTAAACTAAATGATCCAAGTTCAGTTGAAACCTGTTGGTGTATATATTAAGTATTTGCTTCAGGATAATTAAATTGTGTTTGTACGTGCGTGCGTTCATTCGACACATCAGTATACATGCACACCAGGCTGCTGAGTCAGGAAATCCTTCAAAGAAGTGTCCATTGGCCCGCACCAGCTCTCCTTGGGCTCATGACCAAGAGTATAAGAGGTAGTGTGGGTCAACGCCTCTCTAGTTCCTTTTTACAGCCACGTGGCCTAAGTCAGAATCGTGTCCTGCTTTGCTCTGTTCTTCTTCGAGCGCTTGTTCATGTCAATTTCAATCAGGTATGCGCACACTATGTGCGCAATAGCGGGAATATTTTTCCCTTAGCAGTATCTGTAGGGTCCCCCTGGAGTTGCACCTTCATGGCGCCCAATATTGGGCCCTGCCCTGACCCCGCCTTGGTTCCTTCTTACCGCCTGTGATGGCTAGCTGGAACTCCCTACCGCTCTTGCCTCGACAAGCATATGCTTTGCAGTATCTCTCTTTGCATACATAGTTGGATTTTGCAATAGAGTAGTTTTTATGGTCAGTGTAGATAGATTTCTTATAAGTTTCCTTTGGAGAGGACTTTACCCCTGATGTCTTTACTCAGCACTGGGTATGCCTCAGTTCCCAGGCTTTAAACTGTGCTCAGACTCCGGCAGGTTTATGCCAAGAAGTGACCTGCCCTCGCCGTGCCTTAAGTGCCTTGGAGAGGGGCATCTCAGAGACTGCTGTAAAATCTGTAAGAGTTTTTGCCCCAGAACCGTTAAGGACAGAGAGCAGCACCTCTGAATCTTACTTATGGAGGCAGCACTTCGGGGCCCAGTTGGAGTCCACCGCACTGGACCCAGCCTCAAGCACCGCATCCTTGGTGCACAGCACACTGGCACCGTCAATGTATGAACCGGAGCCAAGGAAGGTCTCAGAGACCCTCGGCACCACCCCAGCTCAGCCCACAGGCGTGCATTGGTGAGGCACCACTCTCACTCTCTGCTGCCCCGTAAAAAGAAAAAGGTGGACAGTGGGCGCTCCCCATCTAGGTCTAAGGACCATTTTAACCAGCAAGCCCCCATTGGGCGCTCCTTTGGCTGGGATCCTGTCGACTCCTGTCCCAGGAGGAGTCCAATCAAGTCAGGGTGGCAGTGGACCTGTTGGTACTCATATTGCCACCCTCCCTTAGGAGAGAGAGGTCACCGGCACCGATCTTAGGCCTAGTACATTCTGTAGGTAAGCCAGCGATGATGTCTTCCATGAGGCCACCCCATTGCATTGGCCTGCAGCACCGGGGGTCTCTGCAGAAGAGCTGCTCCAGTCCCCAAGTTGGCACTGTTTCCTGGCACTAACAGGTTCCGCTCCTCCCTGGTCATCACAATCAGAGACCTCAGAGTTGGAAGTGGAGTCCTCATGCTCTAGTAGGAGCAGAAGATCCTGCTCCTGCCGTGATCGATATCCCTACCCAGTGCCCTAGCAGGGCCAGTGGCAAGCTCCTCAGTGGCCCTTCTGGACACCCTGGGCCTATCATCAAAGCCAGAATTCCAGATTGGCATTGGCAGCCTCAGTCTCAGGTGCACTGACAGCAGCGCCAGCTGCTGCGCTGTCCTTGGCAGTGTTCCCGGCCGCCATCCTGGCACCATTGCTCCTTGCCTTGTGGGACTCCTGTGAGGGGCCGAGAGCAGTGAGCAGACCCTAGTACCAGCCACCTTCTCATCCTCCTCCTCATCAGATGAGTTGGTGATGGGTACCTCGACTACTCCGGCCTTAAAGGACTGTAGGGTCCTTCAGCAACTGCTGAGATGGGTGGCCCAGAACCTGAATATCAAAACAGAAGAGGTGGTGGAGGAAGCCAGTGGTCGATATTCTCTCCCCTCCCAGGCCATCCCATATCGTGCTGCTTCTGATCAAAATAATTAGTAATGCCACCAAGACTCTGCGGCAAACCCCGTCCTCATTGCCGCCGACCGCCAGAAGATACAAGTGGAGGTACTTCCTTCCCTTGTGTAGGTATAAACACTTGTACACTCACCCCCAGCCAGACTCCCTGGTAGTGACGCTGTTAACGAGAGTGAGCGACAGAGCTTCCAGGGGCCCTCTCCCAAGAACCATGAGGCCAAGAAATTGGACTTTTTGCGGAGGAAAATATACTCAAATGGGGGGCTGCAGCTCTGTATCACTAACCATCATGTGGTGGGTAGCAAATACAATTATAACACCTGTGAGGCTATGCAAAAGTTCACTGAGCTTCTGCCTTCGGACTCCACCAAGGCTGCCTACCTACCAAATGGAAGAGATTTCAGTCTGGATGGCGCATTATCATTCATCCCTGACATTCAGCGCTATACTGCTTATATTGGACTGCCTCCTTCATCTCAAACTGCAGGGGCTCTCCAATAAGGGTCGTCAATAAGGGTTAACCTGGCCGCCATTTCAGCCTTCCATTCAGGTGCAGAGGGACAATCTGTCTTAGCCACCCTATGGTCAGTCATTTTCTAAAAGGTCTCGACAGGCTATATCCACAGGTCAGGCAGCCGATTCCAACTTGGAACCTTAACTTGGTCCTTTCCAAACTGATGGGCCCTCCCTTTGAACCACTGGTGACATGCTCCCTGCTCTAGTTCTTATACAAGGTAGCGTTTCTGGTAGTGATAACCTCAGCCAAGAGGGTGTCTGAGCTCAAGGCCTTAACATCAAAGCCCCCTTACACTGTGGACAAGTTTCATCTCAGGTCTTCCCCAGCTTTGCTCCTGAAGGTTGTCCCCCATTTGCACATCAACCAGAACCTCTTCCTCCCAGTGTTCTATCCTAAGCCGCACTCAAGCAGCAGGGAGCAGAGGCTTCACTCTTTGGATGTCTGCAGAGCACTAGCCTTTTACATCGAGAGAACAAAATGGTTCCAAAAGTCCATCCAATTATTCATGGCTGTGGCGGACAGAATGAAGGGTCTTCCGGACTCTTCTCAGCAGATTTCATCGTGGATCATGTCCTGCATATGTGAGTGCTATAACCTGGCAGGATTTGCTGCCCCTCCAATTACTGCATGCTCCACCAGGGCACAGGCCTCTTCAACGGTGTTCCTGGCACAGATTCCTACCCAGGAAATTTGCAGTACAGCGACATAGTTCTCCGTACACACTTTCGCCGGACACTATGCAATCACCCAGCAGGCCTAAGACGACACAGCCTTTGGTAGAGCGGTGCTCCAAACTGTGGATAATTCTGACCCCACTTCGTGAACTTGGTTTTGAGAGTCACCTGATTGGAATTGACATGAACAAGCACTCGAAGAAGAAAAAACGCTTATTCACCTTCTCGTAACTGTTGTTCTTCGAGGTGTGTTGTTCATGTCCGTTCCAATACCCTCCCTCCTACCCCTCTGTCGGAGTAGCCAGCAGGAAGGAACTGAGGAGGGGTTGTGTCAGCAGGATCCTATATTGGACACCATGAAGGCGCAACTCCAGGGGGTGTCCAGGCCAACCCTAAGAATACTGCTAAGGGAAAATTTTTCTGGCTGCCGTGCATGCAGTGCGTGCACACCTGATTGGAACGGACATGAACAACACATCTTGAAGAACAGTTATGAGAAGGTGAATAACCGTTTTTTGTATAACCTGTAAAGAGAAAATATTTATACGTAGTCAATCTTAGCTTAGTAGTTAAAGTTTATAGCTGGCATAAAGTATTTTATTTCCCCTGGTTCGGGAACCCCTCTCCGGCTCCAGAATAATGCCAAGAGTCCTGGGATTCAAAAATATCGTCATCTGCCCTTGCACCTTCTCCATCAGTGATGAACATCAATATGCACCTCGCTCAGACAATATGGGCATCATCTTTACAAAGCGTACAATCTGTTGCTCCTTCCCACCCAGAGGTCAAGACGCCTGGGTGATTCACCTGTGAAAGCATTTAATGAAGAAAGCTATGAGGCCCTCTCTGATTCGGGCCAGAGAGACTCCCCTTTCCCTCTCATACATTGGCCTCAATTGACCAGCAGTGCCCCTCCAAGCACATTCCTTGGGGCGGAACCCTCAACATCTAAGCCCAAGGATTCTTCTTGTAGGGCTTCCTATGAGATGACATGTATTTTCACATTATTATAATCCTGTCCACAGACAATTCCTCCGATGGGAATGGGAACCAATCACTACCAATACAGAGTACTACCGTTTAGATTCTCTCCAGCCCCCCAAGTATTCTCCAGAATTCTCGCAGCAGTGGCTGCCTACCTACACAAACAGGGTGTTGTCATATTACCATACTAGGATGATTGTCTCCTCAAGGCCCCATCTGAACCTGACGCCTTTCATGCCATATGACTGACAATGGACCTCTTTTTGGGCCTTGCCCTTCACATAAACCTAGAAAAATCAACACTGTTGCCAGTGCAACACCTGAAGTTTTTCTGGGCACAGTTGGATGCCATACAAGCCAGAGCTTTCCTACCTCCTCACAGATTTGTAGCAATAGTCGATCTCATATCCACAGTGAGGACCTGTCCCCAGATCTCTGCCAGGACATGTCTCCGGCCACATGGCAGCAGCCACTTTCATGGTAAAGTATATGCGGTTGCACATGCGCTGCCTTCAGGCGTGGCTACGTACAGTTTATGTACCTCATAGACACAGCCGTCACAAGCTACTATCCATGCCTATCAATGTCAAGAACTGACTGCTCTGATGGACAGAACCGAAAACCTCTATGTTGGGGTCCTTTTCCTTCAACCAGCACTGTCTATGATATTAACAACCGACGCCTCATTAATCAGTTGAGGAGCGCACCTTCAGACCCATACAGTGCAGGGCAGATGGTCCGTAACTGAATACACTCTGTGCGTCAATCTCCTAGACCTACAGATGGCTGTAACGCCTGCCAATATTTTCTACCATTGATCAGACATCGCACTATAAGAATTATGATGGACAATATCGCCTGCATGTTCTACATCAACAGGTAAGGTGGAGCGAGATCCCACTCTCTATGCATGGAAGCACTGAAATTAGGGAACTGGTGTAGCCAGCACGACCTCAGTATCTCTGCTGCATACTTCCCTGAACACCAGAACACCACAGCAGACTCATTGAGCAGGAGATTCTCCCATGATTGTGAGTGGGAGCTGAACATACAAGCCCTACACCATGTATTCAGCTGATGTGAATCCCCATGATAGATCTTTGCCTTTGCCCAATGTCCTCAATTCTGCTTGAGAGCGGGCCTAGATGAGTATCTCCTCACATGTGATGCCACCCTACACTATGCCTTCCATCCCTTTCCCCTTCTGTTCAGAGTACTCCACAAGATCCAAGGGGACCAAGCCTAAGTCATCCTTTATAGCTCCAACATGGCCACAAAAGAGCTGATATACTTACCTTATTCGCATGGCGGGTATGTCCTTCGATCAGCCTGCAGCTGACTTTGCATCTCTCACAGGATGCGGGTCGAATCCTCGATCCCAATCCACAGCTACTCCATCTGAAGGCATGCTTTCTGAATTCAGAAATGACCTATTCAGAGGCAATAAAAGAGGTACTCTTGAATAGCAGATGTTACACAAGTCGACCTGCTTACCTCCAAAAATGGACAAAATTCCACTCCCGGTCCACCACCAATCATGTCAATGCAATGAACATCCCCTTACCGCTCATCCTAGGTTATGTTTTACATCTTAAAGGATTGGAATTATCCACCATCTCCATTCATGTACACTTAGCCACCATCATGGCATTTCACCCTGATATGGACAGCTGCTCTGTTTTCACCCACCCATTCATGAAAAGATTCCTGAAAGCCCTCCAAAATCTTTACCCTCACATACGGGATCCCACTCCAGCTTGGGACCCCACTTCCTTACTAGACTGCCATTGGCTCGAATGGCAATGTGCTTTTGTATTCATTTATCTGTGAGCCACAGAGAAAGCAACTTCCCTGGAATCGTACACTGAGTCATTGGTAGAGTTTGCATCAGAAGTCATTAGTTCCTGTCTCCAGCTACCATTCTCTTAACACTTGATATACTACCTTCCATTATTATTCCAAAGGGAATTCTGCACGAAAACATTTAAAATTCTGTGCCAAAAAAATAAAAATTATGGACACAATATTTTAAAATTTTGAAAATTTTATTTGTCAATAAATACATGAGTCTTCAGCATGGCAGTGGGGAGTACAGGCCACTGACTGTATTGAGGTGGGAGATCACCCTGAAGCCCCCTCTTCCCCTGGTACAAGGACTCGGCAGTGAGGCTGCACCTGACCCTGATACAGTGCAAGGGCTGGGCCTGCCCTGGAAACACCCCAGGGCTCTGCACCAGGTATACCAGGTGTGGGTGGGCAGACTCAGCCCAGCAGGATCCCGGTGTGGAAGGGCTTGTTGTGGGGTGAGAGGCTTCTGTGTGGGGCAATCTGGGTGTGGGCAGCTCTGAGGGAGATTTGGATGAACAGAGGTTCATGGGGGGGAAGGTTCCATGTTCAAGGGCAATAGGACTCTACAGGGGATCCAGGTGAAGGTGGTTGGGGCTGGAGGGGGTACTGGAGGAGTAGGGCTTGATGGGGTGGGGCCCAGGTGCAGGTTTTTGGGGATCACTGGGGTAGGGGTCTGGGGGTGGGGGACTCATTGGAGGAATCCAGTTGTAGGGGGGTAGGGCTTGTCAGGGTGATGGTTGGATGTGGCAGCTTACTGGGGGGGAGCCCCAGCTGCCGCCGCCGAGTGGCTGCCACGTGCTGAGCTCCTGCTTCCCCCTGCAATTCCCTATCCTCTTTTCTTCTCCAACTCCTTCCCCTCACTCCCACATTCCTCTTCTCCCACCCTATTCCACATTCCCCTTCCTTCCCCACTGCCTCTTTCCCCCCCCACGCCCCCTTCCTCCCCCTCACTCCCCACCCCTCCTTACCCAGCCCCACCACGAGCACTCACTGTTGCACAGAAAACAGGAAGGCTCCCAGTATACAGAAGGGGACCATGACTGGCACTAGGATCCAGGAGGCAGCATTTAGCTGCAGAGTCAGCAGAGCTGAGACACAGCCTCCTTCAGCTGGGCGCTTGCAGAATGAAGGCAGGGGCGATGGCATGTAACACTGTGTTCCCCCCCAGGCCTCGCCTCTGTTTGGAGGGGGGCAGTCCCCCCAAAAAACTGCACCCATGGTCACTCCTGCCTCTTTCTCTCTTCTGTGCGGCTTCCCTTTGCTTCCCTGAATTTTTTTTTAAGGGAAACACAGGAATTCGGGGGGGAAGAAAGTGGGCGTTTTCTGCGGGCGTGCAGTCATGCAGAATTCACCTAGGAGTACATTATGGAGGTTAATACTGGGTTTCAAAAGAACAAGGTTCAGTTCCCAGTTCTCCCATTGGCTTTCTGTATAACCTTGAGCAACTTGCGTAATATTCCTGTGTTCCTCAGGTCACTACCTGTATAATGGGTGTAATTGCACTTCGACTGTGGTGATGGATCAGTAGAGAGACAGTACTGGCCAAGACTAAACTTTTTTCTTTTTAACAATTAATCCCTGGTGCGATTCCAGTGAAGTCAGTGGGGTTATACCAGGGATGAATTGGCCCTCCATATTTCACTTATTCTTGTTTAGTATAACATATGGAAAAAGTCTCACTGAAAAATCTTATTTCATCATATTTTGCTTATTCTGTCAAACTAGAACATGTAAATAAAGATCTTTAAAAATGTTTATCATTTTGGATAATGTGTGTTTTTTCTTACCAAATGTAAATTGTGATTTGCAGCACTTACTTTAAAAGTTTATAAGAGCTTCTTACAGCCAGGGATTATGGGATGCTCCTTGGACCAAGTGCATTTTTATAAAGAACTCTGTAAAACATAAAACCTTTTGTTACATCTGATTCGGACAAAACCCTCTGAAGAAAATAACCTGAGTACATTGGATTTAAAACCCTATGTATTTTAGGGACAAGTGTGCTTGGATCTTTTTCAAATAGGTCTGGATTCAGTAGTAAAAACTTTGAGCCAGATCTGGTGTAAATCAGCAGCTCATTGCACCTGTGCTTGCTTATATCAGGTCTGAGTTTGGCTTCTATTCATCTATCACATCCTCTCTTACAAGGCTTACATTTAATAATAGTATTTTAAAATAGCTGTTTCTGTACATGTTAGGATTTTTGGGTCCATGTTTTTTTAATAATATACAGAACGAATCAAATACGTGACCTTAAGAAATAAAGGCTGTAAGGTAGCTACCTAAATTAGGCTGTCTCCCAGAATAGGCTAAGCAAGAGTTCACTTCGTGGTTACTGAAATACAAACACTTGAATCACGTGTCTTTTTATTTCCATCAAGAATGCAAAGTTACTGCAATACAAGTAGTCAAGTTTGTAAAAGATAAAGAACCAATCACAGATGAGTGGCTTTGTAAATTAAAACCTGATGAAAAGAAATGGACATAACAAGTCTTCTATTGAAATAATAGTTTAAAAAATAATCATGGTCAGATAAGTTATGTTTATCATTTTCATTGTTTCTGGTATCCATTAAGTGAAGGTTATCATAAAAAGGCTGAAAAAAGTATGAAAATATACAATTAGGGTCAGCTAGTCAACACTGGGAGTATGCTACACTGCAAATTAAACACCCATAGCTGCCCACTGTCAGCTGACTTGAGCTTGCAGGACTCAGGCTGCAGGGCTGTTTAAGTTTGGTGTAGATATTTGGGGCCTGCACTGGAACCCATGTTCTGGGATCTTTACCACTTGGCTCCAAAAGCCCAGGGGTCGAGCCCAAGTCCAAACACCTGCACTGCAATTGAACAGCCCTGTAGCTGAGCCCTGTGAGTCTGAGTCAGCTAATGTGGGCCAGCTGCAGGTGTTTAATTTTCAGTGTAGACATACCCTAACTTTCTTCCCCATATGATCTTTTAGCCTTTGTACTTTGCATGTAAGGAGGAGACATATTGATGAAAGTTTAGAGGTTGGGGGAAACCTCATAAACTCTCAGCCTATGGCTGTTGGAAACCTAAATCTTTATGTGCGTATTTTATCAGTAGAGAATTACCAGTCTGGGCTTGATTCACACTGATGACCTAGAGACGAAAGGCTCCATTTCCTATTGTCCACTTCTGAGTAATACAATTCATTCCACAAGCCAAATTATCTAATGTATAATGCGATGCTGGGAGGAGTGCAGAGGCAGAAAATAGTGTTGTTTAAAATTGCCTATGATACATTCCCAACTGATGATTGACTAGGGCGCTGTCCAGTAAGAATTACTGACATTTCTGCTTTATTTTTACTTACAATTTTTTTACTGAAACAAGTTAATCATCACAACTAATGTATGCAACCATCTGGTTCTATCACTGTTAACCTTATCTTCTTTTTGCCATCCCTTCCAGTTGTCTGTTACATCCACTTGATGCCTTTTGTTTATGTTGAAATTGTAAGCTCCTTCTAATGTTTTTTTTGTTTAGCATCCAGCAGAGTGGGGGTCTGAACTTGATTGGGACTTCTTGGAGCAACTAAAATGTAAACAAAAGCATAATTTCAAAAAACCCTAATTATAGTTGACTCTTAGGGTGTGTGTGTGTGTGTGTGTGTGTGTGTGTGTGTGTGTGTGTGTGTGTGTGTGTGTGTGTGTGTGTGTGTGTGTGTGTGTGTGTGTGTGTGTGTGTGTAAAACATCCTCACATTCCTTTTTTAAACTTGACCTGACTGTGGCAGTCACTAAACAAGAAGTCCAAAATTAATAATATGTGAAAGAAATACCCTTGTTTCCTCTTTGTACATATTAATAGCCCTAGCACTCAAGTTGGCTTTATTCTTCGCTGATTTACGAATCTTAATAATGTTCTGGAAGACAGTTTCTGAATTCTTTTTCACGTCATTTAAAATGGATTAGCAGTGACAATATAAGCAGTACATTGGAAGGACAATCTGAATGAAGAGTTATGACTCCTAAGCAGATGATGACAACAGACCAGGCTCAATTTTGCTTATACAATAGCTGACTCCTACAAGTATTACATCAATATGTGTCTTCATGTCTGCACTCAGACCATCATATTCCCAGTGGGACTGTCCACTTGATATAAGAGCACTGCCAAAATGTAATATTGCCTTAAAGGAATGGGAGGTGGAAACATATTCATGGAAATAATAATTGTAGTAAGAAGATGTAAACTAATAGATAGTGTTTCTCCGCACTTCCCCTCTTACATCTTTTTCTTTTTGTGCTCTCTTCAAAGTGTTAGAGTTGCTTTGCATAACAGTCTATGCCCCTTTCATCTCCCCTGCTTTTTGTGTCTTTAAATGGAAAGAATCATCTTGTTTTGTTTTCCTATTGTTGCAGGTGGAGTTGGAGGTCACACTTCCAGGAGAAGGGAAGGACAGAATATTTAAGGTGGCTATAAAATGGATGTCCTGTGTGAGTCTGCAGGCTTTACATGATGCTCTTTCTGGTCGGCTGCCAAGTGTTCCTTTTGAAACTATCCAGGCACTGGATGTAGTGATGAGGCATTTGCCTTCCATGAGGTGAGGAAAATACCTTGAGGGTCTTTATAAAATTATCTTCTTATTTGAATTGTTTAAATGGTTATTCTAGTTTAATGTGTGTTTTCATGGATCAGCCATGACAGCAGCAACTCTCTGTTTCTGTTGCAGCAGGTCTCTTCATGTGCAGGAAGCTAACCGTGAAACTAGCAGTACTGCTGCTTTTGGACTGTCCATGTGAATTTCCAGTCCACAGTACCTAAGACTACAAGCCTCCTTCTCCAAATTCTGTACAGACTCTTTTTTCCTCCTCTGCACATATCAGGAAATACCCACCCCGCTTCCCTTGCATTTTTACATGGTGCTTCGGCTTGTGCAAAACTTAAAACTTCCCCTCCCAGCAAGCTTTGAACCCATAGCATTTGCAGTCATAGCAGTGCTATAAAGCCTTTTACCACACCACTGTCTAAATGTTCTTGCCCTATTGCAGGTCCTTGACCTGGAGAAGGGAGGAAAGGGATTGTGGAATGAAGAGAGGTCCAAGTCTGCCAGCGCAGTGGCATTGCTGATTTTTTGACAGTCTCCCTACATGTGTGTGTATGTTGTTGGGTTTTTTTATTATTCATTTATTGATTTTTGTATTTCATAGCACCTAGCAGCCCTACTCATGGACCGGGGTTCCATTCTGCTAGGTGCTATACAAATAGAGAACAAAAAGAAGGTCCCTTCCCTAAAGAGTTTACAGTCTAAATATCAGATGAGATAATGGATGCAGACTGATGAGGGAGTACAGTGAAATGATATAGGTCAGTATGATGGGCAGTGGTATCAGTGCACCAGCAGCCCAGCTGTTGTCAAGTGTGGGGTTTTTTTGTTTTTGTTTTTTTATGGGTATCATGGCACAGGAAAGTTTTCAGGAGGATAGGGAGATAGCTTTGTGGACATTGACAAGGTGCTCTGTCCCGGCTTGAGGAGCAGTATGAAAGGAAGCACAAAGGTGCTTGTTTGAAAATATAACAAGTGTGTGGTAGAAGCTGGCAGGGGTGAGGTGGAATCACTGGGGCAAGTGAATGAGTTAGAGGATGAGAGCCGATGAGAAACTTTTTTTTTCTTCAAGTAGTGTCCTTGTGGGTGCTGCACTTGAGATAAGTTTGTGCCTTTGATCTGAGATTTTTGGTAGAGGTCCCTATTGGGCTTGTGCATGTGCCTCGCACATCCTCATGTCCCATGCCAAGGCTGTATGGGGCTGCACAGGTGAACCACCCTCAGTTACCTTATAGCATTTATTGTTGTTGAAACCATTGTTTCCTTGGGTCTTTTTTTCTTTTAAAAGCATCATAAAATAAAAAGATTTTTATTCACATCTCTAGTTAGTTCATAGTTTCCCCTTTTAGGAATTATTTTTTCATTATTTTGCTTAAGAATGCCAGGCTCCCCGGGACTCAAGAGGTGCCTCTCCTACCATGAGGCTGTTCTGATCAGTAATAGACATTCCCAGTGATCCACTGTGGGTGTTACTCATATCCCCTGTAAGTGCAAGGCCTGCACTTCCTTCAAGGGTAGATTGGGTGGGGGGGAAGGGGAAGACTAGAGATATCAAGTTTAAACTAATGATTATGACCAGTTTTCAATACCCCCTGTACATAGACCTCCCAGTACCACTAGTACCCTGTCTATATCAAGATCTCAGTCACCAGAGACTACTAGAGATGTAGATAGTACTGTGGCACCAAGTATATCTATAGTACCGAAGTCCTCATTGACATCTGCTGCTAAGCAGAAAGAGGTAAGGAGTGCACCTTCAAATCTCAGTCACCAATGCTGAGAAGGCTATAGAGATCTCGGGTCCTAACGGAAGTTCCATGTGGGCTCTAAGGGACGCTGGTACCACAAAGGCATAGAAGAGTTTGTCTAAGACAGGCTTGGTATCAAGTTTGGGTACTCATACCAAGAATAGCAGAGATTCTGTTGAGAAGAGTTCTAAGCCTGCTGCAGAACAACACTTGATACCGGTAACATGCAGGTCAACAGTACCAAAACTACTCAGCTACCTACAGTACTGATGAAATCTGAGCCGACTTGCTTCCATGCCAAGCGCTTGGCACTAACTGCATTGGGACCAAAGCCATCCTCCACAGGTTCTCACTTGCCACCATCTTTGATACCATTGGTACCATAAGAATTTAGGTACCCTAAGGACATGATCCTGTAGTTTCTTTGGAACTGGAGTCTCTTCTGTTAATGAATACTGGAGGATTGTCAGCATCAAGGCTCTGTCACTGTACCCTCTATCACCTTGAGTACCATATCCTCTCTCATCTATTCTACAAGCTAAACAGCTGTCCCCTCTCTTGGAGTATGGGGAAGAGGACTCCTCAGATTCTCAAATTTTGGTGCAGGATTCCCCTGTCTATTCTAAGACACACTGCTCTCCCTCCTACACCTATGTATTTACAGGAGGATACTCCTCAGATGACACACATGTGGCAGGATCACAGGTGGATGCCTCCACGTATGCCAGAGAAGGAGAAGCAAGGGTAGATAAAGAGGTGATACCTCTCACTAATATTTCCTCCTCCTCCTCATGTGTCATGCCTCCCACCACTTTTGTGGCAGATGTCTTCTGACAGTTTCAGAAACTGATGAAGTGAACTGCTGAAATGCTTCAGATTACCTTAAAGGAAGTTTAGGAATCCACCATAAACTCCTAGATATTTTGCTAACTTCAATATCTATAAGAATTGCCATTCTGGTCAATGAAGCTCTTATGGAGCCTACTAAGACTGGCAAACCTCTGCCTGCAAGAGAGAGAGAATAATAAGTATTATGTCCCTGTCAGGGATTCTCTTCTAGCTTTGAATTCTCTGGTAGTGAAGACCATTAATGAACGAGGTAGACAACATAGCTCAAAGCCCATTCTGTACAGTAAGGATGACCAGCAGCTCAATCTTTTTGGTTGCAAATCCTACATTTCAGCCACACTTCAGCTCAGAAGAGCAAACGATCAGGTGCTTGTGGCTAAATATGTATATTTAAATTACCACAAATTTAGTTTTTTTGAGCACCTGCCAGAGGAATATCATCACCAGTTTAAGGCTATTATTCAAGAGGGTCGGCTCCTGGCAAAGACATCGCTCCTTTGACACTGCAGATACTGCAGCACAGTCCACTGCAGTAATATTGAGGAGAGTGTCTTAACTGCAACTGTCAGGTTTCCCAAGAGAGATTGAGTATCATCAAAAGTCTCCCCTTTGATGGTTACAAGCTTTTTGCCGACTTGACAAATAGATTGCTCCACACTTTAAAGAATGCAAGACATGCTGTGCTCCCTCAGAATTATGCTGCCTCTCATCTTATTTACAGGAGTAAAAAAGAGCATGCCCAGCCCCATATTTAACTTATCGGAGATAGACCATCTAAACCCATGGCCAAGAGACCAAGATACTCAAAAAAGAAACCTCCTTCACCTACATCTTCTGAGCCATCCACATCTGCCAAGCAATAGCTTTTTCAATGATTTGGTTGAGAGTTTCAACCATGCAGTTGACAAGGTTGTGCAGCTGCAACATCTTACTGCCCTACCTCCTTTTGGATGTTGTCTGTTCTGTTTTCAGGCTGCATGGGAGAATGACCTCAGACAAATGGGTTTTGGAAATCATAACATCTGGTTACATTATCCATTTCAGATCTACCCTTACCCATTCCCCTTCCCCAGGACTCTTCAGGGGCCCCTCTCATGATCAATTATTCACATAAGAAGTGGCTGCGTTTAGGAGCAATAGAACCAGTTCCTGACCAGCACAGGAGAAGGGAATTCTATTTAATGTATTTCCTGATTCCCAAAAAGAATGGAGGGTGGAGACCAATTTTACATCTCAGATCTCTAAACAGATAGGTAAAAGAGCAGAAATTCAGGATGGTGACCCTTGCAGCAATAATTACCTCGTTAGAATTGGAAAGAAACAGAATTAAAGACGGATTTGTGTTTCGACCTACAAGATGCTGTGTTTATGTGGCTATTCACCCTTCACACAACAGGTTTCTTAGTTTTCTAATCAAGAACGTGCATGACCAGTGCAGGGTGCTCCCTTTCGGCCACAAGGGTATTCTCAAAGATTCTGGCAGTAGTTGCTGACCACCTACATCATTTGGGTATAATCGTTTTCCCATACCTGCGTGATTGGTTGATCAGGGTCAGATTTTATCAGGAAGTATTGGTGTCAGCAAAGATGACATCAGTTTCACAAGCCCAGGCCTTCAAATCAACTTTGAAAAGTCTATTTGGACTTCATAGGAGCTTCCCTGGATGCAGTGACAGTCAGAGCATACTTATCTTCCAGCGAATTCTTGTACTAGTAAGTCTCATCTCAGAATCAGGGCAGTCCTCAAGTAACAGTAAGAGAGGTATCTTCAATTGCTGAGTCTTTGGTTATTGACTTGGGATGGAGGTTGGACACTCCACTCCAACTTACAGATTCTGAGACTCCAAATATAGTTTTTCAGTGGTTCTTGGGAATAGAGAGATCCTGTTCATCAGAGATGCAATGTGTTGTATTAAATAGTAAAAAAGAATCTACAAGAAATACTTGCCTCTAGAAATGGAAATATTATCATCTTTGATGTAAATCATGAGATTTTGCTGACCCACTCTTCTCTTCCTAGGATATTGGATTAACTGTTCTAACTGAAAGCATCGGGTCTGTGAATTCCATTAGGGCTCTCTTAGTGGCAGTAACAGCTTTTCATACACCTCGGGGGTTTATCTTTACTTACCCAACTACACCAAATTCCTAAGAAGTTTTCAAATACCTCCCCACCAATCAGAGATCCCGCTTCTAGGTGGGACCTGTACCTAGTCCTTAATTGCCTTACGAAATATCCTTTTGAGCCTCTAGCTAGGTGTTCTTTACTGGATTTATCAATGAAGATAGCCTTTCTGGTAGCTATCGCTTCTGCCCGAAGGGTTGAAGAATTGGGGGCTTTAAGGGCAAACCCCCCACTTTTACATTATTCACCAGAGAGAAAGTGTTGCTATAGGCCCATCCAAAATTTTTATCTAACATGCGCACAGAATTTCATATTAATCAAACCATTCATTTCCTGTTTTTTTTCCTGAGAACTACAATGGACTAGTCAAGAAACCATATTCCATACCCTAGATGTCAGGAGGGTATTAGCCTTTTACCTAGATAGAAAACCATTTAGAAAATCTCTTAGTCCATTGGTATCTCTTGCAGACAGAAATAAGGGTTCAGTAATTTTGAAACAGAGTTTATCTAAGTGGATCTCCAGTTGTATTAAGATCTGATGTTCAACCCCCTTTGAGTGATGACACATTCCACACAAGCACTATATACATCTATAGCCTTTCTTAAGGATGTGCTGGTTGCAGATATCTGTAGAGTGGCACCTTGGTCCTCTGTTCATTCTTCTTGTAATCGTTATGCCTTGGTGCCGACAGCATGATAAGATGCTGCCACAGGCAGTGCAGTTCTCTCTTTTGTATTGGGCTCTGCTCTGAACCTCCTGCTTCCTTGAGGGTATTGCTGGGGAATCCCCTGAAGTGGAGCACCCACAAGGGAACTACTTGAAGGAGAGATTACTCATCTTTTGTAGTAACTGGAGTTCTTCAATATGTGGGTCTCTGCATGCTCCACTACCTAACCTCCTTCCTCTCTGCTTTGGAGTCTCCCTTGGGGGACCTTGCAGTGGTTCTTCCCTGCAGCCCCATAAAGCCTCGATGCAGGTCACATGGATATGTGGGGCACTTGCGCAGTCTGAATGGGCACCATTATCAAAAATCTCTGATCAAAGGTGCAGATGCACCTGAAGTGGAGCACCCTCAGGGCGACACATCTCAAAGAATCCCAGTTACTACACAAGGTAAATAACCTCTCCATCTGTGACAGGTAGAAGGAGGAGTGTTGTGGGAAATGACATGGAGAAGGAGGGGGGAGGTTGTGTTCTCTTGAGGAAAAAAATGGGCTAGACCTTGTGTAGAAGGAGAAGTGGAGGCAAAAGGAGGCAAAATACGATTTTGAAGAGTGAGTCAAAGGTAGCTGAGGTTGTGGGTGTGCGATTCATTTAAGTTGGAGTAGTAGAGTTGTTGAGCTAGGAAGATGACAGAATGGAAGGAGGAGAGAATGAATTTGTATCAGAGGAAGACAGCCTGGTCACGGGACTTCCGCTCTCAGGCACTTATTGCGAAGATAGTAGCAGAGAAAGCAGATGTTTGAGGAGCAAACCAGTTAAGAGTGGAGGAGAATGAAGCATGGAGAGAATTGACAAGAAAGAAAGAAAAAAAAGGAAGAGAAGGCAGGAAGGAGAAGTCTGAGAGCAGATGAGAAGTTCAGTGCTGATGGACTGGAAATTACAGAAAGGCTGAGGGCCTGGGGGGAAGGGACGGATGGATGGGCAAGGCTGATCAGATGATGGTTGGAGAGAGGGAACTCAGCAGCAGAGATTAGAGAGATAACAGTTCTTGGTGAAGACAAAGTCCAGTGAATGGCACTTTCGGTGAGTGGAGAGCTGAACCAGACCTGTTGCTGGCAGATCCCAGATGCCTGTTCATGCCCAGGCCTCACTGAACACTAACAGAGGAAATGCTGGAAACCAATATGGCTCATCTCTGCATTAGTATTGCTAAAATAGATATTAGAGCTATAAAGAGGTGTTTAGATTTTATGAAATGCTTGTAGGATGCTGCATGTATTAATCCTATTATAACATCTGCACCTCATGTACTGTTTGCTCTGTAACTACGTAAGTGTTTGCTCTAGAATATAGACCCTCCCGCAGTCGGGAAGGAAGCATTGCCAAGTATGAAATATTAGTTTACCCCAAGAGGTGTCATCTCCTTTCCAATAAAAGAAGGCTGATAGACTCCAGACGAGCCATTGTGGAACATCAGTGGACAGACAACTTTGTTGATTGCTCCCTCCATACCCAAGTAGAGGAGATGTGCAGAAAGACTCATCCCATCAGCTTGAGCTCTGGCAGAAGGGAACAAAAATTCCTGTCAAGAAGAAATTGTTATCCCTATGCTGCATGGACTTCAAGGAGGGGGCAAGACTTCTAATCATAAATAAGGGATCCCCAGCTGTGTAGCTTGGGTTAGCCCTAAAGGACCTATAGAACTTGCACATTACAACAGCTATTACTTTTTGAAAGACTGTAACTCATTTGTGTGCACGTTTACCTGCTTTAACCTTGTAAATAACTCCTCATTTCTTTTCTTAGTCAATAAATCTTTAGATAATTTATCATAGGACTGGCTGCAAGCGTTGTCTTTGGTGAGAGATCTCAGGTACAATTGACCTGGGGTAAATGACTGCTCCTTTGGAAGTAACCTGAATATTATTGTAATTTTTTTGGTCTAAGGTACTATCTATCACAAAGGCAAGTTTGCTTGGGTGGCAAGATAGATCAGAGTACCCCAGGAGACTGTCCGTGACTCCATGTTAAGGCTCTTAAAGTGCTTTAGGAGTTCACACTTGATATGTTGTTGGTAAAATCTAAGTGTAGAGTTCACAATCAGTTTGAGGTTTGTGCTATGGTTTGTAACAGTCTGCCCTGTGGTTGGTACTCATCTTCATGAATCACTTCAGACAGCATGACAAGTGAAATGAAGGGCTATTTTGGTGAGTGGCGAATTGAAGAAGAGGTGAAGACAAGGAAACTAGAGCTAAGTGGTTGGATGGTTCATCAGCCTTGAAAATGAAGCAACTGACGATGAGTATAGGATAGTGTGAGGAGAGGAAGAGAGAGAAAAAGAGAGTTAAGAGATTAAATCAGAGAGGATGACTATTTATGGATGACTATCAGCAGACAGTTTATTTTAGTCATCTTCAGTGTGCCTTTTTCAAATTTTATTTAATCTAATTTATTCAAATGTTATCACCTAGGATTTATTTAAATAATATATTTATTTGGGTTGACATTTGCTAATGAATAAAATGACAGCTCTAAAGCCAGATTCTGATCTCAGTTACACTGGTGTAAATTCAGACTAAGCTATTTGATTTTCAAAAAGGGAATTGCAAACAGAGAATCAGGGATGAGCTACTGTCTTTAATTTATGTGACAGAAGGAATTCTTTAGGTGCTCAAATACTGAACCATTCAATACAGGCCTACAGGAGGGAACTGGAAGGACTTAAATAATCCTGTCAGTGAAAATATGGAAATTGGAATCTTGTACCCAAATTCTGTGTGACTTTTTTTTAAAACAATGACATTTACTTGAGTTAGTAAAAATATCGGAGTCGAAAATACAGACGCTAATTGGGACCTGATATGTGTGAATATTTTATGGCTGTTACTCAAAACTAAAATAGAAATCAAAACTGGTTGGGAAGTAGAGAATAACATTTATTAGAATGGCTGAACTTTTTTCAGTTTTAAAGAGCTAAGTAATCAAATGTATATTTTTTTATCCTATTAATTTTAATATATATAATGAATAACAAAATATACATAAACGTCTCATAATATATTAACTGCTTGCTGCCTAATCTTGGCTATAGTTGAAACATTTAATTATATATGATGAATGGTTACAATATAAATCAATTACTTGTATTACACAATTTACAAACACATTTTGCATATAAAAAACCATCTAATTAAGGAAAAATTACTATGATAATAGAAGCAAAATCCAGAGGAGGGGGATAGAGACGGAAGGGGAAGGAAGTGAGCTGATAGGAGAAGGAGGTGGTGGGGTGTACATTTAATAGGATCATTCAGATACTCACAGAAAAGCTTCCCATATCACTGAGAATTTTTCAAGGGTATTTCTGTAATAGAAAACAATTCTTTCCATGGTGGCCAAGCTTACAATATCTATGCTCCAATCTTCAATTGTTGGTTGCTTTTTGAATTTCCAATTAGTGCTCTGCTTAGCCAAAGTTTTTCAGATGTATTGAGCTTTCCATTAACATCTATTACAATCCAACACAATTTTATTTGATAAGAAAAAATTAACTTTAGTTCAGTTCTGCCCCAAAACCTACAAGTATAGGAGTCTTCCCACAGCATACAGATTAAGTTAGTACCTGCTGAATCACAGTGCCAACATTTGTCTGACTTAGTGGCACCTGTTTTGAATAGTCGGAGAGGGGTCCAGTGCATCCTTCATATGATTTTCTGCTAGATTAATCTTAAATTGAGGTCCAAGGAGCAGTTGAGAGTACTGGCTAAAATTTGTTTCCATTGGTTAGCAGAAAATAATTGGCCTAGTTCCTCTTCACATTTCTTATTTAGGGAATCTATATTTAGTTCAGATTTGCTGGTCAAGCATGAATATAGTGTTGCCATAGGTCTTAGTAATCTGGGTATTATTTGGAGAAATGCAAGTAGTTCAGGTGAGTCAGGAGAAACGAAGGATTTGTGGCCAACCCAATGAGAGATGGCATGTTTAAGTTGGATATATTGCAACTGCTTCTTAGTCTCTAGATTGAACCTTTCTTTTAATTTTGTAAAAGGGAGGAAAGTATCATTTTCAGTAAACTGATTGATGGTCAAAATCCTTTTCCTAATCCAGTCTGGCCAAGGGATGGGTTTGCCTGCTATATGGAGTTTTGAGTTACCCCAGATAGAGGCCTTGGTATACAGAGTGGGGTGGTTTTTAAATTTAGTAGACTTACTATGCCAGGTATTTCGAACTGCCACAGTAGTGGGTAATTGTTCTGTAGGGAATTAGTAGTAGTCCAAGCACAGTGGAAAGGGGTAACAGGTAGAGCCCTATGTGGATACAAAATTTGTATCCGCATCCAATCCAAGATCTGCAAACATAGTCCACGGATATCTGCATCCACAGATGCGGATAGCCACAGATTTGCGGGGCGCTAGATATAAAATCTGTATCCACATCCATCCATGATCTGCAAACATGATCCGCAGATGTAAAGTGGATATCTGCAGATTTTCAGGGCTTTAGTAAAGGGGCAACCGATTCTGCTTCCACCTGAAGCCCATCTGGGATTCTAAAGCACAAGGGAATGAGCCTCTGTGCTGCTTGGCCAAGAATTATTGCCTGATAAAGTTTAAAGGTGGGAGTTCTAAAACTACTTGTTTCGATAGGGAGCTGTAATCTTTGTAAGGAGATTCTGGGTTTTTTACCAGAATACCACAAGAAGGACCTGAACATGTTGCCAATGTTAATAAAATAAAAGTGGATATGGATATGGATAGGGAGGGAATTCATAATAAAAAAGATTCTGGGACGGGCATTCATTTTAATTGTTTGTTTTTCCCCAAAGGGAGAGAGGTAGTGCTTGCTATTATTTAAATCATTTGCTAACTGCATATTTAATGAGTTTGAGTTAAGCTTGACTGTTTTTAATCTCCTTCAGGAACAGGATGCCAAGATCTTGGAGGTTTATCTGTTGCCATCTAAATGTCCCTATAGGAGAGCCACTTCTAACTAAATCCTAGGAGATTTTTATTGCTTATTGCTTAGGAGGGATAATTTGTGCATTCTAAATCCATAGCTTTAAGTCCAGTTAATTTCAGGAGCTCAGCCTGGCTACCTCTCTTTCTACCTGATGGGTAGGAAATGATCATGCCCCTAATAATAGCTTTTAGTGTATCCCATTGGGTGGAATGGGATATCTCTGGTGTCATTTGTATAGAAGAAAAATCAAATTTCTTTTTTGACATGGTTCTGAAAAATTGTATCTTTCAAAAGAGAGTCTTCATCTTTTTTATAAGTCCAGTTTGTCTCGGGAGCAAAAAATTGTCATATCACTGGTGCATGGTCAAAGATCATGATAGACTTGATTTCATTATTAAGTGCTGACTCTACCAGATTGGTAGAAATCGGGAAGAAATCTGTGCATAAATATCTGGGGAGGAGAAAAAAGTAAAATCCTTCAGTGTAGAGCTGTGCAAGTGCCATACATCTTTTAATCTCAATTTTTCCACAGTCTTTTATAATGTTTCTAGCATATGGTTGTGTATGCTTGGGCCAGCCTGAATTATCTAAAAAAGGGTCCAGTGCCTCATTAAAATCTCCTGCAATGATGATTGATTCTTTTGGAATATAAAAAATAGATATTGAAATTGGAAAAGCTTCAGAAAAGGGCAACAAAAATTATTAGGGTATGGAACAGCTTCCGTATGAGGAAAGATTAATAAGATTGGGACTTTTCAGTTTGGAAAAGAGACAATGAAGTGGAGATATGATTTGAGGTCTATAAAATCATGACTGCTATGGAGAAGGTAAATAAGGAAGTGTTACTTACTCCAACTCATAACACAAGAACTAGGGGTCATCAAATGAAATTAATAGGCAACTGGTTTAAAACAAACAAAAAAATGTTTTGTTTTGTTTTTTCACACAGCGCAGTGTCAGTCTGTGGAACACTTTGCCAGAGGATTTGTGAAGGCTAAGACTGTAACGGTTAAAAAAAGAGCTAGATAAGTTGATGGAGAATAGGTCCATTAGTGGCTATTGGCCAGGATAGGCAGGGATGTTTGCCAGAAGCTGGGAATGGGCAATTTGATGACTACTTGTTCTGTTCATTCCCTCTGGGGCACTTGGCAGACAGGACATTGGGCTCGATGGATCTTTGGTCTGACCCAGTATAGCCATTCTTATGTTGTTTGAAATTTTTTTTCAAAATTAATTAATTAAAACCTTGGATCATCTTTATTAGGTCCATATGTATTAATTAGGATATAGAGAGAGTTAGAAATCTTAGCCTTCACCAGCAAAAATCTACCTTCCTCATATTTATTTATATATAGAATTCGTAAATTGAGGTTTTTGGGCTGCAGAGAAGAAATTGTTAAACATCCCTCTGCCAACCAGTCCCTGCTAAATTTCTCTTCATCCAAGCCATTAAGGTGTGTTCGCTGTGAGAAGATAACTGCTTTTAGTGTTTGAGATGAATGATCATTCTTTTTCTTTTTATCGGGTGATTTACCCCTTTGTTCCAAGAAACAAAATTTATATTATTAGTCATAAGGCATGCGTAGCTTGAATATTTTTTTATCAGTCACCTGAATAGTGTCATTGCTTGGGCCATTGTTAGTTTCAGATCTAGGAAAGGTATATCTGAGTTCCCTCTCACCACCACAGGGACATGAGGGGGAAGAGAAAGGGTAAATGGAATACGAGGAAAGGTAAAAAGATAGGCATAATACGGAAAACAGAAAAAGAAATGAAGTGATCAAAGTTGACCAAGAATCACTTAAAAATACATAATTCTTATTCAAACAGAAATTGGACCTAAGTCCAGGAGATTTGCAAGGGGGTGACCTCTTCACTCACTTCCCCAGCCTCCCCAAAACACCGAACTGGAGTTGGACAGGATTCCCTTTAGCTTTATAAAGAAGAAATATTCTCATCTCAAGGGAGGTCCTGGTTTCTGCACTGTTCACACCATTGTCCAAAGTGGAGGGCAGAGGAGAAGGCTAGCATCTAAACTTAAGAACAAGACTATAGTAAATATATAAGAAAGTTATGCAAATTGTTTAAATAACCTTACTCTAGCATAACTGGATCACCTGCAGATAAGGGTTGATTAGCAAAACTGTTCTGCCTAAATTTTGTCCCCTAGAGTCTTGCCCACATTGGAATATAGTGGGAATGTCATTGCCCAATAGTTATATCAGCAATATAAATCAACACAATATTTATTACAACTCATTTAACAACAACAACAACAACAAACTAAACAGAAAAACCAAACTAATATTACTGAAAAAACAACTGACATTTTCATACTAACACTTTCTCAGTAATTAGGTGAATCATAACCAACAAAACAATTATCCTCGGATAGGATTTTAAGAGATCAGATTTCTTGACAGTTGAGGAAATTAAACGATTCATCATTAAACTGAAATCTTAATGACATTGTTTAGATCTGGTATCTCTTATAAGTGTACAAATGGATTAAATATTTCCAGTTTTACTATAAACCCGGAATCTAGAAAATGAGATGGGGATGAAACAAAGTACAGTAACTCCTCACTTAAGGTTGTAGTTATGTTCCTGAAAAATGTGACTTTAAGCAAAACGATGTTAAGCATATCCAATTTCCCCATAAGAATTAATGTAAATGCGGAGGAGTTAGGTTCCAGGGAATTTTTTTTTCACCAGACAAAAGACTGTCTCTGTGCGTCTATCCATGCATACATACATACACAGGATAAGTTTTAAACAATTTATTTCTGGTACACAGTGATGATGATTGTGAAGTTTGGTTGAGGTGGAGGAGTCAAGAGGGTGGGATATTTCCCAGGGAATGCCTTACTACTAAATTATGAACTAGCAATTGGCTGAGCCCTCAAGGGTTAACTCTCTCACTCTATAAGGCAGCAGGAATGGAGGGCAGGGAGACAGCATCACAGACAGAGACACAAACTGTGTGTGTGAGAGAAAGAGAGATGCGCATTTCCCCTTTAAGTACACTGCCTTGTTAATTAGATCAGCTTACTCAGATCGCAGCTGCTGCCAGTAAGCTCCCTCGGTCCTGAGCCCTGTTGTGTGTACCTCCTGCTCTATGGAAGATGGAGTAAGTGGGGTGCAGGGGGGAGGGAGACATCCTGACATTAGCCCCTCTGTTCCTTCCCTCCCTCCTAGCAAGCAGGAGTCTTGGGGAGCAGCTCCAAGGCAGAGGGCAGGCGCAGTTCATGGCAGTAGGGGAAGGACAGCTGCTGCCCAGAGAACTTAGGGGAGCGGGGAGCTGAATAGGGGGGCTGCCAGTCCACCCTGATTCCAAGCCCCCACCAGCTAGTTGCAGCGCGCTGCTCTTCCTGCAAGCAGTGGACAAAGCAGGCAGCTCCAAACGACGTTAGAAGGGAGCATTGCGCAGCTTTAAAGGAGCGTGTTCCCTAATTGATCAGCAACGTAACAAGGAAACAGCGTTAACCGGGATGACTTTAAATGAGGAGTTACTATAAAATCATCAGGGGGAAGGGGAGGTTTTAAAATAAAAAAGAGGAGGGAAGGAGTCAGAAAAGGTACCAAGGCAGAGAGAGAAAACAAGATCACACTGCTCTATTGAGCCTTGCTGATCCACAGGTATAAGGAATCCCCAGGTCCAGGGAAGCAGTTTTCTTGGAGTTAGGAGTTCAAAGGTGGATCTGCTTCCTGTGCCCTGGAATCGTGGGGTGGGGAGGGGTAGATGATGCAGAGCAGGTTGTCCATGTTGTAACACTCGCCTGCCAACAGCAGCAGCCAGAACCCATAGCAGCTTCCTGGGTCTGGATAGAGGGTCAAGAGAGTCAAAATTCAGACAGAGATGACAGCCTGCTCCGCAGTTTGCTCCCACTGCTGGTGAAACTATCAAAGTCCAAGGAAATAAAACTAAAGGGAAGGGAGGAGAGGAAGTGGTGGATTTGCTGTTTGTTGTTAGTCTGAGAAGTGAATTCCCACATTGCAGTGACTAATCTGATAAAGTTGTTTTAATGCATCCTGTCTGTGTATTCTAGAAAAGTCTTTTGCTGTAGTGAGCTTGGATACCTTTCAACTTCTTCTGCTGTCATAAAATGAAGCATCTTTCCTTCCTTTTAAATTTTGAAAGTATCAGGGAAGGAAATGAAGTTGTCCACACTTCCCTTTGGCTAGGGCTCTTGACCTATTGATTTTAGCCCTCTTTCTACAGTGTCCTTGGTATAATCCAGGAAAATCGTCAGTCTGTGTTGTTTCTGTGTTAGATTTTTAAGTTCAGGGGCTTTTCTAAGAATGAGTTCCTTAATATTGTATTTTTAAAATCTTAAAGTTATGGCCAGAGGGTTTGCTGTAAGAGAGTAATGGACTCTGTCAATATCTAAGTTCTGTTCAGGGGGCAGAGGTAAAAGTGCAGTCAGCATGGTGGATAAAATTCAACAGTCCTGCTGTTTTCCAGCCTGTATCTGGGAGACCTACATCTCTCACATTTTTTCTCCTTGATCTTCTGTTGAGGTCATTAACCTTCTCCTGAAGTGCTTTAATAGTTCTTTCCAGTTGGTCTGCAGTTATATTCATAGTAATCAGTGTGTCTTCTAGTGAGGCTATTCTGTTCTCAGCTTCTAGTTTAGAGGCCAAGCCTTGCAAATAGCTTGAAATATACTACTAATATTTTTTATCTCAATTATCTTCAGATATTTTTCTCAAGAATGTCTGTTCACTTGCGATGTGTGTTAACCAGTCCATAATTTTGTCTAGTCTCAGAGGGGCAGCCTGTCCCTGGTCAGGCTGAAAGAGGGTTGTCTGACAACTTCTGCTTTTCAGGATTTTGTGGAGAGTCTGGAGATGGAGCAGCATCCACAAGGGTATTAAATTAAAAGACAAGAGTTGTAAAATAATATCTGATAAAATTAGATGGAGGGGAGGGAGTGGTTAAATTGCTGATGGTTAGGATTTTAGGAGGGAGGGAAAGGAGCTGTAAAGCTATGTTATCCTCACCCTAATGGCTCCTGACAGTCAATCAGATGTAGATTTAAAAACCTCCTGAAGATCCTATTTTGATATTGGAATATAACGGCATGAACATATGCAGACAAGAATTTGATGCTGTCCACCTCTTAATGCTAAGAACACGTGTTCCTCTTCCTCTGCCCTGTCAAAGAAGTGAAAGTTGGATGTAATTGTGAATGCTATAATGTACAGTTAAATATTAGCAAGGCAAAGGTGTACAGTGATTAAGACAATGTTATTTTACCTGGCATGCATTTTTTTCAAAATAGGATTCGGAATCAGGAATTCCCAAGATATAACCTACGTTCTGGCACTGGCTGTCTTTATGACTTATCAGAGGGGTAACCGTGTTAGTCTGGATCTGTAAAAGCAGGAAAGAATCCTGTGGCATCTTATAGACTAACAGATTTTTTGGAGTATGAGCTTTCGTGGGTGACAAGCATCCGACGAAGAGGGTATTCACCCACGAAAGCTCAGTTCCAACAGGTCTGTTAGTCTATAAGGTGCCACAGGATTCTTTGCTGCTTTTATGACTTATGACTCTCTGCCTCAATTGCCCCAACTGTAAATATGGAAATAATATCTCTGAGAAGTTGAGAATTAATTAAATCTCTGTTGATCATGTAATAATCAGGGTCCAGACACCCTGAAGGGAGGACAGGTTTTTGAACCCCAAAGAATAAGCAGTTGAATCAGCTGATTGTATACAGTGTTATTGTGCTATCAAAACATGTTGAGTAAGGTCTTCTATGAAAGCTTGAATGTTCTCAACTTAATAATTATTCTGTGATTTCTCTCCAAGCTATGATTATGTGATTATGTAGTTGTGGGTATTGAGAATTGTGCTTATAAACTCCAGCTTCACTTTACAGCATAGGCGCTGACTCCGTGGGTGCTTCGGGGCAGCCAAGCTCCCCTCCCCACCTCACCTCCACCTCCGCCCCTGCCCCTGAGCACACTGCATCCCTGCTCCTCCGCCTACCTCCCAGCACTTGCCGCCGCAAAACAGCTGTTTTGCAGTGTAACAAGCTCTGGGAGGGAGTGGAGAGGAGCGGGGACACAGCACATTCAGGGGAGGAGGCAGGGCAGGGATTTGGGGAAGGAGTCAGAATAGGGGTGGAGTTGGGGCAGGGCTGGGGACAGGAGGACAGCAAGACAGTGAACAATCAGACAGGGAGAGGCACCTCCCAAGCCAAGTGTTTACACAAAATCAGACTTGGGTTGTACAATGGATTGTTATCTAAGGGCTTGTCTACATCAGAAAGTTGCAGCGCTGGTGAGGGAGTTACAGCGCTGCAACTTAGGAGGTGTACACATCTGCAGGGCACCACCAGCGCTGCAACTCCCTGTTTGCAGCGCTGGCCGTACTCCCGTTTTGTCTCGGGTGTAGAGGATCCAGCGCTGGTGATCCAGCGCTGGTAATCAAGTATAGACACTTACCAGCGCTTTTCTTGACCTCCGTGGAATAAGCAGGTATCCCAGCATACCTGAGGAAGCCTCTGGTAATCAAGCTGGTCTCCTTCCCCGGCTTGCTCTCGCGTTCCCCGAACCCCGAGCAAGCAGGTCTCCTTCCCTGAGGTTTGCTGGGTGGTTCCGGGAACGCGAGAGCAAACCGCGGCGAAGCTGGTCTCCTTCCCCGGTTTGCTCTCGCGTTCCCCGATCACCCGAGCAAGCAGGTCTCCTTCCCTGCGGTTTGCAGGGTGGTTCGGGGAACGCGAGAGCAAACCGCGGCGAAGCTGGTCTCCTTTCCCGGTTTGCTCTCGCGTTCCCCGAACCCCCGAGCAAGCAGGTCTCCTTCCCTGCGGTTTGCAGGGTGGTTCGGGGAACGCGAGAGCAAACCGCGGCGAAGCTGGTCTCCTTTCCCGGTTTGCTCTCGCGTTCCCCGAACCCCCCTTGAAGCCGCCCAACAGCGCTGCAGCGTGGCCACATCTAACACCACTTGCAGCGCTGGTTGCTGTAATTGTGGCCACTCTGCAGCGCTGGCCCTATACAGCTGTACTAATACAGCTGTAACAACCAGCGCTGCAAAATTTTAGATGTAGACATGGCCTAAGAAAAGACACAGACGGACTGTTAAAGGTAGTGGAAGCACATTGGGGAAATTCCCAGTTGTCCCACTTTAAATATCTATGGTGATTGAAGAAAAAAAACTGCAAATCCTTTGAAATGGAAGGATTTTCAAGTGAAAGACATCCTGAATTTGAGCAACAGCCTCTGGGCAGAAACCTGCCAAGGAAATGGTGAATCCCCGCTATAGTTAGGAATAGGCAGGAAAAATGTTCAAAAGCAATAGGTAACTTGTATTAGAAAAGGGATTTTATCTAATATGGAAGTGTAAAGCCTGAGGTTGCATATTTATTTATTTATTTATTTATTTATTTATTTATTGTGTAACATGTATATATTAGCTTTCCCTTACTATTTCATCTTTATGTCTGTGGTTTTTCTGTTAAATAAACCTTTTGATTATTTTCACGTGAAGCAGGTGTCTGTTGTGCAAACTTTGGGGAGTGTGTGTGTGCCAAAGTGAACTGATAACTGGGTGGGGACAGGTTTTACTCCTGAAGAGGTAATGAACCGGAGGGGAACAATCCAAGTATCTGGTAGTTAAGAACTTGGGGAGGATGGATTTGAGGAAACTTACGACTTGAAGAGTGACCATTGTGCTTGTGGGTTTGATACTGGTGTCAAGGATCTTAGCTATAGCAGCACAGCCTGAAGATGTTCCACCAGTCAAGGCAAGCAGTGATAGAATCCCTTACTGGTGTGGGTGATCCCCACAGATACTTTATATGTTAAAAGTGCAAGTATCATTGCCAAATCCTGACATTAAGGAAAAAACCTCACTTTTGTTAGTTTGTCACAACACACAAAATCCCCTCCCTTGAATAATTACATAAATACCCCTTTTCATGGGATAATGGAGAAGATTAACCCAATTTTTGTTAGACTCTGATTTTGTGCTGCACTTAGATACCAACCTGATAGACACATTAAAAATATCTCAGATGGACCTCCCTCAGACAAAGCTTCCATTGATTTCATTGGAAGCTTTCCATTGATTTCATTGGAAGCTTTTCTAGCGCAAGGACTTCAAGATTTGACCCATTGCAACATATGCTGGTGATATTCTTGTTTTTCATATACAGATATTGAAAATAATAACATAAGTAAGTTTGAAATAGATTAATAGTAACTAATATACTTTTCTGTTTGTTTGAAAACTGTAGCTTTAAATTAAAAATACATATTTTAGAAAGGAAACAAACTGATAAATCTATCGTTTCTCTTGTGTGGTAGTCATGTGTTTATACTACTAAAAATAGTGATTATTTAGAAAATATTAACTGGGGTCAATTGTTATACTGCAAGATTTAAATAAAAATTGTTTAGGTTTTTTCCCTTACTGAATTGTGGCTGCTCTGGCATACTGAGCTATGTTTTAAGTTCTTTTGCTTGTATTTTCTGGCAGGTCAACTGTTATCAGTATAACATAAAAAATGTGAAGAACAGCAAATCTCTTAAAATGAGTCACTGAAAGTTAAAAGATACATAGACTTAGTCTCCTGACAATGTAAATAGTTTGTGTTTTTTATATATAAATAATACATATATATACACACACACACACTTATAAACTTGAAGCATTGAAAGGAATGTAAATGATTTTTGTATTTGTTGCAGCTTTGTTAATATAGGTTTTTTTCTTATTTTTATTTTAATTATAAGATCTGATTCAGTAGTTAATGGGTTTATTTTCTTGATTGCAGGTATACTCCTGTTGGTCGGTCTTTTTTTACTGCATCTGAAGGATGCTCGAACCCTCTGGGTGGTGGCCGAGAAGTTTGGTTTGGGTTCCATCAGTCAGTCAGACCTTCACTCTGGAAAATGATGCTTAATATTGATGGTATGTATTGTGCTACTTCTCCATTTGTGTTCTGTCCTGTTCATTTGAAATGATTCAAGTTAATCCCATTTGTTGGACTTCTCAAGAATTTCTTCAGAGCTGTAAAGTCTCCAGTAATGTAATTAATTGCACAGGTGTGTTTTTCCTTGTCTGCAGTGTCTGCAACAGCATTTTATAAGGCACAGCCAGTAATTGAGTTTGTTTGTGAAGTTTTGGATTTCAAGAGTATTGAAGAGCAACAGAAACCTCTCACAGATTCCCAAAGGGTAAAGTTTACCAAAGAAATAAAAGGTATGAATTACATAATTGGAGCAAAACTTCTTAATTCTTTGTGATGTGAACTTCCAAGTGCCAGGGTAAGTTTGGATGCCAGGGGGAGATTTGTTTTGGATAGAAATTGACAGTGACATAGAATACTATATGTGTACTTTTGAACAGAGATTGGATAACAAAAGTGTCTTATTCTAAGCAGAAACGTCTTATAACTCAGGCCTTGTCTACGCTACACAGTTTTGTTGGCAAAAGGCAGCTTTTGTCAACAAAACAGTGGAGGTGTACGCACTACAATGCTCCTCCTGCTGACTAAACTTTTCTGCTTTGCTGACCAAATAAAACCACCTCAACAGGAGGCGTAGAGCTTTTTGTGGCAAAGTTAGATCAACAAAGTGTCAGCGTAGACACTGCGTTCATTACGTGGCCATAACTGGTCTCCAGGAGGTATCCCACAGTGCCCACTGTAACTGCTCTGCTCACTGTTTTGAACTCCACTGCCCTGCATCCAGCTACATAGGCATTCACCTCTCCCCTTTCAAAGCCCCAGAAAGGTGTTGGTTGGTTGGTTGTTTTTTTAAAATTGCTTAGTGTGGAGAGCTACTGCCCAGCTGAGCATGCTGGCTCCTGGCAGCAAAAGCACTCCTACCGGGACTACAGAGGAGGCGGTAGATCTTTGGTCTGTGGGGACAGGAGGCTGTGAGAGATCACAGAGGGAATCACGGAATCAGAACATTAACATGGAATCCTGCTCTCCTTGGCACAAGGAACACTGCGGCAGGCAGGCAAGGCGGGATGCTGCTGGGAGAGGGTGGGGAAGAGACTCCTCCTGTGCAGTGCAGAGCCAGGGAGGGAGGCAGAGGCTGATGTTGGGATATCCTCTTCTCTTGCTGATGTACAGGTCTCCGCTGAGCTGGGGTGGGAGGTCCGGGGGACACCAGCTGTCTGCCTCAGGATTGGTTGCTTCTGGCTGCTGTCTTAACTTAGAGACAGCGTGCTGACACACTCTCTCCCCCCAACACACACTCTGTCTCTATCTGTCTCTCACACACCCTGTCACACACTCTCCCTCTCCACTCTACACACACACACACATACTTCTGTGGGCTTCTTGTGTTAGCATTCAGCAATGTCAGTTTGGTCATATTACGGAGAGCTGCTTTAAGAAGTGATTTAAAATGTGTTACTTTTCGGGCACATATACCAATCATTATAAGGTTCATAGCATGGTGCAAACACACAGTGCCAGGCGCAGCACACTACAGCAACACACATTACTGTGGCTCAGTGTTAATATGTTCCTTCAAGCATCCCCCAACTGAATAGTCACCCACCATTGGGATCTTCTTCTATAGCCTTCTGTTCATAATGCACAGCACAATACTGAACAGCAGTGCAGGATCCATGTTGACAGTGATGGCTGAGTGACGGGTTACCTGGGCAGTTGAAAAGTGACTGGCAATCTAGTAGGATGCCCGTGGAACAATGAGATTGAGAAACCATCATATAATACTGTACCTGCCCTCATGAGCCATTGCAACCTCCCCAAAGCACCCTATGGCCAGTTGCATAATGAGATAGCTATTCACAGTGCACTGCTGTCTGTGTCAATGCAAGGGCTGCTATTGTTGATGCGCACCACCAACATGAGCATAGTGTGGACATGCAACAGTGGCTTAATTACAGCAGTGACTATATGTCTGCGTAACTTGTGTCGATAAAAACCAGTAGTGTAGACAAGACCTAAAGCTGTGGCTACACTAGAGAATTTACAGCAGTGCAGCTGCATCAATGCAGCTCTACCACTGTAAGCTCTCTACTGTAGTTGCTCCAAACCAACAGTAGAGAGTTCTCCCGTCGGCTTAATTACTCCAGCCCCTATGAGTGACGGTAGCTATATCAGCAGGAGAAGCCGACAGCACTGTCCACACCAACGCTTAAATTAGCATAAATTATGTCACTTGGGGGTGTGTAGCTAATTCAGACCTCTGAGCAACATAACTTATTTCAACTTAAGCTATAGTGTAGCCATAGCCTAAAATATTGAACAAGACTTGAAGAATTGCAGCAGTCAGGTCTGTACTTCAGTCCTCAACCATCCTGTTTTTCCTCCTGCTGTAGGAGTGTGTGCCCAAATTTATTTTTAATATAATTTTAATAAAGTCAACGAGAGCTTATCTACAGATAGAGTTGCATGAATTTAGCTAAAATGTGTGGTTTTAAACTGATTTACTTAAACCAGTACAAAAGGCTTTATGGGCACTCTTCCATTGGTTTAAACCAGGCTTATTTGGTTTAGCAAAAGTTAATTAGGAACAGATTAAAGCTACATTGAAATGAGTATCCACACGGGTTTATACCAGTTCAACTAAACTGATTGGACTAAACCAGTTTAATGTGATGCAAATTTGTGTGTAAACAGCGCCTCATTGCCTTCAAGCTGGTTTGACTGGTATAAACTTGACCCTTTAGATTTGTCTAAACTAGTAAAAATGGTCTAGTTTAGATAAGGGTTACACAGCCTGTTTTAGCTGATCCCAGCTAAACCTCATTGTCTGGACTAGTAAAAACAAAACCTTTGTGTATGTTCGGTTTCATTGAAGTTTATTCCAGAGATGAATTTGGCCCTGTGTTCTTAACCCATTTCTAAAAGCATTAAATCAGTTGTTAGGAACACTTGCTCCTATTATTATTCACAGTCCTCTGAAATTGCCCCAATTTCTCCCAGCTGACCTCCACCCAATCATTTGATCATGTGTTATTTCAAAATTACTCCAGGGCATGTGAGTTGCAACACAAAAGGAACACCATTTGAAGATCACACATGCTCTTTAGGGCATGTCCACACTACATAGTTAAGTCGACTTAATGTAAGTCGACATCTAGCTTCTGCAGTCATTAAGTTGGTTGTCCATACCGTGCTCACTGTGTTAGTGGAGTACATCTCCATGGTTATCACTGCCTGCTGTGTGCTCCATAATATCACTGAGGCAAGGGAGAGAAGTTTCCACAGGGGTGCAGCGTGGAAGTAGATAGGTTGGCAGTTAGTTTTGAGCAGCTAGGTACCAGGGCAATAAGAAGAGCCCACCAAGAAGCTCTGTGTCTCCGAGAGACTTCAGTAATGAGCTACATTAACGTGCACTGCTTATCTGCATTGTGCCTCCCCGTACCATTCCCTCCGTTGCATCAGTTTCCTTGTATCTTCCTGCCCATCAAACTCACATGATTGGAATAAAGAGCATTTCATTATTGAAACAATGACTTTTATTGCACAAACATTAAGAACAGGAAAATAATTTAACCTCTGGCAAATGGTGTGATAAAATTGAGAGAAACTAGGTCATCTTGTCTTTGAAAGCCCAGAAGTCTTGCCCATCAAAGGTCTTCAAATGGCTGCCTTTTGTTCTTAGTACCCTTGTCAGTGTTCATAGAGTCATAGACTATCAGGATTGGAAGGGACCTCAGGAGGTCATCTTGTCCAACCCCCTGTTCAGAGAAGGACCTATCCTTAGACAGATTTTTGCCCCAAATCCCTCAATGGCCCCCGGCCCTCCTGAAGGATTGAACTCACAACTAGTGTTGAGTGGAAGGGATATTGAACTCCTCCTCCTATCCCCTGCCTCCTGGAATGGTTAGGGGAGGAGGATTGGGATCAGGGTGATACTTGCAGGCACTTCTGCAGGGGCTGCAAAGGGAGTCTAGCTTCAAGGGTTTTTTTGAAGCTCAGCTAGATACTTCAACATGTCTGGTCTGTCATAATCTACTGCGTCTCATCCTGTATGGCATGCTCATGCTTCTTGGATGCTCTCCTGCTCTCTGCATCCAGTTTTTCAGACAACGAAATCCTCCAGGCTCTTAGCTCCATGTTAGCTATCCCAGAGGCATTCATTATTTCATTGAACATCATCATGTGTTCTCTTCTAATCTGCGAAAGCCTCTCCACCAATGTGGAGGATGTGCTGGAGGCTGAGCTTTCCACTGGAGAGCATGCCAAAGCACAAGTCAACCATTGTGAGTGCATACCCGGGGTCTAGTGCAAGGTTGCTATTTAAAAAACACTCCCCTTATTACACTCAGGTGCAAGCCAGAACATAATCAGAATCCCTAGCTATTCAAATAAATGGTTTGCTGTTCCAGCCAAGGTGAGTATGGCATAGCAGCATGGGAAATGGGGATTGTGCTACAACTTGTGGGAAACCTGTATCAGGAACACAGGTAGTGAGGTGGACAATGCCCCCTCCCCCCAGCAAGATGGACGCTGCTTTGAGAACATGGACCAGTGTTAAGCGTCCCAAATTCTGGTCTTTGTCCAAGGCAGCTCTGTGGGAGTGGAAGGGGGGATGTTGCGGCCACAAGAGAACACAAGGAGCCCCTCCCCCCCCTTCCCTTAACACTGCTGTAATAGTTGCTCTGGACTTGCAGAATCTGAGGTCAACACTGATCCTTGCCAAACAAGCCACTGGCATGTTAGGGAAACGGTGGTTGAGGAATCCGGAAGTCATAAACTCATAGACTTTAAGGTCAGAAGGGACCATTATGATCATCTAGGCTGACTCCTGCCCAGGCCACAGATTCTCACCCATCCACTCCTGTAACAAACCCCTAAGCTATATCTGAGTTATTGAAATCCTCAAATTGTGGTTTGAAGACCTCAAGCTGCAGAGAATCCTCCAGCAAGTGACCTGTGCCCCATGCTGCAGAGGAAGGCGAAAAACCTCCAGGGCCTCTGCCAATCTGCCCTGGAGGAAGATTCCTTCCCAACCCCAAATATGGCGATCAGTTAAACCCTGAGCATGTGGGCAAGACTCACCAGCCAGCACCCAGGAAAGAATTCTCTGTAGTAACTCAGATCCCACTCCATGGGACATCCCATCACAGACCACTGGGCATACTTACCTGCTGATAATCAAAGATCAGTTGCCAAAATTAGGCCATACCATCCCCTCCATAAACATATCAAGCTTAGTCTTAAAGTCAGATATGTCTTTTGCCCCCACTATTCCCCTTGGAAGGCTGTTCCAGAATGTGGGGGTCACATGCTCTTTTGTTTGTGGTATGAGCACTTGTAATGAAAACTTCCTGTTTTCCCTAGGTGACCCTATGTGATATCAATCTCCTAAGGGTAAGAAAGGTGGCAAGGGAGCAGATGCTGTAGGTGTCTAGGTACAGACATGGTCCTTCTGCTGCTATGCTGTGTACCACAGTGATGCCAGCAGAATTAATACTGGAGTGGTGTGGGAAAGTGTCCTACCATAGTGGAAGAAATAAGGCAGCCTTCCCCTGAAACCTTCTGCAAAGGATTACAGAGTACCTCCATGAAAGTTTCCTAGTGATTTCCATGGAGGTTTCCTGGGCTATCCCTATGCACGTAAATGGTCTTTTCCAGGGGGCACCCTCCACCTAGCTGGAGCGGTCACTGGGAAGTAGATACCAATTGTACCTCATTCTTCATATTAAACATAAAATATAAGAGCATGTAACTCCTGTAGTTTAACTGGAATTGCAGAGGTGCCTTCACCAGCATCATGCTTGGCCACCATGCTATCCTGTGACCGGCTGGGTTCCGGGGTTAGAAATAGATCCTGGCTCTCAGGAAGAATGGATTCATCACTCGCCTGTCTCCCATTCTCCTCCTCCTCTCCCTTGTCTACAATGTCTTCCTCATTGTTGCCTGAGATGGCCAGGAACTCAGACTCCTAGGAGGTATACACATTGTGTTTGGGGGTAGTGGTGAGGTTGTCGCCGAAAATCACATGCAGTTCATTGTAGAAGCAGCATGTCTGTTTGCGTCCCTTGTCTTCTGGTATGCCTGCTGATGATCTTTGATTTTCAAGCGGCACTGCTACATGTCTCTGGTATAGCTTTTGTGACCCAGGCCCCGCACAATCTTTTAATAGATGTCTGTGTTTCTTTGGCTGGATCAGAGCTGAGCCTGCATAGCCTCTTCTCCCCACAGACCAATAAGATCTACCACCTCCTATGTACTCCAGGCTGGAGTGTGTTTGGGATATTGAGTTTCCACGATAGCTGAGCTGGCGAGCTCTCTAGGCTGATCAAATAGGAAATGAGAATTTCCTAGGAGGCCAATTCAGTTGACTTATACAATACTGCATCTAGACTGCCTCAATGTCGACCCATCAACATTGAATTAAGCGCTGTCTCTCTCACAGAGGTGGAGTAATTAAGTTGATGTTACAGGTGAGTTAGGTTGGTGGAAGGAAGCTGGTAGTGTAGACACATACGTTATTAGGTTGAGGTAAGGCAGTTTCCTTTGACCTAAGCTTGTAGCGACATGGGGAAAGTTCAGGTTAATTTGCTTTCTTCTGGGTGGTAGAAAGCTTTTGAAATTTTTTATTATTGCTGCTATTTTTGTCTTAATTAAAAACACAATCCAATTGCCTTGTATCCAAGGGTGCTTAGAGTCTGGGGTAGAATTTTTTTTTTTTTAATAATTTGAAATAAAAATTGTGTGTGCCCCTTTCTGTGCACAGGATATGGCTGTATAAAGTCTGGAGTTTGCACAGCCACTGTCTGATTAAGGATATATTTGTAGATTCTAGGTCCAGAAGGGACCATTGTGATCATTTAGTTTGACTTCCTATAAGGCATATATTTGTATTTGTAGTCAGTGTTGACATAAAACTTCTATGAATGATGAGGTTGTCTGCCTCCCCGGCCTTCCATCTGTGTCCTGGACACTTCCACAGTGGTAGAGTTACAGTTGTTTGAGTGCCTTAACTGTGCATTTTCTTACATTCAAATGTTTGGACTTTTAAGTTTCTTATCTCTGAATTTCCTGGATTTGTAATGCTTGTTCTTTAAATCTAGACAAACAAAGATTTGTTCTGTTTTACTGGTTTGGGATACCATTCAGGATTCTTGCCAAACAGAACTTTTATGAATCTTTAACCAGTATTATTTAGTAGTTAGTAAGGTTTTGTTTTGTTTTTTTAATTGCTACAAGTTTGAATGATCCTGTTTAGTAACTGGTTAAGTTAAGCTAATGTACTCGATTTTTTTTGCCTCTGTCTTCACGGAAAAGATCAGCTCCCATACTGCTGCACTGGGCAGCACAGTAGGGGGAGAAGGTGACCAGCCCTCTGTGGACAAAGACATGGTTTGAGACTATTTAGAAAAAACTGGATGAGCACAAGTCCATGGGGCCGGATGCGCTGCATCCAAGGGTGCTAAAGGAGTTGGCGGATGTGATTGCAGAGCCATTGGCCATTATCTTTGAAAACTCATGGGTATTGGGGGAGGTCCCGGATGACTGGAAGAAGACTAATGTGGTGCCGATCTTTATAAAAGGGAAGAAGGAGGATCCAGGGAAATACAGGCCAGTCAGCCTCACCTCAGTCCTGGGAAAAATCATGGAGCAGGTCCTCAAGGAATCAATTCTGAAGCCCTTAGAGGAGAGGAAAGTGATCAGGAACAGTCAGCATGGATTCACCAAGGGCAAGTCATGCCTGACTAACCTAATTGCCTTCTATGAGGAGATAACTGGGTCTGTGGATGAGGGGAAAGCAGTAGAAATGTTATTCCTTGACTTTAACAAAGCGTTTGATACAGTCTCCCACAGTATTCTTGCCAGCAAGTTAAAGTAGTATGGGCTGGATGAATGGACTATAAGGTGGATAGAAAGCTGGCTAGATTGTCGGTCTCAGCAGGTAGTGATCAATGGCTCCATGCCTAGTTTGCGGCCGATATCATACAGAGTGCCCCCAGGGTCGGTCCCGGGGCCGGTTTTGTTCAATATCTTCATTAATGATCTGGAGGATGGCGTGGACTGCACTCTCAGCAAGTTTGCAGATGACACTAAACTGGGAGGAGTGGTAGATACGCTGGAGGGTAGGGATAGGATACAGAGGGACCTAGACAAATTAGAGGAATGGGCCGAAAGAAACCTGATGAGGTTCAACAAGGACAAGTGCAGAGTCCTGCACTTAGGACGGAAGAATCCCATTCACTGTTACAGACTAGGGACCGAATGGCTGGGAAGCAGTTCTGCAGAAAAGGACCTAGTGGTTACAGTGGACAAGAAGCTGGATATGAGTCAACAGTGTGCCCTTGTTGCCAAGAAGGGTGATGGCATTTTGGGCTGTATAAGTAGGATCATTGCCAGCAGATTGAGGGATGTGATCATTCCCCTCTATTTGACATTGATGAGGCCTCATCTGGAGAACTGTGTCAAGTTTTGGTCCCCACACTACAAGAAGGATGTGGAAAAATTGGAAAGAGTCCAGCGGAGGGCAGGAAAAATTATTAGGGGGCTTGAGCACGTGACTTATGAGGAGAGTCTCTGAAGGAACTGGGATTGTTTAGTCTGCAGAAGAGGAGAATGAGGGGGGATTTGATAGCTGCTTTCAAGTACCTGAAAGAGGATGGATCTAGACTGTTCTCAGTAGTACCTGATGACAGAACAAGGAGTAATGGTCTCAAGTTGCAGTGGGGGAGGTTTAGGTTGGATATTAGGAAAAACTTTTTCACTGGGAGGGTGGTGAAGCACTGGAATGGGTTACCTAGGGAGGTGGTGGAATCTCCTTCTTTAGAGGTTTTTAAGGTCAGGCTTGACAGAGCCCTGGCTGGAATGATTTAGTTGGGAATTGGTCCTGTTTTGAACAGGGGGTTGGACTAGATGACCTCTGAGGTCCCTTCCAACCCTGATATTCTATGGTTAAATGGGTTAATAATAGGATTACCAGATGTCCCATTTTTAAAGGGACAGTCCTGGTTTTGGGGACTTTTTCTTATATAGGCACCTATTACCCCCTACCTCCTGTCCCGGTTTTTCACAGTTGCTATCTGGTAACCCTAGTTAATAAATGTTGATTACTTAAGTGAAATTATATGCAATACAGATCATGAGGCAGACATTAAATAATTTCCCTGTGAGAACTAACACTTTTCCAACATCTCCATGAATATTGACAAGCCATTAAAATCCTTGAGGTAGCTGACATTTTACAGCTCCTTTCCTTAGAGAATCTGGTCTTCACAGTGTTTCATTAACAGTTGAACTGAAAATATATTTTGCTTCTTTATAGTAATTTTATTTGCGTGTGAGAAATTAGAGAATGAATGGATGCTAATTCTAGAATTGCAGCAATAGTCAACCCATTTATAGCAACTGGTTTTGTACATTTTATAGCCAAGACACACCCCCAATCTCTACTAGCAAATGCTAGTATCCATAAGTGGGGTAAACCTGTAAAAAGAAGAAAGGAAATTTAAAAGGACAGCTTGCTGCATTACCCACCTTTTTTTTATTTAAGTTTTGAGAAGGATTTTAACTTCTGTGTTTATTGAGCATGCATAGTACAGTACTTGAATAGTCCAAAATATAAAGAATTCCTAATTACTTATAAATTATAACAAGACTGTAATAGCAGAACAAAAGTAACCAAAGATTTAAATGATTGAAAATGGTTTTGAAGAAGTGAAATAGTAATACATGTTTTCATATTGTTAGGTCTAAAGGTGGAGATAACACACTGTGGGCAAATGAAGAGAAAATACCGAGTGTGCAATGTCACCAGACGGCCAGCAAGTCACCAAACGTAAAATATGTTTGTTTTTTCTTTTGCTCATATACTATTTTAAAGAATATCTTTAAATTTTTGGCTGTCTGGTCCAGTTCTTCTCATGGAAAGCTATCAATCTGCCTTACTGCCGTATACCAGCATAGGAAGCTGTCACAGTATAACGATACTTTCAGTTGTCACATGTCTCAAGCACTGAAAAATAAACTATACTAAAAATAGACATCAAACTAATCTCTCCCTTTTCTGTTTTTTAATTATATTTTTAATAATAAGCTGAACTTTTGTGGTATCTCAGTTACCTTCTTCAGTCTGGTCCCACTGGCTGTTCACATCTAAATTTTTTCTTTCCCCTCTTTTGGATTTCCCCACTTGTGCAGGAATAGAAAACCAATTGATGACATTGACTTTTGTAATAATTGGCTAGTAAGAAAGTGTTATTCTTTTTTGTAGGCTGAATGTTACCTCTGCAACATATGGGTCCAATTTTCTTTTCATTTACACTGGTATTATTACAGCTGATTTACATACGTATAAGTGAGAATTACACTCTTGTCTCTAACAGCCAAAAAATTTGCAAGCTGTTCTTCTGAACTTTGGTTCTTCTCATGGCACTAATATTTATCAATTTGCTCCTCTTTTATTTTTGGAATTCTTTATTTAAAAGTCTTGTTAGTAACTTCAAAATATGCATATATGTTGCAGCCATGTGGTATTAAAAGAAATGCAAAGAATGAGGCTGCAATCAGCATTTTTTTTTCTATAAGACACCTGAACAATATCAACAGCTACTGATAGTTAACTGTTCTGTTGTTGAGCTTCTTCCTATTTTTTCAGTGGTAATAAAACGTTATAAGTGATATATATACACTTTTTTTTTCGTTTTAGGGCAACATGGTCTTAAAGCTTTGTCAGGATTCCACTAATTTATATTAATATCTTAAATTAGTGAAGTAGAATTAAGTTGCATTTGATCTGTTTATATCTCAACACTAAAATGCCTATAATATTTTACTTCTGACAGACCCTCACTTGAACTGTTCCTAGGAGATGTAGTTCAATCTCTTGGTGTTGGGCGGGTTACATGTGAAACGTTTCACATATGAGAGAGACTTATACCACCGTTGTCTTCTATGTATTTTGTTTAACAGTATATAGGTTTATGAAGAGCTGTTTGTTCTGACTGACTTGCCATTAACACCTCCAGTACTACATCTTATTGTAGATCCGTTATTTCCCATGGCATTGGAATGAAGATATGCACTATTACAGTGATTGTCAGTCAGGGCGTTCAGATGGCCATTTTCTGGATGTTTGCTTTAGATCTTAAGGGATCCAGGCAATAAAAGCATTGCACTCTGTTTTTGTTCCAAGAAAAGATTGTAGGTGTAGACTACTCCCTAAGATACAGTTTTTTATTACAGGTCAGTGGTTGGTCCCGACCCCATTTTAATAGGGTCACTGGGGCTGGCTTAGACTTGCTGTGGCTCATGGCTCAAGCCCACTGGGCAGTGCGACTCAAGTTACAGGCCCCCTGGCTGGGGCTGAAGCCCTTGGGCTTTGGCTTTGACCCCTTCCGCACTCATGGCAGTGGGGCTCTAGCTTTGGCCTTGGTCCCCCCACACCCGGGGCAGTGGGACTCGAGCAGGCTTAGGCTTCAGTCACCACTCCTGGGGTCGTGTAGTAATTTTTGTTGTCAGAAGGGGGTCGCAATGCAATGAAGTTTGAGAACCTCTGTTACAGGTGTTTAACTCTCTGTAGATTTCTCTCTCCTGAAAAGTGAAAATGTAGGAAGGTTTGCCCCACTCCATTACAGAGGATAATGTACACCTCTACCTCGATATAATGCTGTCCTCTAAGCTAAAAAATCTTACCGTGCTATAGGTGAAACCGCTTTACATCAAACTTGCTTTGTTCCACCGGAGTGCGCAACCCCGACCCCCCGGAGCACTGCTTTACTGCGTTATAGCCTAATTCATGTTATATTGGGTCGCGTTATATCGAAATAGAGGTGTATTGTTTTTTCTCTCTCTCTCTCTCTCTCTCTCTGCCCCGCACGATACACACATGCTTTCATGGGGCCTTTCATTGTGCTAAAATACATTAGGAGAAAGTTTGGGAAAGTATTGTTAGTAAAATGGTTGGTTTTCACATTTGGTTTCCTATAGATTCCCACTTCAGCAGGAGAGTGGACAAACAGTTGAATGCACTGTAGCTCAATATTTTAAGGACAGGCACAAGTTGGTTCTACGCTATCCTCATCTTCCATGTTTACAAGTTGGACAGGAGCAGAAACATACATACCTTCCTCTTGAGGCAAGTAAACTCATCAAAATACTATATTCTTGGAAAGAAAAAAAAAACCCACAAGCTAAGTGTTTAGGTTTTCTCTTACAGCTATCTTACTGCTTAGGGAATCATTGCATGACAAAATATAGAAAAGTATAACAGATATTTTCTGAAATTTTAACTTAATTTTTATGGGGTTTCCTTAGGTGTGCAACATAGTGGCAGGACAGAGGTGTATAAAGAAACTGACTGACAATCAAACTTCCACTATGATACGGGCAACTGCCAGATCAGCACCTGACCGTCAAGAAGAGATTAGCAAATTGGTGAGTGCTGTGTTTATCTGTGGAGGGAACAGAGGTATAGCATGGAACAAAGCTTTTCTCTTGAAGTTAATGAGAACTACTATCTAGTGCTTATTACAGGTAATAAACACAGTTTGTAATAAACTATAGAACACTTTCTCATGTCGTCAGTTAATGAGACACTTAAAAATATTTATAACATTCTCAATTTTCAAGAGTCATCTAAATTTTCAATTTTAGGTGCCCTGTTTCAGATATCCAGGATCAAATTTTAAGTAGTACTGAGCACCATACCTACAAGTGGAGTTATAATGGGAGCTGTGAATTCTTGGCATAACCAAAATTCAGGTCCCAGGTGACCAAGGTGGGCACTAAAATTAGAAAATACTTTTGAAAATGAGGGTCACTTGTGTAAAAAGGACTTTGTTTTGCCACTAGAAATATTAATTTCTTTTCTCTTTTTAGATGCGAAGTGCAAGTTTTAATACTGATCCTTATGTTCGTGAATTTGGAATAATGGTCAAAGATGAAATGACTGATGTGACTGGGAGAGTCCTACAACCTCCCTCAATCCTGTATGGAGGCAGAGTATGTAAACCAAGATGCTGCAGTATCTAGGATGATTGCTTTGTAGTAGTTGACAACTTCTTTAATATGATTGCTTCAATTCAGCCCTGATGTAACTCCATTGGGAGCCCCCATAATACTTAGCACTTCCATAACTTTTTTGTCATTGTCAAGTCACTTTACATACATGAACTAATTTAAGCCTTTATAACAATGCTGTGAGGTAGATGTGGAAATATTATCCCTATGGTACAGATGTGGAAACTAAGGCAGGAAAGTTAAGGCCCAACTTTTTTAGAAGTGCCCTCTAATTTGGGGTTCTTCTGTTATTGAGTACCTAACTTAGGACACCCAAGGTCTCATTTTCAGATATACTAAACTCCCAAAGCTCTATTTGACTTGAGGAAAACTCTACCTGGAGTTGTGACTGTTCAACAGCTCTGAAATTTATTATATTGTACTAGCACCAAAAAGGCACCGATCAGTAATCTGTGGCCCTTGATCTCATTCTTCCTGCCCCCTACTGCTTCAGCCCCAACTAGCTGGAGGGGTCGGGGGGGGGGAAAGGGGTTGGAGAGCGAGCCCGCCCCACACTCACCCAGCAGCTCCTGGCCCCCCATTTCAGGCATTGCAACCGGGCACACTGAATCACTTGAATTTGGCCCAGCATCCCCTCCATCACAACAAAATTTGAGTGAGGTGCACCATGTTGCAACATCACTTGGTTTGGGCATCCTGGGCAAACTTCCTCTTTTGCCTAACTACTCCCCCATCCCCTACATGCCAGACAGCCCTGACAGCAGAATTCTTTGAGGGTATGTCTAAGGCAAGGGGTGATATGGGGGGCAGTGACAGGTGACCAAGCTAGATCCTTCCCTCAACCCACTGGTGGGCAGGACCCACAGTTTGGGATATAGAGGGTGGTCTGTGATGTCACAAGGGGTAATGAAGGTACTCAAATACCATGCTGGTGGATGCAGTATAAGAACCTAAATAAAACAGAGTAAAAACTAGAGTTTGGGGCTTTGAGAGGGTCTGGAGTGGATGTATAGGTTGCTCCTTTGCTCACATTATTCCTGCAACTGCCTGTATGCCTACCCTTGTTATTGAAGTGTTTGTCCTACAATTTCAGTGAGGGCCATAATTTGAGGACATATCTTGATCTTCCAGTTTATCATGGGTTTTCATGAAACCTTGCAGTACAATTTTAAATTAAAACAAAACATCATGAAGAATGCATTTTCAGTCAAAGGTATGAGAGAAAGCTTCACACTTCTAGTATCCATACCAATTAAGATAATTCCCATCCTGAGACTGAGTTCAGTCTTCATCTTCTGTTGCCTATATAACTAGTGATCTTCTAGCCATATATATTCTACTGATTTTTATTGTAACAAATAAAGGGATTTGTATTTTTTTTAAAAAGCATTCAAAAATTGAATAATCTGTATTGTCTCTTCCTAAATTTCACAAATTATCAGATTCACGTACTTGAACATAAGTTACTGTAGTGATAGGAAGGATAGTGATCTGCGTAACAACTGAATTAATATTTAATCTACTGACACAGACTTGAGACTATAGAATAGACTAGTCTTATAGTGAAGCAGGGGTTTGGGGATTTTTTTGGAAGTATTACCCATTTACCACTTCCTCTCTTTCTAGAATAAAGCAATTGCTACACCAGTTCAAGGGGTTTGGGATATGAGGAATAAACAGTTTCACACTGGAATTGAAATTAAGGTCTGGGCAATTGCCTGCTTTGCTCCCCAGCGACAGTGCACTGAAGTTCATCTTAAGTAAGTATGGTTTTCTTTTCTAGAAAGATTTTTGGTTACTTACTGGTTTTGAAAAAAGTGGATTGTGTGGCACTATTGTACATTATGCTTTTTTTTCAGTAATATTCTAAATGGTCTATTTAAAAAAAAATAAATCTTTTCCCTTTGTTATATCTCTGCTTTAGAAGCTGTAAACTATTGATTGTGTTTTCCCTGTCACAATCATTGAATGCTGTGTTTTGAATGGTGTACAAGCCAGTATGTCTCTCATTTGTTTTTCTGTGTGCTAGTATCATAAAATCCTCAATATCAAAAGCAATGTGCACAGCACTGGATATGGCAAGGTGCCTGCTATCGATAGGGGTTTCCAACAAATGGAGCTGAGCAAGGAAGAAAGAAGGCACTTGAAGCAAAGAAAAATGTCTACTGCTGAACACTTTTCATCATTGAAACGTCGAATGTACATGTGTTTCTATGTTATAGCTCTATAAACTATTTTAATCTGAAAAATCTATATCTGCATTGGACCTATTTAAAGGGACGTTGTCAACTTAAAAATCAAATTTATTCATAAAGCTTTCTACTCACTATTGTTACAACACCCAAAATTGAAAGATTAGAGGAAATATTTTTTCAGTTAGTTTACTGAAAAGTTCACTGCAAAGAAGAGCTTGAGTGTCACCTCCTGCAAAACAAACTCAAGCTCGTGGATTTCCCAAAATATCTCAGAGTTGTTCTGGATTGGTGGTATGTGAGGCTACTACACCTGACGGATACTGCTGCCAAAATAAAGACTAGGAACAATATAGTCCACAAACTATTGGGGACCTGTTGGGGAACAAATACTCACACCTTGTAGACAGCCACTTTTTCCCTTGTTGTCTCAGCAGCTGAATATTGCCTGTCAGCATGGTAGTGTACATATAAAACTTGTCAGTGTGCAACTGAATACTGTGAGAATTGTCACAGGAGTGCTGAAGTCAACAGCAACAATCTGGCTCTCTGCCCTCATGCATATCTTACCACTATCCCCCCAAAGAGAAGCTGCAATAATATGTGACTATGACCGCACAATAATGAATCCAGACTTGTCCATCTACAAACGTCTTCAGTGCACCAAGTCCAGGAACCCTTTCTGGTTAGCTGCCGAAGCTATCAAAACCTCAGGACTGTCATCAAAAGACAAGCAGCGAAGAATGTGGGTAAACATAAGGGTCAAGAATCAAAACCTGAACATGGATCCTGCAGACCAACCACCTGGTTTCACTATCCCATGTGAGATGGATCACAGAGAACTGTACCAGAAGCTCATATGGGTGTGGCAGTTATCTCCTACACACTTGGAAAATGGAGGACAGCCCATATCTGAATGTGAAGAAGCCATCCAAACAATGAAACATACAGTGAACTGCAGCCCTCTGAAGATCCTTCTCTGTGAGGTCAGCCTTGATTCATTCTGCGTCACTGGAAGCTATACAATAGATGACAGACTTGAACATTAACCTTTAATGTTACTTTTTTCAGTTACGAAATGAAAAACATTAGTTAGTTTGTGCATTTGAGTGCCTTGTATATTGTCAGTTTCCTTTTTTGTATATGTGTGTCTTGTACAGCAACTAGGAAGAAAAACTGTTACAAATAACACCTAAGATTACTAGCCCAAAAAATTATTTAAAAAAAAAATTCTCTTTGGTTTTGCTTACTTTGTATTTTTGACAGAACTATGAAACTGACTATACACACTTTCTTAGCTGATGGGCAGGTATAGCCCTCATGTGCTGCTCTGTTGGAGGAGCTTGCTGGAATGCTCTTTGACAGGTCCTGTAAGAAGGTGATTACCAGCAGCGCAGCAAGCAGAGCTGCTGCTGTTTTTGACTTTTAAGTCAGGAAGACATCTCATTTTGTTTGGGGGTCTCCTCTGAGCTGGGGAGAAGCTGTTGTCAGAGGCGATCATGAAACGAAAATTATTTCAGACTCCCCAACCCCTTGCACAGGGCTAGGGGGACGGGGGTGAGGCAGAAGGAAGGGGTTCTTTGCTCCCTGATTTCCTCTGTCGGTCTTCTCTGAAATTCAGATGTTGGCAGTGCGGGGAGAGGGAATAGCGTTCCCTCAGTGCTACTGTTTCTGTTGAGGAGGGAGACTGGCTGGTAGAAGTGTAGCTTGTTTTTGGGTGTAACAAGCATTAGGCTGGAGTCTTCAAGATCTTGAACTTGACTAATTTCAACTAAATCTGGTTGACAAGTTTCCCTTTAAGATAAGGGAAACTCTTTGATGCTAGGAATTTAGCATTAGTTCTGGAGACTCGCTTTTTGGAGGATGATAGTATTAATAAAAATAAATTGGCATTTATCTATTTGACTACATATGATAATTGAAGTCCACACAAAACCACTGTGGAGTCAGAGTATCTTAATTCCACTTTACAGATGGGGAAATTAAAGCAGAGAGGTTGTAACTTGCTAGAAGCCAAAAGTGGGGAGTCTGTTTCAGAACTAGGATTAGAACCAGGCTTTCAGACCTGTGCTTAGACCACTGCACCAGGACTCTTGGGTTTAGGTCAGAAAACTAAATATTGGGGTTCTATAAGTAAACCAACACTGAAATTGACTTTGTTTACCTGTGTAGAATTAACTAATTTAGCTCAGTCCAATAGGAAATGCCCTCCAGACACTGTTGTCACAAAGAAATTTTAAAGAGAGATAATTTCTGCCATTATGGTGTGATTTATATACATGTAGCCCGATACCCGCTGTGTTATTGTAGTGAATTAGAGTGCTAGTGCATATTGAAGCTTCTGACATTGGGGAGCATTGAAAGAGTTTCTCTCCTTGTTCCTTCTCCCCTTTGTCCCTCCATTAACAGCTAAATGATATTTGGTTCATTTGAAAAAATGTACACATACTGGGTCAGATTCTGTTCTTATGCCAGTGCAGCCTCATCAAAGTCAACAGCATTGTACCAGTATAACTGAGAACCGAATGTTTCATTCTTTCTTCATAGTAATCTAATGTATCTGCATTCTATAGGTCCTTCACAGAACAACTGAGGAAGATATCAAGAGATGCAGGAATGCCAATCCAGGGGCAGCCATGTTTCTGTAAATATGCCCAGGGTGCAGATAGTGTGGAACCTATGTTCAGACATCTAAAGAACACTTATGCTGGGCTACAGCTTGTGGTAGTCATTCTGCCAGGGAAGACTCCAGTTTATGGTCAGTGCATATTGATCATGATATGGAAGGTGGAGGTTTTTTGAATCACCACTATGTATGTTGTATGAAGAATTACATCACCAAAAACTTCTTTCAAAGCAATTAGATAAAATTCCACAAAGAAATAGTAGGAGTCATATATTTTCTTTCCTTCCTTAAAAGGTGCTGCCCCCTTCTCCACTTCTTAGTTCTCAACCATCTCTTTTTATTTATTTTTATTTCCCTCTTCTCCTCTTATCCTTTTTCTCCCACGCTACCAGTGAGACATACAGTATAAGCTAGAAACTTGAGCTCATGGCCACCTCTGAAGGCCAAGTTTTCTCTACTTTTTAAATTTAATTAAAGATACAACCATTGTAATCTCTGGGTCCACCTGCAATCAGCGGAAAGTCACAAGTAACAAAGAAAATTGACAGAAATCAACTCAAAAATTGCATGCACCTCCATCAAAAAACTCCACCTACTCCAGCCACCAACCTCTGGCAAAAAGCTAAATGAAAGCGTGAGCTTTCTGATAAATTCAGCCTTTGTCATATTGACAAGTGGATTCCAGAGTTGACTCTACCCTTTTTCCAAGCCCTTCACTCCAGCGCATTAAAATCTAGAGACTTGATGATGATGTCGTCCCAGGTGATGACTTTTGGGATTGTGCATGGGAAAAGAAGGAGTTCTTAAGATCAAGACACAGACCAGTAGGACTTTGTAGGTTAAAACTCAGCACTTTGAATTGCACTTGGAAGCAAAATGGTAACCAGTGCCGGTTACAAATACAGGTATACAAGTATAATATATACTTCAAATAAGCAGGTGTATTCTCAGATTTACCTAATCCGCCTACCCATGTGATGTTTCCATCACTTTCAGTGGATCTGCCTCTTCTTCTTTTTAGCAAAACTCTTCCATAGCCATCTCTTTTCCTCATTTCACACCTTTTTAGGGCAGTCTCATCCACTATTACATGGCTTCAAGTACTTTGTCTAGTCTGATGACTCACAAATCTACCAAGCCGTTTGTTTCCCTGCATCCAGTCCAACATCTCTGTCACTTAAGTGTAACGTGGCAAAAACTAAGCCCCTTATCTTCCCTTGGTTCGAAGACTGATGAGAAATTAACCCAGGGTGGATTAATATAGAGGATAGGTGAGTGATGCAAAAAGAAATATGAGCTAATAAGGAGGAAGGGGCAAAACCATCAAATTTTTCTTGAGCCTTCCAGAGGAAGCTGCCTATTTCAAATTTGTGTGTCATTGTTTTGGGATAAGAATTTAAACTTTGAACGCATAAACAAAAATGTGAGCTTCTTTGTTGGCTGATTGAAGAGGACTCCACTTCCCATACTGCAGGGGCTAGGAGAGGGTAAATACTGTTCTATCAGTATCCATCCCTTTTCCCAATCATTATCCTCACTCCTAATCCTCTCTCCCTATCCTCATTTTCTCACTTCCTGTCCCATCCAGTTTTCTGCTGCACCCATGTTCTCTCTACATCCTGCTGCATAGTCTCTTATTCCCGCTCCCTTCTGTCTCCTACCTGCATCCCACTATCCAACATTTCCCTGCATGCACAACCCTAATTTTCCTCTCCTGTATTCATCTGCCCAGTATAGTCCCCCTTTCTGTCCCCTGAAAGCATAGCCCGAATCCCATCTTCCCTGAGGGCAGCTTGGCTTCATTCCCATTGTTCTCAATGGGAGACGTTAACCATTTTGGTAGAGGGCAATTCTTTGTGAACTTCTTTAGGGAAGATTTTATCTGTCAGTCTCTACTGAATGATTCATTTCAGTTATGCAGAATAATGGCAAAAAACGCACGCAGCAGAGAAAACTGACAAAAGTCAACTCAAAAATTGTATGCAGCTCCTCCAAAAAACTCCATCTACTCCAGCCACCAACCTCTGGCAAAAACCTAAAAATGATCCTAAAAATTTCTCTTAAACCAGGGGTCTCAAACTCAATTTATCTTAGGGCCAGTGCCAGTCCTCAAATCCTCCCAGTGGCCATTAATGTCACTGAAGATGGTGTTCACCCCACCTCCCAGCAGGGCCACCCAGAAGATTCAGGGGGCCTGGAGCAAAGCAATTTCAGGGGCCCCTTCCATAAGAAAAAGTTGCAATGCTATAGAGTAGAATACTATATTCTCGTGGGGGCCCCTGCAGGGCCTGGGGCAAATTGTCCCACTTGCCGCCCCCGCCCCGCCTCCCAGTCTCACCACCCTTTTCCCTTGCTCCCTTGGCCTCATGCCACCCCAGCTGACTCTGCCCAGTGACTAGTGACGCTGCCTCCATAGCTGACTCTGCCTGGCAACTAATGATGCTGCCCCCATGGCTGACTCTGCCCGCTGACTAGTGATTGTATGTCTGTCCCTCTCTCCCAGCCAATCGGAGCTGCAAGGGGCAGCGCTTGCAGCGGACAGCCGGCAACATGGCTGCATGGGTCTCTTCTCTGCAGCTCCGCCAGCAACAGTAGGGATAGGGAACTGCTTGCGGGGAGCAGAGCCGCCGAAGGTGAATGACTCGGTGCTGAGTGCAGCCCCTGGGAGGATCCCAGGAACAGCAGGATGGAGCAACATTGGGGGAGGGGCATGTGAATCTCTCCTACCCACTCCCACCCCCCTTCAGCTGGCAGCCATGAGGGCCGGATGAAAGAACTTTTAAAAAAGTTTCCTCATGCCACATGCCCCACATGGGTGGGGAGGGATAGCTCAGTGGTTTGAGCATTGGACTGCTAAACCCAGGGTTGTGATTTCAGTCCTTGAGGAGGCCACTTAGGGATCTGAGGCAAAAATCAGTACTTGGCCCTGCTAGTGAAGGTAGGGGGCTGGACTCAATGACCTTTTGAGGTCACTTCCGGTTATAGGAGATTGGTATATCTCCAATTATTATTAAAGTGTGGAGGTTCTTGGGCCACAGATGGTCCGCAGGGCAAGACGTCGAGACCCCTGTCTTAAACTATCTTTTGTACTTGATTTGCTCAAGATTCACCTGTACCAGTTTCTGTGTAGATGCACAACATTGTTTTAAAGATATGTTGATAATAAAATATTAGAAACTGGATTTCAGCTAGAGCCTAATTTCAAACTCTTCATAGTAAATTATTACACAGAGTTAAACAAAAAGACTGCATAAAAAATTCAAAGGTCTACTAAATGAATGCTCTGAAATTTTACTGGAAAATTGAGTTACCTACATGTGGAACAAAATAAGAATTTATACCCTTAAGTCCACTTCAAAACACAGCCTTAGCCAGGAAGTTGCAACCAGTGCCCCCATAAACTGTTTTAAAATGTATGTAACAGTATTTAAAAAAAAAAAAGAAGGGAGGGGCAGTCGAAATGATAAATCTGCAATTATCGTTGTACATTTAGACTCCAGTAAAACTTGTATCTTTTCAGCAGAAGGACGGTAGTATAAACTCAGTAGCAGTGAGGAGAAAATAAAAGTTTAAACAGACGAATCAATAACATTCTATTAGAAAGTGATCATAGCTAAATGAATGCAATTTTTCTTATTTATTATTTAAGAATATCTGTATAGTTTTTGTTTTCCCTTGTGTCTTGGCAGCGGAAGTAAAGCGTGTTGGTGACACTGTGCTGGGGATGGCTACACAGTGTGTTCAGATGAAAAATGTGCAAAGAACAACACCACAAACTCTGTCCAATCTTTGTTTAAAGATCAATGTCAAATTAGGAGGAGTAAATAACATTTTACTGCCACAAGGAAGGTAAGTTGATTTTGAAGGGTTTTTTTGTTTTATTTCCATACGCTAAGGGAGAGATGAATCAGGTTAAAATAGTTTAGTCTTTTTTTTTAACCTGTTGCTAATATCACCTTAAAACTATTAAAAATTAATTTACTTTTTGTTAATCTATGATGCTTCACTCTGGTTTTATAATCAGTTTCTAGTCAATTTCACTTTCAGATTTTAATGTAATAGCACTCTGTTGCAACATTTGGATACTGCAAAGAAATACTTAATTTAAAAAAAAAATGTCCATTGGAGTCTGTCGGTTTATAAAGAAAAAATATGGCTGCTTTATTTAAAAATTTGAGCTTGCAATACTATTTCAGAGTTTTCACGTGAAATAAACCTTAACAGATCAGTTTACTTATGTATTTAATGACAAATAGAAATCATCTTGAAAATTAATATTCCCTTATTGACAGACTGATTGTAATCTGTGAAGTAAGCAACCATGATTATAAAGCCAGAAGGATCCATTGTGATTATCTCTAGGCTAAAATAGGCCACAACTCTTCCCTGAATTAATTCTTGTTTGAACTAGAACATATCTTTAAGGGTATAGGGTTGGGAGGCAAAGGATCTGGATTCTATTTCCTGCTCCCCCACTGACTCTCTGCATGTGATTACATGTATGATTTTGCTTAGTCATAACAGAAGCCATTACCCATACTCCAGTTGGAAGGTTCACAGAGAAATCCATTAAGTGTAGATAGGAGTCTTCCATTGTGAGTTAAGTGCTGCTGTCGATTTGGCGGGTATTCACTAGACCCGCTAAATCGACTGCCAGCGAATTGACCTCAGAGCGTTGATCCTAGCTATAGTGTAGACCTGCCCTTACCTCATACTCATAAAGATGAGGAGAGGTTCCACACATTGGATGCTAGAATGGATGGGACTAACCATTTAGGTTATCCTTCCAACTGTTCGTGGCAGTTGCAGACAGGATGAAAGGCTTTACGATCTTACCCCAAGGAATCTTGTTATGGATTTCCTCCTGTATATATTTGTGCTACAGTGGCCAATGTAAACTCCACCGATCAGCACATTCAACAAGATCACATGCAGCCTCTGCAGCCTTTCTGAGTTGGGTGCCTATACTGAACATTTTTAGAGCTGCAACTCGTCTTGAGTGCATACTTCTGCTTTTCACTATGCCATCTCCTGAAGTCTGGAGATGATGCCAGATTTGGACATATGGTCCTTGAAGCATTATTTACCTGCCTCCAGTCCCACCCCCAGATTGAACTGCCTGTGAATCACCTGAAGTGGAAAGGACATATGCACTCATTAGAAGAAAAAACTGTTATTAACTTGTTCTGTAATGGTAGTTCTTCGAGATGTGTGGCACATATCCAGTCCACAACCCACCCTCCTTCCCCTCTATATCAGCGTCTCTCTTATCAGAAGGAACTGCAGGGTACTGGGGCAGTTACACTCTTTTATGCCATCACACAGAAGCACAAGGTGGCAGAGAATGCATGTGACACCCCAAAGGGTACAGCTGACAGAAAAAATTTCTGACACTAGTGTAGTCAGCGCACACACACCTGAAGTGCAATGGACATGTGCACATTTTCTCCTCAAAAGTTTGGTTTTACCACTGGCAACATTTTAACTTCACTAAGTGACATGCTCTTTCTTCCCATGCAAACCCACCAACTTGAAACATTGACATGGTCAGGCATTTCTTCTGAAAGATGGACATGGAGTGTTTTTCACCTTTGAAATACTGAGAAACTTAATTTTGAAAATTAGCTGCCAAGTCTACACAATAGCTCTCCCCACTGTTCCCTCGCCTGATGAAAAACAAAAACTCCCTTTAAAATAGTGTCTTGCTGGGAGAGGAGGAGTTGAAATTTACAGTTTCTAGCCTAGTGTTTCAGTGAACTTCCTCTGTTGCTTCTTAGAATGTTAACTTTCAAACTGACTAGATTTAGCCAAAAACTCACAACACGATGGAGAGGTACTTCAGTAAAAGTTACTTTGAAGCATCCCTGAGAAATATCTAAAGCTCCGCGACTTTGTCCTCTTTTTGTAAAACAGACAGAAAAAGATTTAAAAAAAAAAGTATACTTAAAGTACGCATTGTGGAATTGAGCATGTTTTTTTTCAGATGCTATACATTGTAAGAAATGCAATTTACAACTTTGTTAGTTTCCCCATTAAAGTAGGATTGCAAGCTCTTTGTGCTTTCCTCGGTATGTGTGTGTTCCTCACCTAGCGCAATGGGACTCTGATCAGGACCTTTGATGCTGCTGCAATACAAACACTTCACAATTAGGTGTGAAAGGGAATAGTACTTGTCTGTGTCACAGGTGTGTTGAAGATTAATTAGTTAATGTTGGAAATGCTAGATATCACTTTCACTTTCTTTTCATTAGGCCTCCGGTATTTCAGCAGCCTGTCATATTCCTGGGTGCAGATGTAACTCATCCACCAGCTGGAGATGGAAAAAAGCCTTCCATTGCTGCAGTGAGTAAACGGTGGTAACCTGTCAGAGGGGGTTTTCTTTTGCTGTTTAAATTTAGTTGAGTTTCAGTTTGTTTTTAGAGGTTGTGAAGGATACTGTTACCTTACACTATGATATTAAATAGCTTTTTACTATATAGTCTAATGAAACTTCTTTTGGAGAGTTTATTGTAGTAATAATTACTCAGATATTTGTGAGGTAAAGCTGGTTTATACAATAACTCAAACATTGCACAAAAATGGAACTTTTGAAAGGTCTGAATGTAATGTCATAAAACATGGGTAGTAACCCCCCATATGTACATAATATAATACATATATTATAAATACATATATTATAATAGTACTGAGACACTCTACACAATGTATTTTGGAGACATTGTTGTACTTTTTGTGGTTCATTAGGAGGCTGTGGTGCATTGTCATGTAATGAACACAAACTATGCAATAACCCCCCAAAAATGCACTGGTAGTCCCGTGCTGAATAAAGTCTATAGAATGTTGGTGTAGTGAGCTCTCAATGATCATTCCAATGCATTCACACAAACTGCTGCATTAAGTGCTATCTGAATTTTGCAAGTGGTTTTCAAAGATAGTTAATACACTGGTTTAATCTAGTTTATAAGTGACAAAGATGTGGATAACAGTGAAGTCTGTATCCAAGAGGAATGATTGTTATTGGCCAGCTAAGTGTAGATGGGGTGGTAGCATTCCTCGCCACAAAGACCACCTGGGACTCTAGGAGCAGTTGGGGATCCAGGGCACCCTATGCTGTGAACCAGTTGTGAAAACATATTTTTCTAGTTAGTCTATGTTAAGATTGTGTTTTGAAAAACTGAAGGAATTTTTGAAGCCCAGGGTTCATAGATTTGTTTCACAAATAAAATATTAAATCTTCAGTTTTAGCATTATATATAATCATAGGTAGCCCAAAGCTCAATACTGAACACTTTTCCCATGCACGTAATAATTTTGACTGCATTTTCTCTTTTTTTCTTTATGCTCCGTTATAGATTGTAGCATTTTTAGTGAGGTAATGAATCGTTAGTCTTCATTTTTAAATGTGTTCTTCTTAAAAACAACCTTAAAGAAGATCCTTTGCAGTGGCTTGGTATTAAGCATGGATCATATGTTTGTTTGTTTGTTTTTTAAACAGGTTGTAGGTAGCATGGATGCTCACCCTAATCGATACTGTGCCACTGTGCGTGTCCAGCAGCATCGTCAAGAAATCATCCAAGACTTGGCTGCCATGGTCAGGGAGCTGCTTATTCAGTTCTACAAATCAACCAGATTTAAACCAACTCGCATTATTTTCTACAGAGATGGTGTTTCTGAGGGGCAATTTCAACAGGTTAGATTCTTCATGCTTTGAGTTGTTGCATGACTTTTGATTATAAAGTGTGTTAAATTGGAATTATGACAAGAAGCAAACCTGGTTTCCTCTCTGTAAAGTTCTCAGGCCTTGGCCAAGCAGTGTAGGGAAAGTGTGATCACAGCTTTCAGGATCTTATTACTTCTCCTTTTAGAGAAGGATTTCACAATCTTTCACAACAAAAGAAATTTTTTAAATGTCATTCAGTTTTGAAAATTGGGAATGTGTTTGATGTCTGGGACCAAATCAAGAGTTTAACATTGAAGTTTGATTGCGTAGTCTAACAGTGATTTTAAAAAAAAAAATTAAAAAATAGTTAAGTTTTTTTTTTTCTGATTTTTCTCCCATTTTTCTAAATCCTACCTTGATATATTACCTCTTTCCACTTGCCCCCCACAAAATTGGGAAACAGCTTTTTGTATTTATTTTTCTTTCTCACAAGCCTCATGTTTTAATGAAGTATTTTAGTATATTTTTTCAGATATACACATAGCTTTTCTGCTGTAATTTTTAAAAAATATTTACTGAGTAGTCTTAAAATAATTTCACAGTTTATTGCATTAAAAATTTCATAAAATTTGGTAAGCTCCATGCTTGCTGTCTTCATTTGAATCAGTTCTGAGACTTTACCCCATTCTTCTTTCCCCAGTCTTTGTGGTTATGCCAAGTCCTCTTTCTAATATTCAAGTTGCTATGAACTTCCATGTCTTTCTCCAAAAGCCCTAAATAGCTAATAAGTAGCAGTATAATTATTTTTGTAATCTGCTGGATGTTCTTAACCTTGTATGCACCTTATTTATCACATTTTTCTGTCGGTTATGTTTCTTTCTGATTTAGGTTCTCCACCATGAATTGCTGGCTATCAGAGAAGCATGCATTAAACTAGAAAAGGACTACCAGCCTGGAATTACATTTATTGTTGTGCAGAAAAGGCATCACACCAGGCTCTTCTGTACAGACAAAAACGAACGGGTATGTTCTAAATATTTGTCATTCAAGGATTGACATATTGCCTGAATACCACACAAAACTGCATTAAAACTGCCTTCTATTTGAGTATTGGTAATTTTGAAAATATCTATGGATTAATGAGTAAATTATACTTGCGTTTGAAGAAATTCGCCTTTGTCTAACGGTTGGTCTGCTTTGGGATACATATTGGGGTGAGGAGAGCAGCCAACTCATTTTTGGCTGTGTATTCATTACACAAAAAATTAGAATGCAAGGAGATTTTTCTCAGATTGGAACACAGTCAAAAGGACTGTCAGATACATTTCATAGACATCTTTTTGTGCCATACAGAAAGCTCATTATTGCAACTGTATATATAAATACATTTCAATATTATGGAATTAGAGATGGAAGAGAAGTGTGTTAACAATCAGTGCAGAATTGTTCCCTTCAGTTCATTTTTTCTGGTACTTTTTCCAGCTCAGTTTCAAATATCCCACTCAATAGATCTTTCCTTAGGAGACTGTTCTACAAAACAGTAGATCATTATCAAGGTTCCCTAATACTCAACCCAGTTTTGTTTTTCTTTAATTTCATTATTCCTAGTTGTGCAGCTCCTCAAAATTTCTAGATTACACATGTACCTTACCTCTTGTAAAACTTGGCATCATTGTAAAGCAGGAGGTCTGCATTAAGGTCATAATCCTACTCAAGTGAGCAACCATTACACAAATAATCCTAATTCATTTCAGTGAGATTACTAGTATTAATCAGAATTGTTCATATCAGAAAGGGTTTTCAAGATCTGGTCCTAATTTACTATTTCGGGCTCAATTCAGCACTCCTTATTGAAGAAAAACTCCCATTTGATGTTGGTGGGAATTGTTTCTGCATAAGGAGCACTGAGAAGGGCTCTTAAATACTAACAGCAGCCTTTTAAAGACAATCTTTTCTGAGCCACCAACATGGAACATAGGTTTTAAATGTTAAAGAACTTCTCATTACCTTATTCCATTTTCCTCCATTGAGATCCAGTGGTGGTTTTAGTCTTCAAACATGAATTTTTAACAGTGAAAAGGCCAGTCCCCTTAGTTAAATTTTTCTTTTTCAACCCTCTTGAGGCTGTTTTACCAGCATGGAGGGAAGACGAAATAGCTACTTTGTGCTCCAAGCTATCCTTTCTGGACTTGGCAGTAGCATAGCATTATTGGTAATGGCCCTATGTATCTATATCAATATCTATATCTATATATGTAATGAGAACTGTTTTTCATTAAGCTACAAAGCCAAATCAAGGAAACACTGACCTCAGTCCAATTCAAGGGACAGATAAAACTTTTGCACAACAGCCTGCAGACTGACATAGAAAGTTTTCCCCACCTTGAGAGAAAGAGAGAGAGATAAATATCTCCTGATATATTTTTTTTTTTAATTCTTTGACTGCCCCTTGAAACTTACACTGCTAACATGCCTTTTATTCTCAATTCCTTAGGAACTGTCAGTTGCAAGGTACATTAATGTCACTAGTAGTATATGCACCTACATAAACTGCAGTCTGAGCTGCTGCTGTCCAACGCAGTTTCCTTAACTTCATTCCAGTACCAGTCCAGGAGGCAGGGAGGATAAAAGAAGGTAGAAAAGTAGAAAACCATGCCACCTAGAGCCACCTTTTGATTGCAACCTCCTCTGTTGGGCTCTCAGGAAAAGGGTACAGAGACACCCTCTTCCAATACCCTAAAGCTGGGAATCTGAACCTCTGTAGTGCCAGAGGAAAAAGCAGTGGTTTTTACTATCAGCAGCTTGCTGAGTCTCCTCATTTATTCTGTGGAAAGAAGAGATGAGAAACATGTTGAGGATGTGCTCAGGTAAGCAAAATCTTAGCATGGAACTAAATCAATCACTGTCATTCCCAGCTATTGCCGTACCACTGTCCCCTGCCGACATCATTGAGCTTCCCTCATATTGTCAGAAGCCTATGAGGCTCATGTAATATAACAAGTCCTGTGGAGCACCAATATCCAGTCACTCCAGGATTGGCCCACATAACATTTCAATAGAATATACCATTTCTCCCTAAATCAACAAATTCTGCACCAGTGTAGACATGCATCCCATTGAAAAAATTTTGAGTTGCTGAGCCAGGCAGATTGGAAAGAAAAATGCCTGTTACTTATATTACAGTAGTACCTAGGTGCTCCAACAAGACTGATGCCCTGTTGTAGAAGTTACTCTATAAATACCTAGAAAGAGACAGTCCCTACCCATAGACCTTACAGTCAAAATAATGAAGACAGAAAAAGAATGGGAGGAGAAACAGTTACAGGGGAAGTAAGTTGTCCACAATCTCACAGCATGTCCGTGGCAGATCAGGGAATAGAGCCCAAGTCTCCCATGTTCCAATTCCGTACCCCATCTATCACACTGTAGCTGCTGAGTTGTACATTTTGCTTCTTTGCTTGTGTTAGTCTTTTACTGTCTGTTTCTAGTAGGGCTGTCAAGCAATTAAAAAAATAATCGCGATTAATTGCACTGTTAATAATAGAAAACCATTTATTTAAATATTTCGGATGTTTTCTACATTTTCAAATATATTAAGTTAAATTAAAATGCAGCATACAAAATGTACAGTTCTCATTTTATACTTATTTTTTATTACAACCTAATACAAGTACTGTATAGTGCAATCTCTTTATCATGAAAGTTGAACTTACAAATGTAGAATAATGTACAAAAAATAACTGCATCTAAAAATAAAACAATGTAAAACTTTAAAACCTACAAGTCCACTCAGTCCTACTTCAGCCAATTGCTCAGACAAACAAGTTTAGTTACAATTTGCAGGAGATAATGCTGCCAGCTTCTTGTTTACAATGTCACCTGAAAGTGAGAACAGGCATTCGCATGACACTGTTGTAGCCTGCATCGCAAGATATTTACATGCCAGATGCACTGAAGATTCGTGTGTCCCTTCATGCTTCACCGTTCCAGAAGACACGTGTCCATGGTGATGACAAGTTCTGCTCGATAATGATCCAAAGCAGAGTGAACCGATGCATGTTCATTTTCATCATCTAAGTCAAATGCCACCAGCAGACGGATAATTTTCTTTTTTAGTGGTTTGGGTTCTGTAGTTTCTGCATCGGAGTACTGCTCTTTTAAGACATCTAAAAGGATTCTCCACACCTCATCCTTCTCAGATTTTGGAAGGCACTTCAGATTCTTAAACCTTGGGCCGAGTGCTTTTTCTAGCCTTTGAAATCTCACATTGGTCACTTCTTTGCATTTTGTCTAATCTGCTGTGAAAATATTCTTAAAACGAACATGTGCTGAGTTGTCATCCGAGACTGCTAAAACATGAAATACATGGCAGAAAATGAGTAAAACAGAGCACGGGACATACAATTCTCCCCCAAGGAGTTCAGTCACAAATTTAATTAACGCATTTTTTTTTAACAAGCATCATCAGCATGGAAGTGTGTCTTCTGGAATGGTGGCTGAAGCATGAAAAGGCATACAAATGTTAAGCATATACGGCACATAAATACCTTGCAGCGCTGGCTACAAAAGTGCCATGTAAACGCCTGTTCTCACATTCAGGTGACATTGTAAATAAGAAGCAGTCAGCAGTATGTCCCATAAGTGTAAGCAAACTTGTTTGTCTTAGCAATTGGCTGAACAAGAACTAGGACTGAATGGACTAGTAGGCTCTAAAGTTTTACATCATTGAGTTTTTGAGTGCAATTATGTAACAAAAAATCTACATTTATAAGTTACACTTTCATGATAAAAAGATTGCACTACAGTACTTGTATGAGGTGAATTGAAAAATAGTATTTCTTTTGTTTTTCATTTTTACAGTGCAAATATTTGTAATAAAAAATAATAATATAAAGTGAGCACAGTACACTTTGTATTCTGTGTTGTAATGGAAATCCATATATTTGAAAATGTAGAAAAACATCCACAAATATTTAATAAATATCAATTGGTATTTTATTGTTTAACAGTGCAATTAATCATGTTTAATTTTTTTAAGTTAATCGCGTGAATTAACTGTTATTAATCAACAGCCTTAGTTTCTAGTTGTGCTGGCATTGGCTATGGTTCTTTTCCCTCTCCTGAGCAACCTCTTAATGTGCATGTTTTGGCATGCAAATAGCAGTGATGTCAGAGAGATGGTAGTGTCTTTCACTCAGGCTTCAGAGGGAAACCTTCATTTCTGTTTTTATTTAAAAAAAAAATGAGGTTTTAAAAAAAAATTAAACTGCCGCGGTAAGTGTCCATTAATCATATGTCTACACATCTTTTTAAAATTTAAGTCCACACTAGAGCGCTTATAGCAGTGCAGCTGTACTGATGCAGCTGCACTGCTGTAAAATCTCTAGTGTAGCCCCTCTTTGCCGACGAGAAATACCTCTCCCATCGACATAATTAATCCACTTCTAAGGAGCAGCAGTAGCTACATCAACGGGAGAAGCTCTGCTGCCGACAGGCCGGCGTGGACAGTGCTCTATGTCAGTGTAACTTATATTGCTCAGAGGAGTGTTTTTATTTTTATTTTTTTTCACACCCATGAGCGACATAAGTGGTAGTATAGGCGTAGCCGAAGTCCCTACACTCAAAATACGTTTGCAGCTTACCTTCAAGCTTTGTGTTAGCTTAAAACCTAAGTATGGCTATTTTCATCACTTCTTAGGGTTTTTCTTTAAATGGCTTGGAGGCCAAAATAGAGCTTCTAGAGCAAAGTAGTTGTCTGCATGTAATAAAGAAGCCATCTTAGCTGGTAAAGTTCTGTGTCCACTAAACTTCCCTTCCTAGTCCACTGTCATCAGAGAAATGACACCTCTTTTAAGTCTATACATGGGAGACATGGAATTTCATTTACACATGCTCAAACCATCACAGCTTTCATGTTGTTACTATATCTTGAAAATATTTTATAAATCTTAACTAACCCTGTCTGCACCCATGTTTGATATATATAGAAGAACATGTCTGTGTAAAAACTTGTGTTGTGGGTTTTTTTTTTAGAGATGAAGAAATTAGAACAAAATTTCTCCAAAGTCACAAAGGGAGTCAGTATTAGAAATGAGGAGTTCCTGGCTCCTAATCCCATGCTCAGGCCTCTGAATCAGTCTTCTCTATGGCTTAATATCAGCCTCTTTTGATGCATTATTGGAACTACATTGCTTTGAAGTTTGTAGTGGGTTCAGATTAATGACTCCCAGCACTAATATATATGTGTACTTCTTTATACATGACATGATCCCAGCTAGGGAATTGACAAAAAATTAAGGGTTGTTTGCTTACAAATCTGAATATTACACTTTGAGTTTAGGGAAGGGGCCTGCCTCCCAATCTTCCTCTGGCAACAGTGGAATAATCCCTCTTGGAATGTTAAATGATAACGGGAGGTGATCAGCCAGTGGCAGGAAACTTTCTCTAAATTGTACGAATTAGTATTGAAGTTTGACGACTAGAAGAAAAGAATGAGTAGCCTATTTTTTACTGGTGCATCTGAATTGTGGCAGCCCTACTTCAGGTTCCTGGTTGAATAAATTATCACTTTTTCTAGTCCCTGGTATTTTGGGGTTTTGTTTTTTAAAAAATACTTTTATATTTTGGGATTCTTGTTTATATTATAGTTTTGGTGTTTGATGACTTGAATATATTTTTTACTGTCCAATGGAAGGAAAAAAATTAAGTAAACTGTCATATACCTTATGGTATTATGATTTATTTTGTTCACATAGGTTGGAAAAAGTGGAAACATTCCAGCAGGTACTACAGTGGACACAAAAATCACCCATCCATCAGAGTTTGACTTTTACCTTTGTAGTCATGCTGGTATTCAGGTATGCTTTTATTGTGTTAATCATGTCCTCTCACTCTTGTCTATGCTATCTATTATGTCGTTACATTCCTCTGAAGAATGTTAATAAATTAGCACACAAAAAAAAACCCAAAAACCCCACACCTACCCCTAAATTCAATGGGGCCAATAAGGTATATATTGTATTTCAAAGGTCATACACTTATTGTGCTCCATCTGTTTTGTTATCTGTTTAGATTGTTAATTTTGGGGGCCAGGTACCTTGTTCTCTTTTTTTGTCTGAAAAGTATCTCACTTTTACATCTGTACAAATAAATATTTTAAGAAGAAAAAATTTCTCTTGCTTTGAATTCACTTGCAATATGTAGCAGACGGAGCGATTTTTTTTATCAGAGCCACAATTTTGTAGATCCTCTTACACACGCGTTCACACAAACAGAGGGGTATGTCTGCATTACAAAATTAAGTTTACTCAAGTTAACATCCAGCCACCACAGTAATTAAAATGATGTTTCATGTCCACACTATATTCTGTCAGTAGTGCACATCCTCACCAGGAGCACCTCCACCAACTTAACTGTGTGAGGCATTTTGGGGCACTGACGGCTGGAACCCTGTTGCCTAGGGTGCAACACCTCTCACAGAGGTTGGAGTTAAGTCGATGTAGTGGGCGATTTACATAGCCAAAATGAATATTTCCTCAAGAATGACTTGTATCATTAGCCTATTGCCTTTCAAGGTCTCTCATTTGCTCATTGCTTGAATAAATAGGTTTATCATGCAATTTACATGGGATAAAAACAGCGTCGCTTGTCACAAGAGTCTTAAAAAAGTCCTGGGCAACTGGAGGTAAGGGGTTGCCAGATTTGTATCTATTGTAAGGTGGTTTCCATCCAGTAGTTCTGTATACACACCAGCCTGGTTTGAAATTGAAAAAAGCTTAGCTATGCCATTTGGTCTCCTCTTTTCTTTGATATACTTTAAGAGGCTACCCACACCCTTAAGAAAAATCCAGTCTTTGCATATGCATGGGGCATCCTGCAACGCGTTAAGATGATTACAGCCTCCAATTGTATTAATTGTCTTCTCGTGCCACAATGAGATATCCTGTGTGTCAGGATCAAGTCCAACTCCATACTTAAGACAATTTGGATAGAAAAAGGATTAACAAATTAATGATTATAATACAGAGTGATAGACTAGCTTCCTTTGATTATATCAGCTACCATTGTCTCTCAGTTCCTTCTGTCAGCAGCTATGCTCAAGGTTTCATGCAAGGATAGATGACAACTGGTCTTTTTCGACTCTTGCCTCTAGAACAACCTACTAGAAATATGGAAACAAAACTCACTTTGTAGGAATTATTTATAGTTGGGTTAATGCTTTGCTTTTCCCTCTCAATGTCAGTTTCAAAAATGGGAAAAATAATTTACCCTTACTATCACAAGAGAAACCTGGAAGGATATTTGGCTTTATATGAAAGATCCTTCAAGTTTTTTATCCTTGGGAGTCTTCCAATACAAGATTCAATAACTCCTCACTCAATGTCCTCCCGCTTAATATTGTTTCGAAGTTACGTTGCTGCTCCATTAAGTAACATACTCGTTTAAAGTTGTGCAATGCTCACTTATAATGTCGTTTGGCTGACTTTACAAGGGAGCATTGTACAAGTTCCTCTTCTCCACCTCCTCCCCATCCCTTCCTCCCTCTCAGCGCTCCCCTTGCTGCCAAACAGCTGTTTGGCAGGGCTTAGGACTTTCTGGGAGGGAGGGAACGAGCGGGGAAGCTGCCCCTCCTCCTTCTGGCAGGCAGGACCACCCAGAACTCAGGGGCTTTAGGGACTGCAGGGCCCAGGAACAGCAGCTCTAGAGCCCTTTTCGGAATGCGGCCCCACGAGCACGGGCCAGAGGACTCAGGAGGAGCAGGGGAAGCTGCGCAGCCAGCGGACGGAGAGAAATGGCGCTTTCCTCTTCAAAGCTGGGTTGTGGGAGGGGAGCTCCCAGAATCACAACTCCCAGAATTGCAGCCATGGGGGCGGTGCCACTCTGTGCAGAGCCACCTGCACACCCCCTACACGAAAGAGGAGCTGCCTCAGATAAGTGTTCTGCACCTTCTGCCTGCCTTAGCACTGAGACTCCTCCTGCACCCCAACCCTGAGCGCCCTCCCACGCCATAACTCCCTCCCAGACCCCACACCCCACCCTGAGTGCCCTCCTGCACTTTGACTCCCTCCCAAATCCTGCACCCTGAGCCCCAGGGGTAAGCCAGGGGCACCTCTGCACCACAATACAGTATAATATATAATGCCTTTTTGTCTGCCCCCCAAAAATGTCCTTGGAACCTAACTCCCCGCATTTACATTAAATCTTATGGGAAAATTGGATTCATTTAATAATGGTTTCACTTAAAGTTGCATTTTCCAGGAACATAACTACAACGTTAAGTGAGGAGTTACTGTATTAAACAGGTACTGCTGGACTCCAGAATGTTAGTTTTAAGGGTAGAGTGGCAACACGCAGAGAATGTTGGAGATGCAAACAGTCACATGCCAACCTTGCACACTCTCTTTATACCCGTCAAAAAATGCATGTGTTCAGTGTGTGACAAAACAGAGTTCCCACTTGCATATTACCATTATCAGGTGGGCATGCATATGCAAATACATCAGATGTATGTTCCATTAAAGTGAATAACACCTAAATGAAACATGTCAGGAGGGATAGCATAGTCCCATAAGTGTCCTTAATTTACATTTTGAACCTGACCCCCAGAACTTGGACTGTGGGGTATAGTCATCACAAATGTGCTTGAGAACCTCTGTCCATCCAGCAGGAGGATGTTGGGTAAGAGAATCAAATTAGATTGATAGCATGTGATTTAGTAGAGGTAACATACTTAAAGTATAGTGTTTTTGTTTGCTTTTCCTACTAGATGTGGAAATTGAGAACTTCTGAAAAGCCTTTTTAATGACTTCTGTGATCTGCCCTTAGGGAACAAGCAGACCTTCTCATTACCATGTCCTCTGGGATGACAATCGTTTCTCTTCAGATGAACTGCAAATTCTTACCTACCAGCTGTGTCATACATATGTACGCTGTACTCGTTCCGTCTCAATCCCCGCACCAGCATACTATGCACACCTGGTTGCCTTCAGAGCCAGGTATCATCTGGTGGATAAAGAACATGATAGGTGAGTTGCGGTGTTATGAGGTGCTACAAAATTTAACAGGAAAGAGGCATGCAGCTATTTTAATCTGGGTTCTGTGGCATTCTCTCTAAGCAGTTCTTGGGTAAATTTGGTTTCCATTGAATAATAGCATCTGAAGAAGAAGAATGTTTATAATATAACTTTGTGAAATAGAAGGAAGATAATTCTTTTTTTTAATAGTATATCTATACGTATTTTCAAATATTAAAATATGTTTTAAGGGTTGTTAACTTCTGGAGTGAAGGAATCTTGTACACCTTTGGTGGTGGATTCTCTGGAAGGGTGCAGAAGTGGTCCTTCCATTGGTCCTCTTACTCAGTGGCTATGAACAGCAGCACCTTACCTCCATCAGGGAAAGCAAAACTGTACTCCCTTTTTCAAGATCCCAGTCAGTTTTGCTCCTTAAATGATCCAGTTGTGGTTCTTAGAGGATGAGGCAATATTCAAAAGAGTTGCTTTATTTGAAAATAAAATAATATATTTTAGGAAAGGTAGATTAAATAGGACTTCTCTTTTCTTTTCTTTTCTCTGTCTCAGTGCTGAAGGAAGCCACACTTCTGGTCAAAGTAATGGCAGAGATCATCAAGCACTTGCTAAAGCAGTTCAAGTTCATCAGGACACGTTACGTACCATGTATTTTGCTTAACATGTTTTAATGTTTAGCGATTCAGTAGAGTTGGATTCACGTGAGACCAGCTGCACTTAGACCAACAGTTGCCCAAGCTACAGTGACAGCCAGCAATGAGTGATGCATCTTTATTGTATTAGTTTTTTCCATTTGCAAGAAAGCCTTCCGTCTGGAATTTCAGACTTCATTATGAACTGCAGACCCGTACAAAACCCCACAGTTGTTGGAAATGTGGTTTGCCAAAATCTCTAAGCTGCTTGTCAGAAAACAGACCCATATTTTGTAGTTAAATCAAAAGCTATGATCTCAGGGCTAAAAACAAAACTTTTTCATGTAGTTTGCTATTCAATTTATTTGTGTGTTAATAATTTGGAAATATCTTATTCACATCAAATTTGACGGGCTCAGATGCTGTGAGCTTGCTTTTAAAACAAAGAAAGAAAAGGAAAAGCACTACTTGGGTTTTTATGAAGCCTTGATCATTCTGGATGCATTTACAAAAGTTTTATTTTCAAAGTGCAAAAAGATAATAATTCTGGTCCTCCACTGTCTTACAGGATCATTCTGTATGTTTAAGAACAAATGTATTTCTGAAATTTGTTCTTGAATGTCTTTTTTGTGCTGCATTTAAAGATGTTTTTCATAGACTTATGAAATAATTTCAGAAAAAAATGAACTTGTATCTGAACCTTTAATAGCTCCAGTGAGATTGGCCAAAAAAAAAAAAAAAAAAGTGCCATTTTAAATTTTTTTAAACTTTTTTTTTTTTAAATCATACTGACAGCTAATCATAGAATTTGTCCTATAGGACTGTGACACTTATTTTCCAAAGTTTCTAAAGAATACGGGTCTGTGGTGATAAACACAGTACAATCCTTCACTGTTATGTTTGAATTTTGGTAAATTTTATATGTTTCACAGTATTCATGTGATAGACTAGATGCTATTATTTATTTTATTTACTAAGGCGTGCCCATCGTATTTCTGTTAACATATCAAGAAAGCTTTGGATTTTAGACATTAAAACTTACCATGGAGACATTATTATTCAAATACAGGAATATGCAATTGACTTTGATATGACAGAGGTCAGAGATACATACAGTGTATATTGTATAGCTTGTAATTTCTGGAAAGATTTTTTCAGCATGCACACATGGCAGGTTTCACCTGTGCATTCAGAGAGAGACACACCTTGAGACCAACATTCTCCATCCATTCAAGCACAAAATAATTCTTCTTTATTTATTTGTTGATTATTGGTGAAGCAGCAGTTCAAATTGAGGAGAATGGTTCACACTATATAGTTAAGCTTGCCAAACTTAATAGAATCTATGCAGTAAAATAACTCTTAGGAAACCGTTGAAGTTTACTTGTGGAAGAAAATGAAACTCTTTGTTATACATAAGGTCAATAGTATGAGTGAGATTTTTGCCATTCCCTTAGGAGAAGTATTAATTAAAACTGATAATTATTAGACATATATGCTTCTGTTAGTTTGCACACTGGGTTCATATACATCATAATACATGTATAAACCATTGCACTAATTGTGACACCATAAACAATTTTAGAAGAGGATGGGGGGGAAAAACCCGAAAGTTGTTTATGCTGACTTGATTTTGTTTAATGTTCTCATATGCTAAATCAAGTACATATTAAGCATGTAGATTTTTTTTAAGTTGCATTCTCTTGCTCTGTCTTATTCAGCTCTCTCTTTCCCTTCCCCTAGCAAACACATTTACCTCTAGCATCAAGGTGGGCAAACAGCCTCATCGAGAATTAGTGTCAGTGCCATATTTTGTATAGACTAGAACTGTTTGCAGTTGAGTAAGCCAGAAAATGCCCAACTTTGCTGCCTAAAAGGTTTAGGTGCATAATTTTGTGCACAAGGTCAGGTCTGCACCTTATAGCACAGCATGCTGTTGCTCGTGTTGTTTGGCTGAAGCAACAAAGTAAATTCTGTTAATGGATGAGTCAGTCATATGTACATCATGCTAGTTTATTATTCCTGTCTTGCTGTTGAAATCAGTGAGCCAGAACCTGTTCTCAGTTATAGTTGTGTAAATACTGGTATTCCTGATTATACTGGTAACTGAAAATAGAATTCAGCTCTTTGTAATTACTAAGAAGGTTATAAAAGCCTCCACTAAAACAAATTTAGCTGATTTGCAGTAGCTTTTCTATGATGGGTGTATTGCACTTTTCTCTATAGCATTTTGAGCAGTGTAGAAATTCATTGCAAGCTTTAATTTTGGCACATTATCAGACAATTGTATGAGTTATTCTTTAAGAAGTTAAAATAGTCAGCCATTTTTAAAATTCCACTGGTGGTTCTTGCTATTCCTTATGATTAGGTGCTCAGGATGATACTTATCATCTTATTCTCCTCTTTCCCTACTGCACAAACCTGGAGTAAATTACTTTATGTGGGCAACCAGATACAGCAAGGATCCGCCTCAATCTCACATCCTGAATTCAAGGGTAGATCAAAGGGCTATGGTGCCTCCTCTTGTGGCTTCTGTTCTAGTCTATGGGCTAGAATACCAGTGCTTCTCCAATGTGGGAGTTCTGGTCTACTGGCTCTGTGCACAGAACCAGAAGCCCCCACTCCAAAGACCCTAACATGCAGCCCAGATACCCAAAAGACCTGGGTGCAGAGGATTGCAGTGGGGGCTCTTCAGACACTCCACCAAAGTGTCTGTTGCCACAGTGTCCTATTAGCATAAATGGGAATTGTGTGCAGTTCCCTAAAATGTAATGAAGTATGCAAACCCCTGAGGAATGATTGTCAGTATGGTGGGACTGGGGAGTTTACAGTTTGTAGATACATATATTAGCTAGATTGCTCTAATTTTAAAAATGGCTTGGATTTTTTCCTAATGAAATATACAGTGAATTAGTCCATCATATAATTTTATTGATTTAAATATTCTTAGGAAAAGTTTTTTTAATGGGCAATGCACTTTGAAAAGTAGGCACTCTGTGTGCATAATAACAGCTTTTTATAAAGATTAATATAAACAACATGCATAGACCAAAACAGCTCCAATCAAATAAACAATACACCTTTATCCTTTTCAGTTTACTCCAGACTGCAAGGACATCAATATCTCTGGTAAACGTGTATAAATTTACCCACAAAATATTCTCTCTAAAAACTAAGGAAAAGTATTTACAAATTATTGTGTATACGAAGTTTAGGATTGTGACACATTCCCACAGATGCTATTGAATTCATAGGTAAGGCTGATAGTTTTAACCATTATGTCACTACTTCAAATTCAACTCAGGTCAGCAGTAACCAAAAGTACTTACTATCTGCAGTTCGTTATCCTATGCAAAAAGATATCTAACTCCAGTTGCTAGAGAACCATGAAACAGACCCTCTTCTGTTACAGTGGTTCTACTCTGAGCTACATTTGCACCAATTGTGGCAATGGCATTTTGTATCTTGGTCTAACAATTGGTACAAATTGGCCTTCTTGTTAGCAAAATCAGGTCAGGATTGAACAGTGTGGAATAATTGTGCATTCACAACGTAGTGTTTTGTGGAAAAACAGGATCCAAGCTCTACAGCTGTCAATCTCAGATCCTTTATTAGCATTATATTTATATAAAATGATTCGTATGAAAAAGGCTGATAACAAGTGATGGACATGTTAGAAATAGGTACGTGAAGCCTTACATTGTAGGAAAGCGGGAGCCTGGGGGGGGGGGTATGTGTTGGAAAATGAAGGGATAAACAATTATGAGTTAAGTGTCAGCAACCACTTTGAATTTCCTGCCTTATTTATACCTAATATTAACACTACTGAAACAGAGAGAGATTACAGAAGCTAATAGAAATGCTGCTATTCAAAGGTGCAGAACAAAACCAGCAAAGATAACATATTCAATGGAAGCCTTTTTTAAAAACAAGCTAGGTAACAAACTACTATTGGGCTCTATGGTGCCTTTTTAGGTACTCCTGGTGTTTGGGGCTGATGGAAGGTTAGAAATCATAGAATATCAGGGTTGGAAGGGATCTCAGGTGGTCATCTAGTCCAAGCCCCTGCTCAAAGGGGGACCAATCCCCAGACTTTTTTTTTTTTGTTTTTAAACCCCAGGTCCCTAAATGGGCCCCTCAAGAATTGAACTCACCACCCTGGGTTTAGGAGGCTAATGCTCAAACCACTTAGCTATTCCTCCCCCTCAATGCTGAGCCACTGGGATTGCTCAGTCACAAAGCCTTCTGGAGCACCTGGGGAACCTGTTGACTCACTCTCTTTAAGAGGTTGTGCTCTGCTAGCAGTTGTTGGCAGGGGATGGAGTTACACTTCTGTGTTCTCCCCTCTGCCCTCTTTGGGTTAACTGTTTGAGGTAGCCCTATGCAGTCCTTGCACCTTCTCTTCCCCTCCTGCTTTGCCCTAGCCTATGTGTAGGTTCATATTTGTCAGTTTGTCTTAGCATGCATAGTTTTGACTTGATTTAGACTAAAATACTTTAACACCAGTAATTAAATGTTTTATTAATTATTGCATAGATCACTGGAATAGTTGGTAATCTGTTTTCCAAAACCTTTTCATATCGACTTGCATATTTCTAGACCTGTCACGAGAAAAGTCTTCAGGTGGCTTTTGTCAATTGCCTAAGTCACAAGGAGGTGTTGTGTGATAATCTGCTTTAGCCCACTTGCAAATTTTCCAGGTAATTATGATGAAAGAAGTTCCCACTGTATAAATGGGAGGGGGGCGTTTCTTGACCCATTCCCCTCCTTTTACTCTCAAACATATCTTTCACAATTATTTAACCCAAAATTTGTCTAACATATATTTAGTGTTTACATTTGATTAAGTTATTGCAGTAAATCTTATGGCCCTTGTATATATTTAAAGGAGTAGTCCGAGCCAAAGAAGGATTGATAAAAATGATACGTTTATTAGTAAATCACTTTTTATTATTAGGATGAAGGGTAAAATTTTCAAAAAGTTTTAAATGACTTTTGAAAATGGCACTAAAGCCCATATTTTTCAAGGTCTTTAGGCATTGTGACACTGAGCACAGCAACATCTAAATATCTTTAAACATCTGGGCCCTAGTCAGTTAGGCTCCAAAGTGCCTACATCATTTCTGAAAATGTAACTTAAGTTCTTCGAGAGAGATGTCCCTGTGGGTGCTTCGCTCTAGGTGTCGGTGCGCCCTTGCGCCTTTGATCGGAGATTTCTGCAGCAGTACTCATAGCGGCCACGCATGCTCAGAGCCTGGCCCCCGCTCTGAGTATACGTCTAGTGAGCATGCGCGGCCGGTTCCCTCAGTTCCTTCTCTACCGTCCCCGGCTTGAGATGGAGCTCAGCAGACTCCTTAAAAAATTTCTTTCCTGATTTTAAAATAACTTGTAGTTAGACAGTTTCTTGTTAGTTAGTGTTACCTACCTTTTTTTCTACTGTTAAAAAAAAAAAAAGTTGTTCTCTCAGCCGCTTCAGATATGCCTGGCTCCACAGGCTATAAGCGCTGCTCCTCCTGTAAGGACACTATCCCTCTCTCCGATGGACATTCACAGTGCATAAAATGTTGGGGGAGACCTATATTCCCTCAAAATGTGCTCACTGCACTAAACTAAGCTCCAGAGCGACAGGGAGATAAAACTTAAACTTATTTTACTTCAAAGATCCCAAGGGTCCGCCTCAGACCCTGGCGCGGACTCTGCCTCCGCTCACCGACACAGCTCTCCCACTTCTAAAAAGCAGAAGAAAGCAGCAAAACGAGGACACCTTCTGTCAAATTCAAAAGAAGCCCTTAGACACAAACCTTCTCCGGTCAGATCCACAGTCTCCTTACTAGTGCTCCCCTGCCTGACCACGTTCGACGAGCCGGGCTCCTCCGGCACCACGTTAAACCCACCTGTGCTTTCGGCGGCAGCGCGAGGCTCCGGTGCCGAGGTGACAGGCTTTCAGTTGCCTGCCTTGATTATGGCACCTATCGCCACCACGATGAATGCGGTGCCGACAAATCAGGCCCCCCCTGAGGCACCGCAGCCTGCTATTAATAGCACGGCACTGACTACAGCACCTGCATTAACAGCGCTACTTGGCACAGAGACAAGACTAAGAACTCCGGTGCAAGCCCGGGTTCCCTCACAGCAATTCTATCAGCCTTCACCTTCAGCTGCCTCAGCGCTGCAGTTTACCCAGTCAAGTGACCTCCTAGTGTCACCTATGCTGCAATCGCCCTTCCTTAAAGACTGCTTCTCCCTTACAAATGATTCAGGGTCAAAACAGCCTTCCTCCAGTGAGGAGGAGTCTGAACTACAGGGTGATGTTTCAATACAGAATCCTATCCTCGGAGTCCTGTCACCCGTGGGAACAGGAAAATTGTCTCAGACTACCCTCAGACCCTGCCTCCTGGTGTGTTAACCCCTGAATGGCGTCACCTATGCCTTTTCCACCACCATGGCAGTATTGGGCCCCATGGACATCTTTCCCTCGGCAGCACACCCTCTATTCCGATCCGACGAGACGCGATCATCCAAATCATATGACTCACTTGGCTGCGCCCTCCCATGCTCAGGATCAATTAACTCCTGCTTCTGACCCAGTACCAACTGCAGTACCAACTGAAACAATGCCTGAAGAAGCTTTACTTCCCTCCCCTCTACCGCCCTTAGACGATTTTTCGAAATTCCAGGATCTCTTTAAAAGGGTTGCCAGCGAGCTTAGAATCAATCTAGAGGAAGTACCGGACCAACAACATGAGTTAACGGACATCCTGCAACCCTCTTCTTCATCCAGACTGGCATTACCAATTAATGCAGCCGTTCTGGAATCTGCTAAGTCCATCTGGCAGGCTCCAGCCACAAGCCAGCCTACCTGCAAACAAGCGGATCGTAAATACTTAATTCCCTCTAAGGGCTCTGAATTCCTTTTCTCACATCCTGCACCAAACTCACTGGTAGTGGACACAGCCAATCAAAGGAACAAAGAACAGTATTTCTGCCATACCCCAGCCAACAAGGAAGGCAAACGCTTAGACCTGCTGGGTCACAAAGTGTATGCCTCTTCAACCTTACAATTTCGAATGGCCAATTATACCGCAATTCTGGCAAAGTACAACCATAGAAACTATAACAAGTTCATGGACTTTATTGAACACATTCCAGCCTACAAGAAACAACAGTTTACAGCTTTAGTTTCCGGGGGCCAAATCATATCATGCACAGCTCTTCAAGCAGCTCTGGATTCAGCCAATAACACAGCAAGATCCACTGCTACGGTGGTTGTCATGCGCAGAAGTTCATGGCTCTCCTCTTTCCTCTTGAGGTTCAGAGCACCATAGAGGATCTCCCTTTTGATGGTGATAAACTCTTTGCTTCCACCACTAATAAGGTGCTCCACTCAATGAAGGACTCAAGGGCAACTCTTCGATCCTTAGGCATCCAAACCCCTACAACCAGAAGGCGACAGTATAGATATCAACCTTACCACCATCCACGCTACCCCCCATATACTCAGCATTTCCCAAGATCTCAGGATCAACAACAACAACACCAACGCCAGAGATCCAGATACCAGCAGCGTCGCCCCAATTCTTCCGGAATGCCCCAACTTCCTCCAACTAATAAGCAGATTTGAACCTTTGATCGAGGGTCTCGTAAACATCGTCCCAACTTCTGCGTTTGCACTGCCTACAACTATCTTTGGACACCGCCTACAGCCATTTTTGCTCCAATGGCAGAATATTACCACGGACAAGTGGGTTCTAGAGGTCATCACAACTGGGTATTCTATCCCCTTCCTCTCCTTACCTCCCACCCACCCACCCTCCCTGTCCCTCTTCAGGGACACCTCTCACAAGCGACACCTCCAGCAAGAAGTACAACATCTCCTTCACCTGGGTGCTATCGAATTTGTGCCTGAATGCTACAAGGGGAAAGGGTTCTACTCCCCTTATTTCTTAACAGAAAAGAAAACTGGAGGATGGCGACCTATCCTCGTCCTCAGGAGGCTCAACAAATTTGTCAAAAAGCAAAAGTTCAAGATGGTTACTCTCACCACCATAATTCCAGCCCTGGAGCAGGGTGATTGGTTTTCAACCCTCGACCTACAAGACACCTATTTTCATGTCACTGTCCACCCAGCCCACAGATGTTTTCTTCGTTTTACCCTCGGTTCAGCGCATTTCCAATACAGAGTTCTACCATTCGGCCTTTCCACTGCCCCTCGAGTTTTCTCCAAGCTCCTAACGGTAGTCACTGCCTACCTCAGGAAAAAAGGAGTCATAATATTCCCTTACCTCGACGATTGCCTCCTGAAGGCCTCCATGTTTGACGAGGCCCTCCATTTCACACAAATCACTATTGAGTGCTTCCAATCCCTGGGCCTGCAAATAAATGAAAGCAAATCCACATTAAGTCCTACCCAGCACCTGGTCTTTATAGGAGCGAGCCTCGACTCCACAACCGGACAGGCATCTCTCCCACCCGACCGATTCAATACCATAAAACTGCTGGCTACAAGACTTCGCAACAGCCCCTGGGTCACTGCCCGAGACTGCCTCCAACTACTAGGGCACATGTCCTTATGCACTTTCGTGGTCCAGAACGCACGTCTCTACATGAGGTGCTTCCAAGCTTGGCTGGCCACGGTTTACAGACCAAATATGCACTCATTAAACAAACTACTGGCCATACCCTACTGAGTCAAAGACTCTCTCATATGGTGGACAGTTCCCTACAGCCTCTGCTCTGGAGTCCCCTTCCTCCAGGCCCCCCCAACTCTGATGATGGCGACTGATGCATCTCTCACAGGCTGGGGGGCCCACATCTCTCACCAAACAGTTCATGGGCTATGGTCTCATTCCGAGACCTCCCTGCACATAAATGTTCTAGAACTTCGAGCTATACGAAATGCCTGCCGCTGCTTCCTTCCACTAATCAAGAATCAGCATGTACGCATAATGACAGACAACATTGCCTGCATGTTCTATGTAAACAGACAAGGAGGGGCTCGTTCCCACTCTCTTTGCTCAAAGGCCATAAAACTCTGGAATTGGTGCCTTGTGAACCACATCCGCATATCAGCTGCTTATCTCCCGGGGTGATGAACACCACTGCCGACGAGTTAAGCATACGTTTCCCTTCAGAGCACGAATGGGAGATAGACGAGGAAGTCATTTACAACATATTTCAAACTTGAGGTCACCCAACCATAGACCTCTTCGCAACCGCGAAAAACATGAAATGCCTCAATTTTTGCTCCAGGGTGGGACTGGGCAAACACTCTCTCAGAGACGCATTCATGATCTCATGGCACCGGGACTTAGCTTATGCATTTTCCCCAATACCATTGCTCAACAGGGTCCTCATAAAGATATGAACGGATCTTGCCAGGGTGATCTTGATCGCACCTTCATGGCCGAGACAACCATGGTTCCCTTTCCTCACCAGAATGTCAGTTTGCCCACCGATCTCCCTGCCTCTCATCCCGAACCTCTTATCACAGCAACACGGCCGGCTTCTTCACCCCAATCTCTCCATGCTTCATCTCAAAGCCTGGTACCTGCATGGTTCTCCCAACGAGAACTAGACTGTTCCGACCAAGTTCAGAGGGTACTTCTACACAGCAGAACACAATCCACCCATACCACCTATCTCCGAAAGTGGAAACGATTCACAAAATGGTGCTCAACTAAACAACTGTCTCCTACCTCGGCACCTCTTCCCTGCATACTCGACTATCTATTGGACATTAAGCAATCCGGCCTTTCCTTCAGCTCCATCAAAGTCCACTTAGCTGCCGTCACAACCTTTCATGATACAGTTGACAATACCTTGGTCTTCGCTCATCCCATCACCAAGCGTTTCCTGAAGGGACTCCAAACCCTATATGCAGACATTAAGCCACTTATCCCTCCATGGGATCTTCACCTAGTATTGTCCTGTTTAACTCATCAACTCTTTGAGCCCTTAGCCACCTGCTCCCTCTTGCACCTCTTGATGAAAACAGCCTTTTTGGTGGCCATTACCTCCGCCAGACGGGCAGGCGAGATAGCAGCCCTTATGGCAGATCCACCATATACGCTCTTCTTCAAGGACAAAGTTACTCTACGCCTACACTCAAAATTCCTTCCAAAAGTTCACGCTTCATTTCACATCAATGAACCAATACATTTACCAACTTTCTTTCCGAAACCACATGCAAACTCCTTCGAAGCCACAGTGCACACACTTGATGTGCGCAGGGCCTTATCCTTCTATTTGGACAGAACCAAACCCTTCAGAAACTCTCCTAGACTCTGTCTCCATCGCAGAGTGCTCCAAAGGCATGGCTATCTCTACCCAGAGACTTTCGAACTGGATCTCCGATTGCATACGACTCTGCTATCAGATAAAAAACATTACACCTCCAGCACTGATAAGAACACATTCCACTAGATCTGTATCTACCTCTGTAGCCTTCTTACGTAAAGTACCATTGTCTGACATTTGTAGAGCAGCCACTTGGTCCTCCGAGCACACATTTGTCAAACACTATGCCGTTACTCAGGGCCCTCTCTCTGACACTCGATTAGGCAGGGCAGTATTATCTACTGCATTCCTGCCAGACCCGAAGTCCCTACCTCCTTGAGATACACTGCTTCAAAGTCACCTAGAGTGGAGCACCCACAGGGACATCTCTCGAAGAAGAAGAGGATATTACTCACCTTGTTCAGTACCTAACGTTCTTCGAGATGAGTGTCCCTCTGGGTGCTCCACTACCCACCCTCCTCCCCTCTACTTCGGAGTTGGGGTAGCCTCCGTTGTAGAGAAGGAACTGAGGGAACCGGCCGCGCATGCTCACTAGAGGTATACTCAGAGCAGGGGCCAGGCTCTGAGCATTCGTGGCCGCTACGAGTACTGCTGCAGAAATCTCCGATCAAAGGCACGGGGGTGCACCAACACCTAGAGTGGAGCACCCACAGGGACACTCATCTCGAAGAACGTCAGTTACTGCACAAGATGAGTAACCTCCTCCTCTGACATCACTCAGGCTTTTTTGAAAATTTAATCCAAATTTTGTCTGGTTTGTATGTGCACTCAGGATCAAATTGTAATCACAAGTGCATGGCACTTTGCTGGATAACTCAAATTTTCTTTTGCATTTATGGATTGCAGCAGTAAATTCCTCAAGTTAAATAGTGATGTGCACCACACATTATTGGAAACCCAAATCTTCTCGCAGTAGGTCACTAGCAAACATCTTGTTGACTACAGTGAGACTGAGAGCAAGAAGAGGCCCTTCATTAGAATCTGCCTTTTTTTCTTGAAAATTTCAGTTAGATGCTGTAGGTTACAGTGCATGTTTAATAGATTGCTTTCCGTCTGATTAAAAATGCTGACGTTTTAAGACTAGAATTGGCCAGTCCTGCAGCTTTTACTCATGCAAAACTCACACTAAAATCTATCAGTTATGCACAAATTATAAATGCAGGATTGGGACCTTTATTGGGAGATGTAGATGGAAATGTTGGTCTTTTTGACATAATCCAGAGAACACTTCTGGTGGTATAGACAAGCCATAAGACTGTTTATAATGTAAGAGATTTCTTACACATGAGAAAAGGAATGTAAATAAGTTCTCTCTCCAGGTTTTCACACTCAATGCCAGTTGTAATTAGATTATAAATAGTCTTTTTCATTGTTTTTTCTATTTTGAAAATTTCTTCAAAAGTAACATCTCCTTTGGTTTAATCAACACTGTGGTTGTTAGCTCCAGTCTGACTTTTTCAGTTTCTAACACAGGACAGTATATTTTTGATTTTTATATTCTATTTAGTAACTTGCTTCTAAATGCATACCTACAATCTTTTCTAAGGAAAATTTCAATTTAAACAGAAAATAATTGCACTGATTTTTTGAAAACTTCCCTTTTACTGTAACAGACTCTTTTGCATCTGCTGTAGCTGATTGAAAATACTGTAAATAGTATTATGAAGAGCAAAACATTGAAATGTTCTGAATACCATTTGTTGTTGTACTTGCATTTTTAGAGATACTGCCCAGTTTACAGTATTAAGATATGAGCTGTATATGTTTCTTTAATTTTATTACACCTTCTCATTTTGCATGTGATACATCATAAAAGGGTACAGTTTCTCATTTGCTTTCTGTCATATGGAAAGAGTCAGTTTTTTGTCCTTATTTACATAACGATTCTTCCCTAACCGTCTCCCTTCTAGCCATGTTTTTCCCCACCATGCTGCACAAAATATAAAAACATTTTGAAGTTACCAAAATTCAGTTTGTTTGCCTATCTTTAATATCACTGGTAGATAATTAATAGCACTAATACCTGTGCTAATAACCATAGCTCTGTAATGCATTTTTTTCCCTAGCTCCTACCAGCACTTGATTCTGGCATCAGATTCTAAAGAATTAGTCTGTGATGCAGTGTTACTAGAATCATAGACATTAGAGATGGAAAAGCCTAATGTAGCATCTAGGCTATTCCTCTGCTGGTGCAGAATTGTTCCCTATAGTATATTTTTAGAGCTGTGACTTAAGAGACAGGGCTACCAAGTTGCCTTCTTGGTCACCCACATTAGAAAGCCACCAGTCTAGTGATTTGCATTAATTGATTTTTTGTTTCTTTAATTCTTAGAGGCTGGAGAGACCAAAACTGCAGCACTGCTACTGTTGTTTTATACACAGTACGTTGTTAAATCTCTCCTCTCAGCTCTAAGGCTTAATGGCTGTAGTATATAGCACCTTGAAAAGTCTCAAAGTGAGTCATTTTTAATCCAAAAGTTTGTGTTTAATGGTGTAAAGTGTAATCCATGATATAACATTTTAAGTTCTTCGGCTGTTTTTCCCCCATGTTTCTTTGTCTGGAATGTTAAAGTAAATGTAATGGCTTGGCCAAATCACTACAGAGGGTGATTGCCTATCATTCTTTAGTTCGCAGCCAGGTGCAGTTAAAAGCTACCTCCTATATTCTTCCACAGATTAATATTTGCTTTTGAAATGCAACTGTCGTTTGTTGTAAACAGCCAAAATATTCCCAAATGAGCTGAATTTTTTGCTTCTGGCTTGAGAACTTATGTGCCATACTGTGATTCTCAATATCTGCTTGCCACTTATTATTTTTATGTGGAGTAGGTTAGGATGGTGTTAATGGAATGCTGTTTGTCAAAGTTTTGGAAATAGTGAGGCAACTGATTTCACAAGTCTGGCATGTTCATTTTCATTCATGTTTACTTTTTGTTAATAGGGATACAACCTTAAAATAGTCAGCTCTTGTAGTAGTTGTGTTTTCACACTGCTGTTTCCAAGCAAAAATTGTCTTCATGTGTTAGCACTATACTTTGCTGAAAAATATATCATGTTTTAATTGAAGGTGACATTGAAGGTGCTTGAAACATATTTTGAAGCTGAGACAAAAATTATGTATTAGAATATTTTTTAAAAATACCTTTTAGGTAATTTTGAGATTGTAACCATGAAGATACTATATTCCAAGTGATAAGGATATAAATTTTAAACACAGAAAATGTCTTGAATATGTTTTGTATTGTGAATATGTTCTCTCAATAACGTGCAAGGCCTTGGCCACACCTCAGATCTTAAAATAAGTGCACATACACAAAAGGTGCTTTGAATGATCTGAACCTGAACTGTAGAAAACTGTGTTAATACATCATGTTTTGTTTACAATGAATCCAGACAAGCTTCCTTATTTTTTATTTAACCACTTCGTTGTCAGAAATTTTATCAACTTATGCACAGTACATTAGCCCAGTATTATAGCAATTTTCTAAATTTCACATTGTTTAAAAATAATTTGGCTCTTTAAGCTACAGAAGTTGGCAAGTGAGAAGTAATCAATATATTTTTTGCTATTTCTTCTCACAGAAATGCTTGGTCATGGCACCCATGGACACTAGTATAAGTTGTGCGTATGAAAGGGAGAATTAGACTCATTGGTGTTCCAATAATTAACAAATCGGTCTAAAAATTAAAAATAGTCTAGTATATTGATTGGCTGCTCATAGATTCACATCCCAAAAAGTAGGCTTACCAAGTAGCAGCTATTCATGGGCAGAATCCTTGAGACTGCTGAGTTTTTACTCTGCCCTTACTCAGGCAAAATGCAGAGTGATCGTGGAGCATAGGATTTGGCCCCATGTACAATAGCTACTTTTCAGAAGACATTTCAGTACATCTGGTGTTATGGATTCTTGTGTCATCTTTATGCCATACGGGTTCTAGAAGTACCACTGAGTGTTCCACAGTGCAGATTTATTAAGCGTAACACACCAAGAGCCTATCTTCATAACATAATAATATTATTTGTTACCTTTTGGATAATTGGCTGTCATTACCAAACCCAGGCCCAGATCATCATCTGGAAAGAGGGAGCCTTTTACAGACGGATGCGTATGAGAGAGAAAACTCAACCTCTACACTTTTTCTGCCCTATTTTCCAAGGACGATAGCTGTAGGGACTGGCTATGGAGACTGTTCTCCAGAGCACTGCTTATCCTGCATTTATTCAAAGGAGAGTTAATGTTGCTCCCTGTAGGTTCTCTTTGTGGCTTCTATTAACCAGATACAAGGTGCCAACCCAAAAGCAACACAGCTCTTGGGGTAGGTGGGCAATACATCAATCTGGAAGCAAAAATCAAACGTTCAAACCGCTCCTGCTGGAACAGATCCCTGAGTTATCAACCCTATGAATTTCATAAGGCATGTCCCACAGGAGGGGAGGCTTGACAGGCAACTCCACAAGGATAAAATTCTGTCATTCATCTGGCTTCCTCACAGACTGCCAAAGACTAATTCTGATTGGCTTGGGATGGCTGCTATTGCAAAGTAATTGGTATGGGCACTGGCTTAAGTATAGGGATTTGGGGAGAGCTGGACTTGAAGTTTTGTAAAGATACAAGAATCCTACCTGCCCCCCAAAAAACGGATCCATAACACCAGATGCAGACTTTTGTTAATATCTGTTACCAGTATACATCTTAATATCTTCAAAGGAGGGATTACTCTTTAATTGGATCGCTTGTTGTATTTATAGATGGACCTTAAAATGAATAGTTTCAGAGTAGCAGCCATGTTAGTCTGTATCCGCAAAAAGAACAGGAGTACTTGTGGCACCTTAGAAACTAACAAACACGTTTATTTGAGCATAAGCTACAGCCCACGAAAGCTTATGCTCAAATAATTTGTTAGTCTCTAAGGTGCCACAAGTACTCCTGTATTTAATTTTTTTGTTTTGCCTAATTAAATTAGACATATTAAAGTGGCATTCTTTGTACGCTTACTTTTTAAAATAAAGTCTATTTATTTAAAAACACTTGATTTTTCTTACCATAGTTTTCACCATTCCTTGCATGCACTTTGTGTTGTGCTAGGCTTCAACTTGTTCCTTTCCTTTAAAACCCTGCTGAAACACTTGGGGCCAAGTCATCAGTGTAAGTTGCACATATGATCAGCATGATGATCAGGACATCACGTTTGTTTGTTTTTAATATATATTCACCTAACATTTTATGTTTTCTGAAAGCTTTGAAGCTTTAACTACTTAAACATCCCAAAAAGCCCAGCCAGGTACACAGAGAAGGATTTGAGGCACAGAGCAAGATTAGGAATTTAGGAGTTCCTGGTTCCCAGGCCCATATCTGTTCCATTAGGCTATGCTGCCTATCAAAAAGTATATGTAATGTTTACTTGGAATTTGTTTTTCTTCAATTTTGGGAGTTTGACAGAGGAAAATTTGGTAGGCACAGAATGAACCAAGTTAAAGTTGAAATATTATACAGTACTTTGGCCTGACACCCACACTGTCCCTAAAGCTTGCAGCTGTGTGTAAAATTGCCCAATAATGCTTGTCATGTCTGAATATCATTGGTTTGGGGCTTTTTTTTTTTTTTAATTATTTTTTTAAGGCTGCCATGTCTTTGTGCTCCATTTATTGTGGCTTATAGTGGTTTAATAACTTGTGAGTAGGTCTAACTACAGAGGGCCTGTTCCTACACTTCTTGTGTACCCAAAACTCCCATTTACTTAGTGGGAGTTTTGGGATGTGCAAAAACAGCAGGATGATGCCCATAGTGCGAGAACATACCATGTAATAAAGATAATTTTAAAACTTGTGTCCAGCTCCCATTGAAGTCGATAACAATATTCACATTTACTTCAGGGTCAAGCCCTTAATATTTTGTGGTGGTGGTGGTGTTTTGTGTTTTAGCAAACATTGGCCCCATTTCTGTGACCCCATATTTACATTCAAGCAATCATTAGACTATTTAGGATTACTCATGTACATAAAAAGATTGGGCTCTTGGTTTCCACTTCTGGCATATAGGGGGTAATTTTATTTTGTTTTTATTTGCAATAAAGTAAAATAACATGTCGCTAACCACTTGACTAACTTAAGTCTTTTGGTAGATCCAACTAACATATATTGTCTTGTCAGGAATGTTTAACCCTAGGAATGTCTCTGTTAAAATCAGATTCAATTAAATTAGCCCAACTTCTGCATTTCTTTTTATGTGATAGAACTTTGACAACTTCAAATAGTTTGTGTATGTTTGATCATTTTTGCTTTTTTAGTTACTGGTTTCATGTTTAAACTAGTTGTTATAGGGAAGATAGTGTACACTTATATAGGCAGGAAAATATTTAACTCATTTTAAAAAGGTTCTGTAATAAATATTTTTCCTTTACTAAATCAGGGCCTTTATTGTAAAAATGTAAACTAATTTTAATAGAGCACTATCGCTGGCAGCTTTCTCCCGTGTTGTGTCCTGAAAAATATTACCATTCCTATTGGACAAATTGCTATCTTATTCTGATGCAAATATACTTCTTTTAACAAAAAAAAAAAGGGGGGGGGTAGAGGGGTGCTTCCATATAAGAGATTTAGGGACAATTTTTCTGCTGGGGCAAATAGACACAGCTCTATTGACTTCAATGGAGTTTCATCAGTTGACACCAGCAGAATATTTGGCCTTTAGAATTTACAGTAAGTCACGTTCACAAACTGAGACCAGATGCAAATTTCTGTGCAACAAAGTGGTTAACTGATCATGGGGGAGGTGGGATGGAAAAGAGAATGTATTGTTTAAATCCAGATATTTCCTACCTTTGGTACACTTCAGATTTAACTGACACCTACTGAGGATTTTAACCCTTAATTTTAAACAGTTTTTTTTCTTATTTTTGTAAAATAACTGAAAAAGAACCAAAAATTAATTCATAAGTTTGATTGTACATGTTCCCTTTTTATTTCTTGATTATAAAAAATGACATTTTGAATCAAAATGTTTTTATGACCATTTAAAGTTTACTATTTTTTTAAGAAGTTGAGCAGTTAAGGGCCTCGTTTCAAGCGGTACTAAATGTATATTAACAAGTTTATACCTGTGTATTGATCTGTGTGAAGAAGTCTTGTGCTTGCAATATAGATAAACCGTTTGGTGCTGTTTTGTTAAAATTGGCACTTCTTGTGAAAACATATTTATTTATACACATTAGATGCATTGTATAAGTTCCATTTACTCCATTGATGTAAACTTCACTCTACACATCCATATATAAATTGAAGCTTCATATAGATATTGTTTAGTTTAAATACATTGTATGTATCGAATACTTAGTTAAATGCTTGCATGATGCTATGTGGTGATGCCACTTTAAGCCTTAAGTTGTTAAACGTTGTTGATTGTCAGAGTATGCAAAAACATTAATTGAACAGGATAGGTTGCTCTGTAAAGTTGAGATGGTAAAAAAGAAAAAAGATTTATCACCTAAGAAATAAAGGGAATCTTGTAGAGATTGATATATACCGTGACTGACCCTTCTAGTCACTGGCTGTCACTGTTGCTCTACAGAAACGGGGCTATTGTGCATTTCTATGGCAGTATACAGAAAGCCAGCATCCTAAAATCTTGGCTTTTTTGTTTCTAAGATTTGTATGACCATAATCTTTTTTCCCAATCTGAAATTTATGTTGGAAAGAGGATTATTATTCAATATTTAAATTTGTTTATAAACCTGCTCTCAAGTTCTGTGCTTTCTTCAGAGCATGCCATCATTTTTTCACTTCTTATGACTGACATTTAATCCTTACAACATTTTTAATTAGAGGCAAAAAAAAGTGTTGGGGACCCAGCTTTCTTTACAATTTGGATCTACCTCATTTAAACAGTTGGGTGCTATTTACTCAAATTGTCAATGAGATTGGCAAAAGTGAACAAACATTAAGTGATGACGGACCTCTTAAGAGGCAGTACTCTGCAAACCAAATCTTTGTGGTTTATTGTTGAGAAACAACAAATATTTGAGTTTTATTCTTTGTGCCTTTTTGTGTTGAATCCCAATGCATAACAATCAAACATTAGACTCCTAACTAAAAATAGCAAATTAAATAATTTTAACAGCAAATTTAAAAAAAAAAGTGGGGAAAGTTTTTTAAGAGTGAAAATATATTTTTCAGTGTATCAAATCATAAAATGTAGTGTCACAGCAGAATTCTTGTACTGTGAACAGAAATTAAAATCCAATAACTTGATGTTTTTCAAAATACATACATCCTAAACTCTTCTATGCATCCATCTCCATCTATATATGTATGTACATACTGTGCACAAGATGGTGTGTGTGTATATCTGTGTGTGTGTGTATATATGTATATAGAAAATGAAAGGGGATGTGTGTATGTATATGATAGGTAAGGGAATAAAATGTCAAAGTGAGTTTTCTGCACATTTTTGTATCTAACAGTTTACAATTATGTACACATTTTTTCTACTACTTAAACCTTTTTTACTTAAGAAAAATCCTTTTTGGAGAAATTTTAAGTTGTGATATACTATCATTTTTGAAGTTTGAAGAATTAAATTTTAATACCAGTAACCAATACAGAGTGGGAATCTTTCCTGTAAATTGTATTTAGTTTTAATATTGAACAAAAGTTCTTTGTGGAAGTTGTAAGAGTACCAACATTCCTTAGTGGCAGGACTTTAAGACTTTATAACTGTTCCCTAAGGCTTTTTGCTGCAGAGAGACTCAAACAACGGGAAATGCCTCTGTTAAATGTTTTTTATAAAATTGCTCCGTCAGGTCTATACTTAAGCTATATTTTATAAAGCGTAATCATCCTTTAATATGCTGCATATAAATTATCAGCATTGTTGCACTTTCTCAGTAATAATGTATGCCCTGTAATTGGCTCATGATAAAGACTTCAGTTTTTTAATAAAACAGTAGTACTTTGGGCAGAAGGTAAGATTTATATAGGTACCTCAAGAGAGTGAGAGGAAAAAAAAAGCCTGAATATGCTGCATTTTGTTCCTTTAACTTTTTTCGTGTAGTATTTTGTTGGCTTTTATTATTTGTTTTATATATTTTTACTAGCTACCTGTTTTGCTTTTTGGGACCCCAATAGAGTTTAGAAAGTTGGTCTGTATTCATTTTGTAGGATGTAGTATCCTTTCTTGTTTCTAACGCAGTAGTTGATGTAAGGTTTGCCCTGCATTCTACAATAGAGGGTGTGGGGAAATAGGCTTTACATAGTAGATTTCTGGGAAAAGATACTATGTTTCTAAAACAGACAATACATGTTCTTAATCCTTTTTTAATTTTAATTTTATTATTTTTTGCTCATGCTGCTTTCTTGACTCTTTTCTCAAACATGAATGAGAAGATGGGCAGCTTGTTAAGTGGGGAAAAGACCTGCCCCTTTGGTCTTTAAATACAGGCCAATGAATAAACAGTATTATCTAATTAATAAGGCTGGGCCAAATTGTACTCTGTCACACACATGCAAATCTCAGAGGGAATTGCACCCATGTGACTAAAAGCAAAATGTAGCCTGACTTAAATTTGTAGGCTGTGTCTAATTATTCAGATTAATGAGTTTTCTAGTTCTTTTTCCAAGTACATTAAAATATAAAATGTGCACAGATGGGAACTATCTTTGTTGAGAAAAGAAACTGTTGAAGGAAGCTTCTAATGCTGTGAAATTGAGCATTTATTGTCATGTTTTAAGCTTAGGTGGGTCCTTTCTCAAGTTTGTTTTGTAGCTTGCTAGGTAAAATAGTTTGCACTACTTTTGCAATAAACTCATGAAAAACTAACCATTTTCTGTTTTGGTTTCTTACTGTGTAGATATAAACTAATACTAAAGACTTAGCATAGTGTTTTTCATAAGACTTGTAACAAGCTCAAAATGCTGTAAATCTTGACAAAATATGATGTGAATGATATTTTATAAAGGTATTTTGTATGGTGTCCATTTTGTTTTGCCTCATAGTATGTCAGCAAAAAAAAACAACAAATAAAATTCCTCATCTTTACAATTGTCTGTTTAGAGTCTTATTTAATACAAACACATTTGTTGCACTTTATTAGGCATAATAGGAGGTTCAGGTTTTGAGTTTCAGGTTATGAGAGAGAAATAAGACTGGGACTTTTCAGCTTGGAAAAGAGATGAGTAAGTGGGGATATGATAGAAGGCTATAAAATCATGACTGATATGGAGAAAGTTAAATATGAAAGTGTTATTTACTCCTCATAACACAAGAACTAGGGGTCACCCAATGAAATTAATAGGCAGGAGGTTTAAAACAAAAGGAAGTATTTCTTCACACAGTGCACAGTCAATCTTCGCCAGATGATGTTATGGAGGTCAAGACTATAACGTTTCAAAAAAGAACTAGATAAATTCATGGAGGATAGGTCCATCGATGACTAGTAGCCAGGATAGGTAGAGATGGTGTCCCCAGCCTCTCTTTGCCAGAAACTGGGAATGGGCGACAGGATGGATCACTTGATGATCACCTGTTTGGTTCATTCCCTCTGAAGCACCTGGTATTGGCCACTGCCTTACGACAGGATAGTGGGCCAGCTGGTCTGACTCAGTATGCCCCTTCTTATAATTGCCTTCTTACAAAAATATACTTTCTCATTAAATAAAATCAAGGAATCAAAGTGCTTTACAAATACCAGTTAATTAACCATGTTACCTTGTGGGACAGGTACTATATTATTCTCATTGTCAGAGTTCAGAATAGAACCCAGAATAATTGACAGCCCAGTCCTGTGCTTTTACCATTAAGCCACCTCTCTCTAAAAGAATTGATACTGTAAGCAGTCAAACAAAACACTGAGATAAAGAGTTCATTGACCTCTTATGATGGATCAATTCCTATGTTCCTAAACCACAAACCAAGTTTAACTGTGGTGTAATTTGGGGGAGGAGAGAGAGAGAGAGAATGTGTGCTATGTAATTAAAAAAAAAAATCTATCTTTCAGCTTCTTAGTTCTATTGCTATTTCACTTGGGGTTCCTGTGCATTTTTTCCCGTCTCTGTACCACTGTACTGATTTGCACTCTATCTCCGAAGTTCAAGATGATAAGTATGCTTTAATTTTTACTTTAGTTTCTTACGAGTTTTTATTTAAATACATTTTTATAAGAAGGAGGAGACTTACTGGGGTTGCAGTGATCAAGGGTAGCGCTCGAGACACTCTGCTCTGTATGAAATCTTACATTGTGCGTAACTTTGAAAATACAGCATCCACAATCCTCCAAGAAAAAATGAAGCAAATAATACAAGCTGCAGTGGTAGGTGTTTACCACAGAATATTGGAGACAGAGTACCAGGAAGAACATCTTTAAAGTATAGATGAACCATTATGATCATCTAGTCTGTATAGCACAGACCATAGAACTTCCCCAACATAATTCCAAAAGCAGCTCTTTAAAAACAAATAAAAATCCAGTCTTGATTTAAAAAATTGCCTGTGATAGAGAACCTACCATCCCCTTTGGTAAACTGTTCCAATGGTTAATTACCCTCACTTTTAAAAATATAAACCTTATTTCTAGTCTGAATCTGTCTAGCCTCAACTTCCAGCCATGTAATTGCTATACCTTTCTCTGCTAGACTGCAGAGCCCATTATCAAATATTTGTTCCCCAGGTAGGTACTTACAAACTGTGATCAAGTCATTCCTTAACCTTCTCTTGGTTAAGCCAAATAGATCTCCTAAATAGAGCTCCTCGTTGTGTTGTCCCTCCTGCATTCCAATCTGTACTCACAAGTTAGTAGTTACATGCAAACCAGTAATTCAAAATCCAGTAAAACCTTACTGACCAGAAAGTACAGGTTCAACATAGGATGGCCTCTCTGAACTATGTTTTAATTATTAAATACTTCTTGTTGCATGATTGCCACTGGTACTGTTTCTGCACTTTGTCTATCAGGCAACTGGTGTCCAGGCAGGGCACAGGAATTTCTATGGACCACTCCACCTCCTGCACTTGATACAGACAGACTTTGTCATGCCAAAGAAACACATGCTGCTTCAAACTGAAATGTCAGCTTTATTGAATTATAGACTTGTCTTCATGTACAGTATCATAGAAAAGAAGCTGGAGAGGGGGAAACCAGCCCACTCTCCATTCTTCTGGTCCCTGTATCCATAATCACCAGGTCCCCTCGCCAGGCAGATGCAGGAGCAGATCTGAGCTGTAGGCTATTTCTGTACAGAACAGGCTATGGCTACACTGCAATGCTTACAGCAGCTCAGCTGCTAGTGCAAACGCTCTAAGCTGACAGGAGAGCGCTCTCCCATTGATATCATTACACCAACTCCTGCAAACAGCAGTGGCACCTCTCCCACCGACATAGTGCTGTAGGCAACCTATGGCACATGCCGAAGGCGGCATGCGAGCTAATTTTCAGTGGCACTCACACTGCCCGGGTCCTGGCCACTGGTCCGGGGGGCTCTGCATTTTAATTTAATTTTAAATGAAGCTTCTTAAACATTTAATAAACCTTATTTACAACAATAGTTTAGTTCTATATTATAGACTTATAGAAAGAAACCTTCTTAAAACGTTAAAATGTATTACTGGCACACGAAACCTTAAAATAAGTGAATAAATGAAGACTTGGCGCAGCACTTCTGAAAGGTTGCTGACCCCTGGTGTAACATATGTTGCTTGGGGGGAGGGGGAGCATTCACACCCCTGAGCAACATAACTGTTACCAACATAAGCTGTAGTGTGTACATAGCCCTAATCTCTCCATATTGCCTCCTAGTGGGAGGAAGAAGAAAGCAGTTTTGAGGACTATAACCAGATGAAGGTAATCTTAAACTGCTGCTCTCAGGGGCAGGAGCCCAGTGCTGATTTGCTAGCTGTTCCTTTTCTCCTCCTGGCTCCTATTCACACCACAGCCAGGCCTTTAGCTCTTCTTCCCTGACTTTGGGTGCTTCTAGTTAGACACATTCAATGGGAGATGTGCTTTAGACATATAAAGCACTATATAGTGCTAAATACTCTGAAAAATCAAGTCCTAGACATCTAAAACTGGGAACTCAACATTTTTACCTTAATTTACCATCATCTCTCTGTGCCTCAGTTCCCAATCTGTACAATAAGGCTCATAAGCGCACATCTCATAGGGGTACATTATAATGATAAACGCCATAGAAAAGCCCATGAGATGAATAATGGTCAGAGTTTGAATACTGTGCAGTAAATAAGGCATAATAAAAATATAAAATCAAATACTGACTAGCTGCTTATTAAATGAGCACTGACTATCTTGTGCACTAAATGAGGCAGGGGTCCTGTTAGAAAGAAGAACTGAAAAGCCAGTGTCAGCTCAAGGTGCAGTATGAGAAGTCAGCTGTTCAGGGTAACACACTCCAAAGGAATGCCAAAATCGCATGCCTGTGCTACAATATTGTGCGATCATTAACTGTTCCCTCCTCAACACTAACTGTTGGCTTGCCTCCTATCTCTCTTGTGCCCACTGAGCAGGATCTCTTCACCTGCTTCTCCTTCCGCATTATATATTTTTCTTTAACTGGGCAGATGGGGACCCTGCCTGAACTTTAGTAAAACCTCAGGACTGGGGTTTAACTCACAATTAATGGACACCTAGTTACTTCAGTCCAGTGAGAGAGAGAATTAGGCCCCAAGTCCTGAGCTCTGGGCCTGTAGGGTCACAGCAGGAAAGAGACATAGAAAGGAAACTTGGGAAAGTGGGTAGGCAGGTAATCCAGGGAAGAGAGGGAGCAAAACAGAGTAAGAAAGAAAAGGAGAGAGACTTTTTTTAAAAGTGAAGAAAAAGGAGGGTAATGGGGTGAGAGACCTCCTTTGAAGGATGAAGGAAAGTGAAGTGCAGGCCAGGGTGACGTTCTGTGAAGAAGGGAAAGAAATAAGGGGGAAACAGATGGATGAAAAAGTTAGAAATACAGAGGCAAAGGAAAAGAAAACTAGAAGGAAATATTTGCAAAGTTAGCTTAATGGGGGGGGGATAGAGCAGCTTGAAAGGAGAGTGTACTTTCAACTTAAGAGCCCATGGCTTCAGTGGGGGACAGTGTACCAGTCCTCAGGGTCCGCTCCAGGCACCAGCTGACCAAGCACTTGCTTGGGGCGGCACCTTGGGGCAGGGCAGTGGTCGGGTTTTTTTTTGGTTCCTCAGGGCAGCGCTGGAAGGAGTTTGGTTTTTTTTGCTTCTGCGGCCAGCAGTCATGGGGGGGGGCTTTGGGTGGAGTGGCGCTTGGGCAGCGCGGGGTGCTCGGGGGGCAGGGCTTTGGGGGAGGCAGGGGCTTGGCACATTGCTCGGGGGGCGGGGGTGTGGAATGGTGCCCAGTGGGGCGGGGGCTTGGCACGGCACAGCGCTCTGAGGGGGCGAGGCTTCTGTGAAGCTTGTGGGTGGGGCTTCGGTGGCAGGGCAGTCGTGGGGGAGGGGAGGGGGGTGGCACTCTTCCTTTTTGCTTGGAGTGGCAAAAAAGTTAGACTCAACAGGACTGGCACGGCTGGCTCTAAGACAGCCATGCAGCATGTCTGTCCCTCCTCTCTTTCTTCCCACCTACAGATAGTTCACTCAGGAGCCAAGCTGCCATTATGTCATCCTCTATAACTGGGTGCTTCTTGCCTCTTGGAGGAGGTCAGAAATCTCTGAAAGGGAGCTAGTGCTGCAGAGAGCGCCATTAACTTTGGCATGGATATCCACCTGAACAGCCACACTATTTTTATTAGCTGTGGCTGCTTCCTGGCTTTATCCCAGCTGAGTCCCATTGTGCTCACAGAGCAAAATATGTGGCATGTAGTCGTACTCTCACGTCCAGTGTGTCACAGGCAAGCGGGCTGTAGAGGTTCATGAAGATTTTTTGCGGGGGAGAGGCTGGGGGCAGAAAAAATAGACACTATCTCTTTTGCTGTTTCAGTCCTAGGTCTTGTTGGCTAATATTCATTATCAGGGTTAGAGAATGAAACGAACATTAGCCCTATAAGAAATATTCTGCTTGTGTGGTTCATTTAATGGTTGAATGTTTCTAAGTCATTCCGGGGTCAGATTAAGAAAATTTCTGGTAATTGTCATGTTTTACTGTTTGAACACTACAACAGACCCTGAAGCTGAAGCTTGATTTAATGTAAAGAGCAAAGCTGACTTGTTCATGCACGGAGTAATGTTGCTTTAAATCTTTGAATAGGAATGAAAACGAAGGTTACTTATTTTTAACTCAAGTTCTTCAGGATGGACACTGCATGTTCACACCCTGGGGATATGCACTGACTGGTGCTGCTGAACCATGCAGCCTCCTACTAGTAGTGCCTATTAAAACACTCACGTGCCCTTTCTCACCCCACTTCTCAACATTTGAGTATGAGGGTGGATCTACAAGTGGGGGTATAGCAACAGTTGCTGCTCCAGTTTTTTCCAGCACTAATGCAGAACCATAAGTAGTTAGAGCTCCACAGAAAAGGAGAAGGAAGGGAGGGAGTGTGACTATAGAGCAGGGGCTGGCAACCTTTCAGAAGTGGTGTGCTGAGTCTTCGTTTATTCACTCTTATTTAAGGTTTCGCGTGCCAGTAATACATTTTAACGTTTTAGAAGGTCTCTTTCTATAAGTCTATAATATATAACTAAACTATTGTTATATGTAAAGTAAATAAGTTTTTTTAAATGTTTAAGAAGCTTTATTTCAAATTAAATTAAAATGCAGAGCCCCCTGGACCGATGGCCAGGGCCCAGGCAGTGTGAGTGCCACTGAAAATCAGCTCACGTGCCGCAGGTTGCCTACCCCTGCATTAGTGCTTAGTAAACATATCTATATATTGCGCTCCATGTGGCTGCTTTATACATTTCAATTAGGGGAAAATGCTTTAAACATACTGTAGAAGCAGCCATCATGCTAGTGGAGTGTAAGGGGGGATTGTGACGCATTTTTTGTAACTTTCTACTTTATATAGTGTGACCCATCAAGATAACTTTTGTGTGGAACTAGAGGTTCCTTTACAATTATCTGCATATGGAACACACAGATTGCATGAAGATCTAAAATCCTTGGTTCTGTTTAAATGGAAAGATAATACTCTTTTAGCATACAGATGATATAATTTTGACTCTGCCTTATTTGACTGTGGTCTGAGAAAAAAAACCACTGCATATGGATTGGGTGAAATGGAAATCAGAAATTACTTTTGGTATAAATTTTGAGAGGACAAAGAACTGCTTTATCTTACTTAAAAATTGCAAAGGGATGGTTAGCCATTAAGGCATGATGTTTACTAACCCTCCTGGCTGACACTGCTAATAAAACCAGTTTTAATTAGCCGTTGAAATAGGGAACAACATGATAAAGGCTTGAAGAATGGAGACCTAAGCTGTGATAACATTAAGTTTGAATTCCAAGAGGGAATAGTCTGTCTCACAGGGGGATAAAGATTTAGTAAATCTTTCAGCAATAACTCAACAATATCATCTGAGACTACAGATTTACTATCTATCGGTATATGAAAATTCACAATTGCAGCTAAGGCCATGTCTACATCTAAAATTTTGCAGCGCTGGTTGTTACAGCTGTATTAGTACAGCTGTATAGGGCCAGCGCTGCAGAGTGGCCACACTTACAGCAACCAGCGCTACAAGTGGTGTTAGATGTGGCCACACTGCAGCACTGTTGGGCGGCTTCAAGGGGGGTTTGGGGAATGCGAGAGCAAACCAGGAAAGGAGACCAGCTTCGCCGCGGTTTGCTCTCGCGTTCCCCGAACCACCCTGCAAACCGCAGGGAAGGAGACCTGCTTGCTCGGGGGTTCGGGGAACGAGAGAGCAAACCGGGAAAGGAGACCAGCTTCGCCGCGGTTTGCTCTCGCGTTCCCCGAACCACCCTGCAAACCGCAGGGAAGGAGACCTGCTTGCTCGGGGGTTCGGGGAACGAGAGAGCAAACCGGGAAAGGAGACCAGCTTCGCCGCGGTTTGCTCTTGCGTTCCCCGAACCACCCTGCAAACCGCAGGGAAGGAGACCTGCTTGCTCGGGGGTTCGGGGAACGAGAGAGCAAACCGGGAAAGGAGACCAGCTTCGCCGCGGTTTGCTCTCGCGTTCCCCGAACCACCCTGCAAACCGCAGGGAAGGAGACCTGCTTGCTCGGGGTTTGGGGAACGCGATAGCAAACCGGGGAAGGAGACCAGCTTCGCCGCGGTTTGCTCTCGCGTTCCCCGAACCACCCTGCAAACCGTAGGGAAGGAGACCTGCTTGTTCGGGGAACGCGATAGCAAACCGGGGAAGGAGACCAGCTTCGCCGCGGTTTGCTCTCGCGTTCCCGGAACCACCCAGCAAACCTCAGGGAAGGAGACCTGCTTGCTCAGGGTTCGGGGAACGTGAGAGCAAGCTGGGGAAGGAGACCAGTTTGATTACCAGAGGCTTCCTCAGGTATGCTGGGATACCTGCTTATTCCACGGAGGTCAAGAAAAGCGCTGGTAAGTGTCTATACTTGATTACCAGCGCTGGATCACCAGCGCTGGATCCTCTACACCCGAGACAAAACGGGAGTACGGACAGCGCTGCAAACAGGGAGTTGCAGCGCTGGTGGTGCCCTGCAGATGTGTACACCTCCTAAGTTGCAGCGCTGTAACTCCCTCACCAGCGCTGCAACTTTCTGATGTAGACAAGAATGTACCTTGAGTGAATGTGACATACTAGGGCACAATCCAGACGAGTGGGAGGGGCTGTAACCCTTTCCCTGTAACTGAGGGTGCCTTACAATGCCTTGTTGTAGTAGCTCTCCACTAGGACGATCACAAACAGCCTTCCACCATGCACACCACAAGCTGAGTGTCTGTGTATAATTGTAACCTGCCAGCTACACCATGGCTCTCACCAGCTTTGGTTATTCTGCAGGCTGACCCCTATATAGTGAGGGATTTATGCCTTGAATGTTCTGAATAGAGGTTTGCAGAAAAACCTCGGGTTTCAGATTTGTCAAATTATATATCCTTTACTTAGGCATAAAAGAGTGGTGATAGTATCAGGACACTTCAGTGTGCATAAAACAGTAATTAGTTTTTAAATTGAGGCTTAAATAAGTAAAAATTAATAATAGTTTAAATTTAGAAAATCCAATATGGTGGATCAAAATGTCAGCTATAGGGGAGGATCACCTAAACCTTTCTAGGAACTTGTAAAACTCAAGATAGTGTGTGTGTGTGGGGGGGTGCACATGAGTTAGAAACCTGCTTGGCTAAGAGAATGTCACCCCATTGAAAGAACAACCAGTCAGAGACTGAGAAAATGACACCCCATTGAAAGGCGACCAGTCAGTGATGCGTAGGGTAGGCTGGAAAGTAAGTGAGAGAGAGAGAGAGAGAGTGTGTGTGTGTGTGTGTATAGATAGATAGATAACGGCGGTGGCAGCAGGCTGAACTCCTAGTGGTTCAAGACCTTCAAAAAGAACAGAAGCTGCATGTCTCCTACCTGGGAAGACAAGGGTACCTAGGCAGCTTTGGGTTGAGGCTTGTGAGGCTTTGTGTGGGGGTTGCTTTGGGGTTCTGAAGAGCCGTTTCCTCCAAGAGGCAGCAAGCCTCAGCAAGCAAGACTAGCTAAGTTTGGGTGGAGTCTTGTGAGGCTTTGGGAGGGGGATGCTTTGGGGTTCCAGAAAGAGATTGCCTGCAAGATGCCTCAAGGAGCAGCAGAATGCAGCAGCAGCAGCAAGCGAACCCTGAAGTTGCCCTGGAGATGATTGCTGTAGCAACCAAGCCAATGACCTCAGCTGCCTGCCAAAACCAGCTTCAGTGTCGTGTACCATCTGAGAGGCCCAGCACTGAGACAGGTCAGACGGCCCTTGAGGGTTCAAGAAGTACTGAAGAAAAATAGTGTGTGTAATTCTCCATCTATTATTAAGGAATGTGTGGGTGTGTCTGTCAATAAAGCTGGATACCTAGGTTTGAATGAGATCTCCCCAACCCATCTTGTGACAAGCCTGATCAGCCCTCACAGGATGTTAATGTAAATAGTAATGTAAACCGTTAACATTAGGTATTAAACGATCAATGATAAGTGTTAGTATTAAATGTTGCTGTTGGTATTACGTGAATGATTACATCGTTAAGTCTGTGGCTTTATTTGATGTGCCATTTTATTTTAAATTGTAACTCCATTATAGCTTATCATATTGACTTGTTTTCTTCTTGCTTTTCTGTAACTACTTAACTCCTCTAATAAACGATTATTTCTGTTTGCGATGAAATGGTGCTTATGTGTGTCAAGCCTTGAGAGGAGGGTGGTATTTGTGTCCCTTCAAGGGTCAGCAAGACTAGCTTGCTTTAGGGAGCCCTCTGCAGGTCAGAGACAAGCTCCCTGGGAAAACCCTAGCAATTACTTTAGGGTGGACTACAACCTTGTTTACCCTTTGTCAGACAAATTTGTAGGTAATGTAATTGGCATCTAAAATCTCAGGGTAACACCAACACACCCCTAGTTCTGGCTCGTCCCCCAGAAATGTATGTCCTGTACTGCCTAGCCATCTCCTGGACATTACAAATATATTAAATCCTTTATTCCCTTAAGGGAATAATATGCCAGATTATTCTCAAGCAACTTCAATTTAAACATATTGGATTAGATAAAACAGTAAATCAAGTTTATTAAATGCAAAGAGAGAGATTTTAAGTGAGTATAAGTAATGAGGCATAAAAGTCAGAAATAGTTACCAGAAAAATAAAGATAAAACATGCCATTGTATTATTTAGGCTGATCTACAATACAAACTTAGTTTCATGGAAGCCACCTTATGTCTACACTACCGGGTCCTTTCCAGACTCGCCTGTAATATTGACTTAATTACTCCACCTCTGTGAGAGGCATAGTGATTAATTCAAAGGTGATGGGACAAAGAGAGGCAGTGTAGACGCAGCATTGTATAAGTCGACTGAATTGGCCTCCAGGCGGTGTCCCACAATGCTCCACTGCGACTGCTCTGGAGGTGGTTTTTAACTCCGCTGTACAGCAGGCAGGTATGCAGGAAACAGGCCCTCCCCTCTTAAAGTCCTGGGAACTTTTGAATGCCCATCTCCTGTTTGAGCAGCATGGAGTGTTTGCCAGCCCAACTGATCATGGTGACTTAAACACGCTCCAGTCTGGAATATACGAGGTGGTGGCTCTTCGTGGTCTGTGGGGTGAAGAGTCTCTGCTGGCACAGCTCCGATTCAGCCAAAGAAATGTAGACATCTATGAAAAGCTCATTAGGGCATAGGGGGAAAAGGGCTACCCCAGGGACACACAGCAATGCCATATGAAAAAATCAAAGAACTTTGGCAGGCATTCCAGAAGACAAGGGAGGTGAACACTTGTGCTGATTCTGCACCACAGACATGCTGCTTCTACAATGAACTGCATGCGATTCTCAATGGTAACCCAACACCAAACACAGCATGGATGCCTCACAGGAGTCTGAGTCCCAGGCCATCTCAGGCAACAATGAGGACATCTGCAAGCCTAAGGCGACTGCTATCAGCAGCGTTACGGGAAGGGGGTGGTGGGCTTCCAATGTGCTCTCATGACTGCATCTCTCCCCCCCCCCGCCTTCCCCTGCGAGCCGCTTCGGCCAAAGACCACAATTTGGGAGGCTTAATGATGGTACCTGGTCTCAAAGCAATGTCCATTTTGCTAGGGGGCGAGGGCATAGTCCACCTGACGCAGGTGTCTTACAAGTTGTAGCACATTGCCCATGCCACTAAGCCATACTCACCATGGCTAGAATAGCAAACCGTTTATTTGAACAGCTAGGGATTCTGATTATGTTCTGGCTTGTACTTGAGTGTAATAAGGGGGTGTGTTTTATTAAATAGCAATCTTGCACTAGACCCAGGGTATGCACTCACAATGGCTGACATGTGCTTTGGCATGCCTTCCAGTGGAAAGCTCGGCCTACAGCACATCCTCCACACCGGTGGAGAGGCTTTTGCAGATTAGAAGGCAGACAAAGAGACCACATGATGACATGTTCAATGAGCTAATGAATGCCTCGGCGATAGCTGATACAGCACTCAGAGTCTAGAGGATTTCATAGGTTGAAAAACTGGACATGAAGATCAGGAGAGCATCTGAGGCACGTAAGTGTGCCATGCAGGATGAGATGCTGCAGATTATGAAGGACCAGACATGTTAAGGTGTCTGGTTGCGCTTCAAGAAAAACAGCTTGAGCATAGATGCCCGCTGCAGCCCCTGCACAGTGGCCTGCAAGCATCAAACTGGTCCCAATCCCCCTTCCCCAAACACTCTAAGAGGTGGCGGTGCATTATCCCTTCCACTCAACAGCGGGGGAGGGAAGGAAAAACAAAAGGCAAGCATTCAAAATCTTTTGATGGGCAAGTTTTCTGTGTTTTTACAAACAAGCTGACCTGCTTTCTGCCCTCCCACTTTTATCACACCATTTGCCCAAAGTTAAATTATTCCATTCTGTCAGTTTCTTTATGTTTGTGCAATAAAAGTCAATGTTTCAAGAATGAAATAATCTTTATTTATTCCAAGCACGGAGATGAGGGGGCGGGAAAGGGAGGAGCGGCACAGAGAAACGGATGCAGTGGAGGGGATGGTATCAGAGGCACAGCGCAGCTAAGCAGCACCCATTACTGTGTCTCATGACTGAAATGGGCTGTTAAAGGCTCACAGAGATGCAGAGTTCCTCACAGGCTCTTTTTATTCCCTTGGTATCTGGTTGCTCAAAACTAACTGCCAACCTATTTGCCTCCACAACTCACCCTTACAGAAACGTCTCTCCTTTTGCCTCACAGATATTATGGAGCACACAGGAGGCAGTGATAACAGCGGGGATGTTGCTTTCACTGAGGGATAACCTAATAAGTAAACTGTGCCAGTGACCCTTTAAACATCCAGTGGCACATTCCACCTTCTGCACTTGCTCAGCCTATTGCTGAACCGAGCCTTACGACTGTTCAGGTGGCGGGTGTATCGCTTCACAAGCCATGGGATCAAGGAGTAGTCTGGATCTCACAAGATCACTATGGGCATTTCAACATTATCAATGGTTATTTTGCAACCAGGAAAGGAAGTCCCCGATTGCAGCTTTCTGAACAGACCTGTTTTTCTAAAGATGTGTGTGTCATGCACAGGACCAGCGCTAGGGTTTTGAGCACCCTAGGCAGACAGCACTTTTGCCGCCCCACGCGCTGGTCCTGCAGCTCCGGTGGAATGCTGCAGTGGTGTCTGCGGGAGGTCCACCGGAGCCGCGCAACAACTGACCGTCCGCAGGCACGACTGCGGCAGCGCCACGGGAGTTGCCTGCCGCCTCCTCTGGACAGCCTGGGCTGCCGGCTGCCGCAGAGGCGCCCTGACCCAGAGGACACCCTGGACTGTGGGCTGCGCGGAGGCGCCCTGACCCAGGGGACACCCTGGACTGCGGGCTGCCCAGCGGCGCCCTAACCCAAGGGACACCCTGGACTGCCGGGCTGCCGCCCTGACCCAGGGGACACCCTGGGCTGCCGGCTGCCGCTGGCAGCTCAGACTCCCTCTCTGTCCCAGCAGCAGCGGCTGCTCAACCATTTAAAAAAAAATGGGGGGGGCGCTTTTTGGCGCCCTGAAATCTCAGCGCCCTAGGCAACCGCCTAGTCCGCCTAAATGGTTGCACCGGCCCTGGTCATGCACTTTTCCTGATCATCCCACATTGATGACAGTGAAACACCCCATGTGATCCACCAGCACTTGCAATATTATTGAAAAGTATCCCTCAACGTTTATGTACTCTTTGGCAAGGTGGCCTGGTGCCAAGATAGGGATATGCATGCCATCTATCGCCCCACTGCAGTTAGGGAACCCCATTGTGGCAAAATCATCTACTACGTCCTACACAGTGCCCAGAGTCACTACCCTTCTTAGCAGGAATTAATGGCCCTGCAGACTTGGCTCACAACTGCCCCCATGGTGCCTTTACCAACTCTGAATTGATTCCTCAAACCAGTAGCAGTCTGGCATCGCAAGCTTCCACAGCGCAATTGCCACTTGCTTCTCCACTGTCAGAGCAGGTCTCATTTTAGTGTTACTGCACTTTGGGGCTGGGGGAAGCACTGCACAGTTTCTGAAAAGTGGCCTTCCACATGCGAAAGTTCTGCATCCACTGCTTGTCATCCCATGATGCAATCCCACCAGTCAGTGCTGTTATCCAGGTCCAGAAATGGCACTGCACTGCATACAGCTGCTGCACTACTGCCAGGACCAATTGTTTCATTTTGTGGTTTGCAGCAGGGCTGCTTGAATGACACTGCAATGATCCACTGGCAGCCCCTGTCTCGACTCTGGAAATACTACAGGATAAGGCATGAGGGGTTTGCAATAGTTACAAGCAGCATGCAGTTGAGGGGGGGGGGGTCCATGTTTCTTGGGCTATGGTATATACAACACTAAGCCAGGCTTTCCAAAAAAAAAAAAATGTAAAAAAACCTGGGCTTGCCTTTGATATCTGGGAAGGGATGGAGGGAGGAAACTGAAAAGCATCTCCCCATTCCCCCCCCCGAGACAATGTTTGGGTCTTATGAGGCATCACAAGCCCCTCCACAAAACCCCTGGTATTAATTGCTTTGTGAGCTAGCTACCCATGCTGCACTGCTCTGTGCATCATACAAGCACTGCTAGTGAGGATGCACTCCACTGACAGAATGAGTGGGTGTGGACAGTCTGGACCAACTTAATTACTGAGGCATCTGGCTGTCAACTTAACCATGAAGTGTAGATATGCCTTTAGTGTATTTGTACCATTGATTCATAATAAAATATTTTCTTTATCGTAAGACCTAGTGTTAATTACTTTTTGGAGAAGGGTAAAGAAAATTTTCACACCTCATAATTAACATGTAGCAATACATTTCCACTAAAAGGAGAGAAAAAACACCCCACAGATTAACCTAAAGTATCACTGTGGGAAGTTGAAAGGGGCACCAGGGGCAAGAATGTTGGGACCCAAATATCTGAACTGAAAAACTAAACAGAAAGGTGCTGAATTGAGCACATCCATCCATCCAGCCTTCTACATGCCCTTTTGAGGGTCTTTTTAAAAAAAAAGGTAGGAACCAAATCTCTGCTTGCACTTTTTCCTTTATTCTTCTGAACTGATGCTAGGCAGGCCTCTAACATTTGGTAAGCATACATGTACTGACTTCCCTCTCCCTCAGTCTCCTCCATCTCTCTCCCTCCTGTTACCCCTTCATCTCTGCAGGTGGGGCTGTCACCAATCAGGATCCTCCAATTGTTGTCTGTGGGGGTCATGAGTGGCCTAATGCCCAAGCTCTTTTCCTGAATGGAGATCTAAATCAACCTGAACTATTACTTGTGCAGTAGCTTGTGTAAACTGAAAAGAGACATCACTTCCAAGATGCTCTCAGAGCAGTTGAGAGAGACTGGAAGGCTACTTGCATACATTACAGCTAACAGACACCGTGACTAAAACAGGCTCAATTTCCCCTGAACATACTCGATTCAACGCCCAGTGCAAATTGGGATTAGGGATCTTTCACACTTACGTTTCCAGTGGGTAGCAGATCACCACTCATCCCCTATTTGCTAGCTAGGAGGATCCACATTTACGAATATATATAGTGCAAATGAGTAGCCCAATATCGTGTTAACCCTGCACAAAGCATAGATTAAAAGCCTTTACAAAAATAGTGCTGTCAAGGGTCTCTGCATTAATTTCCACATTTAAAAAAATATTTATTGTAAAAAGTATTTTTGAAAATACACACAGGACATTTTCCATTTTTATAGTAGTAAAAATACACCAGGTCTACCACTCAAATGGTAAAAACTGTTCATTTTCTTGCTATAGAGCAAACTATATTTAATAAACTCAAACAGGTGTTGGTATGTAGAGTACTACAGGCAGTAAGCTACAAAAGTAGAATCCTCCCTTGGAGGTGGGGGTGGGATCTAGATATACGTATTTACATCATTAGCTAATACCTCTACTTCTTAATACCAATACAACTGCAGAGCGACACCAGGGACAGCAAAAGGTCTATCCCTGGATCCAGATTCCTTGCAGACTTGGTTTTTTAGACTCTATTACAACAGTAGCCTATTACAGTTTCTGTGGGGTTGACCCACATGTACTGCTCCAACAGCATGCTAGAAAACAGGTGGAGATTCTATCTCAGGTTTGGTTCATTGGCTTCCAGAGTAAGAACTGTAGATAAAGTATGTGCCACATTCCTACTGGTTAAGCAGAAGTATTAGCTACAAGGGTCCCATCTAGCCAGAGAGAGTCAGGGCCTTTGGAATTGATGCTGAGGGTTGCCTACAAGGCTGTTTCTATTTGGATAATGATTGTCTAAAGATCTTATTTTAAAATAATTTTTGAGCTGATTTTGTCTCAAGATCTGTATGTACAGTCCCCCTGGCTTTCCATATCCAAGTGCAGAATTCCTTCCATCAAGGAGACTAATATCCAATTGTTTCAAATTTAAAGTAAACAAGACAACAACTCTCAGATAGGTAAATCCAGATGCTGGATTTCCAACACTCCCCCTCCCACCCCAGTGTGGGTTAGCTTGGAAAAAAATCAGGGAGCCAATCCAAAACTTGATCCTGCAGGAAGAGACTAGCTGTAACGCTAGCTGCTTGACACCCTTAAGATTCAGCATCTTCCTCTTCACTCTCTTCCTCTTGGTCATCATCATCATCATCATCATCTTCTTCTTCTTCCTCCATCTCTCCATCCCTCTTCTCTCTTTCAAGCATTTTCAGGTATTTGCTAGCTAGGATCTTCTTTGGTAAAATATCTGAAAGGCACAATTCCTTCTTTTGTAATCATTTTCAACAGTTACAAAAAGATTTAGAATAATTTATTACTGTACAATCAAAATCACAGCAACTAATAGCCTCACAGTCTATGGGATGCAATTTTTTTAGGCTAGGGAATAGTCAAGTTATTCTAATCTAACTGGTATCCTTGGAATAGGAATGTAGCCAATGTGATTTCAGAGAGATCTTGTCCAATTAAGGTATAAGTGAGCCATATGAGGGAAGTTGTTTAAGTGATTCTAATGCTGCTTTAATAATTTCTTAAGTCTTACTCACTTATTCTGCTTTGTTTTTCACTTAAAAGATCAAATATATTACTTAAGTATATCTACTCTGCTTATATTCCTTACAAGTTATTTCCCTGCACTCAATGTAGGCAGCCTGTTCAGGGTAATGATATTGTGATGAGCCCAAGAACGGTAAGGATGTGAGGCTGGTGCACTAGTAAAAATCTTATGAACAAGGAGGTCTCACTCCTTAGACCAAAGAACGTATTTGAAGAGGACATGCATTATTCTAACTGCCCAACCAATGTAAAGGATTTAAGACAACAGCGATTGTGGCATAAACCAATGTCTGAAAGGACATTTGTGAATTTAAAATTCACCAGTAGAGAGTCCTTCTCTTTCCCCAAACACTACAAAGATTTAAGGGAGTGTTGTCTATTGGTTAAAGCAGAAGATGGGCATCACATACTTCTTTGGTTTTATTCCTAGCTCTTAAACTGACTTTTAAGTCACTTTAATCACTCTGAACCTGAGCTTTCCCATTTATAAATCAGAGACTCTCCACCACTCAGGGATACCATTAAACAGTGTTAGAAAAAAGTAGCTTGAAGTTATTGGAATGTCAAGTATAACTGTTACATTAATTTTGCCCCATGACGGTGAATTTTTGCATCAATGGAAAAAAGCAACCAATTCATTCATGCAGAATGCCTGTCAATTATTTGGACCATGAGTAAGTTAAATGCAACAGAGTTTAACAGCCAAAAAGAGAATTTAATAGCTTTGCGACGACAACTACTATTACAATAAGAGCTGCATCTTATTTTCCAGTTGCCCATATTGATTTCTCACAACTGCTGTACCTACCAGCAAGGAACTGAAATGTTTCAGATTCCTCTGCTGTATGGGAGAGGTCACTGTAGGTCAGGGCTCTCTTCTCTTTCCCACGGCCATGTTTGTAGGAGTAAGTGGCTAAATACTGGACAAAGAGCTCCTATAAAAAACAAGCAACACAAATAAATGTCAAATTATTAATTCCTGTGTGTGCAGCTGACTGCAATGCTTCTTCAAACCCTTATTTAGGGCCCAATCCTGCCATTAACTGCACGCAAGCACTGCCCTGCCCTGACACAGAGTCCCACTAATTTCGATATGGCTCGTGTGAGCAGAAGAGGTGTACATCTGCGAGTAGCCAACTGCAAAACTGGGGTCTTAGACTAACTTAATTTGTGCCACTCAATCAAGTTCGTCATCACTGCAGCAGGTTTTACTGGGATCAGAAGACAGCAAGAAATTATTTCTGCAGGTATGTGATTAAATATTGCAAAAAAGCTTGACACTTTCCACTACTTACAATGATAAAACCACTCCTCCCTCATTAAAAGAAACAGAGAGAGAGGCAGGTTGATTTGTACTAAATGTAAGTCCATCGCTCATGGAGAGGTCATGTCCACTGAATGAAAGCCCTATCTCTATTCACAAAGCTTTATCTTAGGGCATGTCTACCCTATAAACTTAAACCCATGTTAGGTCAGCTTGAACAACCACAGTAATTACTACAATGATTCATATTCACACCATCCTTCTTCTGTCAGTAATGTGCATCCTCACCAGGGGCACTTCCACCAACTTAAGAGGGGCAGTGCTGGAGGCTTAGAGCCAGGGATCTCAGCTCTGCACGTAGCTCCCCGCCAGTTGCCCTCCCTCAACTCCCAACCTGAACAGGGCAGTCAACCAGATTGTGGAGACAGAGCTTCCTGCTGTGCACAGCTGTGCTCCTAGCAGGAACCCAGGTGCTGCTGCCCAGCCGGGAAGCCTACTTTGCCAGTTTCATGGCTATAGCAGACGTCTGAAATTGACAAGAATGACAGTCAGTAAATGTAAGTAACAGTGTCTACACTACATAGACATAAGCCCTATGCCTCTTGTAGAGGTTGAGTTACGTCGGTGTAGTAGGGCACTTCTACTGGAAGGAGTAAGGCTGTACTGTATAGATCAGTGGTTCTCAAGCTTTTGTACTGGTGACCCCTTTCACATAACAAGCCTCTAAGTGTGACCCTCCCTTATAAGTTAAACACACTTTTTAAAATATAACACTATTATAAATGCTGGAGGTGAAGCAGGGTTTGGAGTGGAGCCTGACAACTCACAACCCCCCCCCCACATAATAGGCTCACAACCCCCTCATGACCCCCCATTTGAGAATCCCTGGTATAGACTGAAATAATTCACTAGAGAGAAATAAATTGCTTTACATCAACCTAATGCTGTAGCGTAGGCCAGGTCTTAGTGGGAGTGAAAAGTTTAATGCTGTATTCCATGGCTATAGCCAGGAACATATATGGTCAACTGGATCATGTGCTGGTCTTATTAGAGCTTTTCAATGATTTAACAAATTTCAAGAACTCAAACCATGTCAAAATTCAGACATTAATATGTGATGCAGGATCTTAACAGTTCAGTGGCTAAGCCGATAATCCCATTTGTGCAGCTTCTACCCATGCTACTTTCGCAGGCCGTGTTGACAGGAAGTGCATAGTGATTTTCAGCTAAACTCCTGTGCCTAGTAGTTTTATTTTGCTGAAGGGGGTTGGAAAAACATCACATGCAGCATCCAAAAGCGCATGCGATTTCTCCTCTGGAGGTGCTTGTGGAAGTCCAGAAGAAGACACAAAATCTGAGGGACTCGTGAAGGAGCTGGTGATCTAATCTCTACACATTAGTGACTCCTCACTAACGGGGGGGACAGATAGGACGGATACTCCATGTTCAACAGAGGCATGAGAGGGGATGCCGAAGGCCCCTACAGGCGGATTTCTGCCGCATGCCAGGCTACAACATACATAACCCCAGAGTCAGGACAATTCCCTTTTCTCCTCCACTTCTTTGGATAACTGGTGTAAACTACATTTACACCTCCAGGGGCTGGCAAGACTCGCCTGCAGCAGGGTATGCGCCCCTTGCACGTGCCTCGCGCCCCGCGGGCAGGGACACAGAACAAAGAGCACGAATCTCGCCTGGACTCGGGCCCAGCCCATCGGCTCAGGCGCTTGGCGTCCCGGCAGCAGCCCCGGGGAGCCGCTCGGATCCGGGCCCGCCTGGGCGGCTCCCCGCCAAGCGCCGAGGCGGGGACGGCGGGAGATCCGAGCCTGGTACCGTGGCCTTGGCGGTGAGGAACAGCGCGTCCTGGTTGATGCTGGAGACCTCCGGCGAGCTCTTCATGATCACCCGGATCCGGGAGAGGGGCAGCGACACCAGGCGGTTCTCCCCGCCTCCGCCGCTCAGCCTCGCCGCCGCCATTTTCCTACCCAGCCGGCAGCCACCGCCACCTCTCGAAGCCCTCCCCTAAAACCGTTATTTAAAAGCGCCAGGCCGGGGAGCAGAGCCCTTTGGGAGTTGTAGTTTTCTGCCACAAGGCTGCTCGTGTACTCTGGGAGGAGGGCAGGCGGCGGACTACAACTCCCGTGAGGTACCGCTCCTCAGCGGGCCTCACGCACCCTGCTCTGCTAGAGGACTGGTGACACAGAGAGGGCTACGACTCCCGTGATGCACCTGGGCACCCCTTTTGCGCGGCGCCGCAGCGAAGCTCCGCCCCGCTCTTCGCTGAGGCGCTGGGCGGCGGGTTAAGCGCTTGTCTCGGCGCTCGCGACGCACCGTTGTGTCGCCTCAGGGTCGTGCTCCATCGCTGCCGCCGGGCCGGCGCCATCCCTCTCCCGCTCCGGGCGCCGTACCGCAGCGGAGCTCCGGTGTCACCCGTGCCAGGCCCATTGCCGCGGGCAGTGGTATGCAGACATGGTGTTTTGAGTGCTCGCTTGTGGCAGTTCTAGTTACAGAGCAGGACCTTTGTGCTGTCAGAGTGAATGGACAACAGGGCGGATTGTGAGGAAGAAAACTCCAGAGCTCCGTCTTTCATTATGATGGGTATAGGGCCCACGTGCATATAATGTTTGTCTAATCTGTCTACCTACCTAGATAATCAGGTGAAATCCTGGTTCCATGCAAATCAGTGTGTGCTGAATGACAGCCACAATTTCCCCTATAGTATTTGAGCACCTGTAAGTGTGCCCATTGTTATAGGGTCACTTGAATTAACAGCTCAGAATGTCACATTAGCTAAACTAGTGTAACATAGTAATGATGAATACTTTGCATTTCTGTAGCACCTTCATTCTGAAGGTCTCAAAGTATTCTACAAACAGTAGGCTTTAGCATCCATGTGATGTAGGTAAGACACTGGAAATGAGCCCTTAACTAACCTATCACTACTCATATCTAGACTGAAACATGGCATCTTTCAACAGTATATAGTAATGTTAAAATTATATAATACACAGGTTAAGGAAAGAGTGTCTGTACATCTGGATGTAGTGCTTCGACTACCTAAAAGTACAAAATCTGGCTTAAAAGTCATAAGATACTTTTAGTATGTAATATGCAATAACTTAAATTTAGGAGAATAAATTTAATGGTACAGTTTACTCTCAATACTCGGGTACATCGCTCATGAAAAATTATACAGAGATTTGGTTGTAGAGAGCAAATATAGGAATGAATGTAGATCGTCCCTCAGTAATTGAGCATTTAGGATAGGTTGTCCCTTAGAAGATATAATCACCAGAGAGGTATTTCTATTACTTTCCAATTGTATTTCTCATTGGCACTCCAGCTTATCTCTCCTGGTATTGCCATTGTCTGGTGATGTGTTCTAGATAGATGTCCCTCAACTACCTGATGGTGTTTGATCCCATGAATTGCTGCATCAGCTGAGCGTAGCATTCACCAATTCTGCTTTCTCAACACTTGCTCCTTACTGGGGTCCCAGGTGCACAGGGCTCCAATGATCAGAGTGTGAGTCAGAACCTGGTAAACCTTAATTCTCAAGGTGTCGGCTTGAGTGGCATATTTCTCCACCTTTCAACCTCGGGATTTGCGGAAAGCCAGGGTCCTGTTCTCAAAGGGCACTGTGACATCCACCATGATAATCTTCTTTTGGTCCTCATTGATGATGATGGGGATGGCAGAGTTTACATCCACCTTCCCCACAGGTGGAAGGATGGCTCTGACTAGTCAATCTTGGATGGTGTTATGGCGCAACTGCTAGGCTCTGGAATGGGGCTTGCAGCTACATAGGACATGGGGTAGTGTTTCATTGGCATAGACAGACTTATGTGTAGTGCTGGGGAGGAGCTGGTGGTCTGGGTACATGTAGGTACCAATGACACGGGGAAGGGTAGGAGAGATGTCTTGGAAGCCAAATTTAGGCTGCTAGGGAAGAAATTGAAATCCAGGACCTCTATGGTGGCATTCTCAGAAATGCTCCCAGTTCCACATGCAGGGCCAGGTAGGCAGGCAGAGCTTCAGAGTCTCAATGCGTGGATGAGACGATGGTGTAGAGAGGAGGGATTTACGTTCATTAGGAACTGGGGAAACTTTTGGGATGGGGGGAGCCTATACAGGAGAGATGGGCTCCACCTAAACCAAAGTGGAACCAAACTGCTGGCACTAAACATTAAAATGGTTGTAGAGCAGTTTTTAAACTAGGAGATGGGGGAAAGCCGACTGCTGCAGAGGAGAATGTGGATCGGACACAGACTTCTCTCAGGGGAGAGTCTGATGATAGGGAATCTCCAGGTTATAGTCCGGAACAGAGAGGATGGAAGAGGATAATGTAAGGGCCGGATCAGATGGTAAACAGTCACATAAAATATCAGAGGGGTAGCCGTGTTAGTCTGGATCTGTAAAAGCAGCAAAGAATCCTGTGGCACCTTATAGACTAACAGACGTTTTGGAGCATGAGCTTTCGTGGGTGAATACCCACTTCCTCAGATGCATCTGAGGAAGTGGGTATTCACCCACGAAAGCTCATGCTCCAAAACGTCTGTTAGTCTATAAGGTGCCACAGGATTCTTTGCTGCAGTCACATAAAAAAGAATCTGGCACATCAGATAAGGCAGACAAATAAACAGGGACAAGTTTTTAAAGTGTTTGTACACAAATGCTAGAAGTCTAAATAATAAGAAGGGTGAACTAGAGTGCCTTGTGATAAAGGAGGATATTGATATAATAGGCATCACAGAAACCTGGTGGACTGAGACCAATCAATGGGACACAATCATTCCAGGATACAAAATATATCGGAAGGACAGAACAAGTCGTGCAGGGGGAGGAGTGGCACTATATGTGAAAGAAAATGTAGATTCAAATGAAGTAAAAATCTTAAGTGAATCCACATGTTCCATAGAATTGCTATGGATAGAAATTTCATGCTCTAATAAAAATATAACATTAGGGATCTATTATCGACCACCTGACCAGGACAGTAACAGTGATGATGAAATGCTAAGGGAAATTAGAGAGGCTATCAAAATTAAGAACCCAATAATAGTGGGGGATTTCAATTATCCCCATATTGACTGGGAACATTTCACTTCAGGACGAAACGCAGAGATAAAATTTCTCGATACTTTAAATGACTGCTTCATGGAGCAGCTTGTACGGGAACCCACAAAGGGAGAGGCAACTCTAGATTTAATCCTGAGTGGAGCGCAGGAGCTGGTCCAAGAGGTAACTATAGCAGGACTGCTTGGAAATAGTGACCATAATACAATAGCATTCAACGTCCCTGTGGGGGGAAGAACACCTCAACAGCCCAACACTTTGGCATTTAATTTCAGAAGAGGGAACTATAAAAAAATGAGGAGGTTAGTTAAACAAAAGTTAAAAGGTACAGTGACTAAAGTGAAATTCCTGCAAGTTGCATGGGCCCTTTTTAAAGACACCATAATAGAGACCCAACTTCAATGTATACCTCAAATTAAGAAACACAATAAAAGAACTAAAAAAAAGCCACCGTGGCTTAACAATCATGTAAAAGAAGCAGCGAGAGATTAAAAAGACTTCCTTTAAAAAGTGGAAGTCAATTCCTAGTGAGACAAATAGAAAGGAGCACACACACTGCCAGCTTACGTGCAAGAGTATAATAAGAAAAGCCAAAGAAGAGTTTGAAGAATGGCTAGCCAAAGACTCCAAAGGTAATAACAAAATATTTGAAGCAGGAAGCCTGCTAAACAACCAGTGGGGCTCCTTGACGATCGAGATACAAAAGGAGCGCTTAAAGACGATAAAGTCATTGCGGAGAAACTAAATGGATTCTTTGCTTCAGTCTTCACAGTTGAGGATGTTAGGGAGATTCCCAAACCTGAGCCGGCTTTTGTAGGTGACAAATCTGAGGAACTGTCACAGATTGAAGTGTCAGTAGAGGAGATTTTGGAATTAATTGATAAACTCAACATTGACAAGTCACCGGGACCAGATGGCATTCACCCAAGAGTTCTGAAAGAACTCAAATGTGAAGTTGCGGAACTATTAACTAAGGTTTGTAACCTGTCCTTTAAATCGGCTTCGGTACCCAATGACTGGAAGTTAGCTAATGTAACGCCAATATTTAAAAAGGGCTCTAGAGGTGATCCCAGCAATTACAGACCGGTAAGTCTAACGTCGGTACCAGGCAAATTAGTCAAAACAATCGTTAAGAATAAAATTGTCAGACACATAGAAAAACATAAACTGTTGAGCAATAGTCAACATGGTTTCTGCAAAGGGAAATCATGTCTTACTAATCTATTAGAGTTCTTTGAAGGGGTCAACAAACATGTGGACAAGGGGGATCCAGTGGACATAGTGTACTTAAGAGTTCCAGAAAGCCTTTGACAGGGTCCTTCACCAAAGGCTCTTACGTAAATTAAGCTGTTATGGGATAAAAGGGAAGGTACTTTCATGGATTGAGCACTGGTTAAAAGACAGGGAACAAAGGGTAGGAATTAATGGTAAATTCTCAGAATGGAGAGGGGTAACTAGTGGTGTTCTCCAAGGGACAGTCCTAGGACCAATCCTATTCAATTTATTCATAAATTATCTGGAGAAAGGGATAAACAGTGAGGTGGCAAAATTTGCAGATGATACTAAACTACTCAAGATAGTTAAGACCAAAGCAGATTGTGAAGAACTTCAAAACAATCTCACAAAACTAAATGATTGGGCAACAAAATGGCAAATGAAATGTAATGTGGATAAATGTAAAGTAATGCACATTGGAAAAAATATCCTCAACTATACATACAATATGATGGGGGCTAATTTAGCTACAGCGAGTCAGGAAAAAGATCTTGGTGTCATCGTGGATAGTTCTCTGAAGATGTCCATGCAGTGCGCAGAGGCGGTCAAAAAAGCAAACAGGATGTTAGGAGTCATTAAAAAGGGGATAGAGAATAAGACTGAGAATATATTATTGCCCTTATATAAATCCATGGTACGCCCACATCTCGAATACTGTGTACAGATGTGGTCTCCTCACCTCAAAAAAGATATTCTAGCACTAGAAAAGGTTCAGAAAAGGGCAACTAAAATGATTAGGGGGTTGGAGAGGGTCCCATATGAGGAAAGATTAAAGAGGCTAGGCCTCTTCAGCTTGGAAAAGAGGAGACTAAGGGGGGATGTGATAGAGGTATATAAAATCACGAGTGATGTTGAGAAAGTGGATAAGGAAAAGTTATTTACTTATTCCCATAATACAAGAACTAGGGGTCACCAAATGAAATTAATGGGTAGCAGGTTTAAAACAAATAAAAGGAAGTTCTTCACACAGCGCACAGTCAACTTGTGGAACTCCTTACCTGAGGAGGTTGTGAAGGTTGGGACTATAACAATGTTTAAAAGGGAACTGGATAAATTCATGGTGGCTAAGTCCATAAATGGCTATTAGCCAGGAAGGGTAAAGAATGGTGTCCCTAGCCTCTGTTCATCAGAGGATGGAGATGGATGGCAGGAGAGAGATCACTTGATCATTGCCTGTTAGGTTCACTCCCTCTGGGGCACCTGGCATTGGCCACTGTCGGTAGACAGATACTGAGCTAGATGGACCTTTGGTCTGACCCGGTACGGCTGTTCTTATGTTCTTATGTTCTAACCGCACTTCCTGCATTGCTTGTCCCGATTCCGTGGCGGATAGCTCCGTTCAGCAGGACACAGTTGATGAATCTAGAACTGGAATGGAAGACAGGCATATCCAATTAAAAATGCAAGGAATTAAACAGTAGAATGTAATTAGCTGAGTTCGAAGTTTACTGGTAAATTAGGGATAAACTTTCACAAAAGTTTCATGGAGTATTGAACCCAAATAATTATCTAATCTGAAAGAAGGCGTCTGCCGCACTTCCCTATACCCTAACGCCATGCTGTGGCACTGCTTAAGTACTGCCTCACTAGCATCATCTCCAGTAGCATTATATTTGGAGGTCTCCTATTCAATTAGTGACTATGTGCAAACTAAAGCTCATGGGTTACAAATTCCGTTTATAGGTTTGTAATCTTTTTAGGACAGGGATTTGTTTGTTTACTTGGTATAAAATATTATATTTGGTGTAAAACATTCATCATGGTCCTATAGGTTAGTATTTAACCCTGTGCAACTATTCTTTGATCTTACCTTGTAATGACCTCTTGTGGTAGTAGTTAGTATTACTATCTCAGTGAACTAATTTATACTGTCAATAAACTACTTAATATGTGACTCACTGGGCCTTCTGGGTGAAATCAGAACTACTCAACTGTCATTAACCCTCCTATTCAATGGATGGTGTACTAGGCTGGATTTGGTTAATATTCCTGTCATGTGGCAGGGGTATTAATTTTTTTCAGCTCTGACCCAGTCTGGTGAATGGTGACTGAAGCCAACAAATAAAGGTTAGTGTCTTAGCAACATTCATGTGTCACACCTTTATTATATGTTATAAGAAGAAATTTTAATCTTTGTGAAAATAGTTCGAATGAAACCAGCAGAAATCCCCCAGGGTAGAAGGGAACTTGACAGAACTGGAGGAAGTGGTTGCAGAACTTTCAGTATTTTCTAGATGCAATTTGTTTGCCAGAGAACTCAGGTGAAATCCTGCACTGGGGATCTACAATGCATTCCAGAAGGGGATTAATGGTGACTGCAAACTGCAGCTAGACAAATCCATTCAAAAATGTCAATAATACATTTTCGGCTCATTAAACGAGGTGCCAGTTGAAACAACTGTTATGTTACAGACCTATATCTTAAAGTTAAATCTTGTGCATTTTAACAGCTAATAGATGGACTAATTAGAGGTTGAATTATTTGTGGTGTAACTGATAACTAGAACAAGTAAGGTTCTTATCAGAAAGTGACTTGACGTTATAAAGAACCATGGATATTTCCAGAGCTAGTTAACACTGTCCTTCCTAAATTGCTGGTTAACAAGCAGTGAAAGAACTGAAGAGCATCTAATTACAGATCCAGGGAAGGTGTAAACAAATGGCAGAGACTAAATTTATTTGCAAGGGAATGCAAAGGTGTCATAAAAGTAATAAAACAGCACAAGAGGTACAGTGTCATGGAAGTAGTAAAACAGCTATTTTGTAATTGTGTTCTCTAAGCACAAACAAGATGCACAAAAGCAAAATCCATTCATGAATGTTCAATTGGAGAACTACACAAGTTCATGATGAGAAACAGGGTTCTTGTTTCACAGAGTGGATTATAAGGAGCCAAAGTGGCACAGCCCCACTTGTTTATAAAAACAGATACTTTTCAGTAGAGTTTGGAGTAATGGAACAGGAAGTCCTATGTCTGCTTGAGTTGAACAGCAGTCTACAAATACAGATAATCAACAAGGTGTATTCCTTATCTGATGAACAGGAGAGAAAAGCTATTCATCAATAATTTGATGAGTAGTTAGTGGATTGGGATACATAAAGAATGTAAGACATTACTGTGACACACTGTACCCCCATAACCCTCTGTATTCCATATTCAGCACTTTTATCTGATTATGTTGTATTTTGTGAAAAGTATGCCTTGAGGTATCATTTGAAAGTTCATAATCTGCTCAACATCGTTGTACTATTATAATGTGTGTACCAACATTGTATATGGAGTCATAAGATTTACTGTATGATGGTTACTGAAATATATTGTAATTCTGGTTACACCCACGAGGCTCACCAGCAAGGTGTTGGAGCCAATTACCTGTTTAATCAGACTTTCAATGGAAGCAGGGAAAGTATAAACAAAAGAATTTACAATTAATTTGAAGGACTGACTGCAGAGCACATATGCCATGGACCTGCCTAACCCCATGACCAATGTTCCCTCTAATTTTTTACATGCATGTGTGGAATTAATTTTGTTATGAGGTGATGTGTGGTGGGACTGAGGGGTTTGGAGTGTCAGAGGGGGCTCCAGGCTGGGGCAGAGGGTTGGGATGCGGACTCTTCCACTTGAATTCAAGTGGTTTGCATGTGAGATGCTGAGTCGGCATACCTTGATTTTGTAGAGTGGGATATTTTTCAAAAGCAGTCAGCATTGGCTTAACTCTGCTCCAACTGAAGTTATCCCATTGACTCCAGAGAAGGAGAGATCAGCAAATACTAAGTGCTTCTGGGAATCCCATCAAGAAACTTTAATCCTTACTTCCTCAAATATAGGTTTATTAACACAGATGGGAGTAGTTTTAATTTTAAAATAACTTTGCTATATCTCCCACATTGAAGCTGATTATTAAAAATAAATAAATAACCTACACAAGAAGACTGGTGTTTGCCTTTTACGTCTTTAAAGATATCTTTATAGAAGTTTATAATATCTGCTGTTATTTTAAACTAGCTAATCCTACCAAATTTTTCTTCTTCTTGCTGGCAGAGAGCATCGAAAATGTTCAGGAGGCTGGGGCACATGATTTACGAGAAGAGGCTGAAGGAACTGGGCTTGTTTATGTGCAGAAGAGTGAGGTGGGATTTGATAACAGCCTTCAAATACCTGAAGGGGGTTCCAAAGAGGATGGAGCTCAGCTGTTCTCAGTGGTGGCAGATGACAGAACAAGGAGTTATGGTCTCAAGTTGCAGTGGGGGAGGTCTAGGGTGATGAAGCACTGGAATGGGTTACCTAAGGAGATGGTGGAATCTCCATCCTTAGAAGGTTTTAAGTCCCGGCTTGACAAAGCCCTGGCTGGGATGATTTAGTTGGTGTTGGTCCTGCTTTGAGCAGGGGTTGGACTAGATGACCTCCTGAGGTCTCTTCCAACCCTAATCTATGATTCTATGATTCTTTTTGAAAACACAGCTGTGTGCTATCACCTGCTCTTCCTAATGAAGCTACATTTTATCAAAGGTTCTCTGTTAACAGCTTGCTTGATTGGGCATTGGTATTTTTGATGTCAGGATGTGCTCAGGGACAGAGCATTGCTGGCGTACGAAGAGCAGCGGAGCTAAATTACTTTTCAGGGAAGTATAAACCTAGCAATAGGTTTTTACTACAGCTAGTAAAAAAATGTTCACACTTCAAAATTTGGAAAGCCTTTTTTCCTTGAAATTTTGTCAAACAAGAATAAAATTGTACAGAAATTCTCTTGTTTCTTCCCCCACCCCATATTTTTTACTGTCTGGTGTTTATACCAGACTTGCGTGCATTTAGTCCATGATGATATATGGAATTTTGTTTGATTATTTAATAGAAATCTTTAAGACAGAGTGCATTCCCAACCAAATTTAAGGTAGCACAGATTTTTGTGCTCATACTATTAGATGATATTGTTTGTTATAGTTGAAAACCTTTGCGTCAGAAGCAATCATTTAAACTACACATACTTTCTGTGCTGGTGAAAATGGCAATAATAGTTACAATTAAACAGCAGCTAGTGGTACAAAACTATATAAACCTTGCTTTGTACACTCTTTTGCACTCCCAGTTCTTTTCTAGTAGATAGCAGAGATGATTGCATTTATAATTCGTGATCTTAAATAGGTTCTAATTTTTTAACCATTAGTAACCCCAGCATCTTTTCGCAGGACTGTGTAGTCTTAAGAGCCAAGTTTTACCCTGACTTACCCCCTGTGAAACTAATTGAAGTAGATGTATTGCAGCCTGTAGCTGCTGCAGCAGGGAGAGGCGCCTCTCCCCGCCACGGCAGCGCCAGGGCCATAGGAAAAGCGCCTCTTCCTTCTGTGGCAGTTCCAGGACTGGGGCCACGAAAGAGGTGCCCTTTCCTACCTGCATGCCCCAATTTGCTCCCCAACCACTCCCTATCTCTGGGGCTGCGGACATGTGTTGCCCTTGGTAGTCTGCTGTGGAACCATGCAGCTTAGAGGGAACTTAGCCCATGATCCAGCAAGGACTTTTCCCTCACAGAGGGTGGGAGTATAAGAAGGGAGAACACACAACACAAATTCCCTCTCTTCACCTTACATCTCTTTGCTCATAACATCAATGAATACCTAAAGCACTGAATTAAGGGAAGTGGTCTCAGACTGAAAGGAAATCCAGCCTGTGAAATAAGAACTGTGAATTGCCTTCAGCAGCTGGTGGGGTAAAAAAACTGTGGGTTTCAAATCTTACTTAGCTTGGTAAAGTTTAGGAATTAAATTGTATATCTTTTATTTCTTTTGTAACCAATTCTGATCTTTATGCCTTACCACTTGTAAATCACTTCAATTCTATTTATTTCTAGTTAATAAACTTGTTTTACAGTTTTACCTAAACCAGTGTGTTTGATTGAAGTGTTTGGGAAATCTGTACTCATGTCAACAGGGCTGATGAATATTCATTACTCTTTGTTGGTTTGACAAACTAATTTATGATCTTCTCTAGTCCAGTGGGCTACTGAATGGTACAAGACACACATTTCTGGTTGGCAAGGCTGGGACTGAGTGGTATGCGGATGTCACTCTGTTCCTCTTCATGGATGACTGGGTATAGCATTCATGTACTCAGGTGGGAGTGACTTTACATGCTGGTGGTTCTGAGTAATCAACACCTGCAGAGGTCTGTTGTGCACTACCAAAGCAGTGTAAGAGGCACCCTGGGCTGGAGAGTTAAGGCGACACAGCAGTTCAACAGTCCAGCTTGCACTTGGGGCATATCACTTTAAAAGTTGAAGCAGAACTTGACAGGTTGGTAAAATTAGGTGGGCAGGGCCAATGTGTGTGGGAGGGAGGGGGAGCTGGTACAAATTACCAGGGCCTGGTGGTCTGGAAGGGGGCCTGGGGCCTGGGGCCCGGCTTCCCCAACTTCGTCGGCCCTGTTTAGCCGGTCTGCCCTTGCTGGGGGCCTGAAAATTTTTTTTCACCGGGGCCCGAACCTGCCCTCAGCCCTGGGTGTTACTGAACAAAAAATGACGACTGATTTAATAGTGTGGTCACTGTAATAAAACCAAATAAGTTAAGGGTGTGTATAGCTCCAAAAGCTTTAAATAAGTCTATAAAATACAAGTGATACCTCATTAGAACAGCAGATGAGGTCAGGATTTAAAAAGGCAAGTGTTCTTGGATGGAAGCCAAGGGTTTTGGCAGAAGGTGAAAAGCTGCACTTTCAAACAGGCTGAACTGATGTAAATTAAAGCAATTTAAATCATAGCTTTTAATCATGATTTAAATCAGTAAGCAGGAAGCTTTGATTTAAACTGTGTTGCTGCTAACCAAATGCCAATTCTGCCCAAGGTTGTAGGCATTAGCTAAGAAATGACAAACTCAAAGCTGGAAACCAAGGCAGCTCACGTGTTTGTTCGTTTTGTTCAAAATAGGTATTAGTCTTATAAGAGTGTATTTAGTGTTTAGACTCTATGACATGCTTGTATGTTGCTGTATTAATCTCATTTGTAATGTCTGTATTCCATGCTATAAGTAGGGCCCTACCAAATTCACAGTCCATTATGGTCAATTTCACCGCCGTCGGGTTTGAAAATTGGTAGTGTTCACATTTTCATATGTTTACATCTGAAATTTCATGGTGATATAACTGTGGGGGTCCCAACCCAAAAGAGGATTGTGAGGTGGGGGGGCCTGCAAACCTGTTGTAGGGAGGTCTTGGAATTCCCACCCTCACTTCTGTGCTGCCTTCAGAGCTGGACTCTGAAGACAGCAACTGCAGGGCTTCTTGCAGCCGCAGGAGGTTCCCGGAGGTGGAGGTGGGTCTGATCTCTCTCGTGCTGCTGGGAGTGCCCCAGCCAGGGGCTCCTAGCTGCTAGTCCTGGCTGGCTCGGGAGGGACAAGACTGGCTCTTCCTCTGCACAGCTGCTCTTGGGTACCTCTCCCAGCTGCAGAAAGCTCTGCATTGCCCATGCCCCACTCATTTCTTGCCCGCATCACGCCACAGCTGCAGGGGAGAGGTCACTATACAGGGTGTCCCCCCTCTTCCAGATGCAATTATTAGCTTGTTTCAATAAAATAAATAAATGTCATGTGAACTTGAGAAGATTTATTGATTGACACTTTGCAGTAGCAAATAACACTTAGCGCTCAACTCCCTGATTGGTAGATACCAGCAGCTGAGACAGTTTTGTAGGGTAGTGATCTCAATTGGTAGCCTCAAACTTGTGAACCACAGCCTTAAGTTAACAAAAACAAGTGAAAAAAAGTTTTGGTTCAAATGTCATTAATTGAATGTAAGCATGGAGCATCCAGCAACCAGGTCTTTCTTCATTCCCTGTCTCTGTGCTGAAAACACCTGTCCGTGTTTAGACACTGTGCTCTCTGCATTCATGGAGTTCATTGGAATTGTCAAATAGCGCTGAGCTAGCCTTGCAAGATGGGGGATTCTGCATTCCACCCCGTTCCAAAACTGTAGCACAGGCAAACTACGATCTGCTGCTTCTGCAATATTTTGGTAAGCAGGCATCTATCTCCAGCCTACAATTCTTATCAAAGCCAGGAATTGCATTAAGTGAGGTTAAATCCATCATCAACAGGTGCATTTGTGCAGAGTCGAAAATATGCACTGCTTTTAGGAACACTGCTGCAGGTTGTTGAAACTTTTGAGCCGTTTTTGCTACATCGCTTAACTTTTCCCTATAGCAGTAGTATTATCTGAGCTTCTTTGCTATGCAAGAAAACACCTGCTGAGAATTGTCAGAGTGATTTTCATTTGATTGTGCTTCAGCCCAGAATAGTACATCCATTACTTTGTTGTATGCTTGGTGGATTGTGACATGTTGAGCTTCAAACCAAGTGATTAAGTCCTTGAGTCCTGTGGCATTCTTGGCAACCAACTGAACTTCCTCATTCAGCTGAGCATTGTTTAGAAGGGTTGACAGTTCTGTTAAAACCTGCGTTTTCAGTGTCAGTGTCAGTGTCAGCTCTTCTGAGGCCTGGCCTACACTGCGGGGTTAGGTCGAATTTAGCCATGTTAAGTCGATTTAAAAATGAATGTGTCTACACAGCCAACCCTGTTCCATAGACCTAAAGGGCTCTTAAAATGGACTTCTGTACTCCTCCCCAGTGAGGGGAGTAGCGCTAAAATCGACTTTGCTGGATCAAATTTGCTGGGATGCAAATAGACGGTATTGGCCTCCAGGAGCTATCCCAGATTGCTCCATTGTGACCGCTCTGGACAGCACTTTGATTTCCGATGCACTAGCCAGGTACGCAGGAAAAGCTCCGGGAACTTTTGAATTTCATTTCCTGTTTGGTCAGCATGGCAAACTCAGCAGCACAGGTGACCATGCAGTCCCCCCAGAATCGTAGAGCGTAGAATGTTCTATGCTCCTCCTATCATCTCTGTCCCTGAGGTTATCGCAGATTAGAAGGTGAAAAAAATGCACCCCACTAACAGTGGCTCAATATACTGTGCACATTGATGATACATTAGGGTAATTGATAACTGCAAGGGCATGATGATTCTTTTGACAGAGTACTGAGGGTTTATCATTAAGGTTCTTGCCACGTCCCTTTTCATTGTCAGTGGTACCACGCGTTGAATAGAAGGTGGTGTCACTAGGGCCGCCAAGAACGGGTTCAGGCCCCCCAGCAAGGGCAGAACGGCTAAACAGGGCCAGGGAAGCCAGGCCACGGGCTCCCTTCCGGACTGCTCAGCCCCAGTAATTTGTACCAGCTTTGCCCTCCCCCCCCGCGGCTTCTCATCAGTCCTCGGTGTCACTACTTGTATCTCTATTTTATGTTCAAATTCTAGAGGGCCTCATATAGTCCATAGTCCAGAGTGTGTCAAGGTAACATTTATGGTAAAAACACTCATACACAATTCTTTAAACTCATTGTTTTCATTATCTGAGATACAAAACTTTGAATTAATGTGATCCTTCAAGGAGGTCTTATAACCAGATGTGAAAGAGTTACAGGTCAACCTTGACACAGTGTCATTGTGATTAGGTTTTATATAGTTATCTACAAAATCTGTGTGAGTTCATTGATAATACATTCGAATGAATAAGCTCATTTCTCCAGGCATTACCATAGAGGGAGATGAGATGCCAGATGAAACACATTTGAAAAGATCTCTGGTACAATTGGTGAAAGTTGCAGTAGACACATGCCATTCACGTACCTTGTGTATTGGACCAAAAAGCCATACTGGGTTAGATGTACTAACCATGCCAATATGGTACATTGATTCTGTGAATATTCTGAGATTGCTAGATAGCAAAGTCCCATTGATTTGTAAGCCAGTAGTGTTACCCACTCTCAATTCTCATGGTTATTTACGTTCCTTTTCCCTCTCCCAAAATGCCTTACTCTCCCTGGTCCTTTATCTTTCTGACTAGTAACCACTGGAGGTTCTTCCGTTGTGCCATCTTCTTTCAGAGAACTCCTTTCTTGCTTTTCCTGATTTTGGAGCCCTCTTGAATTCCCTTCCATACGTGGAGAACTTCTCCATTGATCGATTACCATTGAATTGACTTGACACTTCCAATATTCATTCACTTTGATTAGAAAGGTATTATTCTTCTGAAGACAGACGTTAGAAATCCATAGGATAACTATGTACATTAACAAGAGTTCAACATGTAATTCTTTCTTCCGTAAACAGGAAGAGAAGGAAGAAAATGGTTATTATGCAACTATGGGGGCTTCCAATTATTGCTCCTATTTATACCTATATCCAATGGCTTGACTCCCTTCCAAGATTTTAACTGGGAACCATGGACCCATTTAGTTGGCTTGTTCTTTTTCCCATTTTTTTCTCAATTTGGTGCACAGTGGGTCCAGCCTTTTGCACAATGACTGCTGGTCTCATCCATCTAGGACTCAGAGCATGGTCCTTTTCCGAATAAGATTTTAAAAGTACATAATCTCCTCTGTTCCACTCCTGGAATTCCAAGTTATTGTTTAAACGGTCATTTACTGCCTTTATGTTGCCCTTTAAATGAACTGCAGCTGCCTCTTGAGTTTTGGTGATAGTTTTCAGGAGATCTTTGATATATTAATCTGTTGTCTGTCTTGACTTAAACTCATCCAAGGGGACCCCTCCTGGCAACCACTATGCCTCTGGAGTTCTCATTGGCCTTCCAAAAAGCACTTCATGGGTTGTAAATCCATGAGCCCCTATGGTCGATCTTATAGCCATTAAAATCATGGGCAGATGCCTGTCCCAGTCTCATCTGGATGATTCTATCACCTTCTGTAGGGCAGTTTTCAGGGTTTGGTTTGTTTGTTTGACCAGCCCAGATGACTGTAGGTGGCCTGCAATGTGAAATCTTTGCTTGATCCCAAAGGCTATACATAGTTGTTTCATTACCTATCCAGTGACATGACTCCCTTGGTCCGAATCAATAACGTTGTGAATCCCAAACCGACTGAAAGCATGTTCTAGCAACAACTTAACAGTATTTAATGCAGTACACCTTCTGGTGGGATACACTTCTATCCATTTACTAAACAAATCCACCATCACTAGGCAATGACTATTTCCGTTTCTTGTGCAAGGAAGAGGCCCTATGTAATCTATTTGAATATGGTGTCAAGGACCTCCTGTAGTTTGATGTAGCAGAGGGCCGTTTCTGATATGGGGGTTGGGGTCATTTGCGGAACACCGAGGACAGTTATTAATATGATATTCTGTGTCCCATATGATACTAGTCCACCATCCTACTGAAGACAGATGATATATAGTCTTCTATAACCCGAAATGTCCCTGGGCATGCACCAGTTGAATCAATTCTCCCGTCAGTACTGATGGGAGGACCGATACAGGAAGTGGCATTTCCTTATCTTTATTGTCTCCTTTTTCTGCCATCACTAGACCTGAACTATGTTGATTAATAGTCCACAGCTTACTTTTGGAGTTGAGGAGTTGTTGTATTTCTGGATGCTTTTGTTGCAGCTGGATGATGTTGCTACAGTCTGGTGGAATATGTAAGCGGGGACGTTGCTGGGGCTCGACCCTCCCGGATGAGGAGGGGAGCCACACCGGCCTCGATCTGTCGTCTGAGGGTCTAGGTCCTTGGAACTGTAGCCCACCGTCTGGGTGGCTCAGTCCCTGGGGATAGAACCGGGTGGCGGCCCGGTCAAAGGGGGCCCTGCCCTTGGTTCGGGCGGGGCACCAATACACAGTTATCTCAGCTCCAGCCCTCTTGGTTCAGGGACGGGCTGGCAAGGATGTGGGTCGCTCGGGCCCTTTGGGACAGGACCGAGCAGTGGCACAGTCAAAGGGGGCCCAGCCCTAGGTTCGGGCGGGGCACCAATACACAGTTATATCCATTTAGCTGGCCTCTTCAGGCCGAGGGGGGAGGGGGATTCTGCCACCCGTGGACAGGTGGCAGGGGGAACGCAGGCCCACCCACTCCACTGTGTTCCAGCCTGGGGCCCTAGAAGCGGTGATCACCGCTGCAGGTGGTCAGTGGGGATCCTGACCGCAACACACTGCCATGGGTATCGGGAAATCTGCAGCCTGACTCGGGTCGGCTGCCCCCGGGCTACTTCCAGTATCCCCCTCCACGCCTACCTGGTTCGTGGGACCCGCTTCGAGGATGTCCCACCACGGAGGCTCTTCACGGCCAGGGCTGGGCGGCAAGTCCGGCAGCTCCTCCGGGAAGTCCGGCCAGGCCTGTTCCGGGGTGTCCTCGGGGCCGCAGCAGGGGCGGGATAGTTCTGGCGGCTCCTCGTTGTAGTGGGCGCAGGGAAGCTCTGGCAGTTCCTCATTATAGCAAGCGCAGGGAAGCTCAGGCAGCTCCTCGTTATAGCGAGCGTAGGGAAGCTCTGGCAGCTCCTCATTATAGCGAGCGTCGGGAGGCCCCGGCCAGTCCGGACACTGGCCTGCGGCCTCAGCAGCCTCCCAGTCAGGAGCTCCCGCTGACAGGTCTGCTCCTGCCGGTGGCTGGGCCCCAATTGAGGGCTGAGGGCTAGCTTTTATCCTTCCGGGTTGCCGCTTGACCCTTTGAGGGGCAGGACTTCTGCTTAGTGGCCCCACCCCTCTGGGTGAGTGATGGGGCTCGACCCTTCCGGATGAGGAAGGGAGCCACACCGCCTCGTTACAAATGGAATTAGTTAAGGTCTGGATGGGCGATCCTACTTTGTCATATAGCAATTCAGGGCTCATTTTAGCAGCCTGCTTGGCTAATTTGTCCACCTGGTTAAGTATGGATATCTCTGCCAAGTTTCTCCAATGTGCTCACACCTTGAACAGATAAGTATCCCCTGATCTGTGCTCTGCCAGTTGCCAGGCATAGTGAAGGTACCCGGCATAGGTCACTGAGTGATCATTGCTAGTCTTCATGTCCCTTGTTTTCCATACAGGCATCTAGTCGACGAATGCTCTGGTATCCCAATCCGAGTCTGTACAGATGGTAATGTTGACGGAGGGATCCGCATTTTCCAGTGCTGATATTACTGCCACCACTTCTGCAGCTTGAGCTGAATGTTGTTTGATGGTGCCTTGAAACACCTTGCCCGATGCAACATGCATGGCTGTGAATCCCGTGTTGCCTTTCCATCAACGTACAGACTGCTGCCATCCACTACCCAAAGATCCCTCCTTTGGGTTTTGGCATCCTCAAATTTCTCCTCCAGCCTGAATGGGGATTGGATCTTTGGTGGAATTGTTGAAAAGATAGGACATTCATGATCTGTGATGGAATTATCATCTAGGACTGTCACACAAAGTGCAAATGGGATCTTGCCTGGTGTGTTGTTTTTTTCAACAGTGATGTCTTTGTTGATAAGGGCAAGGATCCAGTTCGCCAGCCTGGGATGGCTCACTCTCTCTGAATTTGCTCGGCCAGAGAGCACATACCTCACTGGGGTATGAGCGGTCCTCAGTAGGATAGGTGACATTCCTATTATGTATTCCCAGTGGGCCATAGCCCAAACTAGGGCTAGCACTTCCCTCTCACAGGCAGTAAACTGTGACTCTGTTGGTGTCAGAATTCGAGATCTGTAGGCAACCGGCTTCACAGATGTCCCTTGTTGCTGTAACAGGACTGCACTGAGGGCTGACTTAGTGCTGGCAACTTGTAGGTGGAATGGCTTACTAGGATCAGGGACCACTATGGCAGGTGCTTCCATTAAGGCCTTTGTAAGCGACATAGTCACTTCTTGTTCCTCTGCTCCCCATCACCATTCCTGGTTCTTTGTCAGCAGGTTGTAGAGGGGTTTGGCTTTTTCACTGAAATTTTCAATGAAATCCCTTGAAAATCCTACCAAGCCTAGGAATGATCGTAATGTGCTGATGTCTGATGGGGAAGGAAGGTTAGAGATTAGTTCCACTCGAGTCCAGTCAGGTCTTCTCCCTGTGGGACCCAGCTGCACTCCAAGATAACTAACTTCCTGCTTCAGTAGCTGCGCCTTCTCTGGATTTATCAGAATACAGGCTTTCTCATCCAGTGCCTTAAGGTTGTCTTCCCTGGTTTTGGTTGCAATCAGCACGTTGCCCACGTAGCTGATTATATAGTCTGCGTACCTCAGGTTTCTCCACATTGTGGCCACGTGTTGATGGCAAATACTTGGTGCATTATGCAGCCATTGGGGTACCTGCGTAAATGTAATCTGTCTGTTGTCACAGGTAAATGCAAATTTATGTTGACATGATTGATCATGGGGTATAGAGAAAAAGGCATTGGCCAGGTCTAATACTGAGTACCATTGCGCTCCTGCTGTTATTAGAGCCATGATCTCAGGAAATTTGGCCACCATGGGTGCCATCCTTGGTGTCACCTTATTTAAGGCATGATAGTCTGTTATAAGACACCAGGATTTCCCATCGGATTTTCTCACTGGCCATACGGGGGAATTACACGGGCTAACACAGGTGATTAGCACTCCTTGCTCATTAAGGCCTCTATGGTTGGTTTAATTCCCATCTGTGCCTCAGCTGAGAAGTTGTATTGCCTTACAGGCCTAGGGTCAGGTCCATTGACCTTAACTAGTACTTTTATTTTCCCACAGCTCAATTTGGAAGTCGCAAAGGCGTTTAGATATTTACCAGCCACTTGGATTACTTCCTCTTCCCACTTAGGCAGGGAGAGAGCCTTGGGTGCTTTGGTGGCTGCTACCCAGTGTGCTGCTGGGATGACATTGCCTGCTCCACCTTCCTCGGCCTTGCATAGTGCCCTATGCAGTAAGTACACGATCACCCCAAATTTCCTTAATAAATCAATAGTCATTATTCCTTGATCATCTAGGTTTTGCAAACCAAATGATTCTTTTGTTCTTAAAGATCCCAGTATGCACGGTAGTTCCTTAGTAAAAGAAGTTAGACTCTCCTTCCCGTTATAAGAGACTAAGGATCTAATCTCTTTAATTGGAAAGTTCTTTTTATCATGTCCCTTTGTACAGAGGAGGCTGGTGGAGGCCCTAGTATTCACCAAGACTCTTTGTGTTATGGAGCTGAAATCCCCTTTCACTAAAAAGTTCGCAGTGGGGCACCCCTAATGATCATTAATCAGGGGTGCCACCATGCCAGGGCCTGGGGGATCCTGGCACCCTCAGTATGGCTTTCCAAAGAAGTTCCTGCTGAGGCAGCAACCACTGACGTTGCTGGCTGCTTAGATTCATATTTGGTTAGTCTTTTAAAAAGTTCCTCAGTAGAAAGCTTTGTCAGCTGGTCTTCAGGCTCATATTTGGCTAGCCTCCATGACAACACTCTTTTCATGATCCTCATCTCCTCGGAGCTACCTCTAAACATGTATTTGTCCTTGTCATAAACAGATAGCTAAGGGTTAATGTCTCTTTCACCTGAAGCACCTGACCAGAGGACCAATCAGGAAACCGGATTTTTTCAACTTTGGGTGGAGGGAATTTTGTGTCTGAGGTCTTTGTTTTCTGGCTGCCTGCTTTCTCTAAGCTTTGGAGAAGTAGTTCTGTTTTCTAATCTTCTGTTTCTAAGTGTAAGGACAAAGAGATCAGATAGTAAGTTATATGGTTTCTTTTCTTTGGTATTTGCATGAATATAAGTGCTGGAGTGCTTTGATTTGTATTCTTTTTGAATAAGGCTGTTTATTCAATATTCTTTTAAGCAATTGACCCTGTATTCATCATCTTAATTAGGAGAGACCATTTGTATTTTTTCTTTCTTTTTTATATAAAGCTTTCTTTTAAGACCTGTTGGAGTTTTTCTTTACTTCAGGGAAATTAAGTCTGTACTCACCAGGGAATTGGTGGGAGGAAGAAATCAGGGGAGATCGGTGTGTGTTGAATTGGCTAGCCTGATTTTGCATTCCCTCTGGGGGAATAGGAAAGTCCTTTTTGTTTCCAGGACCGGGAACGGAGAGGGGGAGTCACTCTGTTTGGATTCACAGAGCTTGTGTCTGTGTATCTCTCCAGGAGCACCTGGAGGGGGGGAAGGGAAAAAGGATTATTTCCCTTTGTTGTGAGACTCAAGGGATTTGGGTCTTGGGGTCCCCAGGGAAGGTTTTTCAGGGGGACCAGAGTGCCCCAAAACACTCTAATTTTTTGGGTGGTGGCAGCAAGTACCAGGTCCAAGCTGGTAACTAAGCTTGGAGGTTTTCATGCTAACCCCCATATTTTGGACGCTAAGGTCCAAATCTGGGAATAAGGTTATGATAGTCCTGGTTCACCTACTTCTTAAACTGTTGGGATTTCTCCCTATCTTTGTTACCATTGAAAGCGGCTACTCGCTTTTTCACTGTTAAATTTGGATTGCTCATTTGCTGCAACTCATAGATTTCTTTTACTTTTCCCTCCAGGTCTTATATGTCCCATTGCCAGCCTTATACCAGGTGTCAATCCCTGTAAGTATAACTCCCGCAATTCCAGGGTGTCATAGCTGACAATACCTTCTATAATCACTCCCATACCTGCCAACCAAAATAATAATTTTTTCCTGAGGAAATATTTCTCAGGTCTTTCATCATTCCTTTGTGTTTCAGCATAAGCCCGACCAATCACATTTTGGTTAGGGTAGAATATACGATGAATCTCTCTATATGCAATAACTTGACCATTATCATCATTAGTTAACACATCATAAGGTACATTTGCAAAATCTTCAGGTGACATACATTCCCTTAACATGATAACAAAATCCTCATGAGTCAAATTAGGTGTTACAGAAGCTTTGGTTAACCAGTCTAGCACATTTTCTTTATCACATTTCCCAAACTGTTTACCCAGGACCCACGCTTGCTCTGTAGTTACTGGAGGGAATTAAGCAGTGAAACTATGTACAAAATATTGCAGCCACAAGGAAAAGTGGCCTTAAGGTTGGCTGTAACTCCCGCCGGCAGTAGGCTGGTAGTGGGGGCCGTAAAACTAGCTGCCAGTAATTGAGGCTAAAAGCCAGGTAGGGTGTGTGCTGGTGTTTGTGATGGATGAGTGAGGGTCGCAGGGTCCCTTTCCCTTGTTTCTCTCCCGGAGCCTTAGGCTCCCTCCCCTACTTGGAGAGAGAGGGAGCCTCAGGAAACCACCTGCCAACTCAGAGGGAGTAGAGTAACCGACACCCTGAGATGGGCCGGTGCTCTGACGGGCACGCTGAAAGAAGGCGTGCGGGGACCATGTCTTTCTTCCCCAACCCCTTCCTGAACCGACCCTGTGACCAAGTTCCCGTCCCCTATCTTCCCTCTTGGAGCCCTAGGCTCCCTTCCCTGCTCAGAGAGAGGGGGAGTTACAGGAATCCACCCGCTACCCCAGAGGTGGTAGGGTAGCGACGCCACTTTCTTGAAGATAGGCTGGTGGCCTTTGGTGAAAGGGAGTGTGCAGAGACCATGCATGTGTCCCTAATCCTTCTGGTGTGACTGCTTGAATGCTAGATGCAGGTAGCCTCGCCTGTGGGCAAGAAGGAAGGTGGAAAGGGCACACTGTAAATGTTGTATGTTTTGTTCACTGTGCTAGCCTGTCTGTTAAGTGTTTTGTGTTTAGCCCTTTGTGGGTGGCTGCCGACTTGGTTGTGGTTGTCTGTCAGGTATCCATAATGGGGCTGGGGGAATCTGAGCAAATTCCCATGCCAGAAAAGGGCACTCCTGCTGCGTACATGTACTCAGATTATGGTGCCCCAACCTGCAAATTTTTAAACAAGTGGAACTGGTACACTAGGGATAATCCTAGCCTGCAGTTCCCTCCAAATAGAACCTTTAATTTTAATAAAGTTTTGCACCTCAGAGGTGCCCTGTTAACATATAAGGTCAGGCAGGACCAGTTAGATGCATTTTTAATTGGTGTAAGGAAACAGTAAAATGGTGCCATAAATCACAAGTAGGGAGTCCCAAGGACTCACAAGAAAAGCTTAAAACCCAACTAAAAAAAAAAGACAAAAAAGACAAAAAGAAAATTTACTCTTTTCCGTAACCCCGCTGGCCAGCAGATATCCCTCTATCCATCTAGACCCCTTCAGGAGGCAAAGCCACTTTGGAGTATCCCCTCCACACCTCCTAAGGCTCTTATAAATCTGTTATTATCATGTGTTTTTTTTTTCTTCAGTCCATGTTTACCAGTTAACCTTTGGGAAAGGACTTGCTGTGTAAATTAAATTGTATAATCCGCTGTACCCCAGATGGTGTGTATCTGAACGTGCCTGGTCCCGCTCACAATGAGATCCTGGCAGTTTGTAGGAGAAAACCAACCCCGGCCCTTCCTTGTTGCAACAGGAACTGCTGGTTAAGGTTTCTCCATCCCTGTGGGCCTTGTGAGCTGATCATGCCAACCAGACCCCAATTCAGACCCCATGGAGAAGTAGATTATCTTACTTGGCAAGCACAAGCCAAAGAGATGATGGAAGACAGTGAGATTTCTGACAAAGTCAAAAGAATGAAGATTATTGAAAGTTTATTACCCCCAGCATTGAAAGTGGCCTGAGCAGCTGGTAGCAAGGCATCCACTATAGAATGCTTTGATATTTTAGAGAAGGCATATGGAAGTGTCATAAACGCATCTGAGCTTAAGGTTCACATTTCTGAGACTCATCAACACACTAGAGAACCACCTTCTGCATACCTGACTAGACTACATACATTAGCTCAAGAAATTTCGGGAGTAAAAGATACTGAATTGGATTCTTTTATACAAGATCAATTTTTCTGTGGTTGTTGGCATGAATCCTTATTAAATATACTCATATTAAAAGGAATTAATTGTAGTGGTAGAAAAAAGAGTGTCTCTCATGCCACACTCCTTTTTGAGGTAAGATCCATTGAAAGGGAGCACTCTGATAAACAAAAGAGAAAACTTTGACAAGAACTAGAAGAAAAAGGAAGGCCATTGAGTAGGAGTAGGTTGCAGTTGATAAAGGCATAAGAAAATGCTCCCAGTGCCCATGAAGAAGTCACTGCAATAGATTGGAAGGAGAAATATCTGCAGGCTGAGCAGTAGTTGATGGAACTGCAGTTGACCCAGCCAAGTTCTGAAATGTTCATTTCAAATACACAGTTCACTCCTCAAAGACCCAAAGAATTTAATAAACAAGCAATACCAAGATTTAACAGAAGAAATCCTTTATGTTTTAACTGTGGACAAATAGGACATTTTCAAAACGAATGTCAGAATTCTCCTAACCCCAATTTAATACATCAGCAGCTGACTGGTAGACATTCAAATCAGAGCAAGTGTGAGTCAGGAAGAAAAGAAAGCACTCCCAGAGCAAGGCTGCTAGTCAATGGGTTCAGGAGACAGATGTTACCCAAACTGGTGTCAGTGTGGCCATCCAGCAGTTAGTGGGACTTACTTGTCTTCGCTATGTATATCTAGATGGAGTAAAGAGTACCTGCCTAATAGATACTGGTTCTCAAGTTACATATATATTTGAAACTTTCTATAATGAGCATTTATCTTATCGAAAGTTACAGTCAATTGGCAGTATACTTCAGATAGAAGGGGCAGCAGGGCAAATGGTTCCATACTTGGGATATATAACCTTGACGATACGATTCCTAAAGTTTGTCTATGGGACTAACAAACAACATGAGGTACTAGTCTTGGTTTGTCCAGACCAATGTATGAAACAACAAGTATCGGCATTACAAGTGGGGGCTCGTCCAGGATTTCAGCTGGGAAGCCTCTGAAGCTTGGGATGCCCTTCCTCAGCTAGGGGAAGTATGTAACCCACACACCTCCTGGGTGTGGTGTTCTGTACCATCTAGTGGCACCGAGACCACTTAGAGAGAGAGCGAGTTAAATGAGTCTGCTCTACAGCCTTAGCTAACAGCTAGTTGGCTTTTAGCTCATGTGGTAGAGCTCCAGAGGTCCCAGTTCAATCCTGCCCACCAACAACCAGAGTCTGTCAGCATTACACCTGTGCTTTGCTTTCTCTCTGAGCACAATGACCAGCATGTTCCAGCAGTTACAAACTAGCACACGGCCCTTTCTCAGCAAATATATTTATTCTGGGGCAAAAGCATTACAGAGAAAATGTATAAAAATCACTATAAGTTCCCATACACTAAACACACCATCTTCCACAGAGGAGTTTGGTAGCCAGTGGCCCTACTAGGCCCTCCCTCTCAGGATCCCCCCATCTGCCTACAGAAGGTCCTGTCTTTTTGAATCAAAAAGAAGGGCATGGATCTGTTTAATCTCAGCCTTTGTATGTCTCAAGTTCTCGCAGTCTCTGGGAAGCTCCCTTTGAGCCACCGTGTGCGAACCAAACATTCCAGGGTGCAATCCCAAACAGGGAGAGGCTGTGTGACTACTTGCCCTGCAACCTGGTGTGCAACCCTTTGCTGCTGTAGATCCTAACCTGAGCTCCTCACAAACAGCCTGCAGGTCACACGCGGAGTGTCAGTGCCTAGCCACAGCCCTGGTCCATCAGCCTGTCAGCAAGCACCAGCTATTCTCTGGCTTCCAGCAGCCTTGGTCACTTTGCAGGGTGACCTCAATAAAGCCCCAGTCCTGGATTTTCCCCAAAAAACTTGTGTTCTGCACTGTCCAGCCCTCTCCTGGGCAGTCCAGATCTACTCAGCCCATTTTCCCTTTGAGGGGATCAACATACACAATCTGCTACCTTATATGGAGTTACCTAAACAATTTGCCACACTGAATTAGTTGTAAAACAAGTTTAGTTACTTACAAAGAGATTTTAGGTGAGCACAAGTAATGAAGCATAAAGTCAGGAATGGTTACAGGAACAATAAAAATAACTCACTTCTACACTAAACAACCTAGACTTGGTACAAGGTGACTTTCCTTGCCACAGGTTCACAGTAACATTGCTGCCCAAACTCTCAGGCCAGGATCTGCTCCCAAATGTCCCATGGCTCTTTCTTTTGCCCTCTTAGGTGAAAACAGGGTGATTGAGAGGAAGACAGAATTTGGGGTATTTTTGCCCTTCACTTTTATAGTCCAGTGCCCCTTTGAGATGCATTTTCCTGAAGGTCACACCTCAAAGCAAAGTTTATTCAAACAGTAAAGAAGGCAACATGATGTCTAGTGGTGAAAAGTTCTGTGCTGTTTTGTCTCACCTCTGTTCCCTGAAATGCAGATTTTCCTTGTCTGCTGTCTTCCCTCGCTGTCTGAGGACCTTGTTTACAACTTATATGTAAACTGAGGTAAACGCACATTCCTTGGTTTAAGATCTGCTTGACCAGTTCTGCCAAATCAGGGCTATATGCGTTAGAATGTGTGCCATTTAGGGGGCATTCATAACTTTACATATAATGTTGCTACTTACATTTCACCATGATACTATTAATCAGCAAGTTATTCGTTTTCAAATGATGCCTTAAAAGGTGTATTTTGTATAAAGATTATTACAATAGCACGTAGGGGGATGAATATTATTATATTTATCTTTTATTATTGCAATAGTGTGAACACAGGGTGAATATAGCTGTGGGGAGTGAACACATAAAAAAAGGCACCACCTGATGCGAAGCAGCGAAGGAAAAAAAGAAAGAAAAACCCAAGTTTTGCCACCAAAGACTGAAGAACTTGCCGCCGAATTGCTGCCGAAGACCCTGAGCGACTGAAGAACCAAAGTGCCATTGAAGACCTGGATGTGCCACCCCTGCTGGGAAGGGCCCCCAAGGGAGTGTAAAAATTAAAAAGGCAACACTTTTGGGGAATGTGCTCAATGGGAGTGGCCGCTCCCGCTGCTCCCCACCTAGCTACGCTATTGGTACAGTGATGGGTATCTCATAGATGTATGGAGTAAAAGATACAGGAGAAGGTATAAATACATGAAAGGATGTGGGTTGCTTTGCCAAGTGTTAGGTCAGTCTAATATTATCAGGATTTTAATTTGTTTTCTTTTATTTATGTTTATGTATAACTGTGAAGATAATGTCTGAATTATAACTGACAATCTAACATTAGACTGACCTAACACTTGGTAAAGCAACCCACATCCTTTCATGTATTTATACCTGCTCCTGTATCTTTTACTTCATATATCTGATGAAGTGGGTTCTAGCCCATGAAAGCTTATGACCAAATAAATATGTTAGTTTCTAAGGTGCCACAAAGACTCCTCGTTTTTTTTGCTGATACTAACACGGCTATCACTGAAACCTGTCACAATGAAGAGTGACTAAGATGGTAGAGCAGAGCTGCTCTTCAAGGACAAACAGGAAAATGTCTTCAGCATTTTGCATGCAAAACTGCACATTTGCTTCAGAGCTGGTTTAAATGTTCTTTTGGATACCCAGGCTCTATAATCATCCCATAGCAGCGTTGCAAATTATGGCCAGCCTGCCATTTTAACTGCCAGCCCTGCAAATGCCTTAGGATCTGGAGTCAAACTGGGTTCTTCTGATGCATCATCACCAGAAATAAAGGTTCTGTAGGCTGAACAATATGCCACCTAGGCAGCCTATTTCCCTCAGTGACAGCTTCAGAGTTCCCTGAGTTTGCATGGTAGGTAACTGACTACTTCAGCCAATAATTCTGTTGCTAATGCAGAAATAGAAAGATGGCTGTTCCCTTTCTTAGCCGTGCTGGCTCTGCAAGGGTGGTGAGTGAAAAGCAGTAATGACTCCACTCATGAAGGTTGGCAGATCTGAGTGAAAAGGGGGCTTTTGTTTTTTACAGTCATATTTCAGAGTAAAATGATGCTTCAAGAATGTAGGCCCTGGCTCTATTCTAAGCCTCCTTGAAGCGTAGCTCCATTCAGCCCCTACCCACTGAGTTCGTTTCCCACTGTTGCATCTTAAGTCAATAGATGATTACCTCTTTTGCTGAGAAATCATCTGCCAGGTATTAGTAAAGCTCTGAAACATGGATCAGCAAAGGAGACTTCTTGTCAGAAACAGCCACTGCTATATTGGGGCTAGATTCTGAACTTAGCAAATGTCTTGCAAGCCAGACACTGACAAGTCAGGGAAAGCCCATTATCTCAAGTGGTCAAACCCAGGGCTGTTGGACCAGGAGAATGAGAGCTGCTTAATGTCCTCCTGGAAGGTGGTCAAATGCTATGGTGATAAGCACAGTATAAGAACCTATATGAGGTTCCCAGTAGCTGTGGTGTGCAGCAGAGTGACAAATTTGTGTGAAGAACATTGTGAGCTGTGAGGTGCCACTGGCTCTCTGAACGGAAATCACAGGTGGGTCCCTTTTCTGCAGATTCTACCAGAGTGAGGTTGATTCACTTATAAGACCCATGCACGTCCCTCTGCAGTTTACAGGCCCCTCCTGGACAGGGTTTGCGGAGAAGGGAGTACATATCCTCATGCTGTCTGTGGAGACAAGGGACAGCTTGGAATGCAGGGAGGACTCTGACCCCTTAGCACAAATTCCTTCAACACACAGATCCTATGACCAACATGAGGCAGGCAGATGATGCTATGTAACTGTGCTGAAAATAGATACCTTTTTTTTGTGCTTCAAGAGATACCTTCCAAGGCCTGCCAATTTTCTGTCGTGTACTGTCACCAGTTGAAAGCAGCTGCCTCTGCACCTTCAGACCAGTTTAAGAAACTTTGTGCTTCCTATGTCTAATGGTGGCTTTGTGCATTTCATTAATAAAAATGTCCCTGTAGGTTAACATTTAAGTCTGCCCTCTGTTGTGCTCCATCTAGGTTATCTTTGTTATGCCAGAAGTTATTTGTTCTTGCAATTTTGTGGACAAAAACAGAGCCACAGTTGGGAGTAGGCTGAAAACTTGGCCTATAATGTCTGACTGAGCAGTCTAGCTTGCAGTGCCTCAGAGCCAGACAGGAATACAATTTCTGAATTGTGCAGCATCTTCAAAGCTTGTCTGATTTTCAGAGGAGCTTCAATATAGCCTCCACAGCTACGCCTAAACTTTGTGTCCAACGATTTAGACAACCACTGGAACAAAAAAGATGGATTTTATTTTGAAGTTAGGCTTTTACCCACCATGTAGATTGGAAATAGCTTTCTTTTAGTAAACTCTAGAATAGTGTGTCAATATGGAACAGCTTTAAGATGATTTACAAAGGGACTTCTAAAAAGAAATTAGGCTTTGTGCTCCTTTTTAGTGGATAAAAGAAGTGTTAATGGGTTTTAAAAAAGAGACTTTTTCCCCCTTAAAAATATCAGGATGGCCAGCTCTTGTTTTGCTGCAGAACATGTTGGAGGACTCAGGGAAGTTCATTGCAGGCTCAAACACTTTAGCTCAAGGGGATGCTGAACCCTTAGCAAATCCATTCTCCACAGTGTTAGTCATTTGAATAGATATTAAACAAAGAAATAAATGTTTTAAACAGTGATTAACCATCCCTTCCTTCTCAATTAAATATTTGTTGAAATAGGGGGAGTGGACCTTCAGTCTTCCCCACTTTCAGGTGACTGCCCAGACCACTAGACCAGTGGTTTTCAAACATTTTTTCTGGGGACCCAGTTGAAGAAAATTGTTGATGCCTGTGACCCAACAGAGCTGGGGATGAGGGGTTTGGGGTGTGGGAGGGGATCAGGGATGGGGCAGGGGTTGAGGTGCAGGAGGGGGTCAGGGCTCTGGGCTGGGGGTGCAGGCTCTGGGGTGGGGCCAGGGATGATCGGTAGGGTCCAGGAGGGGCTCCGGATTTGGGGGAGGCTCAGGTCTGGGGCAAGGGTTGGGGTGTGGGAAGGGGTCAGAGGTCAGCTGGGGATGAAGGGTTTGGGGTGCAGGAAGAGGTTCTGGGTTTGGGGAGGCTAAGGGCTGGGGTAGGGATGTGGGAGGGGGTCAGAGATCTGGGCTGGGAATGAGGGGTTTGGAGTGTAGAAGAGGCTCTGGGTTTGGGGGGGATCAGGACTGGGACACAGGGTTGGGTGTGGGAGGGGGGTCAGGGCTCTGGGCTGGGGGTGCAGGCTCTGGGGTGGAGCCAGGGATGATGGGTTTGGGGTGCAGGAAGAGGTTCCAAGTTTGGGGGGGCTCAGGGCTGTGGCAGGGGATTGGGATGCAGGCATGGACTTACCTCCAGTGGCTTCCGGTCAACGGCGCAGGCGGAATGCACTGTGGACTGCGCTGCGCCATGGAAGTGGCCAGCAGCACATCTGGCTCCTAGGAGGAGGCACGCAAGTGGCTCTGTGTGACTTTTGTCCACAGGCACTGCCCCATCAACCCCAGTTCCCATTGGCCGCCCCAGTTCCCATTGGCTCGGTGGCAGCGCGTGGAGCCCTGTAGCCCCCCGCTTAGAAGCTGGACCCCGCTACTGGTCGCTTCCGGGGCATAGTGCGATGTCGGAAAATGCACTAGCCTGCCTCAGCCGCGCAGCATCATGGATGGGACTTTTAATGTCCCAGTTGGTGGTACTGACCAGAGCAAGGTGACCCAGCTCTTTACATGCCGCTACCCAGTAGTGACTGCACTAGACTACAGAATCATTCCCACTCTCTCTAAGCCTATGAGTATTTAATTATTTATATAGAGAACAGCTTCACCAGGAAAGAGTAAGAGAGACCCACTCCAGCACTGGGTGCTTGTCTGTGTGGGAAGAAGTTCTGGGTTCCAGTCCCTGTTCCAGAGCAGGGATTCAAATCTTGAGCGCTAACCATTTAGCTATTGGTTGGGATCAGCTGCTGTCTCCTCCTCCAGTCTTCTTGTGAATCTAGCCTGAAATTGTATTATTATTATTAATATTTTATTTTGGCTGAAACTATTCAGTAAATTCAACACCAGTTTGTGAATAGTCTTGTTCGACCCAAAACTACATTTTTTGGCAAATTATCTATTCAGTGGAAAATTTTCCCCCAGCTCTACTTGTCATGTCATTTCACTAGTTCTCTCTTCACCCTAATCTTTCAGCCTAGACAGGACCTGAATTTCATATGCAAGAAAAGGCATTAGTGCCATTTCTATCCACCTTATGAAAGGAAGGAAGGGCACAAGCCCAATTTTTCCTTTTTTCAGCTAACCTTCAATATTCATCATTCATGTGACAGACTGAAATTAAAGAAGATTTATCATTCACACACAGAAGTGCAGATCACTAATGTCTCTGTCTATATCAGGAGAGTGTCTTTTTCACAAATTCATTTAGATACAGTAGTGCAGCTTTCAAAATGATTATCATCTGCTTTTATCACCCCACAGCTGTTCCTTTCAGCAGGATCCATTACCTTCAACCTGGGGAAAAAAATAATAAAATCACTGTTTAGAATTTTTTAACAAGATTTATAGAAGTGTTTCCTCATTCTGACACCTCTTTCGAAGTTCTTCCTTAATACCTGAATTGTTCCGACAGAACCCTAGTTGATAAAAGACTTCCTAGCACATGATTCTTTAGTGGCAGCTGGCTGGTGTTTTCCAGAAGTGGACAAGACTTAGTTATATTACAAAATCCAACCCTCAGGATTAGCTGCACTGTTCGCTGAAGTAATCTATTGAGGCTTAGGACTGACCACCTCTCTGCAGGGAACTGGGTCTAGTTTAACATTGCTTGAGGGCCTCTGCTCACAGCAATGCTGGAAAGCAACAACCCTCTACTCTGCTGGGCATCTTACGTGGACTCAGAGGATAAAAACACTCACAGTGTTTGATTTAAGAGGGAGCCATTCACTCAAATCCTTTTCCTCTTGGGGGATGTAATGATGAGTCCAAGTCAGATCCGATTTGCGTCTTTGGTAGTAGTTTGTATGAAAGTCTGTAAATGATATGGAACCATCACCTGATAGGGAGAAAGGAGGTTAAAGGTTATATTGGTTAAGGTTGTGGTACATTCTTGGTGGTCTATGTTGTACTACTGGTGAGGTGTCCACTGTTAGGTGGCAGAGCATAGGTTATGTGCTACTGAGAGCCTTTATTTTTCAATTCATTTGATTTTTAGCTTGTGTACATATGTTGTGTGTTGAGCAACCTTAGCTGACACACAGCAATGGTTTTGTGAATTAATTATTACTAATGATGCTCATTTCCCCAGAAGTTTTATTTGCCATCTCATCCTGGTCCTGGATCACCAGTAGTCAAGAGCTCTTCTTTGAACAGTTGCCCCTGCTCTTGTTCCTGGAATTTTTTTCTTTAGACATTGTCATGGAGTCACAGGTCCAATGCTCTGGAACAGCTCTGTATGAAGCCAGCCAGGATTCTGGGGTAGCATGCCTTCTCTCTCTGAGCACACTCGCCAGGGCAAGAAGTTTACACAGCTTCGGCCTTCCTGGGTCTGACCTAGGAGCATTCAGCATCCCCTTCCACACCGTGTGCTTCCTGCAATGAGTTGGCCTGGGCAGGGCTCCTAGGGAAGCCAGAGGATCCTACACCCCAACTCCGCAGTCAGCCATGACTCTCAACCAGTGCTGTAAAACAAGGGTTTATTAGCAAAGCATAGAACAGAACTTGCTAGCACAGAAATCAGTGACTTTCTTCAAACTCCACCTTGGGGGGACCTCGAACCGGATGCCCTGGACTCCCCCATCTCCAAGTCCCAAACTGCAGACTGCCCAGCTTCCAGCGACCTGACCTCTGACACACCTGTTGCCCCTCCTCCTGGTCTTTGTCTCAAGTGTCACCTGGTTTCATCTTGCTCCTGGCTCTCAGGTTATGAAGGGCATCAGCCATCACTTACATGCAGGCAGCTGGAGCCGCCTCACCTTCCCCCGAGGGTCTTAGCAGATGTCACATACCCAATTCCCACCACCTAGGCATTGGTGCAGTACACAGGGAAACTGAGGCACACACAGTATTCATACAAAACAGTAAGACTTACATAGGCTCACGTACAGTATAATAAGGAGAAAAAAACCACATTGTCACCCCCCCCTCAGTGTGATAGCCTTCTATGAAGGTTGCACTCTCTCACTGAGGTTAGGCCCTCTGGCCCTGCTGCCTCCTGGGACTGCACCTCTGAGCTTTCTGCATGCCTGTCTCTCACCAGGAGCCTCCTCAGGGAGTCCACTTGCTCTGGACTGTGCTCAGAGAGAGGAGGCATGCTACCCCAGAGACTTGGCTGGCTTCATACAGAGCTGTTCCAGAGCATTGGACCTGTGACTCCATGCCAGTGTCTAAAGAAAAAAAGTCCTGGAACAAGAGCAGGGAAGAGCTCAAAGAAGAGCTCTCCACTGCTGGTGATCCAGGACCAGGATGAGATGGTAAATAAAAATTTCTGGGGAGATGAGCATCATTAGTAATAATTAATACACAAAACCACTGCTGTGCGTTGAGCATGGCAAAAGAAGCAACAGTATTTCTTTTATATTGTTTCATAGATAGGGGTTTGATAGATATCTGTGGCATCTCATTAAATATATCCTTTAGTAGTCACTATCTACACTCTTCAAGCCTTAGAACACAAATATACTTTCACAATTACACAATAAAACAAAAACAACGAGGAGTCCTTGTGGCACCTTAGAGACTAACAAATTTATTTGGGCATAAACGCATAAACTTTTGTGGGCTTATCTATATATCTATATATCTATATCTATATCTATATCTATCTATCTATCTATATATATATAGTACATGAAAGGATGGGAGATGCCTTACCAAGTGGCGGGGGTGGACTGTCAGTCTAATGAGACAATTCAATTAACAGTAGAATACCGAGGGAGGAAAAATCACTTCTGTAGTGGTAATGATGGTGGTCCATTTCAAACAGTTGACAAGAAGGTGTGAGTAACAGTAGGGGGAAATTAGTATGGTAAAATTAGTTTTTGTAATGGCCCATCCACTCTCAGTCTTTATTCAAGCCTAATTTGATGGTGTCCAGTTTGCAAATTAATTCCAGTTCTGCAGTTTCATGTTGAAGTCTGTTTTTGAAGTTTTTTTGTTGAAGAATTGGCACTTTTAAATCTGTTATAGAGTGAGGAGGGAGAGTGAAGTGTTCTCCTACTGGTTTTTGAATGTTATAATTCCTGATGTCAGTTTTGTGTCCATTTATTCTTTTGCATAGAGACTGTCTGGTTTGGCCAATGTACATGGCAGAGGGGCATTGCAGGCACACGATGGCATATATCACATTGGTAGATGTGCAGGTGAATGAGCCCCTGATGGTGTAGCTAGGTCCTATGATGTTGTCCCTTGAATAGATATGTGGATAGAGTTGGCACAGGGGTTTGTTGCAGGGTTTGGTTCCTGGGTTAGTGTTTCTGTTGTGTGGTGTGTAGTTGCTGGTGAGTATTTGCTTCAGGTTGTGGGTGGACTGTCTTTAAGTGAGGACAGGCCTGTCTCCCATAGTCTGTGAAAGTAAGGGATCATCCGTCAGGATAGGTTGTAGATCTTTGATGATGCGTTGGAGAGGTTTTAGTTGGTCGCTATAGGTGATGGCTGGTGGCGTTCTGTTACTTTCTTTGTTGGGCCTCTCTTGTAGAAAGTGACTTCTGGGTACCCTTCTGGCTCTGTCAATATGTTTCTTCACTTCACCAGGTGATAACTGTAGTTTTAAGAACACTTGATAGAGATCCTGTAGGTGTCTGTCTCTGTATGAGGGATTGGAGCAAATGCGGTTGTATCTTAGAGCTTGGCGCTAGACAATGGACCATGTGATGTGGTCTGGGTGAAAGCTGGAGGCATGTAAGTAAGTATAGCGGTCAGTAGGTTTCCAGTATAGGTTAGTGTTTATGTGACCATTGCTTATTAGCACTGTAGTGTCTAGGAAGTGGATGTCTTTGTGGACTGGTCCAGACTGAGGTTGATGGTGGGGTGGAAATTGTAAAGGGCCATAAGGACTCCTCGTTGTTTTTGCTGATACAAGCAGGTGCTGGTGCAAAAGTACCTAATTAGTCCCTGCCCAGTCAGCTCCAAGCAGGGGAAGCAGAGTGAGGCTGATGGAAAAGGCCTGATGCCAGCCTGAGGATTGGCAACACCTGCTGGCCTGACAAGCCAAGGGCTATAAAAGCTGGGAGGGGGCCAGAAGGCAGAGGGCAGCCAGGGAGAAGTCAGTCAGGGAGGGAACTGGAGGCCTCCTAGCTGAAGGCTGACTCTGCCTGTAAAAGAGGTTGAATAATCCTGTAAAGCTTGTAAATAGATAGACACTGGTGGTGGGATAACTGTAGGTAAATAAAGAGCCAGGTGTTGCACAACCCTGAAGCCTCTCTGAGCCTTACTGGGGCAGCAAGTGGGTCCAAGGAAAAGGGGTGGGTTGTGAACCCTGTTACACACGGCTACCACTCTGAAACCTGTCACAGTAAAACAAAGTTCACAATATCGCAGCTGGGATCTCACTTCACTTCGTTCTTATATTTCATTGACCTACTGGTGATGCCCTGCCTCTTATATTCCCACGTAGGCATGGCTGACAACATTCTAGGAGGTTCGAGGACAATGTAGTTGTCAGAAAGTCTGGAAGGTTTCACAAGATTCTAGAAAGGTACAGAACATTCTAGGAGGTTAGTGAAAAAGAAAACACATACGGAATACCTCAAATATTTTACTTCAAACATTCTATTTTCCCTTTTGTTACTAACAACAAAAACAACACCCTGAGTCTGGTGTTCCCCAAGCTCGATACACCAAGCTGTCACCTGGGTCACTTGCCCCTGAATCCTTCCTTGGGCTTTTGACACAATCTTACATGACATTCTCATAAGCAAACTAGGGAAATACAGTTTGGATGAAATTACTATAAGGTCTGTCTGGATGCACAGTGGGTTGAAAAACCATACCCAAAGAATAGTCTTCAAGGATTAGCTGTCAAACTGGGAAGGTCCATCCAATGGGGTCCTGCAGGGGTCAGGTTACTCTAGCCAGCCTTTCCCAAGGAGATTGGTTATCCTTTTACTGAGATGGAGGCCTTCTAAACTCTACAGATCCTTCTCCCCATAGAAGGGAGACCAGTGTTCCACAAAACCAAAGCCTTCCATCCTACACCACTTACCTAGCCAGCAAGATTCACATCTTCTGGCTTGTGTGTTCCTTTGCTCATGGGGCAGGAAGGATCTCAGAGAAGATTGTTTGGATATTCTTCTCCTTCAGCATGTTTCCGAGTTCCCTGAAGTCATCTACTGTCTGTGAGAAATCCCATAACACAGTGTCATTAGTACCAATAAGAACCATCACCATGGATCCTTGGCTGTAGACTGCAGAAACCTATCCAATCTTAGAGTGACATCCCATGTCTTGGCTCCAGGAAGGCAGGATCGTGTTCTGTTTTCTGCCTGTCCCTTGCAGAATGTTCTTTCAATTATTCTGAGTACTGTATCTCCAACAAGAATTGTCTGTCTTCCTGGGATGGTTAGAGAATTCTTTGTGGGTAAGGCTTGATTTTCTGACAGGTTGGGCCGAGCTGCCATCTACATATGTCCCATACATCTCTCCCTTCTCTTGGACCTGCTGTTTCTTCAGAGGTATCTTCCATAGTTTTCCTGATGAGGACCTGATATTGATTTGAAACTTCTAGCTGTGTGGAATTCCTCCTGCTTCTCTTCTCTCTGGTGGCCACAGTCTGCCTATCCTTGTCTGTCTCCAACCTTGTAGAATGCTGCCATGACCTCTTGCCTCTGGTGGTTATGAACTGCCAGACTTTTCTGACTTTCTCTCTCTCCAGTTCCTTAGTGGCCAAGCTCCATTCTTCCTTGAAACTGAGGTGTCCCAAATTGTCTAGGAACTCCTCAGCTTCTCTGATTCTCAACAGCATCTCAACTTGCCCTTCCAGTCCAAGGATCTTAATTTTCAGCACAGCCACCAACTTGCACTTCTTGTACAGGAATCTCTTCTGTCTGCAGGCAGGAAAAAGAACATGGCACATCCATTACAGGTCACCAGCACTGTTCCACTGCTGTCCATCCTGATATCACACATAGCACTGAACCTGGAAGGAAAACCTCTCACACTCCGTTTTCAAATTCTCCTGTTAGCTACCCCTGTTTGAGGCTTTCAAATTCACCTACCAAGTGACTTTTTAAACCAAGACTTCCATGCTCAGCTCAGGTCTGCTCCTCAACACCAGGGAGCGATTAGTCACTTGGCTGCCTCTGTCAGGGCTTCCCGGGGACGGGGGGGGGGGGTAAGTGGGGCAATTTGCCCCAGGCCCTGCAGGGGCCCCCATGAGTATTTTTTGGGGCCTCTGGAGCGGGGTCCTTCAATCGCTCTGGGGTCCCCGGAAAACTCTTGTGGGCCTGGGCCTCTGAAGCAGTCCTTCTGCTCCAGGACCCGCCACCAAAGTGCCCCGAAGTCCCACGGGGGCGGGTCCCCCGCCGCCGAAGACCCCAAGCCCCTGAATCCTCTGGGCGGCCCTGGCCTCTGTTCATGGCTCTTGAGTCCAACTAGCAAGTGACTTTTTATACCAAGTCTTCTCGATTTACCTCAGCTCCTCTTGAAGCTGTTCCATTGTGGATAAATAATTAAAAAGAATGATTGGACCCTAGGTCTCTCACCTGTCAGATTGAGTGCCCTAGGCACCAGGCTACAGTCATTCCTCACGTTCTCTCTCTGGACCAATGACTTCTACTGTTGATAAATATTTAAATAGTTACATACTGCATCATCTGCACTGCTTCCTGAAACTGCTGGGTTTTCTTTGGTCATCTCCCATTCAGCCTAATCTTGTTTACATTGGCCTGTACCTCTGATGCCTACTGGAATTACAATATAAAGTGATATCTCTTTTCATTAACAGCCTTTCCTTAGTCACACCAGCTATTTTACTGTAAGTATATGTGCCATAAATACAATTTTCTCATGTGGGGAGCAAGGGGTACAGTTAGAGAGAAAGGAAATGTGGCTGAATGGAAATCGGGCACAGCTAAGAAAGGAGCAAGGAGGTCAGAGTTTAAACAGTAGTCAGGTGTGGGATTTTAAAAAACCCCATGAGGAGTGCATAATGGAGGCTGGGGGAGGCTAAGCCTCCCCAAACCTTGTGCCATCAGGGGAGGGCAGTGGTGGATTTGGGGCCCATGGAAAAATCTCCCCCCTCCTTGGCCCCGGGGCAGTGGCATGATCACAGAGCTTTTCCAGTCTCAGGGCCGCTGATGGTGGAAGAAGGAGCGAGCTGAGCAGGGGACAGGACCTCAGGGGCAAGAGGTGGAGTGGGAAAAGAATGAGGGCAGGGGAAGCCGCGGAATGGGGTTGGGGCCGTACGGGGAGAGGGGCCGTATGGGGGCAGGGCCATGGTCAAAATGGGGGAGGGACCCTGGGATCAGAGCTCCAGCCAGGGCCGAACACTCTGCTGCTGCCCTGGCCAAGGCTGAGAGCTCAACCCTGCCCAGGGCTGAGTTCTCAGCCCTGCCACTGTGGCCCCAACCTAGCTCCCAGCCTCCCTCCGCCCCCTGACTGGGGCCATGGGGGGCTGAGAGCAGGGAGCATGGGCATGGTCTCGGCCGGAGGAGATGGGGTCAGAGTAGGGTGACCAGATGTCCTGATTTTTGGGTCTTTTTCTTATATAGGATCCTATTACCCCCCGCCCCCTACCCCGATTTTTCACACTTGTTATCTGGTCACCCTAGGCCAGAGACTAGGTTCCCCAAGGGGCGTGTCCCATGGAAGCTCTTTGAAGCAGGGACTGTCTTTGTTTTGTGTCTGTACAACACCCCGCACAGTGGGCTGCTGGTTTGTTTACTGGGGCTCTTAGGGCTCAGGACTAGGATGACCAGACAGCAAATGTGAAAAATGGGGAAAGGGGGAGGGGGTGGGTGAAAGGAGCCCATATAAGAAAAAGACTCCAGAAGTCAGGACTGTCCCTATGAAATCGGGACATCTGGTCACCCTACTCAGCACACAAAGAACCACCACCCCTGGAAGTACGAGCTGTCAATCTCCGCAGCTCTCTCCAGCCAAGCCACCAGGTAACCCAGCAGCCTCGGCGTAACCCCGCCCACCTCTCTCCCACAGCGCCCACCCTCCCCGCGCCTTGCCCGTAGCCTCGCTCTCAGGAGCAACGGCACGGGGAAGCCAGAGAAAAACTCGGGGCCGGCAGGCGCATGCGCCGTTTTGCCGCTTTGCTGGGCAGGTCGAGGCTCTGGGCTGCCGTTGGCGTCAGTTCCGCCCCTCCCCCGTTTCAGTGAGCCGGGCTGGAGGAGGAGGCGGAGTCGGTTCCTGGTGGGGCTGTGAGTGTCCCTGACCCGCGTCGCGTTACCCCGTCCCAGGAAGCAGCCGCCGTCTCCCTGCCCATGCCGGGCGGGGGGATTTGAATTGACACCGGGTCCTGCGGCAGAGGCTGCGCTGTGAGTGTGGACGGGACAGTTAGAGCGGTGTGGGCGCCTGGGTGGGCTTCTGCTGGGGGCGCCAAGCGGCAGCTGCGCTCCGTTCACATCTGGGGAGTCTTGTTCCCCGGGGTCCCCCCCAACCGGGACCTTGCCCTTTTCTGCGGCCCCCTTCCTCAGTGCCCTGTCCCCTGGGGTCTGCCCCCCCCCCCAACCGGGACCTTGCCCTTTTCTGCGGCCCCCTTCCTCAGTGCCCTGTCCCCTGGGGTCTGCCCCCCCCCCAACCGGGACCTTGCCCTTTTCTGCGGCCCCCTTCCTCAGTGCCCTGTCCCCTGGGGTCTGCCCCCCCCCAACCGGGACCTTGCCCTTTTCTGCGGCCCCCTTCCTCAGTGCCCTGTCCCCTGGGGTCTGCCCCCCCCCCCAACCGGGACCTTGCCCTTTTCTGCGGCCCCCTTCCTCAGTGCGCTGTCCCTGGGGTCTGCCCCTCTCCCCAACCGGGACCTTGCCCTTTTCTGCGGCCCCCTTCCTCAGTGCCCTGTCCCCTGGGGTCTGCCCCCCCCCCAACCGGGACCTTGCCCTTTTCTGCGGCCCCCTTCCTCAGCACCCTGTCCCCTGGGGTCTGCTCCCACCCCCCCCAACCGGGACTTTGCCCTTTTCTGCGGCCCCCTTCCTCAGTGCCCTGTCCCCTGGGGTCCCAACCCCCCAACCGGGACCTTGTCCTTTTCTGCGGCCCCCTTCCTCAGTGCCCTGTCCCTGGGGTCTGCCCCCCCCCCCCAACCGGGACCTTGTCCTTTTCTGCGACCCCCTTCCTCAGTGCCCTGTCCCTGGGGTCTGCCCCCCCCAACCGGGACCTTGCCCTTTTCTGCGGCCCCCTTCCTCAGTGCCCTGTCCCCTGGGGTCTGCCCCCCCCCGGCAACCGGGACCTTGCCCTTTTCTGCGGCCCCCTTCCTCAGTGCGCTGTCCCTGGGGTCTGCCCCCCCCAACCGGGACCTTGCCCTTTTCTGCGGCCCCCTTCCTCAGTGCGCTGTCCCTGGGGTCTGCCCCCCCCAACCGGGACCTTGCCCTTTTCTGCGGCCCCCTTCCTCAGTGCCCTGTCCCCTGGGGTCCCAACCCCCCAACCGGGGCCTTGTCCTTTTCTGCGGCCCCCTTCCTCAGTGCCCTGTCCCTGAGGTCTGCCCCTCCCCCCAACCGGGACCTTGCCCTTTTCTGCGGCCCCCTTCCTCAGTGCGCTGTCCCCTGGGGTCTGTCCCCCCCCCAACCGGGACCTTGTCCTTTTCCTGCTGCCCCCTTCCTCAGTGCCCTGTCCCCTGGGGTCTGCTCCCCCCCCATTGGGACCTTGCCCTTTCCCTGTGGCCCCCTTCCTCAGTGCGCTGTCCCCTGGGGTCTGTCCCCCCCACCAACCGGGACCTTGCCCTTTTCCTGCGGCCCCCTTCCTCAGTGCGCCGTCCCTTGGGTCCCACCCCCCCAAATCAGGCTCTTGCCCTTTTCCCGCTGCCCCCTTTCTCAGCGCCCTGTCCCTTGGGGTCCCTCCCAACTGAGCCCTTGCTTTTTTCCTGCTGCCCCCTTCCTCAGCACCCTGTCCCCTAGGGTTCCCCCCTAACCGAGCCCTTGCTTTTTTCCTGCTGCCCCCTTCCTCAGCGCCCTGTCCCTGGGGTCCCCCTCTAATCTGGCCCTGGCCCTTTTCCTGCTGTCCCTTTCCTTTCTGCCCTGTCCCCTGCCTTTTCCTGGTGCGCCCCTCCCCTCCCACTGGAGCCTCTGCCTCTTTCCTGCTGGCCCCCTTTCTTGGCAACTTGTCCTCTGCTCCCTGCCAGCTGGGGCCCCTGCCCTTTTTCTTGTGCCCCTTTCATAGACTCATAGACTCTAGGACTGGAAGGGACCTCGAGAGGTCATCGAGTCCAGTCCCCTGCCCTCATGGCAGGACCAAATACTGTCTAGACCATCCCTAATAGACATTTATCTAACCTACTCTTAAATATCTCCAGCGATGGAGATTCCACAACTTTCCTAGGCAATCTATTCCAGTGTTTAACTACCCTGACAGTTAGGAACTTTTTCCTAATGTCCAACCTAAATCTCCCTTGCTGCAGTTTAAGCCCATTGCTTCTTGTTCTATCATTGGAGGCTTAGGTGAACAAGTTTTCTCCCTCCTCCTGATGACACCCTTTTAGATACCTGAAAACTGCTATCATGTCCCCTCTCAGTCTTCTCTTTTCCAAACTAAACAAACCCAATTCCTTCAGCCTTCCTTCATAGGTCATGTTCTCAAGACCTTTAATCGTTCTTGTTGCTCTTCTCTGGACCCTCTCCAATTTCTCCACATCTTTCTTGAAATGCAGTGCCCAGAACTGGACACAATACTCCAGTTGAGGCCTAACCAGCGCAGAGTAAAGCGGAAGAATGACTTCTCGTGTCTTGTTTACAACACACCTGTTAATGCATCCCAGAATCACGTTTGCTTTTTTTGCAACAGTATCACACTGTTGACTCATATTAAGCTTGTGGTCTACTATGACCCCATGATCTCTTTCTGCCATACTCCTTCCTAGACAGTCTCTTCCCATTCTGTGTGTGTGAAACTGATTGTTCCTTCCTAGGTGGAGCACTTTGCATTTATCTTTATTGAACTTCATTCATCCTGTTTACCTCAGACCATTTCTCCAATTTGTCCAGATCATTTTGAATTTTGACCCTGTCCTCCAAAGCAGCTGCAATCCCTCCCAGTTTGGTATCGTCCGCAAACTTAGTAAGCGTACTTTCTATGCCAGCATCTAAATCGTTGATGAAGATATTGAACAGAACCGGTCCCAAAACAGACCCCTGCGGAACCCCACTTGTTATACCTTTCCAGCAGGATTGGGAGCCATTAACAACTACTCTCTGAGTACGGTTATCCAGCCAGTTGTGCACCCACCTTATAGTAGCCCCATCTAAATTGTACTTTCCTAGTTTATAAGAATATCATTCGAGACCGTATCAAATGCCTTACTAAAGTCTAGGTATATCACATCCACCGCTTCTCCCTTATCCACAAGGCTCGTTATCCTATCAAAGAACGCTATCAGATTAGTTTGACACGATTTGTTCTTTACAAATCCATGCTGGCTATTCCCTATCACCTTACCACCTTCCAAGTGTTTGCAGATGATTTCTTTGATTACCTGCTCCATTATCTTCCCTGGCACAGAAGTTAAACTAACTGGTCTGTAGTTTCCTGGGTTGTTTTTATTTCCCTTTTTATAGATGGGCACTATATTTGCCCCCTTCCAGTCTTCTGGAATCTCCCCCGTCTCCCATGATTTCCCAAAGATAATAGCTAGAGGCTCAGATACCTCTTCTATTAACTCCTTGAGTATTCTAGGATGCATTTCATCAGGCCCTGGTGACTTGCAGGCATCTAACTTTTCTAAGTGATTTTTTACTTGCTCTTTTTTTATTTTCTCTTCTAAACCTACCCACTTCCCGTAAGCATTCACTATACTAGACATTCCTTCAGACTTCTCAGTGAAGACTGAAACAAAGAAGTCATTAAGCATCTCTGCCATTTCCAAGTCTCCTGTTACTGTTTCCCTCTCCTCATTGAGCAGTGGGCCTACCTTGTCCTTGGTCTTCCTCTTGCTTCTAATATATTGATAAAAAGACTTCTTGTTTCCCTTTATTCCCATAGCTAGTTTGAGTTCATTTTGTGCCTTTGCTTTTCTAATCTTGCCTCTGCATTCCTGTGTTATTTGCCCATATTCATCCTTCGTGATCTGACCTAGTTTCCATTTTTTATATGACACCTTTTTATTTTGTAGGTCACGCAAGATCTCGTGGTTAAGCCAAGGTGGTCTTTTGCCATATTTTCTATCTTTCCTAACCATCGGAATAACTTGCTTTTGGGCCCTTAATAGTGTCCCTTTGAAAAACTGCCAACTTTCTTCAGTTGTTTTTCCCCTCAGTCTTAATTCCCATGGGACCTTACCTATCAGCTCTCTGAGCTTACCAAAATCCGCCTTCCTGAAATCCATTGTGTCTATTCTGCTGTATTCCCTTCTACCCTTCCTTAGAATTGCAAACTCTATGATTTCATGATCACTTTCACCCAAGCTTCCTTCTACTTTCAAATTCTCAACAAGTTCCTCCCCATTTGTTAAAATCAAGTCTAGAACAGCTTCCCCCCTAGTAGCTTTTTCAACTTTCTGAAATAAAAAGTTGTCTGCAATGCAGTCCAGGAACTTATTAGATAGTCTGTGCCCCGCAGTGTTATTTTCCCAACATATATCTGGATAGTTGAAGTCCCCCATCACCACCAAATCTTGGGCTTTGGATGATTTTGTTAGTTGTTTGAAAAAAGCCTCATCCACCTCTTCCACCTGTTTAGGTGGCCTGTAGTAGACTCCCAGCACGACATCACCTGTGTTTTTTACCCCTTTTAGCCTAACCCAGAGACTCTCCACACTTCCGTCTCCTATGTCCATCTCCACCTTAGTCCAAGTGTGTACATTTTTAATATATAAGGCAACACCTCCTCCCTTTTTCCCCTGTCTATCCTTTTCCCCTGTCACACTGCCCAGGTCCTGGCCACCGGTCTGGGGGGCTCTGCATTTTAATTTAATTTTAAATGATACTTCTTAAACATTTTAAAAACCTTATTTACTTTACATACAACAATAGTTTAGTTATATATTATAGACTTATAGAAAGAGACCTTTTTCCTTGGTGTCCCCCCCCCCAACTGCATACTTTTCCCTTTTCCTGCTGTTCCCCTTCCTTGGTGTGCTGTCCACTGCTCCCTCATGCTCTTTTTTCCTGGTGCTTTCAGTGCCCTGTCCCCTCTCTCCACCAACTGTGGTCCCTACCTTTTCCTTGGTACCCGCCACCCTTGAGGCCCTGTTCCCTGGAGTCCCTCCTGACTGGAACCCCTACCCTTTCATGAGTGCCCCCTTCTCCCAACTTAAGCAGCCTGCCCTTTCCGTAGTGCCCTCCCCCCAGGTGCCTGGGCCCTGCCCTTTAATGCCCTGTACTCCTCTTACCATTGCCCCTCCTTGTCCTGCCCTCAGTTACTTCCTGTGGGGCTTTCATCATCCCCCATACTACTCCCACCATAGTTTCCCTGCCCCCTGGACAGCAGTGGTTCTGGTCCCCTGGGGTTTGTCTGACAGCTGTAGTCCCTCCTGAATCTGAGCCACTGTGGAAAAAGTGAAATTGGCTTGTCTATTTTGTTGCCCAAGCTGAGGGCAAATGTAGGAAATAAAGAGCAAAAAGGGTGAAAACTAAGCTACAAATGTAAACATTTCCTGGACTGAATAACTCAAGGAAATCCCCTCTCCCCTGCCCAGCCTGACAGTTGGTTTACACTTAGTATGAGTACTGGTTTGTAGAATAAACAAACCATCTTTTCCTACACCATTTCCACTCTTGAGCTGCATGTTGGTATCGGTTGTTAGCTTGCCCTGGTCCTTTTCTAAAAACTCAAAGGTGGATTACAACTTCTTCTTGATTTGAACTGCCTTCACTTAAAAGTCATCAAGAACTACACTGTCAATGTTAGACAGTCAGCTGAGAGAGAAGTTGAAGTGTTTAAGTAAAAAGGAAAAAGTAATCTGTTTTAGCTTATACATTTTATTACATGGGTATCATAAAGGTCAAATGGCTGCTGCATCTAAATCACTGCTGTTCTGCACCTTGTGGGACCATTTATCACTGTGCAAAGTAGGTGTAAAATGTTGTCATTCTGATTTGGAAATGTTTTACACCCACTTTGCACAGTGATAAATGGTTCTACAAGGTGTACCACAGAGAAGGAATGGCAAATCTAAGGTAAGCTGTAGTGCTTCAGTGTAGACACTATCTACTCTAACAGGACACCAATGGCTGTCTGCACTGGGCTTTAGGTCTGTATAGCTATGTCTCTTGGGGTGGTGTGTATTTTTCACACTCCTTACAAATTTAGCTATACCAATGTAAATTTCTACTATTGACCAGGCTTAGTTGTCAAACGAAGAATACTGTACCAGTGTCTTTAGCCTGGTCTACACTAGAAAATTAAATTGGTATAACTGTGTTGCTCAGGGGCATGGAACAATGAGGTTAAATCAACCTAACCACCAGTGTAGACTGTGCTAGGTCCATGGGAAAATTTTCCAGTCAACCTAATTGCTGCCTCTCGGGAAGGTGGATTATCTACACGGATGGTAGAAGCCCTCCTGTCAACGTAGATAGTGTCTTCGCTGAAGTGTTACAGTGGCACAGGTGTAGTGTTTTAAGTGCAGACAAGCCCTTAAAATTGTGCTCTGAATGTGGATATACGGTGTTAAGGGACAGTATTAGTGCTGTCCAGTGGCAGTTAATATAAGCTGACCTCACATAATGGTTTTAATGCATATTTAACAGAGCCGGTATAACTTTCTCAAAACAGAATAATTTGCTTGAGTACATAAACTTAATATCAGAAAGTAGTTTTTCAAACTACCCAGCGCACATTTGGGTGTTCTATAAAGTAATAATAGAAATATCCTTTTTTTTCGCTCCAGCATATGTTGTGGTTGCAACTCCAGGTCCTACCTGGATTTGGGTTAAGAATGTAAGAATTGTCGTACTAGGTCAGACAAATGGTCCATAGCCTGGTATCTTGTCTCTAACAGACAACAGTGCCGGAACTTCATGGAGAGTGTACAGAACAGGGCAAATTTGGAGAGCTCCATCCCTATTTTTCCCTCCTGGCTTCTGGCAGTTAGAGGTTTAGGGTTGCTCTAAGCATCTGGTTGTATTCTTGAACACCTTGGCTAATAGTCATTAATAGACTTATCCTCTATGAACTTAAGCTAGTTCTTTTCTGAACCCAGTTAAACTTTTGACCATCACAGCGTCCCATGGCAATGAGTTCAATAGGTTAATTGTGCATAGTATGGAAAAATACTTCCTCTTGTTTGAATTAAATCTGCTGCCTATTAAATTAATAGGGTGACCCCTGGTTTTTATATTATAGGAAAGGGTAAATGGCACTTCTCTGTTCACTTTTTCAACACCATTCATGATTTTATAGACCTCTAGATCAGGGGTAGGCAAGCTATGGCATGCGAGCTGATTTTCAGTGGCACTCTCACTGCCCAGGTCCTGGCCACCGGTCTGGGCGGCTCTGCATTTTAATTTAATTTTAAATGAAACTTCTTAAACATTTTAAAAACCTAATTAACTTTACATACAACAATAGTTTAGTTATATATTATAGACTTATAGAAAGAGACCTTTTAAAAACTTTAAAATGTATTACTGGCATGCAAAACTTTAAATTAGAGTGAATAAATGAAGACTCAGCACACTATTTGTGAAAGGCTGCCGACCCCTGCTCTAGATCATATCATATAATTGAAAATAATTGCTGTGGGCACTACTTCAGGCTCTTACATGATTTGTGAGCATGAGTCTCCCCTTCACTTGCCCCCTCTCCAAGTTTTTAGAGCATGAACTTGTGAGGTGCTTCAGATCATCATTTCCTTTTGTGGGTGCTTAGTTTGTCAAGAGATGCTGAGCACCTTTCAGGATCAAGAATTGAGTTTAGTGATGACTAAGGGTATGTCTACACTACCTGCCAGATCGGCGGGTAGTGATCAATCTATTGGGGATCAATTTATTGCGTCTAGTGTAGACGCGATAAAATCAATCCCCAATCGCTCTGCCGTCGACTCCGGAACTCCACCACGGCGAGAGGCAGAAGCAGAGTTGATGGGGGAGTGGCAGCGGCTGACTTGCTGCTGTCCTCACAGCCAGGTAAATCGACCTAAGATACGCCGACTTCAGCTACGCTATTCGTGTATCTTAGGTCGACTCCCCCACTGGTGTAGACCTAGCCCAAGTTAACTCTCCTCCCCCCCCTGAGAAACAAAGAAAAAAACCCAGAGTGTTGCAGAAGTAATTAGATTAGTTAGAGGGCAGTAATTTTCCACTTTTTCACCCAAATAAATCTTTAGGATAACATAACTGTAGTCTCTAAAGGCACAGCTCTCTAAACAATTTTATTGTTTGTAAGATGTATTGACTAGAAATTTTGCAGTCTATATGATAAGTTTCAGGATTGCAACTCTCACTCTGAAGCCTACAGTGTGTCTGAGTCAACGTGAAGCGATGGAAATGTCTACAAATATGGTTGAGAGCTCTTTTTGTTTAGAATATCACCAGGTTCAATCATCATTGGGATTCATGGTCTGTTACTGTCCAATTTTTAAGTTAAGTCATTTTGAGATCTTGTGTGCTGTACAGCTGCATTGAGGCACGCATATATTCCAGGCCAAGTGTCATAGACAATTGTGATATCAGAACTAACTTAAAAAACAACGAGGAGTCCTTGTGGCACCTTAGAGACTAACACATTTATTTGGGCATAAGCTTTTGTGGGCTAAAACCCATTTCATCAGATTCATGAAGTGGAAAATACAGTAGGCAGGTTTAAATACACAGCACATGAAAAGATGGGAGTTTCCTCACCAAGTGGGGGGTCAGTACTAACAAGTCAATTCAGTTAAAGGTGGAAGTGGGCTATTTTCAACAGTTGAGAAGAAGAGGTGAATACCAGGGGAGGGAAAAATGACTTTTGTAGTGCTAATGAGGCCAGTGTAATCAAGGTGGCCCATTTCAAACAGTTGACAAGAAGGTGTGAGTATCAGCAGGGGGAAATTAGTTTTTGCTAATCCCATCCAGTCCCAATCTTTATTCAGGCCTAATTTGATGGTGTCCAGTTGGCAGATTAATTTCAGTTCTGCAGTTTCTTGTGGGAGTCTGTTTTTGAAGTTTTTGTTGTTGAAGAATTGCCACTTCTAAGTCTGTTGTTGAGTGTCCAGGGAGATTGAAGTGTTCTACTGGTTTTTGAATGTTATAATTCTTGATGTCTGATTTGTGTCCATTTAATCTTTTGCGTAGAGACTGTCCGGTTTGGCCAATGTACATGGCAGAGTGGCGTTGCTGGCACATAATGGCATATGTCACATTGGTAGATATGCAGGTGAACAAGCCCCTGATGTGGCTCATATGATTAGATTGTATGATGGTGTCCCTTGAATAGATATGCAGACAGAGTTGACAACGGGGTTTATTACAGGGATTGGTTCCTGGGTAAGTGTTTTTGTTGTGTCGTGTGTAGTTCCTGGTAAGTATTTGCTTCAGGTTAGGGGTGCTGTCTGTAAGCGAGAACTGGCCTGTCTCCCAATGTCTGTGAGAGTGAGAGATCATCCTTCAGGATAGGTTGTAGATCAGAGGTAGGCAACCTATGGCACGTGTGCCGAAGGCGGCACGCAAGCTGATTTTCAGTGACGCTCACACTGCCGGGGTCCTGACCGCCGGGGTCCTGACCACCGGTCTCGGGGGCTCTGCATTTTAATTTAATTTTAAATGAAGCTTCTTAAACATTTTTAAAAACTTATTTACTTTACATACAACAGTAGTTTCGTTATATATTATAGAATTATAGAAAAAGACCTTCTAAAAACATTAAAATGTATTACTGGCACATGGAACCTTAAATTAGAGTGAATAAATGAAAACTCGGCACACCACTTCTGAATGGTTGCCAACCCCTGTTGTAGATTCTTGATGATGTGCTGGAGAGGTTTTAGTTGGGGGGCTGTAGGTGATGGCTAGTGGCATTCTGTTACTTTCTTTGTTGGGCCTGTCCTGTAGTAGGTGACTTCTGGGTACCCTTCTGGCTTTCTTAATCTGTTTCTTCAGCTAACTCAGTCAGTCATCACCCTACTCTACAGCAAACTTGCATGCAACAGCCTCATTGGTTGTCTGAGGGAGACTGCACATATGGTGGATTACTTGGCCTAACTGCTGCCCTTGTGTGACAGCATGGACTTTCAGTAGTTGAATAAAATTATCAAAGCTAAAATGTAATGTTTGAGTTCTAGAATAATCTTTGTGATGTACTTGGGTTCTCCTGCACACTGTTGCAGTAGTGCACATCTTTTAAATTGTTTTATACATACATGATCACTGCTTCTGTTTTTGCTTTACTTTGGCACTTGTAAGCTCTTTAGGCCGGACCTGTGTCTTTGTATGCGTTTCAATAGTACTTAGCCCAATGGGGCTCTAATCCTGATGGGGGCAAGTAATATGAATATTAAATATAAAATCAGTATTTCTCTTCAATTATTGCAGTGTTTCAACATGTCTTAAGGATACTGTTACATAAATTTGATATTAACCATGTTATGTAAGATTTGATTTGTAAATAAATTTATGGGGCATTTTAGCCCTCAGCTCCAAAAAGGAAGATCTTATTTAAACTTTTTGAATTCTTGAATAGTTATAATCTTTGTACTCAGAAGTTGATGAAAAACAATCTTGCTTCTTAATTTCTACATTGTTTTGTTTTTTTGTGAGCTCTTCAAGTCTTTTATGTTAATGTTTTTTAAAACAGTGCAATGGCTGCACCAGCATGTCACTAAGATTACCCCTTTTATGTGTTCAGTTTATCTTTGGCAATAGACAGCATAAGATTGCTGCAGAATTAGCAGAAAGAGGAAAGTAAAGCAGAGTATGGTCCCTGCTATAGGGGTAGTTTAATTTGTAGTGATGTGGTGGTAAAACAGCAATATCTGGAGTCACTTTGAGAGAGTTTGTAACATACATATGGGGATCCGAAAGTGTTCAGCGTTAAAGTTCCTGTTGGAGTCAGCCAGCGCTCAGATAACAGAAAATGTGTGGCATAAAATATGGACAAACAGAAATAAAATCATGTCAGATGGCAAGTATTTTTAGGGTTAGAGTTTCCATTATTAAACTATTTTGCAGGTTTTAGTATCTTTACCATTTCAAATTATGTTGGAATGAAATTTGTAAAGGAGGTGCTAAGTCAGGATACCAACTTTTTTGTATTGCCCTAGGTTAATTTATCTTGCTTTTACCTATGTTGAAATGTCTGATAAACTCTGATTATATCTTGTTGTATAATAAACAGTAAGATTCCCTCTTTGGAAAGAAGGTTGACAGTACTGGATATGATTCTTTTTCAACCCCCTGGAGACATTTGTAACACATGACATCCTTTACCCTTTCTTCCTTTACCTTTGTCCCTTTCTCTACAGTTCTTTCATTTTATTTCCTCAGACATATAAAACTGTAATGGCGGGATGGGGGAAATGCAAAACGTGTAGGTAATGCCATTCTTTTGCAGCAGAGGCAGCATTTTAGGAAAGTCTGCTTTTTGAAATATTTCTGCATGTATTTTTGTCATTCTTGAAGTTGAGTTAAAAATTTGTTTAATATTGTCCATAGCTGATCTCCACTCCTATCTTCTTGCCAGTCTTTGCTCCTTCAAACAACTAGCTTATGGAATGGAAAACAGTTTTGAATAATGCATGTAATTGTTGCCAGTGGTAGTACTTGCATAGATAACACTTATTAATTTCAGCCGAGAGCCTGCAATCATTAATGCAAATGCCCTGTTTTATGTGAGTAATCTCTGTGTAGTCAATGGAACTACTCATATGCTTAATGTCAAGCATATGCATAAGTGTTTGCAAGATTAGGCTCTAAATTAAACATGGTAACCCATTAAGGGGTAACAAACCAGGCAAGGGAGTTATAGGAAGGATGAGGATAGCAACAAAGTTCATAAGTTATGCTTAGCTGCATCTTATTTATGGATTTTTATTTCTGAATGGGGGTTTTAGCTGTGCTTTGTGTGACAAAGAGTTTTAGGGTTGAGCCCTCAAAGTGCAGACTTGTGAGGGGAGGAACTTTTTTTTAAATTTTTTTTAAAGTGCCATACACTCCTCTGATGCTGTGAAAATAATTAATATTTTTTCTTTTTATTAGACTATAATTGATGCAAAATGAGTGTTCCTGACTACATGCAGTGTGCTGAGGACCATCAAACTCTCCTGGTTGTGGTCCAGCCAGTTGGGATTGTCCCTGAAGAAAACTTTTTTAGGATCTACAAACGAATTTCAACCGTGAGTCAGATTAATGTCCGTGACTCCCAGCGTGTGCTATATATCCGCTATAGACATCACTACCCTCCAGAAAACAATGAATGGGGGGATTTTCAGACTCATCGGAAAGTTGTGGGGCTCATAATCATAACAGACTGTTCCTCTGCAAAGGATTGGCCCCAAACTTTTGAAAAATTCCACCTTCAGAAGGAAATATATGGTTCTACACTCTATGATTCCCGATTGTTTGTCTTTGGGCTTCAAGAAGAGGTTGCAGAACAGCCCCGCACAGATGTGGCATTTTATCCTAGTTACGATGAATGTGAAACTGTGGAGAAGAGAATAGAAGATTTTATTGAATCTCTCTTCATTGTACTGGAATCCAAACGTCTTGACAGGGCCACTGATAAATCTGGTGACAAGATCCCACTTCTGTGTGTCCCTTTTGAAAAAAAGGACTTTGTAGGTCTGGACACTGATAGTAGGTAAGTAGCTTATTTACAACCTAACAGCTTGAAAAATTTACCAGATGCTAGCTCGAGGACTAAGCCTATTAAAGAAATGACTGTGGCACCAACACCACCTCTACCGCAAGGCCATATTTTCTAAGGGAACTTACTTTATTTATTAGTGGACTATATTTAATTTTATTACCTTGTTCATTAACTTTCAATTCATATTTCTAAATTTAATTTGTAGGACTTGTCAAATAGTTTATTAGAAAATAATTGAATAGGTTTGACAGATTCTACCTCTAGATATATTTTTGCTGAATGGAATTTGACTAGCTGTGGAACTGATGAATATTACAAATTAATTTTATATCAGGAAACTAGTAAAATTAATTTTACGTATTTTGCTGTGTAGTATCTGACTAACCCTACTTACTACATCCCTTGCTTTTGTCTTATCTTATTGTCTTCCCTCCACTTCTTTTGCATTCCTATAATAGAACCATGGTCTATCTTTGTGAATTGTCTTCAGTGTTTGTTTCCTCTCTTTCCCTTCTCTATTATCTCTTTCCTTTTCTTACTTTGTGTTCTGTTTCCTATTCTTGTGTTTTCTGACTATTCCTTTATTTCTTCTTCCACCCCCGCCCAGAAACCTTTCTCTATACTGTACATTTCTAACATCCCATCAATATTTCCCAGCCATCTCTACCCATGCCTTCCAGACATAGGGTTTGGAAGTTCTACTAGACACCTATTAGCTAGAGAAATAAACCAGCTAGCCAGAGACAGGTGTGAAAGATCTTGGGTGTTTCACTGCTCAGGGGCAAAACCCAAACGAGACGCTAACCCACACTTCTTCCAGCTGCTGTGGAAGGGGAGAATGCTGAAACTCTCTTAACAGGGTACTTAAGCTGTTCAGGGCCTCCTGTTGGTTAAATCAACATTGTGCTATTAGTGGTCTGACTAAATTTGTAGCCCACCACTAAATCTACTCTGGTGTACATGCTACAGGTTGCTGCCAAGGGTGTGTGTGTGTGTCTGCTTCTTAGTTACTCTGCATCTCCCTCACCTTTCTGGCTGGTCCTAGAAGAGTTTAACTGTATGATACTGAATTGGTGGTGTTTTGCTCAATATTGTCATGTAAGTCCATTCTTCATCCTGTGTACAGGTAGGCAAAGTCTGTAAAGTAGACACACCCATATAGACCATTCGTTACTCTGCTGAAGACTGTTGGTCTAGGGTGAACATAACCACTAGGTCAGGGCAACAGAGTTCCTATTTTTGAATAAAATAAAGAAACGTCTTTAGGAGTATTGTCTAAAAGCTTTCAACAGTATTTGTGTCGTTCCATAGCTTTAAAATAAAATACCATTAGCTGAGCCCCTTTACACGGTGTATAATGTAATGGAATACTTGTTTCCAAAAGCTAAATGTGTTACGTCGTGATGATTATAGTGCAGTCTCAGGGCCAAATGTGACCCATGATATTCTAAAATGGGAGGGAACACAAACAGCAATCAGTGCACATTTTTTTCCGTCACAGAAAGGTGTCGATCCAAGCAGACGTGCATTGTTGTATTTAACTTTCATTTGTTACATACTCTTGAAAGCGAAATAGTTCTTGGCAAGTTGCCAATGGGACCTTCCACCCCAATCCTGGTGGTGTACGTGCTTTGGACACATTGGCTTACGGTTGTTGTAGCATTTTGAGTGCTCCTACTGCCATGTGAACCTGATATAATATATTAACTCTGCAGTTAAAGTCATCCTGATTAACATGGTTTTGTTGTTAGGTTTCTGATATATTAGAGAACATACTAGTTTAAAGTTGCATGGTTTTCCATTATAAGGTTGTTTGGTTAGCTCTGCCTGGTGTTCCAGGCAGGGAGCTGGGTTGGGGTGTGGGGGGCTTATCGCACACCGCCTGCCTGGCATTCCAGCCGGGGAGCCGGCAAACTCCCAACTCAGCTCGAGCATCGGGTGAGTGAAACGGAGCAAGACCCCCACGCCACACTCCTGCTCCCCACCTAGAATACTGGGCGCAGCGGGGCAAGCCCCCGCAACCCTGCTCCCCGGCAGGAGCGCTGGGTGAGCGGAGTGGGGCAAGCTGTCACGTCCCAACCCCACTACACCCCTACCTCAGCCAAATTTCACAGTCCTCATTGGTAAGTACAGTATTAAATTGTTTAAAATTATTTAAAACTTATACTGTATATGTGTATAATCTCTTTTGTGTGGTGAAAAAAATTCCCTGGAATCTAACCTCCCACCCATTTTACATCAATTCTTATGGGGAAATTGGATACGCTTAACATCATTTTGCTTAAAATAGCATTTTTCAGGAAAATAACTACAATGTTAAGTGAGGAGTTGCTGTACCTCAGTAGCTTTTAAACTGGTTCAAGCATTGGGTGTCCTTTAACCGCAGTGTTTCTGCACTTAGCATCACCCTGTCGTTAAGAAGAAAGTAAGTATTCCAATCTGTCATAAATCTTCAATTTAAAAATTACACCAGAAAGACTTGATAAACCATAATTTCCATTTTTTTCAGTGTTATTTTGCGCTAGTGTTTTTTATTCTGTTGTAAAAAACATCTGGATTATATTTAAATTGCCCATGAAAGGTATTTAAAAAATTCTGTTCAGATTAGCATTTTGGGTAATATTTTAGCAAAATAAGATATACTGAATAGTTGGAATCTGTGGTCACTTTCTTATGCCCCTTCCAATTGGAACCCTCCAACCCCCTGCCCCGAAAATTCTTGTTTATATTTAAGTAAGATAAAGACACTTTATGCCTTTTTATTCTTTCACTACTTGAGAAAGTGAAAGATTAACAGTCCTGGCTTGATCCAGAAATGATGTAATAAGTATACCCTTTGTGGGCTTCTTTGCACAGATCTTCCAAAGCACTTTGAACCTACCCTGCAGTATTGCAGCTCTTGTAGGCTGCTTTACAGAAACTCAGGACTATCGCCTATGTTTGAACTCAGCTGAGACCATAACATTAATTTACACATTTGAGTCAGAGTATTTGAACATAGATCTTCAAAGGTGAAATGCTAGTCCAGTTTCTTCTCACTATTTATCTCACAATAAAACCTGTCTATAATGTAGCATGTTCTTTTGTATAGCGCCTGTAATTCATCAGCCAAATGGGAATCATTGTTTAAAGCCATACATTGCAACTTTATCATTTTTTTTAAACTTATAGGGAAAGATTTTTTTCTTTGCTTGAGGGTATGCACACGTGATGGTGGAGATGAGTTTAAATGATGAAAGAAAAGACTAACTTTATCGGAATGGTGAAACAAACCACGAGACGCTCTTCAGTACTTCCAGCTGCTACAAACTGATGTGGTAGGGAGAGAGAGCCCTCTTACAATGGTTGGGGTTTTTCTTCCCCCCCGAGTTAGAACTCCTGTCAGGGTTCCCTCCCCACTCTGAACTCTAGGGTACAGACATGGGGACCTGCATGAAAGACCCCCCCCCTAAGATTATTTCTACCAGCTTAGGTTAAAAACTCCCCAAGGTACCTCCCTTGTACCTTGGTTTAGGTAATGCTGCCACTACCAAGTGATTAGATAAAACTCAGGGAAAGGACCACGTGGAGTTCCTACTTTCCCCTAATATTCCTCCAAGCTCTACAGCCCCTTTCCTGGGGATGCTTGAGAATAAACAAGATGAGCGCAAACCCAACCGTGGAGTGTTTTTTTTTTTTTTTTTTTAAGACTATTAAAAAAAACCAATCAAATTAAAAAAACCAACCAGAACTTTATTAGAAAGAGAAGTTAAAAGAAGCACCTCCGTGAAATTAGAATGGAAGATAATCTCACAGGGCAATCAGATTCAAAACACAGAGGATTTCCCTCTGGGCAAAACTTTAAAGTTACTGTCAGGGACTCTAACCCCCAGATGGCAAAGTTCGTTGGCTAACCGCGAGAGAGACAGGCAACACCAGCAAGGTCCGATCAAAAGCTCTTTATTGACAAGTGCACACATCAATAGAGAGCAGCTCGTCTCCAGAGAGAACTAGCCTGCTCTTTACATCTTAGTATAAGCCTATATGGACAGTTCCATCGCATCATAAATTATTCACTGGAGCAACCCACTCCCTTTTTCTAACAACTAGAAACTAGACACTTTTAGTATACGTGTTTTACAGCATTAGGTGATTAACAATATCTTAGCAAGCACCAGAAGTTAGGAATGTAGGGGAGTTAAAACAGACAGAGAACTGAACCAAGGAGAGAAAACAGGGAGGCTGGGATTTCTTATCAGTTCTTTAAAGGAACTGTTCCTAACACAGCACAGTTGGTACTATACCAGGAATGCAGCCCCTCCCTTATCTCACTTTTTCCCAGTGCTTCGTGAGACGTGCTGCTTCTCAGTTCTTTTCCACTCAGGGATTACCCACAAACCTCTGTTACCCTGACTTTGGTCAGGTTGGCATACCTGGTTTTGTCTGCTATATCTTTATTCAGGCCTAACAATCCCCCCATTATACCTAGAGGACCATAACGGGACTCTTGGGACACATATCCATTTAACAATTGTATGGGAGAGGCTAGTAAACCATGACCCAAGGTCTGGGTGGAGGTCCTCAAAACTAAAAGTGTGATCAAGAGATACAGCATGGAAAACAACAGCAACATTCTTAATATCTTGTAAATCCTTGTCAATTAAGCCAGAGTGATTAACAGAAAAGCAACATTTTTTCCTGATACGAGCACAAGCCCCCATAATTCAGCATTCATGGCATTTAGCACACGTTTATTTTGCAAAGTCACTTCTGCAACTTCATCATCAATTTCTCGTTGCAACTTTTGGAAAGCATCTGTTAATGCATTAGCTGTTTTTTTAAACTCTGCAGAAATATTTACAATTGCTCTCTTGAGCTTAGCCACTCACAATCCAGGAATTAGTGCACGGACAAAAGAGTGGAATCCTGTTTGTCTGACAACTAAGGGATTGGGGCACTGACTATAAATCAGTTAGGTATACCAAGTGGTCTAATTTCCCAGATGTTTCGGTGAATAATCCAATCCCATGTGCATCCTCCCCATGGACCCGTCAGGATTCGGTATGTGGAAGCCCACACCCTCCGATCCAAATGCTTGGAAGGAGCACTGTAAATGTTCACACTTCCACCCAGAAAATCTCCATGACCACAGGTCAGATGGTACTTCTGATGTGTCTGTAAGGGCAGTGGGCTAAGTCTGGTACTCAGGATCACTCCGAATGGCCATCAGCTGATCATCAGGAAATCCTGAATTTCCAAACATACTAGATTCCACTGCAATGCCTTTCCAGCCTCAGTGATATTTAATACCATCTTTCCTTGGTATAGTACTATATTACATCTGTTATTTAACTATTTTCAGGTACTTTTAAAAGGCATTGACATTAATAGCATAGGAGGGGGTTACATTATTAGTCACTGGAATGGTTTCAATACAGGTAAAATTTCCAGTGGCAGAACAAACTCTTCGGGTACTTGTTATTTAAAATCGAATTAGAGAGAGCAATACATGCTGAAGGATTTATCCAGAACACATGGCACAGCCTGTAGAATAAAACCCAAAATCCAATCAATACCACATTCCCAAGCATGGGTCCCACAAAATTTTTTTTTTTTTTTTTGCCAGTGTACAATTTTTTGTTTCTTCACCAGGGTCAGTTCTTAATGTCCTTTCTAGTCAGGAATTCCTGGACTTTGGTAGTTTCAGTGGAGCAAGTGTTCCTTCTTTTTTTACAAAACAGTCGTGGTGCAGCATCCTACAGGGAAGAGGTTACTAGCACATCACCCTGTAATGGTTTTGCTTTTTCTAGAAAAATTCAAAGGCACAATAGATATGTCAGTGGATAAGGGAGAGGTTACTAGCACTTCACCTTGTACTTTTTCCCTGCGGTCCAGAAGGCACAGTAGAGCTAAAAGGAGAAACAGGCTAATCATCAGTAGGAGAATTCTCCCGAGGTGGAGGGGTCTTTTTGCAGTGAGAATCTTGGGTCCGAGGAGTCAATTTTTGGCACTTCACAGCGGTGTTGGTAGTCAGCAGGGCTTAATAACGGCCTTTCCAGCATGGAGCCAAAGCAGTCTTTTGCTGGTAGACCTCTACATCAATCCAGTTTTCTTGTTCCAAGGAGTGGCAGGGCTGCTAGGGTCTTTGGGTAGCACTTCTTTACCTGTGAGAAAAGAAACCTAACACATTTCATTAGTGCCTGGCAGTGTTTTGCAGATCTCATAGCTGTTTGGGCATATTCAAGCCCTCCTTTTCCTGCTTGTTAGCCAAGTCTTGACTGTGAATTGAGTCAGTGTCCTATCTATAGCCTGAACTTGCTATTTTTTTTTTTCCAGTTAACTTATTCTGTTCTTTGTTCTTCTTACCTTCTTGGCTTCTTTTACCCTACAAAGGAAACTTCCACTTTTTACTTATACACCTTTTTCCCAACAACAAACCCATAAACATTGCCATATACAGTACATTAGTCTTATTATTCAATGTATGCTACATATACCCTTTCACTAAAATAACTTGATTACAGAACTTTGGAGCAACAAGCGAGGACAAGCACTCCCACTTTGAGGAGTTCACTCAATACAACCTTTAGGCCAATAGCTTCCCACCATCCCCAGCCCTTTGGCTAGAAATCTGAGGTAGCCAGAAGGATCCCATGTACAATACGGGGAATGGGTTAACTTTTCATGTCTTTGCTTTCGAAGACTGTTGGTATGCAAATTTTAACAACAATTTTGCAATTAACAATTTGGCCAATGAAGTTTCTTTTTCTTACTTAAGGAAATGTATTAGACTTTAGTATATTACATTTCCCTGGTTTATTTAAGCTCTTTGTATTCCAAGTTGAATAAAACAAGTATCTGCATCCCAATCCAACCCTTCTGCCTGATTCCAAACCAGACCATCCCATGAAAACACTAAACACAACAATTCCAGCCACAAGACAAACACCACAAGACAGAACATAGAACCCAAAACATAATTCCTATTGTGCAAGTAAATGCATGGTACATTGAATGCTGTTCAGCTGGCATCAGTTTTCTCTGATTATCTGAAAGACAAAAAACAGAGGTCTACCCTTTTGGGCAGTCAATCATTGCTTAAAATAGACAAATACCCTTGTTGATTTCAGGAAAAACAGAGGAATTACCCCATATTTTTTTGTATGTGTTTCATAGGCAGCCCAGGTTTCAGTAGCTCCTACCTTATCAGTTAGATAATTTGCATTAATACAGATGCTTTCTGGCTTGCTTTTTACTTTTAACTCCTGCTTTCAAACACTGAAAGAAAACATCACCACTTACAGTGCCCTTAGAGGCTAATAAAATTTCAATTACATAGCACTGTCTACATTCTTCAACTAATTCAACTAAATTGTTTATAGCCAAATGATTGCAATCCAATAATTTCTTTGCCTGAATTTATTTACAAACATTTCCAAGACATTTCAAAAGACACCAAGAACTTTTCTCTTTAGCATTTTTGCAAAGTTCAACTACTGTTCCCTCCAGCAACTACAGAGTTAACTTCTCACTCTCCCTTAAATTACTTGCTTGTCTCCCAACAGCCACTTTTATCAACTCAAATCACCATTCCAAGTAAGTCCTGGGTATTTGAAATCCACATGCTTACACTTACTTACTTCTTCCTTCCACTACACCCTCAAAATTTTCCAACCTGTTTTCCAATCTCCCTGTCTGTTGCCTGCCCGCCTGGGCCCGATCCTGCTTTTTTCACTGAACCGTCCCTTCCATAGGCACCTGCTTGTTCCACTACCAGTTTAGCTAGGAGGGTGGGCTTCTTAACTAGCCCCCACCCTTCCTTATGTCCTTTTTTTTTTTCTTTTCCTTTCTCCCATTAAACATTCTGGTAGCAATGCTAACTACTTCAGACAAACTTTTTCCTTGCATACCATCTGGATGCTCTCTAAATCTTTTTGCAATAACCTTTGCACATTGTGAGATGAAAACCATTTTAACCATCTCCTTTTCATGATCAGTTTCAGGATTCAAATTCCCATGCTTTTTAACTTCACAAATCAGTCGAGCACAAAAGTCAGAGGGATGCTTGTCTGGACTCTGAACACAAGCAGTCACCTTGCTCCAATTTGGAGTAGCCTCCACTGCATCTCTAATACCATTTAAAACAGCTTTTAAAAATCCATCCAACTTTGTCTTTTGAGCTGGATTATTGGGATTCCAATTAGGGTCAGTAATTAGCCAAGGTGCATTCAAATGACCTGCAGATTTTTCTTTTACTTTTTGTCTTTCATCTTCTGTCATGAGAGTATCTAATAACTGATTTACATTTGCCCAAGTGGGCACATGAGTGAAAAAGATTGTGCAGAACATTCTTTCCACTGCCTCAGGGTTGTCTCATAAGTGAGGCATAGTGCGCTGCCAGTTAAACAAATCTGAAGTTGCAAACAGGGTATGGGTAAAAACCATCTCATGTTCCCCAGCAATCAGTGGAACCAGATAAGTTCTCAACGAGGCTTGTAATATCAGGGGTGTCTCAGAAACATTCTCCCTCATGGAGTTAAGTAACCTAGTAGGGGTCCACAAGGGCGAGGACGAGGGCTGCTGTAATATTGGGACTGTTTGAGAAGCAGTCCCTGGCCAAGTTTGCGAAAGGCTGGCTGGAGGCTGCACACAGGGGCTGAGGCTGCCTGATACCTCTGAAGATGAGGGAACATCATTCTGAGCTCCCCCTTGATTCTCCTCTGTCCCTGAACTGTCCCTAACCTGCTTTTGAATCCTTGCACTCCACCAGACGGGGAAGAACAGGAACAAAATTGTCCTCCTCCCGGTGCAGCTCTGGGGCATATGGTGGGGGATTTTTTACAAGAGCTCTCCATACAAACAGCTTCAAAAGCTACCCGTCCCTCTATGGGTTTATAATTATACCATACAAATAAATAATCCATTTGTCCCGGCCTAAGAACAACCAAAATATCCCTTAAGGAGTTCATCCTATTTGTGGAAAAGGTTTCACCCTCCGGCCAGTCTCTAGTCGGGGACAAATGAAAGGTAAATGATGGCCATTGGATCCAACACAGATTTCTCATCTTAAATTTAACTAGACTAGCGGTCTCAGAAATCTTTTTCCAATCTCTAAGTATCAGAGACAACGGGGCGTCCCCCAGGCACTTACTGCCAACTTGTCCCATTTTTGTGAAGGGACTCTAACCCCTCTTCGTGAGACATGCTGCTTCTCAGTTCATTTCCACTCAGGGATTACCCACAAACCTCTGTTAGACTGACTTTGGTCAGGTTGGCATACCTGGTTTTGTCTGCTATATCTTTATTCAGGCCTAACATTACAAAACCAGGTATAAACCTCCCTCTTAGACAAAGGGAATCACAAGCCAAAATAAAGGTAAGCTAACACATTCCATCGCTAGTACTTACTAATACTAATGGAGTTGGATTGCTTGCTTTCTTGATCTGTCTCCGGCAAGCACACAGAACAGACAGACCGAAACCAGACAAAACCAAGCCTCCTCCCTCTCCCCGTGCGATTTGAAAGTATCTTGTCCCCTTATTGGTCCTTTTGGTCAGGTGCCAGCCATGTTACCTGAGCTTCTTAACCCTTTTCAGGTAAAAGGATTTTATGCCTCTGGTCAGAAGGGATTTTATAGTACTGTATACAGAAAGGTTGTTACCCTTCCCTCTGTATTTATGACAACTCCTTTTCTCCACTTTCATCTCTTTTTTCATGGAGACAATGAGGTGTCCTAGCTTCATATAGTTTATAGCTGCTGCTAAGGCCTGAATATTGCCCTGTCTTGATGCAAATGACTGCATTAGAATACTACCAAGTATTGCACAGAGGGATTTCATGCCTCAGTGCACTTCTGATCATTTGGTCACAGATTGTTTAATCTGTGGGAAGTTAATCTTTGCCTGCAACTCTCAAACCTGCAGTTACAGTTGAGTTGGCCTCTTGAATGAGTTATCATCTGAATGCTAGAGAGACACCCCATACCAAATGAACCCGGTAAGTATGTCGACACAGAAAATATCTCAGCTGAAATTAGTGAGTTACACATAACCAGGATGAAACATGCCAGGGTAATTTTGGTCATACCATAATGCCCAAGTACGTTCAACTGAAAGAACATTTTAAACCCCTCAATTAAATTAATATCCTTTCAGGCTAGTGTATTTCGTGCCAAACACTGTGCATTATGAGCTTGGACCATGCTAACCTGGTGACTAGGATTAGATGGCCAGGATTAGTGCAGTCATGTTTCACCCAGCTAGTAAGGGTCACATTATTATCAAGAAGTAATATTCGCTGCTGAGGTGAATGATTATTGTAACCAAACTGGCTACCTAAATGCAGTGCTTATAAACTAGGGTATGAGTCATTTCATGCTTTGTAGTCCAGAGATGCTAGATGCTGTTGAGAGGAAGGCAGAGTTGAGATCTGTGTCTTCTGGCAGTTTACTTGTGTACCTGGTAGATGATACTGTTTTCCAGGTTCTATACTAAGAGTGGTGATATCAAGGGGAACATTACAAGTAGGCTTGGCAGAACTTGATTTTTTTAAAATTTCAATGGATAAAATCTGTTTAAAAATCAAAGGGGCTAAAAATTATCAATTTTAAATTTTCCTAGTTGGGAAATTGTGAGGAAGTCAAATTTATTTGACAGACATTGAGATTCAAAAAATTAGCTTTATAGCTATTAAAACATAGATTGTCAACATCATGTCAAAATATACAAAGTAAATATCCTTAAGCCATACTCTGATATTTCTCAAGCAGTCTTTTTCTTAGTTTGCCTATTTATAAATTTTAGATGATCATCAATGGAAATACTTTTTCATCGGTTTGTGTGTATGGTTTAGATGTTTAGTGACATTTACTGATTAAAATCAAATCCTTCTAAGCCTAATTACAGTATTTGTGTTGGAGAATTAGCTTAAATGGTAAAATGCTTACTTAGCAGATGAGAAGTAGGAAGCCGTGGAAAGAAAGATGATCTTGTTGATTATAAGACATAGGACTGGGAGTCAGACCTTGGTTCAGTTCCTGGCACAGCCTGCCAGCATGTGATCCTGGGCAAATCGGTTAATCCCACTGTACTTTGGTTTCCTCATCTGTAGAATGGGGACAATATTTCCTTAGGTCATTAATGTTTGTAAGGTACTTTAAAGTCTTCATACGGAAAGCACTATAGAAACAATGTATTTTATTTATGATGTTCCTGACTGGTTAATAAAGAGAAGCAGAAATCAAAGCAGGTACATGATCTTAAAATGGACTGGAATAGCCAAGAGGAGGGGATGAGTAGGAGCATTAAGGCATTGGTTTGTCAAGACTTGACATGAGTGGGGACTACTCACAATGCATAAAGATAAGCACATCTGTAGGACTCAGCAGGGTTGAAGCCTAAGGTTAAGATGTAGAGAGGAAATAGCATTCCCTATGGTCCAAAATGCCTGGACTTCAGGTTCCAAGAATCTGGTAGTGGCAAAAGATATAGCTACTCTGAGCAGGAAAGAGCCAGTTGTTAAAAACTTCTGGATCTGATGCATTTACGATATAACCATCTGTTGACTAGCCAGGAATTCCCACTGGACAAAGTAGGTGGGATTGTGTATCCTTATGAAGAAACAAAAGGCTTTTGAACCTCAAGGTATCAGGGAAGGTGCATACTCAGAGCTCCTGTGGTGGTGCCTCAGCATGCTATGTTATAGACAAGTTTAATGTTCTCTTATCTGGTGTGTTACTGATTGTGTGTAGTACTATGACTGTTTGTTTTCAGGTCTTCATATGAGATCATTTCTGTTGAAGTCACTCCCTCTTGGCCATTTCAGACACCGCTGTTTAATAACTTTTTCTAGGCTTTCCCTGTTTTCAATTTAAAAAAAAACCAAACAAACCAGTATTTCTAGACTGTTGGGCTCAAATTATTTTAATGTTTAAGTTATTCACATCAACTCAGGTGTTAGTATGGGCACATTGTTGATTTTGAACTGATAAGACATCTACTTAGCATTGTTATTGGGTGATGAGAGAGCAAGATGCTATATAGATGTATTGCTTTTCTAATGTTAATATATAATAGGTGGGATTTGTTCACTGCTCTTTGTCAAACTGTGTGAAATCTGAGTACATGTATACCTGGCTATTTAATTTTTTTCTGTTCTTGTATATTTCTAATTTTTGTTTTGTTCCTTCCTTTCTTTTCTTTTTTTTCCCTCTCATACTGCCCTGTGAGTTTGTTGTTGGGTCTGAAAAGGTAGGCTGTGATAGATTATATTTTAAAATGAGTTAGTTTTCATGTGCTGCCTTTCCATTCTGTGTTCATTACATAGTTGAGTGTTGCTTGTATATGTTTGTTTTCCAGTACAACTAAGAATTACTGCTGGACTGTTATCATGGGTTCACTTCTTTTAGCATATGGCAATTCTATTTGGTGGCAATGCTGGAATTTTTTTCGTAGAACACAAACAATTTGCTGAGATGGCTGCTGGCCTCGGGAAGCTGCTTTATTTTGTAAACTCGAAGCAATGAAGCTATTGCCTGTGTTTATTTTCAAAATTAAAATGTTTTGTCAGTGATGAAAATTAAATGCTGTAGCTGGATTTTTAAAGGCTCAGTAATGTTATGAACAGTGAGATTTGTTTTTTTTGCATGCTAACCAGAATTGGGAATTGATTGAATTTGGTGGGGATTTTTTTTCTTTTGCAGCATTTTGCATGAAAACTTTGCCAATTCATTTTGCATGTTTTTTGAACCGTCAGTTTTGTTTTCTGACACTTTGAAGAATAAGGAACTCCTCCAAACTTTTTGCTAAATGGTTTGTGATTAAATTTACCTCTAGTTTGAAATGTAATGATTTAACACTTTTTTGCCCATTCTGAATTTTGCACATAATTATGGCAGGCACCTAGGGCAATTTTAGCTGGAGACAGTAAAATAGGGTGGAACAGAGCAATGCATATAAAGTCAAATGCATGGCTGCAATATATATGCACCATATGTACATGAGATCAGGTGGGGATGGAAGTGGCCAGGACTCTGCCTTCTGCTTCTATCCGCAGAAGTGGTACAGAGGTATGTATTGTGTCCTGCACATGCCAGCTGATGAGATGCTTAATATTAAACCAGAAATGTGGACACCTAGAATAAGGTAAGCAAGTTTGATGGAGGTATTATGGTGGCTGTTAGTGGTAACTGTTTTACTGTGGTAGCAGACAAGCAGTCTGTTTTCCACCAGCACTACACAGTGCTTCCAAAACAATATTGATTCTTACTACTTAAGAGGATTTTGTTCCTTAAAAACATAGCAGCTGCTGCATAAAGATGGAACTATAGTTGAAAGCACATTGTAAGCCAGCCTCTCAGTAGTCAACCACATGTAACTCTAGTGAGTGGGGAACATTCAAAGATGGAGGTTTTGAATGGTTGTGTGAAGCTATGAGGTATCCCATAAGACCATGTAGTCATGGAAGGCAAGTTTGTAGAAATTTTGGTGGTGCCCAGAACCCGCCCCCCCAACTCTGCTCCCCCCCAACTCTGCCTCCACCTGCCTAAGGCTCTGGATGGCGTTTCAGGGGAGAGGTCTGGGGTGCAGATCCTGGGCTGGGGATTAGGGTGCAGGAGGGGTGTTTGGGAAGGAGTTTGGGGGGGCTGGGGCATGGAGTGGGTGTGCAGGAGGGGGTGAGGGGTGCAAGCTCGGCTGGGGGGGTGTAGGAAGGGGGAGGTGGTGCATGCTAGGGCAGAGGATCAGGCTGCAGGGGAATGTGGGTTGGGGCTGAGGATGAGGGGTTCATGATACGGGGGGCTCAGAGCTGGGGCAGAGGCTCAGGGTGTGGGGGGATGAGGGCTCTGGCTGAGGATGAGGGTTTGGGGTGTTGGGGAGGCTCAGGGCTAGGGCAGAAGAGCAGGGTAAGGGCAGCCTGCCTTGCCATTTTCGGATGGCAGGCGCTAGGACCCTTGGGCAGCAGGCAACAGTTCTGCCGGGAGCTGATCTGCGAGCAGGGAGGGATGCGGCGGAGGGGGGACACGGGGAGGGGTGGAAGGCGGAGGCCGGGATCTGCGAGCAGGGAGGGACGCGGCGGAGGGAGGACGCAGGGGGAGGGGTGGAAGGCAGAGGCTGGGACCTGCTCCAGGCAGGGACGTGGTGGGGCGGAGCGGTGGTGGGAGACCCGTGGGGGCTGGAGCCGGGGCCTGATCCAGGCAGGGCTGGGGGAGAGACCCAGCTCCAAATATTGCTGGAGCAGGGCACCCGACCCTGAATATTCCTGGAGCCCGGGCACCTCGAGCCCATATAACTCATTGCCTATGCATGTAGTCCTGTAAGTGACAACATCCTTTATGGTTTGGGATAGGATTAGTGGACGTGCTGCCACTTGCCAGTATTTTTGGGGATTGGGGTGCTTTTTCATCTCGTGTCTTCAGCAGTCACTGTCCATCAAAAATCTTGGATTGCCTTATGGGGAAGAGGAAGAGCAAGCAAGTACAATGGCGCTCTGCTCATGCCACTTCGTCTGAGAGAGCATAGAAAATGACGTCTAACCTCTGTCACTGTGTGGGAATTGGCTTAGACCACAGGGAACCAGAACCCTGGTGACTCATAATCAACTAATGCATCCAGGAAAAAAAAAGTTATAACCTCCTTATTATATTGTAAAATTTTGCATCAATTTCTTCATCTCAGGCCTCATAGCATCAGTAGCTGGGACAAATAATTTATTTCATGACTGTACACTAGAGGAAATCACCAAAACGTGATTTTTAATTTTTTGCTATATATAAATAAAATGCATTTGATAACAGACGACAAGCATTTTTTCAGTCTAGTTCTGAATTAATGTTTTTATTGACCCTTTTTGTAGCTGGGTGACTTTAAAAAGAAAACCAGACAAAAACCCCAAGCATCTAGTGAATTAAGTTTTTTATCATCTGTATGTTGAGGGTGGATCTTGTTTACATGAATGTTCACCTTTTTGACTTGGCAGAGACATTTGTACAGTGTTAAAGCACAAGTTGGAAAAACTGCACATTGTTGTAACAACAATAAAAATCGTTCACTTGGATAACTTAGTTCTTCATAAACAACAATGAATTACAGATAGTTATTTTAAAATGGGTGTTTTTATTGGGGACGCCTCTTACTATATATAAAAAGAACAGGAGTACTTGTGGCACCTTAGAGACTAACAAATTTATTTGAGCATAAGCTTTTGTGGGCTACAGCCCACTTCATTGGATGTATAGACTGGAACATACAGCAAGAAGATATTTATACATACAGAGAACATGAAAAGGTGGAAGTAGCCATACCAACTGTAAGAGGCCAATCAAATGAGAGGACCTATTATCAGCTGGAGGAAAAAAAAAGTTTGTAGTGATAATTGAGATGACCCATGGAAGGTGTGAGGATACTTAACATGAGGAAATGGGCCATTACACTAATTCAATCTAACCATTCCCAGTCTCTGTTCAAACCTAAGTTAATTGTATCTAATTTGCATATGAATTCAAGCTCAGCGATCTCTCTTTGGAGTCTGTTTTTGAAGTTTTTTTGTTGTAAAATTGTCACCTTCAGGTCTGTCACTGAGTGGTTAGAGAGGTTGAAGTATTCTCCCATTGGTTTTCAGTGGCACTCATGCTGCCCGGGTCCTGGCCACCAATTCGGGGGGGGGGCTCTGCATTTTAATTTAACTTTAAATGAAGTTTCTTAAACATTTAAAAAACCTTATTTACTTTACATGCAACAATACTTTAGTTATATATTATAGACTTGTAGAAAGAGATCGTCTGAAAACATTAAAATGTATTACTGGCACATGAAAACTTATATTAGAGTGAACAAATGAAGACTTGGGACACCACTTCTGAAAGTTTGCCGACCCCTGGTTTAGATGTTAAATTCCGTTTTTTAAAACGTTATCATGAATTGAATTTAGTCATAACAAATCCAATTGCTGCTGTTACAGGCATAAATCTCTGCTAGTCTCATGTTTCCACACAATTTTACTGAGTTTTCCTCTTTTTTTCATAGGGAAGTGTACCAGTTCATACAAAGTGCTCTGTAATTTTCCTGAGGTCCCTGTTACACTCTTTCAAATTCTTTAGGGCTGTGGTTCTCAAACTTTTTCTTTGCGGACCACTTGAAAATTGCAGAGGGTCTCGGCGGACCACATAATGATCTTTCCAAATGTTTGTACCATCAACTAGCTATTGTAAAGCACTTTGCATAAAAGTGCTATATACATTTTTTAAAATTAACTTTTTTCTATAAATCACACAACACATATTTTAATATCAGTAGTCTTACCTTTCTAATGTGATGGATGTGGCCCATCCCCCCCGCCGCAGCAGCCCCTGAACTGGGCCTAGGGGGGAGTGAAGGGGTTCACCCCTGTCATGGCAGCCCTTGTAGCCACAGCCCTGGAGCTGGGAGAAGTTGCCTCTTTGGCCGCTGCAGTCCTGCATGTCCCTAATTCCCCCCCAACCCCTCTTCTCACCCCACTACCGCCTCCTCCCTACTCTCTATTCCCTGCGCGCCCCTCCCCCCCCGGCCACCACCTCACCTTATATATGCGTCTTCTCCAAGGTCCAGGCACCATATGGCTCCACTAGTTAGGTGGGTGGCCCTTTATTTTCTCGTGTGCAGCCATGTAGGCATGCACCTTAGAGGGAACTATCCACAGCGCACGCCAGTGGAGCTTGCAGACCACTGGTAGTCCGCGGAACGCAGTTCGAGAATCTCTGCTTTAGGGTTAGTCCGTATATATGCTGTAAATCTTCGCTAACTTAAATTGGATTCTGAAATGAAAACTTTATTCCTATTACATTTAATTTTTTAGATGGCGAGGTTTGATTTTTTATATGAAAGGAGATCAATTTGTATAGTCTCAATTAACTGACCTTGGGGTTGATGGTTATTTCATTTAGTTCTTATGTAAAAGAGGAAGAAGAGGAAAGACTTAAATAGCTTGGAGAAATGTAACCTTGGAGAGAAGATACTAGAAACACTGAGAAATGTATTTGAATAATATACTCATATTGGAAGAATCTCTGATGATACAGCACTAGGATTTGTGTGTACTTACAAAATTAATGTAGATGAGTGACCGTTTTATTCAATCTTTCCAATGGAAAAAAAGCTTAATTACTGGTGGTGCAAATATTTTCAGTCTATAGAATACTTAGGTGTGTCCTTGAAGGCAGAACAGAATGTGCGGATATTTGCTGAGGGACTCTGAGGGTATGTCTGTGCTGCAACTAGACACTTGTGGCTGGGCCGTGCTAACTGACTAGGCTTGCAGGTCTTGGGCTCTAGGGTGTTTGTTTGAAGTGTAGACTTCTGGGCTTCATAGGGTCCAGCCTGAGCCTGCAAGTCTACACTGCAATAAAACAGTCCCACAGTCCAAGCTGAAGTCTGCTGACACAGGTCAGCCACAGATTTTTATTGCAGTGTAGACATACCTTGAGAGAAGTCTCTTCTGAGAAAGTGAATGATTTGCCTCCTGTCTTGAAGCATGATGAGTCCCTAGGGGCAAGTATATATTTGTTACTTTGCATCTGTTCCATTCACCTACTTGTTTCTGAGAAGTTCTGGTTAAGGAAGGCTAGTTTCAATACTACATCAAGAATCCATTATCCAGATTAGTTACTTTTCTAATAATTAACTCTATTGAAGCATCTATTTAGTTTAAAATTTTCCACAAGCTGCCTTGTTCCTTGTAGTTTCCTTACTTGGGTGGTTGGGGAGAGAGATGGGGACTGAATGCCTTGTGGTGTTCTGTAGCTATTTTTCTAGCTGATCTTTTACTTAGTGATATAGGTGGACTTTGAAGCGAATCCCATTCAGCTCTTGGGATGTTGGTCACCGAGGCTGAAAGTGTGAGTAAAAGTGGGAAGATGCTTAGGTCTTCAGCAGATCCATAGATAATCCATCCCCTCACAGGAAAAAGTTGTGTGCTATTTTAACAGGCTGTTAGTTCTACAGAGCAAATACACCTCTACCCCAATATGACGCAACCCAATATAACACGAATTCTGATATAACGCGGTAAAGCAGTGCTCCGGGAGGGCTGGGCTATGCACTCTGGCAGATCAAAGCAAGTTTGATGTAACCTGGTTTCATCTATAACGTGGTAAGTTGTTTTTTTTGGCTCCCGAGGACAGCATTATATCGAGATAGAGGTATATTTAATTAATAAAACGTGAAAAGAATGATCTGCCTATTTCTATTAGCATTTTTCTCTATATATTTCATAATTTACAAGTAAAATTATTCTCTGAAAGGAAGGCTTTCAGTTTAATCTATGTACAGCAGTGCTGTATATTCAGAATATGTCTATATATCTCATCAATATTTCTTGAGGGTGTTTGGTCTTTATTTTTCATTTTGCCCAATACACTGGTTATAGTTGATGTTGGGCTGTTTGCTCAGTGATAAAGGATGGATTGCCATTGTGATGGGTTCGGTCACAGAGATCCCCTTGGGACTGTCACCTGATGTGCTGAGACTACCTCTGAGCCTGTCTTTCTCTGTCAGTTTGGCCTCCAGAACCCTGCCTTTTTGAGCCAGACATGCCAGTCTGTTCCAACACAGACCCAGGGTCTGAACTATGCCCCCCAAAGCTGCAGACTTAACTCAAAATAACTTAGCAAGTGCTCCTGTATCTAGCACCCAGACTCAGCTCCCAATGGGATCCAAACCCCAAATAAATCCATTTTACTTAGTATTTAGCTTATATAGGGTAAACTCATAAATTGTCTGCCCTTTATAACACTGATAGAGCGGTATGCACAGCTGTTTGCTCCCCCAGGTATCGGGGGGAGGGATAGCTCAGTGGTTTGAGCATTGGCCTGCTAAACCCAGGGTTGTGAGTTCAATCATTGAGAGGGCCACTTAGGGATCTGAGGCAAAAATTGGTCTGCTAGTGAAGGTAGGGAGCTGGACTCGATGACCTTTCAAGGTCCCTTACAGTTCTAGGAGACTGGTATATCTCCAATTATCACCTAAAAATATGCAAGTCTAAGCCTAATACAGTAGTAAACTGAATACAGGAAAATCTCACCATCAAGGATGTCCCAATAAGCTTCTTTCACAGACTAGACTCCTTCCTAGTCTGAGCCCAATCCTTTTCAGACCAATGTTGTGGTTTATGGCCTGGGTCCAGCAATCACTCACACCCCCTTAGTTGTAGTCCATCTCTTTGGGGTGGAGAGGCCATCTATTGAGCCAGCTGAAGACAGAATGGAGAGGCTTCCAGGGCCTTTTATATTCTCTCTCTTATGGGCAGAAACCCCTTTGTTCTTCTCTGCAAAGTCACAGCAACAAGATGGAGTTTGTAGCCACCTGGGCAAGTCACATGTCCATGAATGATTCAGGTTTTTGCAGGCCGACACCATTGTTTACATGTTAGTTTGAACGTTCCAGGAAAGCTCAGATGTGGACTGGCATCTCCCAAAGTCTATTGTCAGTTAAGTGTTTCTTGATAGGACTGTTCCCCGTAAGTGCCCATTCTCAAGAAGCTGACCAAATGCTTCACTGAGGCTACTTAAAATCAAACACATTGAGATACAAGTACGTAGCCAATATTCATAACGTCAAATACAAAAAAGATAGACATACAGACAGCATAATCATAAACAGTGAGTTACAAGCTTTCTATAGACGCCTTACTTGACCTCCTTTGAACAAGATTTGGTGTAACTATAGGACCTTGGTTACAACAATGATCTACATGGTCACAATCATGTCAATAACGTCACAGCCATGTTTAATGTCTCAGTGACACGTAAATAGAGAGGGAAGAATAAAAACAAGTAACTCAGTGCTTTCTCAGCTCATAGGATGTAGGTATTGTGGGAGTAACTATACACTATCTTTTATATTTCAGACATTATAAGAAACGTTGTCAAGGTCGGATGCGGAAACATGTTGGTGATCTGTGTCTACAAGCTGGGATGTTACAAGATTCCTTGGTACATTATCATATGGCTGTGGAACTTCTGCGTTCTGTAAATGACTTTTTGTGGCTTGGAGGTAGGCTTAATTGATGCTGATAAAACACAAATGATTTAAGATTCTAGTATGAAGCAAATAACTTTTTTTTTGCCTTCTTGCTGCAATATAAAAAGGCAGCAATTAAATGCACTTAAAAAGACACTTAAAAAATCCAATAAAATGTGACTTGAAAATCAAGCCAAAAGAATTAGTACGTGACTAAGAATGCAAGGAAAATACTATTTGTTATAGAAAGTGAGAATTTAGCATATTTGCAATATAAAACATGGGCTTCTTTAGTAAAACTATATTATGCATGACTTGTGTAATAGCTGTTTTTAAAAGGTGATCTTAGTCCTCAGGTGAATAGGTGTGGGGAAAAATGTTTCAAATCTTGCTGGTATGAGGCATAGTAAAGACTGGATGAAAAAATGTATGCTCCTGTGGCTGCCAAACCCACATATATTTAACTTACATTCACATACCGTCACTCCTTTCATATCATGCAAATCAGTTTTGGCCCCTAGGCTTCATCTTTTTGCAGGTCTCTTTTTTTCTTGTGCTGCTGTTGCTTTTCTCCTAGGTGCACAAGTGGTCATTGGATGCTGAGCTGCTGATTCTCATTCCTCCATAGAATCACAGAAATTTAGGGACCTCAGTCCATCATCTAGTCCAATCCCCTGCTGTCAAGGCAGGACTATGTATTAACAAAACCATTCTTGACAGATGTTTGTCTAACCTGTTCTTAAAAACCTCTGATGATGGAGATTCAACCTCCCTAAGCAATTTGTTCCAGTGTTTAACTACCCTGACAGTTAGGAAGATTTTTCCTAATGTCCAATCTCAACCACCATTGCTGCAATTTAAGCCCATTGCTTCTTGTCCTGTTCTCAAAGGTTAACAAGAACAATTTTTCACCCCCCACCTCTTTGTAACAACCTTTTATGTACTTGAAAACTCTTATCATGTACCCCCTCAGTCTTCTCTTCTCCAGACTAAACAAACCCAATTTTTTCAATCTTCCCTCATAGGTCATGTTTTCTAGACCTTTACATCGTCCATGTAGGGAAATCACTAGCAGCTCTTGCTGCTGTGTTCTTTGCTTCTCCTTCCACTCCTCTTAAGATATGTATACACTTTGAGCTGGAGATGTAAATTCTGGTGCAAGGACACATACACATGCTAGATCTGATCAAGCTGTTGTGCTAAAAATAGTGTAGCTGCAATGGTTCAAGTGGCAAAAGGGGCTTGCCACTTCAAGTATGTAGCCATCCAAGATGCTAGATATGTACTTGGGGTGGCTAACTGCTCACACTGCCATACCTACAATCTATTTTTAGTTCACTAGCTTGATCGGAGCTAGCATGCGGTATGTATCTTTAAGCTGGAATTTGCACCTCCACCTAAGCGTAGACATAACCCCCCCTCCCTCGGCACATCTTTGCTTTATTTTACTTCATGGCTCCCCTCTTGCAACAGACGTATCAGCTTCAGCCACTCTACTTACTGTCTTTTTCCTTTCACTCTTGAGAAAGGAGCAATGATGCTTAGAATGTTCTGTTCTAGCATGGGAAGGAGCCTGACAAAAATTTGTATTCATGAAGGGTGCAGAGGTATATATGCATCCATACACGTTACGCTTGATGCGTATCATTGGCAGCGGCAAGGAGGAGCAGGACTGGCCTCCCCACTGCCCAGACAGGTGTGGCCCCTCCTTTATGACAGAGATTGCTAAAAGCATCATGATGGAGGGATCATGGGACCATAATCAAGAGAGTTGCATTGTGGCCCCTGTGCACTGAAGTTCAGCACTACTGTGGTCCCTCCATCGTGACGGAGGAGCTGCAGAGCTAAATCTGGCTGGACACACTGAGCAGTCCACTTCGTCAGATGCATAGAATGGAACATATAGTGAGGAGATATGTATACATACAGAGAACATGAAAAGGTAGGAGTTGCCAAACCAGCTCCTAAGAGGCTAATTAATTAAGATGGACTGTCAGCAAAAAACTTTTGTAGCCCACGGAAGCTTATGCTCAAATACATTTGTTAGTCTCTAAAGTGCCACAAGTACTCCTGTTCTTTTTGCAGATACAGACTAACATGGCTGCTACTCTGAAACACTGAGCAGTGGGGTTGACAGTATTTGTCCTCCTTGCCACTGGTGTGGTGCTGGCTTCTGTACCAGGGCTTCCCCCTGGGGGCCTGCCTGGTCTTGCTCCATTTCAGCAGCCCATGTTCCTTCTCACTGATGGGGAATGAGATTGTACCTGGGTGGGACATGCTTGAAGGGGACCGAGTGTGGTGTGAACTCAGTAGGCGCAACAGGGATGGCTTTGCAGGGATTGATGCGTACCATGGAAAAAAATTTCTGTGGGTGTCCCGACAGAGTGAGGGTTTTGAGACTCTGTTTATAGGATTATAAATTATAATACTTGATATCATGTGATGAATTGATTCTCTGTTAAGTAAATATTTCTTTATCTTTAATCTCCAGCTGCTCTTGAAGGTTTATGCTCAGCATCAGTTATCTATCACTACCCTGGTGGCACAGGAGGTAAAGCTGGGGCTCGTAGGGCACAAGGTAGTTCTCTTCCCACTGAGGCAAGCAACAGACACCGACCAGGTAAGCCTTAAATGGGGCTTCTGCTCTGACTTTTTTCCCCAGATGTTTAGTAATGACAACCCTTAATCTATAGTCTCTCCACTCCCCCTCGTGTGTAATAAGAATTTCACACACAGGTAAAAATGGTATTAAACTGAACTACATTTCTTCTTTTTGTGAGAAGATTTATTTTTAGTATAAAAATCCAATGGTTTTGTAGTGATATTAAGAGAGAATTTGTTCAGAATTTCTCTGGTTGTGTGTTTAAGACCAAGATTCTACTTAAGATTTGGTGAAAATCATTCAGCAGGGAAAAACTCGGGCAATTTTGAGAAAATATATAAATGGTGTGAGAGGACTATATGAATTGATAAGGATAAGAAGGGTATGTTCAATATCCAAGGCTTTGGTGTTCTTTATTCAAGGACTTGTTTGGAAGACCGTATCACTTTCTTTAAAACTTATGCATTATTGGCAGAGTATATATGCAGTTACTTGTATGAATTATAATACTCTAATATTGAAGTGTAATTCATATCAATTTTAAACAAAGCCCATTTAGTAGGTCTTTTTATTAAAATGTTGGTTGTAAAATTAAACACCAGTCAGGAAACTGACAACTTGCCATTGAAAGGCTTTTGTATGCTTTTTGTAAATACTTTAATTGTATAGCTTTTATGAAACAGGTTACCTTCCTTGGAGACAGGTATCAGAGGGGTAGCCTGGATCTGTAAAAAGCACCAAAGAGTCTTGTGGCACCTGTGGCAAGTAATGATGAAGTGAGTATTCACCCACGAAAGCTTATGCTCCGGTACATCTGTTAGTCTTTAAGGTGCCACAGGACTCTTTGTTGCTTCCTTGGAGAGAGTGCCTGCTAGCTATTTAGAGTTTAAAAAACAAACAAACAAAAAACAATCCCCATTCCCTTGTTTAACAGCTAATCATAAATTCTTTTTAAAATTGTGATCAGAACTAATTCCATCTTGTAAAAAAAATAGCTTTGCTTAATATACATATCAAAACTGGCAAACATTTATTTTGCATTTTCAAGGGATGAATTACAAATTATATGTATTGACACTTCAACTTTACAGTAAAAGAGCATATTTCAAAAGATTACACCAGGTATTCATGTCATTTAAGTAAATAAAGTTTGTCCAGCTAGTCCCATAACCTCAGTGGTTCTCAAACTTTTGTACTAATGACCCTTTTCACGCAGCAAGCCTCGGTGTGCGACCTCCCCCTTAATAGTAGTAATAAAAAAGTGTTTTTAATTTATAAACATTTAACACCATTGTAAATGCTGGCGGCAAAGTGGGGTTTGTGGTGGGGGCTGACAGCTCGCGACCTCCCATGTAATAACCGCATGACCCTGAGGGGTCCCAACCCCCAGTTTGAGAACCCCTGTGTTAGTATGCGTCTTCCAAGTTGGACAAGATGATATCCCACTCATCAAGCACACAGTTGTGGCTCTCTTCACCTTCTCAGCAAAGATATAATAGTAGATGTTGCAGTGAGGTCTCGTTACTAAAACTTATTTTTACAAAAGTATGTTATCATAATTCATGTCAGAATAACTGAACAAAATACATTTTGTGATTTATTACTACTTTCTTCATTTGTTTTGTAATTTAATAATTTGCAGTGTCTTCCAGTCACTTCTGCAAGTTGTATATTTAATACACTGGTAAATATAAACTTCTTAAATTTCTTGTTAAAAGCTTTCCAATAAGCCACTCTCTGCATCAAGTAAACATTCATAGAGACAACTAGTGTTTTAATTTAGTCTGTTCTCTTCACTCCATACCTTTCAGGAACACACATCTTAATCTAGAGCTGTTATTTTACAGTCCACAAGATCTCATCACTAGCCCTAGTTATTATCACTGTCATTTTGAGGTCTAAATAGTTGGATTCTAATCTTTGTCGGAACAGCTACTATATCCTGATCCCAAACCATCTCTCCAAAAATTATATATAAAGGTCTGATTATAACACAAACATTTTTGTATCTTTCTTCTCTAAGATTTTCTGATTGTTGTTTCCTGTTTAGTACATACTGTTTGTGCAACTTCCTCTGTCTGAAGTATCTTACTTTTTTCAGTTGCCTTTCTATTTGATTTCTTACATTTTTAAAAGTGCCAAGTAAAATAGCCTTATAGAGTTAGGTATAGAAAATTTAAATTCAGTTTTCCTGTAGCTTTTAAATTTCTAGTTTACCTGTCTGGTCTAGAGACTGAGAATCAGTTTAAGGAAGTACAAGCTATCGGATAAAGAACACACATAGTTTGGGGCTATTGAGCCCTCTCTTCACATTTCAATTATCTTTTGCAGGGTTGAGAGCAACAGGATGCTGTATCTAATTAAAAAAAAATGAAGTCACTTCTTAAATACAATCTCCTTTTTCCATATATTTAACATAAATGGCTTGAGTGTTGGGTAGGCCTTACACAAAACATCCTATATTAGAATCTCATGGACTACCTCTACATCTGAGATGTAGAGAGCGTTTCTTTCTGCTACCCAACCTTGACTGAAGTCTACCACCAACACGTATTCAGTTTCTGAAGAGCCGTGCTCTGTGATGGTAGAGTCATTAACAAAATCTTAAAAAAAAAAAAAAAAAGGATGATCTTTTTAAAGGAAGTCAGAAGACATTAAAGTATAAGGGTCCTAATGGTAGTAATTGTGTGGTAAATACACTACAAGCACGTATAAGTACACTGTGTTATGGAAGCTTGCTAACAAAAAGAAGGGAGGGATGACTAAAAATTAAGATCTAGGATTTGACTTTAAAATATTAATTCTTTTGGTTTGGTCTTAGAACTAGTCATAACTTTTTTTTCTGATGATATATTTTTAAAAAAGGACATTTAATGTAGGTACAAGATATGGTAAATGTGTTGTAACCAAACGACAATTGTTGTGCTGTGACTTCAAATTAATCAACTATTGTTTTAACAGCAGTGTCTGTGCTAGATTTTAATAATTTTCCTGTAATTCTGCTTATGACTGACAATAGTTGTAAAATATATTGCAATAGCTTACTTTATGTTGGCTATATTTTTAAGGCTGAAAAAATCATTTTTTTTCCTCCTAGGGGCACAAGAAGTTCTCATTGACCCAGGTACTTTGTCTTTTTGCTTGTTTTCTGACAGTAAGCTTTTTTTTTTAACTTGTTTTGCATCTGTGTGGATGATTACAGCTAAATTTTCAAAATTGGTTCAGACTTTGTGCCTCAGTTTTTGGTATCAGTATATAAAGTGTGGGGCTGATTTGACTCTTAGTTTTGTGGATGCTCAGCACTTCCGAAAATCAGGCCCAAGATATATCAAGTCACTTATCCAAAAGTTGATAGGCATTTTTAAGAAATTGAACCTGCGACTTTGTCATGATCATATGGATTTTGGAGAACACGGTCTAAATGACATCAGAATGGCTAGAAATCTGGCTTAACTTTCTCTGTCCATTTACTTTCAAGAACTCCTTGATTTTTTTTTTCCAGTTATATTTTTAGTAATGCTGTGAGGTAGTAGTCTTAATGCCTTTTTCTAGAGCAGTAATGTTGACTTTCCTCTGTTCTAAATATAGTGTCTTCCTAGCATTCTTATTCCTGTGGGTTTTTATTTCTGTTTCAATAATTACTTTGCTCAAACTCTGAAGCAGCATTCAGTTTACCACCAAAGGCTGTTGATGATAAAAGATGATTTACAAATTGTAACTTGTGTTTATTAGACCAAAATTATGTGATTTGGGATTCATTTATTTAGTCCATTCGCAAGGTGTCTCTTGAGACATCTGAGTATCAGACAACAAAAACCAAATAGAATGCATTAAGATGTAAATACAGTATTCACCTGGACACTATCACGACATCTGTCACTATGACAAACCCAAAAGCTGTGATGCAAGCCACCCAACCCATTTCAGTGAAGTCTTATCCCATTTAGCAATATGAATAGAAGAACAAAAAATGAACAGGTATAGAGTGGGTGTGCGGCAAATATGATTCAGAACAGACAAGTTGAAGAAATGAGACTTGCAGCAGACCCTAAAGGCAGTTTGTTGCATAAGCAGTAATGAAAAAATACTTATACCTTGGTGCTCTGTGGCACTTTGCAACAAAAGGGTTAATTGCTTCTTTTAGATATAGTTAATTATAATTTCATAATTTTCCTTGCCCTCAGTTAATGTAACATGAAACACCTTAGCAACGTATTTCAGTTTTTCATAGGCAAATAAGTTGTTTTTCTGGGAACAATTGTATTAAAATGAAGATATCCAAAATAAACTGAAAAAGGGCTGTTTTATATAGAAATGACAGTAGGAATGTACCTTTGTTTTAAAACGAATATAGATTATAAAGGCTGTCGTTACTTTCTTAAAAAAAAAAGATACAGCGAAACTGCCAAATGGATCACCTTAAATTGAAATGACCATTTAAAATAGTTTCACTGTTTGAAGGTTTATATTTAAGTGAAGATCACATTTCTCTATATTCATGACAGCTGTTCATGGCTCAATTGCTTAGAATAAAATGAAAAATTGTCCACTAGTTTTCATATGAACAGTATTGTATTTGTTCCTATATGATGTTAGCGCTGCTTTGTAGATGTCTAAACAGTGTTCATGTTTTGGTTTAGGGATTCTTCAATAGCTTCTATTAAATAAGCTTTCTCACAAAAGCAATTGATGTAAAAGTGTAAGACCTCCATTTTCTCCTCCAATTCCGCAGTTGGAGGGGAGCCTGTACCCATGGATTAAGCTTGGAGGCATAAAAGGGGAGAGTGCTACTTCTGCTTTTTTTTCCTCATGGCTTGTGGAAGCCAAGTTGTTTGCAGTAACTTAAACTGTACAACTTCTTATGGAGGATCCTACATGTCCAATTCAACCTCTGTTACTCTGTTTCGGGAAAGTGTAAATTTGACTGGAATGAAGGAAGCAGTGTGTGATCTCTTTTGAGAGAAGAACATAAGAATGGCCATACTGGATCAGACCAAAGGTCCATCTAGCCCAATATCCTGTCTTCCAGTGCCAGGTGCTTCAGAGAGAATGAACAGAACAGGAAATCATCAAGTGATCCATCCCTTGTTGCCAATTCCCAGTTTCTGGCAAACAGAGGCTAAGGACACCATCCCTGCCCATTCTGGCTAATAGCCTTTGATAGACTTGTCTTCCATTAATTACCTCGTTCTTTTTTGAACTCTGTTAATCTTGGCCTTCGCAACATCCTCTGGCAGAGAGTTCCACAGGTTGACTGTGCATTGTGTGAAGAAATACTTTCTTTCTTTTTTTCTTTTTTTTTTTTTTGGTTTTAAACTTGCTGCCTGTTAATTTCATTTGGTGATCCCTAGCTCATGTGAGGAGGAGGAGTAAATAACACTTCGATATTTACTTTCTCCACACCAGTCATAATTTTATAGACCTCTATCATATTCCCCATTAGTTGTCTCTTTTCCAAGCTGAAAAGTCTGTTGTATTAATCTCTTTTCATATAGAAGCTGTTTCATACGCCTAATCATTTTGCCCTTTTCTGTACTTAAACCCTAAAAAGGCAGGTAGAATCTCATGTCTTCATGAAATGAGTGACTTAGCCAGATGACTTAGATAACGTGGGTGCATTGCCTGGAACATAAGAGATGCTGCAATGGGTCAGACCAATTGTTTAAGTCTTGTATCCTGTCACTGCTAGTGATCAATACTTGATTTATGCTTTGGGGGAAAGCAAACATTTGCTATAATGCATCTAAATAGTTATATGCGGTGTTTAACCTTGAAGAACAAGATTTTATTCTTTATCTACATATACATATATAACAATAGACAGAGGCAAGATACAATTCATATTACTTAAAACTCTAGCCCTTTTAAAAATCCATGTACATAATTTTAGATTACTGAAAGAAAATGAGATTTTTCTTACAGTTCCGAGCATTTATTCCTTCATTTTGAAGTAGGACATATAATCCCATCAAGATTGCTTACTGTGTCTCAGATTTTTTTGAAAGTGAGCTCCCGAATCTCCTTCAGTTCATTAACTTGAAGAAATTTCAGAGATACTAGAGACTGTCAGCCATTCTGTTATAAACACTATTGTATTCTGGCGATATTTTGTGGTGGTTTAATCTTTATATTCCTAATCCTTTTCTGTTCTGATATCTCTATTGGCTTTAAGGCTTTTTTCTCTTCATAACTTCATTCATAACCATCTGTGGCTGCATCTAGTAAATGAGCTTTGCTTTTTTTTTTTTAATTTCAAGTAATTTGGAATCTGTATTTCCCTATTTTCTTATCAAGGCAGTCTTTTATTCAGAACATTTATCTCGTGGGCTCATCCTTTAACAGCACAAATTAAACCATTGAATGCAGATTGTAGAATCACAGTTCTAGCATAAGGAGAGATGAATCTGACTAAATAGCAGAAGACTGAGCAGAGGTTTTAAAAAAAAATATGTTTTTTGTGCTCCCTATGTGGTTTCTTTTAAATAGTGTCAGTTTAGGTTAGCCTGACTGACTTGAAATCTACTGCTCACTTTTTTCTCAGTTACTACCATAGAAGTCCGGAAGAAGACTGTTTTTAGCTTTAACATCTCTATTTTTACAATATTGATTTTCCCCAAGTATATAGAATCATAGAAATGTAGGAACCTTGATAGGTCATCTACTCCAGTCTTCTGGATTGATGTAGGACCCAGTATTATCTTCTACCATCCCTGACAGATGTTTGTCTAACCTGTTCTTAAGAACCTCCAGTGACAGAGATTCCACAGGTAATTTGTTCCTTGGCTTAACTACCCTACAGTTAAGTTTTTGCTACTATCTAACCTAAATCTCCCTTGGTGCAATTTAAGTCCATTACTTCTTGTCCTGTCCTTAGTGATTTAGGATAACCATTTATCACCTTCCTCTTTATAAGAGCCTTTTACATACTTGAAGGTTATCATCATATCCTTCCTCAGTCTTCTTTTCCAGACTAAACAAACCCAATTTTTTCAATCTTTCCTGATCATGTTTTCTAGACCTTTAATCTATTTGTTGCTGTCCTCTGGACTTTCTCCAGTTTGTCCACAATTTTCCTCAAGTGTGGTGCCCAGAACTGGACACTGTACTCCAGTCGAGACCTTATCAGTGCGGAGAAGACTGGAAGAATTACTGCTTGTGTCTTGCTTACAACACTCCTGCCAATACATCCAAGGGTACATCCAGACTACCCGCCCTATTGGCGGTTGGGGATCGATATATCACATCTCATCTAGACACGATATATTGATCCCTGAACACGCTCCCCATCGACTCCGGAACTCCACCTGAGCGAGCGGTGGTAGCGGAGTCGATGGGGGAGCTGCAGACATCGATCCTGCGCCATGAGGATCCGAGGTAAATCGATCTAAGATACTTGGACCTCAGCTGTGCTATTCACTTAGCTGAAGTTGCGTATCTTAGCTCGACACCCTCTCCCAGTGTAGACCAGCCCCAAGATTGTTTGTTTGCTTTTTTGCAACAGTACTGTATTGTTGAATCATCATCTATATCAAAATAGGTCTCTTATGAAACGTATCCCTTCAGTATAATTTTGCACAATATTCTGATATTTTATTGGTTGAATAAGTTGGAGTATAGGTCTGTGAATATCAATATCTTATCAAAACAAATCATACTCTGAACTTGATGTACAATATTAACTAATTCATCAGTTCTCACATCTTTATTTAAGATTGCCCACTGGTTACTAATGGGGGATGCAAAGTAATCATAGTCCTATCATTATTTGTAATGGATGGTTTTTCTGTCACTTCCATCTTTGATCAAGTATGTAATAATATCCAGTGTGAAACATAAATAGATCCAATATTGACTCTTAATGGTCCATAGTTTACTCTAAATAATAGGAAGAGCTTCTTTGAATTCTTAGCAAGGACAATGGTGGTTATTTGTTGCGGGAGCCTCCAAAGGACCCAATCAGGATTTGGGCCCTATTGTGCTAGACTCTAAACCCATGGGCTATATGGTCCCATTCCTTGAGGAGCTTGCAACTTAAGACAAAACACAAATGGACAAGGATAAACATACAAGCAAAGGAATTAAGGTGGTAATGGGCACATGTCTCATTGCTTAAATTTTCCCTTCTTTGACACAATCCTTTTATTTTAATTTTTTATTTTGGGAAAGATTAAGCAAAGGGGAATAACAGAGGTTAGTGATTAAACAGGCTTGGAGGGAGGTCAGAGTTGGAGGGCGCTGGTTGCAATGTGTAATTTGGTTAGGGAGTCCTCAGGATGTGAACTTGCTTCCTATATCCTTGGTATGATAGGCTCAGATTTGATGACCTTTAGGACGTGCTGCAAGGCTCATTTGTTTTCCTATGGTTTTCTGAGGTTGGATATATGAAAGAAGTTCATTTTAAAGGCTTTTGGAGTGTTTTGATACTGATTCTGACTAGTAAAATTTATGACATTTGTTATGTATAATTGTTCACTAAATTTTTAAAAATATAAAATTTAAAATTAAAATATAAATCGTACAAATGTAAAGCTTCTCAAAGTTAAATTGTATAATTTTGAATGGGCTATGGTTATTTAATTCTTGAAATAAAACCTTATTTTTAAATGAAGTCTGAACATTGAGGTAGGTATAGGAGACCATAAATTCATATATTGAATGTTCTTTCATAACCAAATAGCTATATCTCCTGTTTGCCTTTTTTATGATTGAATTATTTTTTTAGTTCATTTTAGTAAGGCATAATATTCTGCAGTCATTTGTCACTCAGCCAGGACATGGCTTCTTTATTTATTCATTATTTACACTTCACTGAAACCTATTTTGTATTCTAGCTTATTAGATATGTTTAATTTTTAACCAGAAGCTTCTTGCTCCTTCCTTACTCTGTTCCACTGTAGGTGCCCTCACTTCAAATGGTATAAATGCAGATACCAGTGCTGAAATAGGACGTGCCAAGAACTGCCTTGGCCCTGAAGACATCATAGATAAATATAAAGAGGCCATTTCTTACTATAGCAAGGTAACCTTACGTGCATTATGAAAAACTTCCATACATGCATCAATTCCAGTGTACTGTCAATGCATTTTTAGTTGATGTTAAAGATCACCTGCCTTACAAACTACATATAAATGTTGGCGTATTCTTTTCATTTGTGTAAGGGTACAATAATGTTGTAAGAAACATGAGTAACTTAACAGTACAGCACACAGAGGGCATACAGAGTCTGCTGTCTGATAGGGGATCTGGCTATTTCAGAATTCTGGTTAAGCCTTCACACTACAAGGGACCAACCTCAAACTATGGTGTTCTGTTGAGTTGTACTGTGTACTGCACCACTTGTGCCTTTAGACTGTAAGGCCTGTAGATTAACAAAAGCACTTTAAAATATATATACTAATTAATGCTAGTTATTTTGGGAAAGTTCTCTGTTAAATGGTGGGCACAGTTATACTTTTGAATATTCATGTGTATGTCTGTCATTGACACGTTACTGTGTAAGCTGACTAACATATGTATGCTGGAGCAATCTTTGAGTGGTGTCTTGAGTTTATTGAAGGGTTTGCAACTAACGGTACCTTTCCTGGAATGAAATATTTAGAACATTAGTCTCAGGAGCGTGTGAAGAAGGAGGCGGGGGGACCTGAAGAAACAGTAAAGCAAATATTATTTTATCTGATCCTTAAATGGAGACTAAAAGGAACTTTTAAATCCATCAGCCATACTGGACCCTTTTTCCAGATTTCTGTGTCTAAACTGCATCCTCAGAGCATATGGTGTTAAGGTGGCTGTAAACTTCTGTTTAGAGTTAAAAACCTTTGTATTATAAATTCCCTTTTGCATCAGCGTAACTGGGTATCCTTATCTGTAGAACGGGTACATTTCATGATATTACATAACAGTACCTAGCTGTATCTTAACGTTTTGTTCAGTTCTGTCATCCCCTTCTTTAAGCTTCAAAACATTTATTTTGCATTGTTCTGAAACCAAGTTTTTAAAAATATGGGTTTTAATGTCATGTTTGCAATGAAAGAAGAATCTCCAAACAAAGAAAACTGTTATATACAGATAGTAAAAATTACACTGAGATGAAGCTGACTTTAGCAGTTCAAGGATGGATTGTTGTTCGTTAGTGTGCATCATAAGTCGCTAATCCAACAATGTAATCATTAGTGTTCAGAGGTAATTGTATGGATTTTGGTGAAGTGAAAAGAATGAAATGTGAGTTGCATGCACAGAAACATTTTTCAAGCCTGACAAAGAGAGGCATGCTTGTATATTAAGGCACTTCGGTTATTTTTGTTTCCTCTTTTTTCAAGTATAAAAATGCTGGTGTGATTGAGTTGGAAGCCTGTGTGAAGGCGGTGAGAGTCCTAGCAATACAGAAAAGAAGCATGGAAGCTTCTGAGTTTCTTCAGAATGCAGTTTATATCAACCTTCGTCAGGTGAGTGTATAAACTGTTGGTTTTTTTAAACTCAGAATGAAAAAGTCATTAAGGGGTGAAAAATCCTTGAATTTAGGAACCTTATTTTGCTATTCTGTCTTGAAATAATGCTTTACACCTCTTTAGCACCTTACATCCCATGATCTCAAAGCATGTTAGATATACTAACAACTCCATCTAAATGTAGAGGCTTGGTGTGTGAGATTGAAGACTATTGGTCATACTCTTGAAGTGAAGAATAAAAGTGTCTTAGGGATTCCCGGCTGTCAAAGGTCTTATTGGAAAGCTATGCTAGAGAAAATTGGCCACACTATCAGTTGTATCATACCTATTATTCCTCAGCTGCATCTGTTATGTGAGATATGAACATTATATGTATAATACGATACATTTTGTTTAAAAAAATTCAAACCACTGAAAACCAGACTCAAAGCCCAGCATAAAAATATATCACATTAGATGAATAAGTCTTTCATATGGGGAGGGTCTTATGGTGAGCCTCAACTGAACATTTGTCAACTCAAGACAATGTGATCCTTGAAAGAGAAATTATTTTATGAATATGTCCTGGAACTTGTGGAATGATTCACACTTGGCACTTCCAGCCTGCAGTTGTGTAGAAAACACATCCTTAACAGGTTGGTACAATGGCAATTATCACTTTATTCAGCTGTCACTTGCAGAAGGGATGTATAGTTCTTCCCTGGAGGACATCTGACCTAGGTGAATCTCTATTACTAGTGGAGTGAATAGGTTTAGAGATCAAAGCACTGACTAATTTTTGCTTCTCAAGTGGGCAGAGGCCAATTTGTTGTCTGAATGCTCCACATTCTGAGTCCTCTGAACTACCAAACAAGTGGCTGAATGGAAAAATTTCTTCTGGAGAATGATTCCCAGATTGTATGTTCCTCTGTGTTTAGAAAATGTATAACAAAGATGTAAAAGTATGTGCTGGAGTAAAGGTTTCTACTGGTGCAGAGCTCTTCAATCTAGGAAGGGAAGCATGAAAAGATCCAGTGACTAAAAGTTGAAACTAGAAATTTAGACTAAAATAAGGCAATTTTTTTTAAACAATGAGGATAATTAACCATTAGAACAATTTACCATGGAAAGTGGTGCAATCTCCATCACTTGAAGTCTTCTTTAAAATAAAGATGGATGTCTTACTAAAAGATATGCTCTAGTTCAACAAGAAGTTGTGGCATAAATCACTAGGTGAAATTCTTTGGCTTGTGTTGTGTAGGAGGTTAGACTAGATAGCAGTTTTTTCTGGCTTTAAAATATATATATGAAAAATAGATTAAATTGTAATTATTACTAAAGATAGATGTGTTAAATTGGATGAGTGAGGCATTGTGGCTGTAGATTTTTGTCTCAAATGACAATGCCAAGCTCTACCAGCTCTCTTCTGTAGATATTTGGAGCAATACACCTTGGCTCTGGATGGATTTTCCATAGGCTTGAATCTTCTGTCATTGTATTGTTCTCCTCACTTTTGCTTTAACAATCTTCAGATTAGAAATAGGAGGCCTACCATTTCCTTTATATGTTGCACAGATGGCTAGATGCTAGAGACACTGACAGATGCATCTAAATATTGTTTTGAAAATTCATTTATAGCACCTATGTTCTTGTCTAGTATCACACATGTTATGACTAGTTCTTGTCTTAAGTATCACACGTTATGACTAGAATCTTCCTTTGAGGTTGTGGAAAAAGAGCTAAGTTGATATGAAAATTGTTATAAGATACTGTCTTAGGATAAATATTAAGCATAATTGTATGATGGGGTATGTTATGGGACGAACACCTCAAAGAACACCTGCCACTGGGTACATGGAGACATAGAGGCTTGGACTTCTGGACAAAAGCTCTACCCAGACTGCTTGTTTGGAACTTTGGGGGGTTTGCATTTGAAGCATTGGCACTTGGCTCTTGGAGAGGGAGAGATGGTTTGTTGTTTGGCTCGTCTGAGAAGCACTGCTGGGCTCTAAACTTAGACTGCCCAAATTAGGTAGTGACAGATGTTTCTCATTGAACTCCTATACTCTTTGCCATTAGATAGTTTCAATCCTGGAGCAAGAGTTACTTAAACACTAGTTTTTTCCTTTGTATATTAGTGACTTTTTTGAGTGAAGTTGCATTCATACCTTTAAAGTTATCAAACATACTTTTTTTATGATAGTTGTCAGTGATTTAAAGTCGTGTATTATGGGTTGTTTGCCCAAGCTATATATTGTGCACTAGCTGTCAGCAATGATACACTGCAAGAACTTTAAAAAGCAACAGAGAGTCTTGTGGCACCTTATAGACTAACAAACGTATTGGAGCATAAGCTTTCGTGGGTGAATACCCACTGCATCAGAACTTATTGCTTGTTACTAGGATATTGCAGAACTGAAATATTCTCTAACAGCCTCTGACTTTTCCAAAACAAGACACTTTTTTCTCTATTTAACTTCAATGTTTGCTTTACAGTTAAACAAGAGAGAAATAGTGAGCTTAAATTGGATATCACACCGCTGCTTCACTTTGGTATAAACTAGAGAAAACTTATGTTTTGATCAAGTTTGTTCTTTCATACTATTTGATACCTATCAAGATTAAGCTTTTCACTGTCCATTTCCTGACTCCTGTGGGCTTTTGTGCAGAAGCATGAGGATTAATATTTACATTGTACTTAGAAATTTGTAAAATCAAAGAAGGATTAAGCTGGGACGACTATTGTCCTTTTTTCTGAATTCGTTAGTCTATTGAAAAAGGCTTGGAAATTTACAAGGTGGTGTAATCTGCAAGAAACGTGCATTCTTGATACTAGAGTTCCACATGCATGAATATAATTAGGGCTTCAGCTTTTTTTGGTTTATCAGTTTCATTTTTTGAAGTCTTTATTTTTAGCTATTTTTGATTTTTATGTAGATGTCTAAATATTGGTGGCTTTCTAGGCATTCTTTGTCGTGTGAGTAATTTATATAATATACATTACAGTAGTATGTATTGTAGTGAGTAATCTCTTTGTAATGTTCCTAAATGTGCTTTAATATAATAATGATTTGTCCGCGTCTACACTAGATGCAATAAATCGATCCCTGATAGATCGATCCAGCAGGTAGCGTAGACGTACCCTAAGAAACATCATCCCACTGGAGACTTTGTCTTTCAGATGAAACTTAAAACAAACATCCTGTTACTTGTGGGCATTATTCCTGACATGCCAGTTGGATGGCTGCTGTTAACTGTGTGGTTTATTCACTTCAGGGCTATCGTTTGCATTTTTTCCCAAAGCTAGGAGCATCAATCTTGATTTTTCTAGTCAAATTCTAATTTAGCCAATTACCTTCTCTCAAGCTAAAATTCCCTTTTTATTTCAACCAGATCAGGGTATTTTTCATTGTCATTAATTTCTTAGGGTTCCTTTGAAATGACAAAATGCTATAAAAATTTCACTTATACATAATCTATTGAATTCTGAAGTGCAACTTACAATATCATCTTTTTAATATGATGTGCTTTTCATCCATATGTCCCAAAGCTTTACAGAGGAGATGAGTATCATTATCTCCATTTTAAAGATGGGGAAACTGAGGCATAGAGCGACAAATGACTTGCAGAGCCAGGAATAAAACCCACATCTCCTGAGTCCCAGTCCAGTGATGTAAACCGTAGGTCATATAAAGTGCAGATAATATAAAATGGGTTAGAAAATGCAGGTCCTAGTGTAAAGGCTTGGTAAAACTCAGGACACAAGCATTAGAGCAGATATAGAAACCTGCTAACGGGGCCAGGACCAGAGATTATTTGCTTGTTTGCTTATAATATGCAAGATCATTGGGGTCTATAATGCTGGCTCCTTCATTGTCTTTGATATATTTTCTATGTATTTTTCAGTTGTTACATTTTTAACATTTTAGCATAGTAAAAAGTACTTGACTCTCTTTTCTCTTCTTTTTTACATTTCAGCTTTCCGAAGAAGAAAAAATCCAGCGTTACAGCATTCTCTCTGAATTGTATGAACGTATTGGATTTCACCGAAAGTCTGCGTTCTTCAAGCGTGTAGCAGCAATGCAGTGTGTGGCACCTAGCATATCAGAGCCCGGTTGGCGAGCCTGCTACAAACTGCTTTTGGAGACACTTCCTGGATACAGTTTGTCTTTGGATCCGAAGGACTTCAGCAAAGGTAAGTTTCTGTGGCTCAAACTGCTGGTTTCTGCATTAGTGTAACTAAATTGCTTCAGAAACAACTCCTCTATCGACTTCAATCTGATGCCAGCAATTCTAGAAAGAAGCATCTTTGTCTTTGCTAATACTGCTTCTGTTTGTTCAATAAATATGAAATTCTGATCATATATAGGAATGTCAGTAGCCCATCAAACTGTACTTAAATAAAATGTATTAGAAATGAGGAATTAGCAGAAGAAATCTTGGAGTCACTTGCAATATTATTTGCAAACTCATGGATGACAGGAGAAGTCCTGAAAGACTGGAGAAGGGCTACTGTAATCTTTAAAGAGAGGAAAAAGGAGGAACCAGGGAACTATAGACCAGTCAGCCTGTCCTCGATACATGGGAACTGCTAGAGCAATGTATAAAACGTTCAGTTTGCAAATACCTGGAGGATGAAGGAGTGATCACTAGCGATCAGCATGGCTTTTCTGAGAACAAATGCCAAACCACCTTGATTTCCTTCTTTTAAAAAGGTAACTGGTTCGATGTATGGGTGAATGCAGTGGACATGCTAAAATCCTGGTATATTAAGACTTTTGACAGTCCCACATGACATTCTCATAAGTAAGTTGGAGAAATGCTGGCTTGGTAGGACTACCATAAGTGGATACATAAACAGCCATAAACAAAGAGTAGCTATTAATGGAATGATGTTAGATGGGAAAGATCTCCGAAGGGGTTCCTTTATTAATGACCTGGGTGTAGGAATAGAGAGCATTCTGATCAAATTTGCAGGTGAGACAAAGCTAGGGAGGGTTTCAAACACTGTGCAGGATAAAGCTAAAATTCAAAGTGATCTTGATAAATTGGAGCACTTGGCTATGTACAGGAAAATGAAATTCAAAAAAGAAAAATGTAAGCTGCTATGCTTTGGAAAGAAAGACCAAATGCACAAATACAGAATGGGGGAAAACTGGCTTGGCAAATAGCACCGCTGAGAAGGATCTGTGAGCGATGGTGGATCACAACCGCAACATGAGTTAACAATGAGATACTGTTGCAAAAAATAGCAAATGCAGTTTTGGGTTGCATTAACAGAAGCATAGCATGCAAGTCATGGGAAAAGATAGTACCGCTCTACTTGGTGCTGGTTAGACCTCAGCCGGGGTACTGTGTCCAGTTTTGGTCACTGATGCATGGAAAGGGTCCAGAGGTGAGTGACAAAGATGATCGAAGTATGGAAAGCAAGCCGTATGAGCAAAGGCTGAAGGACTGGGTATGTTTAGTTTGGAAAAGAAGAGATTAAGTGGGACATGATAGTGGTCTTCAAATACTTGAAAGGCTGCCATAAAAAAATAGAGAAAAATTGTTCTGTCTTGCCACAGAGGGCATAACAAGAAGCAATGTGTTCAAACTACAGCATAGCAGATTTAGATTAAATTGTCCATTCTCTAGGTTGTCCTTATTGCCTTTTTTATAGATTGACACTATATTTGGCCCTTTCCAGTCTTCTGGAATCTATCCCATCTTCCATGACTTTTCAAAGATAATTAATGGCTCATATCTCCTCAGTCAGCTCCTTCAGAATGGAATGCGGATTTCATGCTACTGATGAGGCTCATGTGCTGGATGTGACTGCTGTTCCATCAATTTTCAGTTTCATCATCTCATATACTGAGTTTGTAGCTGCCGTAGAAATAAAAACATTGTTTCCAAGCACAGTCATTATTACGCAGCTATACTTTTATAGTTTATCTTAAAAATATTTTTTTACCTGTGTAAGTTTTACATTAACCTGTTCATCATAGATCGTTTGATTGTTTCAGATAAGTTGTTTTTGAAGGAGTTAAAATTTTTTGAATGTTGTTTGAGCTGTTTTTATAAGCTGAATGACATGACATGATTATTAAATTTGCCTTTATACTTTTTGTAAACCTTTTTGTGTAACTTTTTCCCTATAAGGAAAATCCAACCAGCCGATTGGTTGGCTGTGTCTTTTAATAAATGCTTGATAATATGGGAGAATTTTCTTTCTTGTACAGTAGCACGTTTGTGTGGTACCTACTGTACAATGTAGCAAGAAGAGCTATTTGTTCAAGTGTTCTCTGCATATTCCTACCCATAGAGTGCAACCTGAATAGCAGTGCCCATTAATGCGCAAGTGCACCTCCTTCTGCCCTCCCCTCCCAGTTTCTAAACATTCTCGGAGGCTTTAAAAGGGGTGCGGTACTCCATCTGCCTCAGTTCCTTATCGATTGTTCACGGTAAGAACAGCCAGACTCGATCAGACCAATGGTCCATTTAGCACAGTATCCTATCTTTTGACAGTGGTCAGTGCCAGTTGATGCAGAGGGAATGAACAGAACCAGGCAATCATCAAGTGATCCATTCCCCTGTTGTCCACTGCAAGCTTCAGCTTAGGAATGCTCAGAGCATGGTGCTAGATCCCTGGCCAATGGCATTTGATACGTTAATAGAGGATAGGTGCATCAAGTTCATTTTTGAACCCTGTAATAGTTTTGGCCTTCACAACAGCTACTAGCAGAGAGATCGAGAGACTGACTGGATGAAGTCATAGAATCATAGAATATTAGGGTTGAAAGAGACCTCTGGAGGTCATCTAGTTCAATCCCCTGCTCAAAATAGGACCAACACCAACTAAATCATCCCAACCAGTACTTCCTTTTGTTTGTTTTAAAAGTGCAGTCCAGGAAATTTCATTAGGTGATCCCTTGTACTTGTGTTATGTGAAGGAGTAAATAACGTTTCCTCGTTCATTTTCTCCACACCAGTCAAAATTTTATAGACCTCTATCATATCCCCTTGGTCTAGGTCTTCCTGATCGGTGCTTTTTAGCTAGTTTTAGTATAAGCTTTTAGTATAGTTAGTGACTACATTAACACTACCTAAGAATTAGTCTTTTTTATGATTATATATGTTATTAGTTAACAAAGTTATAGTTAATCTGGCTCTTTAATTCTGAGAGGGCAGATCCAATGATCAATAAGCCACGATTTAGGAGCTGTCTATAGGTCTGCCTGGTTTCTGATGAGGATGTTAGTTACCTTAAGGCATCAAGGTGCTTCGTATGCTCTGTATTTACTCCGAGGACAAGAAAGGAGAGGTAGAACAAACTTCAGGCTCTATTTCAGGAGGCATTTAGCAGTCCCCTCTCACTCCCCTGCTCTGACCTTTTACAGGGATCCAAGACTGTGCAGAGATTGGTTTTGGCCATGATTACCACTGGGGACAAGAAGCAAGAAAAATCTTTGCAGAAAGTACTAGTTATGGTTCCAGGCTCTAAAAAGTCTTAAGGTTGCAAGGAAGGATTTCAGACTATTGAATCCTAAAATAAGATATTTCTTGTTGGTGATGACCTCTATAAGTGGAGCCAATCCATAGGTGAGACGTTCATTGAATCTATGCACTCCCAGGCTGGCAGCAGAACCAGGGAACAAAAAGGACTATTACAGGAGCCAAGACCAAGAGGCATTCTGGGGACTTTTTGCATCTGATATCAAAGATGGTATCCACCCTCATCTTTGAGAAAAGATGTAATTAACTTTAATATCAAAACCCCCTTCAGGGTCATCAACAGAGAAAGGTAACCTTTATACCCTGTAGCAGAGGTAGACAAACCTCAGCATTGTCTTTTTGTGGACCACACACGTTACCTCATATTTGGCATGAGGTCCCAGAATTGTATGCCAATTCCTGTTTTGCATTTCCCAACTCCATTTGGAGATAGCCTATACCGTACTATTTTTACAGCTAGCAAGCTATAACCTTGGATTGGTGAGCTTGAGAGATAATATGCAGCAGATCTGCCATACAGTTTAAAACCCTTCCTCCTTCCAATCCCCTCTTCCTTTTCTTTTCTGGGATCTGTCTTTTATTAAACCTTGCTGAAATTCTAGGTGGTCTTCCTTATACCTGCTTGTATAAGGAAGACCAAAATGGTTACAGAAGAAAGTGGTTTTACTCAAAGTACTATCTAATTCAGAAAAAGGTTGGAGATCTTCAACCCATATTGGAACTCGGGAAACTAAATTTGAAACTTTCTTATGAATGAGTTTCACATGTTTTGTCTCTGAGAATCCCCTCCCTTTCCACATAGCACTGGTTTGCAGCTCTGAATTTGACGGACACTTCTATTTCTACATCTCCATCAGACCATTCCACTGTAAATGTGTCTATCTCTTATACTAGGAGACTGTGACCCTGGGATCCCTTGATGCCACAACAAGACAGAGCTCAATTCCAGGCTCTTACTGAAGAGGGTATGCTGGCACTTCTATCACAATTGAAGCAATAGACACATGTAACTGGATGTCAGTGCCCATTGTGATGTAGCCATGACTCTCAACACATTCTTTGTGATTGCCCAGGAAAGTCCAAAACACCATGGAGGGCTTGACCTTTGATGTAGCCCACTGCAACTGTGAAAAGACAGATGAATCTTTACTTATTTGTAAAGTACTTATTTGACTCCCTGGGAATATGTACGTCTGCCCCAAAAAGGAAGTATTGCAGCCAGCCTTCCAAATATAGACTGCCAATTCAACAGTTTATCACAAGTGGTCTGCAGATGACCTTCGTAAGAAGAGTACAAAAGTCTCGTTTCCCTGCACCTCCCACATCTACATCAAGAAAATATATTTTACGGGAGTCTGAGAGCTACAAAAATTTAATGATACCACAACTATCTGATCTGCGTGTATCCTTTGGGGGTCATTGAGTACACTGTTCCCACAACAGGAGTGCTGACATAATGGATAAGTGGGTATTATTCAATCTGGCTAAGTGGTTGAGTTTCCGTCCTTCCTTCCTACAAAAACCTTCATTCCTGTCCCTCTTCAGGGATCATTCTCTCAAGGGGATTCTCAGGTAGGAAGTGGAATCCCTCCTCCAGCAAAGGAAAAGGTTGTTACTCTATGTGCTTCCTAGTCCCCAAAAAGAAGGGAGGGTGGAGACCTGTCCTTCATCTCTGCAATCTCAACCACTTTATTTGGAAGCTGAAATTTTGCATGGTCATTCTGGCATCAATAATCCCATCCCTGGAAAAATACATTTGGTTTACAGCTGTTGATATGAAGGAAACTTGTTTTCACTTGGGTATTCATTGGTCCCACAGACATTTTCTCAGATTCATAGTGGATCCTGGCCATTTCCAATACAGAGTGCTCCCATTCAGCTTTGTCACTGCCCCCAGGGTCTTTACCAGGGTCTTTTTGGTAATAGCAGCTCATGATGAAACTGTTGCATCTCAATCTTCCTCATCTCAGTTTATTGGCTTCTCATTGCCAGGATATGTCAAGGAGCCTGTGAGTTGACCTGAATAATGCTACATTCCCTAGAAGTCAATAGGGAAGAATGTAGTTGGAAAGCCTATCCTCTCTCCCTGATGCAAACTGTAGACTTCCTAGGGACCACCCTAGATTCAGTCACAGGGAGAGCTTATCTACCAAGGAACAGGCTTCTGATAGTGAGCTACCTGACCGATCAAGTTATGCACAACTCCCGAACTCCAGTCAGAACTTGTCTTTTTCCCTCCTAAGTTGCCTGTCGGCATGGTTCAGTGTATTCACCAACCAAACACACCAGAGTAATGTCTTCTCTAACGTGGTGGAAAGATCCCCATCAGCTATGTGTGGTCATCCCCTTCCCACCCTCCTTGCCAGACAAGATGATCATTATTGATTCCTCTTTTATACTGTGGAACCAACATGGACAGCCATATGGACCAGGGCACTTGGGCTCCCTGAGAGGCCAGGTTTCACACAAACTTTTTGAAACTTCAGGCAGAAGCTTCCTAGTTTTTCCTGCAATTTACTCGATCCAGCCATGTCCTTGTAATGTCAAACAATATGACAGCCTTCTTCTACATTAACAAACAGTGAGGGGCAAGATCCATCCTCTGTGTAGAAGCGGTTACCATAAGGAATTTGTGCATCAGGCATCAAATCACCTGGGTAGCAGGTCACTTTCAGATAGTGTTGATGGGCATCCTCAGCAGGCATTTCACCATTGATAATGAGTGGAAATTGCACCATTCAATAGTGAACAACATCTTTGGTCAGTGGGGGACTGCCCATGTGGAATCTGTTCACCTCTCAGATGAACAGGAAATGCTACATACACTTTTCCTCAAGAGCTCTAGAACTATACTCTCAGGCCTGGTCTACACTACGCGTTTATACTGAATTTAGCAGCGTTAAACCGATTTAATCCTGCACCCATCCACACAACAAAGCCCTTTATATCGATATAAAGGGCTCTTAAAACCGATTTCTGTACTTCTCCCCGACAAGGGGAGTAGCGCTGAAATCGGTATTGCCATGTAGGATTAAGGTTAGTGTGGCCGCAATTTGATGGTATTGGCCTCCAGGTGGTATCCCACAGTGCACCATTGTGACCGCTCTGAAAAGCGATCTGAACTTGGATGCACTAGCCAGGTAGACAGGAAAAGCCCTTTGAACTTTTGAATTTTGTTTCCTGTTTGCCCAGCTTGGAGCGCTGATCAGCGCGGGTGGCCATGCAGTCCCAAATCCAAAAAGAGCTCCAGCATGGACTGTACGGGAGATACTGGATCTGATCGCTGTATGGCAGACAAATCTGTTCTATCAGAGCTCCGTTCCAGAAGACAAAATGCCAAAGCATTTGAAAAAATCTCCAGGCTATGATAGATAGAGGCCACGGCAGGGACTCAACACAGTGCTGTGTGACAAGCGTAATGGAAAGCCAAAGAATCAAATGGACGCTCATGGAGGGAGGGAGGGGGGACTGAGGACTCGAGCTATCCCGCAGTTCCTGCAGTCTCCGAAAAACATTGGCATTCTTGGCTGAGCTTCCAATGCCTGAAGGGTCAAAAGCATTGTCGCCAGTGGTTCAGGGTATGTTGTCAATTTACACCCCCTCCAAAGAAAAGGTCGAAAAATCGTATCTCGCCTCTTTTCAATGTCACCATATGTCTACTGGATGCTGCTGGTAGCCGGGGTGCTGCAGCGCTAAACAGCAGCATCCTCCCCCCTCCCCGGTGGCAGACGGTACGGTACAATATGACTGATAGCCGTCCTCGTCGTCATCCTGTGAATGCTCCTGGCTGGCCTCGGTGAGGTCATCCGGGGGCTCTTGGGCAAAAATGGGAATGACTCCCGGTCATTCCCTTCTTTAAGCTTTGTGTCCTGGAGATTCAGTCGTGGTAGATGGTGCAATAGGGCTGGTAACCGTCCTCATCATAGCAGCTGGAGGTTGAGCTCCTCTTCTTCCCCCACACCCCCTCATTTCATGTCTAATGTAGATTCTGGACTATCATAGCAACAGGAGGCTGTTCTCCTCTTCCCCCCACCTTTTAATGAGTAATGGAGATGTCTGCCTGGAATATCATAGCAGCTGGAGGCGCATTTTATCTCACTAAAAAGTCAGTGTTTCTTATTCCTGCATTCTTTATTACTTCATCACACAAATGGGGGGATAACTGCCACGGTTGCCCAGGAGAGGTGTGGGAGGAGAGAAGCAACGGGTGGGGTTGTTGCAGGGGCACTCCCTAGAATGGCATGCAGCTCATTATTTCTGCAGGATATCTGGGGCTCTGACCTGGAGCGGCTGTGCTCTCTGGTTCTCTAGTAGACTTGCCTCATATTCTAGGCAGGACTGACTCTATTTTTAGACAAAACATAAAGAAGGGAATGACCTGGGAAGTCATTCCCATTTTTGTCCATGCGCCCCTAGCCGACCTCAGCGAGGCCAGCCAGGAGCACCCATGACATCAGCAGATGGTACAATATGACTGGTAACCATCATTGCCAATTTCCAAAGCAGCAGATGGTGCAATAGGGCTGGTAACTGTCTCTGCTACCTTGCAAAGACAAATGAATGCTGCTGTGTAGCACTGCAGTACCGTGTCTGTCAGCAGCATCCAGTACACATACGGTGACAGTGAAAAAAGGCAAAACAGGCTCCATGATTACCATGCTATGGCATCTGCCAGGACAATCCAGAGAAAAAGGGCGCGAAATGATTGTCTGCCGTTGTTTTCACGGAGGAAGGATTGAGTGATGACATTTACCCAGAATCACCTGCGACACTGTTTTTGCTCCATCATGCATTGTGATCTCAACCCAGAATTCCAATGGGTGGGGGAGACTGCTGGAACTATGGGATAGCTACCCACAATGCAATGCTCCGGAAATCACTAGCCTTGGTACATGGACGCACATCACCGAATTAATGTGCTTAGTGTGGCCGCGTGCACTCGACTTTATACAATCTGTTTTACAAAACCAGTTTATGTAAAATCAGAATAATCCCATAGTGTAGACATACCCCTAGGATGGTGGTCTCCTTCTCCCCTGGAGAGAGCGGCTGAGCTGTGCCTTTCCTTCCTTACTGCTCCTATTTCAGGTCTTTTTGGAAAATTTGTCAGGACAAGGCATGTCATTCTTATTGCCCTCAGTTGGCCCAGACAGTTTTGGTTCCTGAATCTCCTACAAATATCAACTTATTCTCCAATAAGCATCCAGTCCTTTCCTGATTTCTTGAGAATGGGGTTTGGATGGTTGATCCTGCCTAAGTGCTTCATCTCATGTTTTGGTTTTTGGATGGGCATCAACACTGGAACTTTCCTGCTCTGAAGCTGTACAAACCATCTTTAATAGCAGAAAAATAATGCTATTTAGCCAAGTGGAAGCATTTTTCCATTTGTGCACAGCAGAAACGCATCTTCTGAGTCAGCAGATTTTCCCTTTATTTTGGACTGTCTTTTCTCTCAGAATGTTTGGGCTTTTTCTCAGTTCTATATAAGTCCACCTGGCACCAATTATGTGCTGTCCACCATCAGATGGTTATTCAATTTTCACTTCTGCATTGACCAATATTTGAAGGGCCACATTAGAACCTTCCCACTAGTAAGGAAACCTGCTCCTCACTGGCACTTAAAACTTGTACTTCCATCACTCATTAAGCCTCCCTTTGAACTATTGCCATACGTTCCATGTCTCATTTTTCACTTAAAGTTGCATTTCTTGTGGGCCATCAGCTCAGCCAGGAGGGTAGGTGACCTGGTACCCCGATGACAGATCCGGAATACTCCGACTCTGACTACATGTGAACTTTACCCCAAAAGTAGTTTTTGAGTTTCATTAAACCAGCTAATCCACTTTTTTTTCCCCAAAACTTCATACATCTAGGAGGAGGGGAGACTACATTCCCGCCTTCAACCTGCAAAGGACACAACCAACCAGAAAACTAGCAGATTTTTTTGCTATAGCAGAATGAGTGTGAGGTCAAGCTGTGCCCTCTGAGGGGATCTCTAAATGGACCTCAGGTTGTATCCTGCTCCGCTACCAGTTGTTGCATCTTTCTTTCCTTCATTGGGTGAGGGCTCATTTTACAAGAGCACAAGCAACTTCAGTGGAAGTACTTTTACTTGACATTTGCCGGGCAAGTACGTGAAGTTCCATCCACTTACTTTGAGAGATGGTATGCTCTAGTGCAGAATTTCTCTGCTGACAACTTTTGGTACCGTGATCCTCCAAATGACTCTGCTGTCTGCATCCTTGCACCTTCCTTCTACTTGAGTACTGCTGATCATTCATCCATAGTGGAATACATATAGGGACCAGCACTTGCAGAAGAAGAGGAAGTTCCTTATCTTTTGGTAACTGGAGAGTCTTTGAGGTATGTGGTGGCTATCTGTATTCCACTATCCATCCTCCTTCCCCTCTGCTTTGAATCTTTATTAGATGTGTGGTAGAGAAGGAACTGGAGAGGCCGTTCGTTTGCTCTGCCGCTTTATGCCCTCAGTTGGAAAAAGAAGGGAGGGCAAAGGCACGTGCACAGACCAACAACACTACTTGCAAGAATTTTCCAACTCTAGTCACATAAGCGGATGTGCACACTCTCAGTGGAATACAGATAGGAACTACACATCTTGAAGAACCTCCAGTTATTACAAGATAGGTAACTTCCTCTTCCACTACACACTAAATTTATTTTTGCAATTTGGAAGAGGATATGAAATGAAATTTTAATTTTTTAAATGTTTTATATGTAGAAAGAGAAACAAAACCACACCCCACCATTATCTCTAGTGCTTTTTTCAAGTTAAAATCTTCAGCTTTTATATAAACACCAATATATTGCTTATTTCGGATCTGTAGAAGAACCAAATGCAATTATATTTTTAAGCTACTTAAGGTTTTATTAAAAATGTAACAAGTGATTTCCTGTTTATTTTATAGGAACTCATAAAGGATGGGCTGCAGTGCAAATGCGTTTGCTTCATGAGTTAGTGTATGCTTCAAGAAGAATGGGAAACCCTGCTCTTTCTGTCCGACACTTGTCCTTCCTTCTCCAAACCATGTTGGATTTTCTCTCTGATCAAGGTAGGATTTTTTTATAGGTAAATTACTTTTTTCTGTATGATAGTGAAGATGTGATGTGATATTAATGCTTTGAAATGTACTTAAATTAATACGTTCTAGGGGTGTCATCTTAAAGGGGATTGAGTGAAAACTTTGTCCCAGGTGCACAGAAGAAAGACGAGGTGCAGTGGATGTGTTGTTAATTAGCTCGTAACTTTATATGCTTAACATATCTGGGAATACTCAGCAATAAATTATACAGTACAGGTCATCATTTCTTCCTTAATTGTTTTCACCTACTTGGGAGGGCTGCTGTGAGCCTGTCCTACTGTGGTCCCAGTCCATTATTGAGATCTTGCTCCTCTTTCCTTATATTAGGGTTCAGGGTGGGCTAAAAAAGGGGTGTGATCATCTCACTGTACCAGGTAATAGGAGATTCAATCCCCTTTTCCTAGCTTCCTTATGGGATGCCTTCGGCTAAATCCATTTCCAACTCCTGTTAATCAGGAAATTGTGTCCCTTTTTCATCAATTACCTGTACTGGACACGGAGAAATCAGGAATTAGTTTTGCTTCATTCCCTCAACTCCTGTTTGCTTCATTCCCTCAACTCCTAACCCTCCTGGATAGTTAATAGTTCCTTTCCTAATGTCAGCTAAAACTTTATCTACTCTCTGGTTGAAGAGGTGTATCCCATTGTCCCTGGATAACTCTGGTACCAGGTTTTATTTTATTTTTTTTATTTTGCATGCAATCCATCAAATTCACCAATCCTCTGAATTTCAGATGTTTGACACATCGTCTGGCCTTGTCAATCCATGGAGGCCTGGCAGCAACCCAGCATTCCCTCTACTACAGCATTTCACAGTTGCTCCCAGGAAAAGGTCCTCCTAGATCTGATTTAAATCTCTGTGCCCTTATGATTAAATAAACGCAATAACGAAATCTAAATAGTTTTTACTCTAGATATACTATAATAATTTCTAGTGGCTTCTTTCTGACTGCCAGAGTATAAAAAGGGCATCAGCTGGTCCCAGAACATGCACCTTTTGCCACACCAACTCAAATTCACCTAGTTACTAAGAACGAGCTGTGAATCTCTGGGAAACTGGCTGCTTGGATGTTTTGGCTCAAAGCCGGCAGGCTCAAACATTGACTATGACTAAGACTACGTTTATATCATGGAGGTCATGGAAGCATGGAATCTGTGACTTCCAGAGACCTCTGTGACATTCCTTGCTTCAGCCCCAGGGACTTCTGGACTCTGGAGCAAGCAGCCACTGGGGCCCTGGCAGGGTCCCAGCTACTAGTGACAGTCTCCTGAGGGGGCCCTCCTTAGGGTTTTAGTGACAGGCGACAGCCTTGTGAGAGGGTGGGAAGGGGGACGTCTAGGGCAAGTGGCTCGGGGTGTCCTGTTTTCTCTTTAAGAAATATATGGTCATCCTGCAGTTCCCAGCTTCTGTGAGTGGAGGGGGGGCCCTCTGCAGCTTCCAGCTGCGGCAGGCAGAGGGGGAACTCCCAGCTACCACAGTGGTGGGGGAAACTATGAAGCTGCAGCAGCAAAAGTCACAGACAAGTCACTGCTTCTGTGAATTTTTGTTTGTTTTACTAAAAATACCCATGACGAAATCTTAGCCTTAACTGCGACCTGGTATTTTGCTCTCCGTAGAGCACTCCTCTGTTCAAGGTGACTCAGGGCTGCCTCACTACTGAGATCCAGCAATGAGCTTCCAAGGGGAACTGGCCACTCTACCTGTTGGCCAGATGCACAATATTTTGCTTGCATGGTCAGTCACCAACTCCTGTAACCGATTCACGTATCCTGAAGGAAGGGATAAACATGAAGAGTTTAGCGCATACCTCTGAATTATCCTCCCCAACAAGGGCTTCCTTGTATGTATTTGGATGCCACCACTGATAAGAATAACTGTTGAACTTGTATTCTAAGCTGTTCTGTGGATGTAACAAATGCAGTCTTGAATTAATGGGATGCCATTTCACCAGGCGAATCCAAACAATACATGCTCTTTGACATGGCCATGAACTGAAGTTCTTCTTCGAGTGATTGCTCATATCCATTCCAGTTAGGTGTGCGCGCCGCGCGTGCACATTCGTCAGAAAACTTTTACCCTAGCAACTCAGTGGGCCGGCAGGTCGCCCCCTAGAGTGGCGCCATCATGGCGCTTGATATATACCCCTGCCGGCCCACCCGCTCCTCAGTTCCTTCTTACCGCCCGTGTCGGTCGTTGGAACAGTGGAGCGCAGCTTAGCTGACCTCCACTTCCCTAGCTACTCGTAGTTCTCGTATATAGTTATGCAGTTATAATCCTTTTATATATATATATTTGTATACTTATACGTTTTTCTTTGCTAACATAGTTAGTTTAGTAATTGTTAGCGGGGTTCAGGAAGTAGCCCCTTCCATGAACCTGGTGCCGGAGCCCATGCACGGCTCACCGGGTTTTAAAATGGGCTCGGCCTGCCAGAAGCCGATGCCGAAGGGAGATCCACACGGCTCCTGTTTGAAGTGCCTCAGGGAATCACACTTGACAGCTAAGTGCCCCATTTGCAAGGCTTTTAAGCCGAGAACAAAAAGGAGCGGGACTTTCACTTACCCCTCCACCTTGGGCGCCGAGCGATGATCGAGCGGCTGGCAGAAGTGCCTCCTCGGCACCGGACCTCGCCGGTACTGCCACGGCCTTTCGGCACCGGCCGTCGCCGGCACCGAAGTCAACTTGGCACCGCTCCCTTCCTCCGAGGTCGAGAGAGCCTACGATTCCTGCTGGTGCCTGACGGCTCCCCGGCACGCGCCGTGGTTGAGCCCCCTGCTCCTGCTGCTTCCGTGCCACCTGCATCACAGCCAGAGAGCTCGTCTAAGTCGGATCGCCCGGCACCGACACCTGCTGCGGCACCGACGACGTCGGCACCGTCGATCCCGGTCCCACAAGGGCCATAGAATCCGGTGCCTGACGGCTCCCCGGCACGCGCCGTGGTTGAGCTACTGCTCCTGCTGCTTCCGTGCCAACGGCACCGCAGCCAGAGGGCTCGTCTAAGTCGGATCGCCCGGCACCGACACCTGCTGCGGCACCGACAATGTCGGCACCGTCGATTCCAGTCCCACAAGGGCCGTCGAATCCGGTGCCTGACGGCTCCCCGGCACGCGCCGTGGTTGAGCTTATTGCTCCTGCTGCTTCCGTGCCAACGGCACCGCAGCCAGACAGCTCATCTAACTCGGATCGCCCGGCACCGACACCTACCGAAGCTCTGACGACCTCGGTACCGTCGATCCCGGTCCCACGAGGGCCGTCGAATCCGGTGCCTGACAGCTCCCCAGTATGCACTGTGGTTGAGCCTGCTGTTCCCTCCACGCCGGAGACATTACCAGCGGCGAGGGATCTCATTGCCATGACAGAGTCGATGCTGCCTGACCCCGGCATCGCCGGTGCGGGTAATACAGTCTCTTCATGTGACCGTCCTCTGTCAGCACAGCAGAGCGGCACCGTTCATGATCACGGTCCCGCAGACACTCCAGGTCCTGTCGGCACGCCCGACACCACTTACAGTCCCGGTGCTGTTTTCCTCATCGGTACTGGTCGCACTCGCTGCTCCGGTCGGTATCCCGTTCGCCGAGCCGCTATTGGCACCGTTCCGACACCCGGCACTGCGACAGGTACCTTGACTCCTGTAGCCTCTCCCCGAGCCTCGAGATCTCGGTCGACCTCCTGGCACCGTTCTGGTTGCGGGTCTGGATCTCGTTCCAGGTACCGGTGCGCCTCCCGGTGCCGGTCCCCGGTGCCGAGTTAGGCAAGGTCCGATAGTCAGAGACTCTGCCTGTGCCTTCTTTTAGTACCTCCATGGTCATCCGGACACGCATCCGTGTCATCCCACATGCGCGGATCTTATGCTCAGGACCACGATTCTGATATGATGGCCAGCGGGCGCCAGCCCCGAATCCGAAAGAGGCTTGGCGAATGAACCTGCTTGGCCGCCAGGTGTATTCTGCAGAGGCCCTGCAGCTCTGGGTAGCAAAGCAACAAGCCTTGCTTAGCTGCGATAATTGTAGCACCTGGGTGAAGGTAGTTTAGTTTATGGAGTTTCTCCCTCAAAACTCCCGCCAAGAGTTCGCTGCCGTCTTGAAGGACGGGGGGAAAAAGGTACCCAGAGCGTCCCTCCAGGCCTCGTTGGACGCAGCAGACTCTGCAGCCAGGACTCTGGCCTTTGGTGTCACCATGAGGTGCATCTCATGGCTTCAGGTTTCAAACCTCCGGCCAGAGCTGCAGTATGCCATTCAGGATTTACCCTTTGTTGGTACAGGCCTCTTCGCGGCAAGGACAGCCCCAGGCTGCGAAGCCTGATGGACAATAAGGTCCTATTGCGCTCTCTCAGCATGCATATGCCAGCGACCAAACGCAGGCCTTTTCTGTCCCCAGCTGCCATACTCTGTGCCTAGCCAGAGACAGGACTTTGGCAAACGGCGAGGCCAAGGTGGTCGCAGACGAATGTCAGGACCCCTAAAGAGCCAAGGTCAAGGTCCCTCGCAATTACCACTGGGACCAAAGACGAACCCTCCAAGGTGCGCCTGAGGGCGGTGTACCAGTCACAGGCCGGGATCCCAATCCCGCTTTCTCCTGGCGTGGCCCCAGTTAATTTCAGGTCGCTGGGTCCTGCACACGGTGGAGCATAGGTACCACCTCTAATTTGTTCCAGCCCTGTCCCCCTTCAGCGGACGAAAGGGGCAAGGGGTTTTACTCCCATTATGCCCTAGTCCCCCACTCGAACGCAGGCTCAGACCTTCCTAGTCCTGCACGGACTCAACCGGTTTAGAATAAGGTTGAAGTTCCGCACGGTATCCCTGGGAACCATTATTCCATCCTTGCCTCCTGGGGGCTACTATGCCGCCCTGGATATGAAGGACGCGTACTTTCGCAACGCCATCTTCCCTCCGCACAGGAGATACCTCCGCTTTCTAGCCAACTGTCAGTACTTCTGGTTTACGGCCATAGTCGCCGCCTACCTTCGCTGATGTCGGATATGCGTTTTTCCGTATCTGGATGATTCGCTTATCCGAGGAGACTCTGAGACACAAACCACTCAGCGTGTGGGCATCGTCACGGTCTTATTCACAGGTCAAGGCCTGATGATTACTATAGAGCAATCCACTCTGGTTCCCACGCAGAGGTTGGACTTCCTAGGGGCTATCCTGGTCTCCTACCTAGCCGGAGCCTGCTTATCACAACTGCGGTTTTAGGCGATGGCAACAATCATCTGAGGTCTGCAGGCTTTCCCAACGACCTCGGCTCGTATTTGTCTCAGTCTCCTGAGTCCATGGTTGCCCGCAAGTTTGTAACCAAACACGCCAAGCTCCGCCTCCGTCCTCTCCAAGTCCGGCTCACCTCGGCATACCACCGGACAGGGAGCCGATGGTCATGGTAGTCACCTCTGAGCTTAAGGCCTTTGGTCTTCTCGGGGGCTGGCATTCCACATCAATGCCCCAAAAATGAGAGTAGTCCGCCTGGCGTGCCAGGGGTTCCAGCGGCAGCTGCGAGGCCGTTGTATCTCGGTGTTTACAGCCAACACAATGGCCATGTGCTTCATGACTATCCAGGGAGGGACATGGTCCTCCCCCCCCTTTTGTCAGGAGGCCATCCATTTCCGGGACTTTTGCATGGCCCACTCGATGGAGCTGGTGACGTCCTTTCTCCCAGGCGTTCGGAACGTCTTGGCGCTTTGACTCAGCAGGTCTTTCCTGTCTTACGACTGATCACTCTGCCCCTTGTGAGGCATTCTGCTTTCCAGAAGTGGAGATGTTTCCTCACATAGACCTGTTCGCTCACCGCGAGAGCAGAAAATGCCAGATGTTCTGCTCCTTCCAAGGTCTCTCCTCGGGATCGATCTTGGATGCATTCCTGGTGCCGGGGAAAGGCCAACTTCGTTATGCCTTCCCACTGGTTCATTAGGTCCTGCTCAAACTCCGCAGGGGCAGAGCGCGCATCATCATGATCACTCCAGAGTGGTCCAGGCAGCACTGATATACCACGTTGCTCGGCTTGTCAATAACAGACCCAGTTACCCTGCCACTCCACCCAGACCTCATCACTCAGGGCAATGACAGGCTTCGTCACTCGGACCTGCAGCCTCTTCGCCTCACGGTGTGGCTGCTGCGTAACTGAGCCGGGGTGACAGGAAGCCTTCCACCTGGTCAACGTACCGGGCCAGGTGGAAGCGTTCTTCTACAGCTGCAATACGCTCGATCTTGCTCCTGCTGAGGTCTCGATCCCCTCTATTTGGCCTGCCTCTGGCCTTCAGCGGCAGGACCTGGCGGTATCATCGCTGAGGATACACTCAGCAGCCATCTCTACCTTTCAGCCAGGCTAAGGTGGACGTTCCGTGTTCTCACGCTCTATGGGTTCGAGGTCCCTCAAGGGCTTGGAGCGCTTGCACCCTCGGGTGTGCCGCCCAGCCCCAACCTGGGACCTCAACCTAGTTTTAACCAGACTTATGTCTCCCCCAGTCGAGCCGTCCACGACTGGCCCTCTGCTATACTTGTCTTGGACAACATCTTTCCTCGTAGCTGTTACATCGGCCAGACGGGTCTCGGAGCTCAGAGCTCTTACAGTGGTTCCGCCGTACACTAGGTTTCACAGAGACAAGGTGCAGTTATGACCGCACCCGGCTTTCCTCCCTAAGGTGGTTTCGGCCTCTCATGTTACCCACAGCTCAACGCAATGGGCACAACCATTGCACTCCTTGAACATCTGTGGAGTGCTCGCATTTATATTGCGCTGACAGAACCATTTCGTAAGGTGCCCCAGCTCTGTCACGGTAGCGGGCCAAAGGGAGGGCTTGCTTGTTTTCCTCTCAGAGGATCTCATCTTGGGTGATGACGTACATCCGCACTTGTTATGATTTGGCTCATATTTCCCCAAGCCACATCATCGTACACTCTACCAGGGCTCAGGCTTCATCTGCCGCCTTGCTGGCTCGTGTTCCTACCCACGAGATCTGTCGCGCAGCTCCATTGGTCCTCAGTCCATACCTTTGCTTCGCAGTATGCCCTGGTTCAACAGTCAAGAGAGGCTGTAGCCTCTGGCTCAGCAGTTTTCATTCTGCCACATTTCACTCCGACCCCACCGCCTACGTAAGGCTTGGGATTCACCTAACTGGAATGGATATGAGCAATCACTCGAAGAAGAAAAGACGGTTACTCACCTTTGTAACTGTTGTTCTTCGAGATGTGTTACTCATATCCATTCCACACCCGCCCTCCTTCCCCACTGTCGGAGTAGCCGGCAAGAAGGAACTGAGGAGCGGGTGGGCCGGCAGGGGTATATATCAAGCGCCATGATGGCGCCACTCTAGGGGGCGACCTGCCGGCCCACTGAGTTGCTAGGGTAAAAGTTTTCCGACGAATGTGCACGTGCGGCGCGCACACCTAACTGGAATGGATATGAGCAACACATCTCGAAGAACAACAGTTACAAAGGTGAGTAACCGTCTTTTTCCTTTCATGAGGTAACTCCCTCCCCTGTGAAGAGAGTGGCACCTACAATAAGCAAGTCTGTACTACTTTGGGCAAATCCTATCCTCCCCCATGCTTTTGTAGTATTATGACTCACCTGGATGTCCCTTATGTGATTTTTTTTTTTGAGAGTCAGGGTGTCAGATATGTTAGCTCTCTTGCAGATCCCTCAATTCCAAAGTCTCATCTAAATCCTTTCCTTGCTAGAGAACTAAATTCTTCCACATCCCCAATGTATAGAATGTTCACAGTGCTAGTTGCTTTGCATTAAGACAAAACTGTCAATTAAGAACCAACCTTCAAGAGATCTAGAAGCACCAGAATGGCCTCCACACTGACACTAACTCTCAAATTCTGCTGATCCCATATTCTGAGTGACTTGAAGTGGCCGTTATCAACATGGACCGCTGCTTGAATTGCCGCTCTCATGCCTGACTTAATTCTTGCAAGTAGTCACTGTCACTGGGATGGGAAAAATCTCTTGTAGGGTTTATGTTCCCATCCCTTGACAACGTTCAGCTGGACTCTGGTATCTCATGCTCCCCTTCAAGAAAATACTGTTGCACTGACTAAGGAATTGCCCAAGCCAATGAAAAACCTCCATCTCTTAATTTTCCATCAGTATATATTGTCTCGTTTTGATTAGGGAGGCAGCTGACTGTCAAGTGTAAAATACCCCTTCCAAGGCCACCGCCTGGGTTATGAAATGAAAGGTGTCCACACTTTGTAGTTCATGAAAAGTAATCTTCCTGGATGCCCTGGTCCTCCCAGCAAATGTATGCAATTCTTCCAGTTTATTAACAGTGAATAGAGATACCTGCCTGTATCTAAGTAATTGCTACACTTCCAGCTCTCTAGTGGAAAAATTGTAGGTAGCCTCCCGGCCCTGCTCACTTGTTGGAAGCACTCATACTAGCTGCCACACTGGATTGCCCCACAATCGCACATTCTCTCTCTCTGCTGTAGGAAGAGAGCCTAGCCAGCCACCCTGCCCCTAAAGGAATCACTCTGCTGATTAGTGATTGATGAGAGACTTCCTTTTGGTTGCCTGATGTATAAATATAATTCTCCTCCACTCACCAGTGTTCATGGTGGCTCAGTGCACCCACTTGGTCTGTCCTCCCTCTCTTTTTCTCTCTCATATCCCAAGTGCAGTAGGGCACCTGAAAGGAGCCCCATTCCCTTTATTTTGGGACAGCTAGGCAAAGACCCACCATATTCAGTTATGGTGAGCACATGTGAGGGGGAAAAACAAGAATAAGTAATTTTGTTTTCTTCTGAAATAAAATATTTTTTTAATAGAGATTAAGGAATACAGGTGAAGAACAATAGTTGATTGCAAACTCTCAGATGAACTCAACATATTAAAAGGATGAAATTGCACAAGCAAAAGAGAAATTAAATTAACATAATAAACAAGCTGTTGTACCATTTCTTAGCTTCTGTTTTGTATTCTACACTTCATGTGTAACATTACAATGAAATATCTTAAAACATTTTCCATATGCAAATAGGATTGACTGCCTTATGCTACAGTGTTTTCTTTGTACAAGTTATGCATAGACACAAACATAAAGGGATTGATTTATGAGGGAGGATTAAAAAGTCATTTGTGTTGCTCAAACCATTACTAAGGATGTTTTTAGCTGTATGCAAGTCTTAATAGTGGGAGGTGGTATTTGAGATGACATGACTGAAACTGAGTAATAGATGAAGTTAAGAAAACATGTACTCCTAGACTGAATATATTGGGAACACCTGTTGACAAGCACAATCTAATAGTTTGAATAGCCTTCTAAGGCGATGGGGCAGTGATGCCATCATTAAGTTTGACACATCAATCCTTAAGCAGCTGCACATAATAGAATCACAACGCAACAAGGTTTAACTTAGAACTACTTATACTTGCTGGAAGTATTGGAGGTTGGATGCACTTAACTGAATTTCCTCCCTTTTTCTGTCTGTATTTCAAATTACATTTCAGTGAAGTTTGTTTGCTGGGTTGGTTCCAGGATATTAGACGCAAGATGGGTGAGGAAGTATCTTTTATTGGATAGACTTTTGTTGATGAAAGAGACAAACTTTCAAGCTACCCAGAGCTGCTCTTTTTAGGCTTGTCTCTTTCATCAACAAAAGTTGGTCCAGTAAAAGGTTGATCTCGCCCACCTTGTCTCTGATGGAGTTGTTGGTCCATTTGTCATTAAACAGTAGTTAGAACATCAGTGATTGCCAGTGTTGTCAGCACGTTTGTCAGTTGTAGAATTAATCAGATTTAACATTGGTAGGATTTTTTGGAGGGGAAAATATAAACAAGGCCCAAGAGGAAAACAAAAGGTGACAACTACTGTTACTCTCCTCTTGCCAGGTATTTGGTTTTTTGATGAAAAAATCTTTGAAATAAACTTATTTATTGACTTAAGTAACAACACAGGACCCCATGATGAAAGTGTTTTTATTTTAATAACACACCTATTTTCAAAGGCAAGTTCTTTGCTCCCCGTAAACTAAACTTGTTTTTTTTTCCTTTTTTGACATTGTTGCTTCTGTGTTGGAGATGTAGGAGAACTAGGGGAACTGAACGAAATAATTACACATGAAGAATTGTTTTAAGAATGACTTTCTTTGGCAGCTCTCCAGCAAAGAGAGCAGCTCCTTCGCTCCAAATGGAGTCACTCTGTTTAGTGGTTTGAAAAAGTCGTATAGAAGGGATAGCAAATAAAGACACTATTTATATGCCCAACAGACAAATTTTCTCTTGAACTCTTAGGTAAATCTTGATATGCTGTTTTAATGATAAATTTATTTAAACACAGTAAAGAAATATAGGCTAGTTCACTTATATATGCAATTAAAAAAACAAATAACATCTGTAAATCATTTTTTTTTTCATGTCACTGTTCATCCTTTGACAAGTAATTGTATATGGACTGAATAGAGCAGTTCACTCCCAGCATGTCTACCAAGAGTGGTTTCTCTTGGGTTCATTTTGTCTTTATAGCAAATTACTTTATATCTGAAGCGCCAAACACAGAGGGGGAAAAAATGAACATAAGGGGAGTTGTGAAGCACAAAACCCAGAAAAGTTCATATTAAAATATTCTCAAAAATATTTTTATTTTTTAAACAAGGAATTGTCTCCTCTATTTAGTGCTTCTTAATAGTATTTTAGTTCCAGATTTTTAATAGAATTTAGGCATGTTACTTTTGTTGATTTCAATGGGAATTAAGTGGCTAAATACCTTTAAAATTTGGCTCCCAATGTGTCTCAGACATTAATTAATTCATCCTTACAGCATCTCTGTTTTAAAAACAGAAAGCAAGCCTCTACAAGCAGCTCCTGTCTTAGATCTGATGAACTCACTACACCTAATACACCACTTTCATGGTGTTTATCCAGGAACAGTAGCGTGTGAGGGCTCTACTGAAAACTTGTAACATCTTGCTACTCATAGTAATTGTCAGATGTGTATATGGGTAATATTTATGGAATAATGTAACTATATAGAAAAGTATGCCTTATGGTCTTGGACTAAGTTTGTCATCAAAGAATCTTATTCCTTGGCGATGGCCTATTCAAGTGGGGGTGATGTAATGAAATTGTCCACCTTAGCCCCATCCCAGAAAAGTCCATGGAAAACTGTCAAAGATAACTTCAAAAAATTGAAATCACTTTGAGGTAAAAAGGAAGATTGTGATACACATGGGGTCACCTTGTTTGCAAATAAAGGCAAAAGACTGATTCAGCATATTACAGAGTAGAGAAACACTCTGCATCCATTCACTGAGGAGACATCTTGTTGAGTTGGGGTGTTTGATGAAAGATTGGATCTTGGTTCCTGTCAAGCCATACAGTTCTACAACAGACTGGACTTTGAGGGGGGAAACCTACTTTATTAGACAGAAAAAGTAACTATTAGTGTAGGGCAGGGGTGGGAAAACTATAGCCTGTGGGCCACATCCGGCCCACCAGCTGTTTTAAACCGGCCCTCAAGCTCCCACTGGGGAGTGGGTTCTGGGGCTTGCCCTGCTCTGATGCTCCAGTCGGGGAGCAGGGTTTGGGGTTGCTCCGTGGGGCTCCTGGAAGCAGCGGCCTGTCCCCCCTCCAGCTCCTATGCACAGGGGCAGCAGGGGGCTCCAATCTGCATGCTACCCTCACAGCTCCCATTGGCTAGGAACTGCGGCCAGTGGGTGCTGCAGAGGCGGTGCCTGTGACGGGGCAGCACACAATAGAACTTACCCGGCTGTGCCTCCTAAGTAGGAACCGGAGGGGGGACAGGCGGCGGCGGCTGCTGCTGCTTCTGGGAGCTGCTTAAGGCAAGTGTCGCCCACAGCCTGTACCCCTGAGCCACCTCCCCTATCCTTACCCCCTCCCACCCTCAGAACTCTTTGGTCCCAGCCTGGAGCGCCCTACTGCACCCCAAAACTCTAATCCTCAGCCCCAGCCCAGAGCCTGCACCCCCATCTGGAGCCCTCATCCTCAGCTCCACCCTACACCTCCTGCCACAGCCCAAAGCCCCCACCCATATCCCAACCCCAATTTCATGAGCGTTCATGGCCTGCCAAACAATTTCTATACTCTAATGTGGGCCTCAGGCCAAAAAGTTTGCCCATTCCTGGTGTAGGGCCTAGTTTATGTGGAATTGTTTTGTGTTGTAACTATTTGTTTCCATCACTCTTATTTCTATTGGAATCTCCTAGTCTTTTTTTCTTATTTAGAAAAGTTTATTTAAGTGCTGTACATTATACAGGAGCAGTGATAGAAGGTAAAAGTGGTAAACTGGAGTACACTGCTCCTTTGGAAGCGCAGGATCTGGGATTTCTGTGAAGAGCCAGTGTGGACATCACAGGAGAACCCTTAAAGAGGAATCTGGGACTGGGGTGCACCTCTTCTTAAACTGCAAGACAAAGACAGGGTTGGCATAGCCTGGAGGAGCATGTTTGAATGGATGAAAGTCTGGTGGTGTTAGGGAGCTAACACCCAGCTGCCACAGGCAAGACACTCCCTTTTGTTGGAAGTGACCGTGTAACATAGTGACCCTCAGTTCTGGGTACCACAAGAACGGTGTCACATATCTTACTTAGGCCTGGTCTACACTACATGGTGAGGTTGACACAAGACAGCTTATGTCAGCCTAGCTGTGGACACTTCCCTTAAATTTGGCTCCCTGACATAAGTGCCTCTCTATGCTGAAAAACCACCTCCCCAATGGTGTAGAGTCACAATTGATAAAATTAGGTGAGCGCAATGTCAGTGTAGACATTGCATTGCTCATATTGACTGGTACCGGCCTTCAGTATCTGTCCCACACTGTTCCATGTTGACAGTGCAACAGTGACAGAACAAGGAGTAATGGTCTCAAGTTGCAGTGGTGGAGGTTTAGGTTGTATATTAGGAACAACTTTTTCACTAGGGGGGTGGTGAAGCACTGGAATGGGTTTCCTAGGGAGGTGGTGGAATCTCCATCCTTAGAGGTTTTAAGGCTTTGGCAAGCCTGACCTTAGGCTGGGATGATTTAGTTGGGGATTGGTCCTGCTTTGAGCAGGGGGTTGGACTAGATGACCTCCTGAGGTCCCTTCCAACCCTGATATTCTATGAATACAAGCACTTTTGATGAGGATGCGCACTGCTGACACAAGGAAACAGGAGCATGCGCGCACACAAGCGACTTAATAACTGCAGTAGCTGTATGCTGAGTGAGTTAGGTTGAGATTTTGTAGAGTAGACATGATCTTGTTTCTTCCTTCAGTAATAAATATGCATAGTTGTTTGAATCGTGTTTGTTTTTCATCATGGTGTCTCGTTAGGCATGGTAAGAACCTAATGTAACTTAAAATAATGTCACATCCCTAGATTTGCTTGGGCAGACTAAAGATTTGATCTATAAATTTTGTTTTCCTTTATTATAGGTTTTTAATAATTTTGAGGATAAAATTACTTGGCACTTGATACCTTGAAAACACCCCTTTGTTCCCCACAGGCTGGAGAAGGAAGAGTCATGGTTTGGCCAACCCTGATATTCATTAAGTGTTGGGATTGACTGTGGAAACCCCCACTCTCAAAAGAGGGGTCCCAGCTGCATCAATTCTGCAGTGATGGGAAGGGAAAATAATCCTTTCAGTTTCCTTAGTTATAAAGAATGAGGAAAAGAAAAAAAACATGGTTCTGTATAGAAGCAGCATTAATTTTTTTAATTTTCACTTTAAAAAAAGTTGCTAGCTGTTCTTTAATGCTCCATGGTTAATAAGATGAAAGGATGTTTAAAAGCAACAGGCTAATCTTTGAACTGTTTTGTTTAGTAGTAAAATATTTAGGGTTTTTATACAGGATCTTGGTCTAATATGGACAGGGTAATGATTGAGAATTTCTTCATACTCCTTCAAATAAATATTTTAAATTGCTCTGTCTTGGATTGTTTTTAATTTACTTAATGTTTTTGATTCCAGGGCTTCAGTCTTGTTGCAGAGACACTTTTTTTCCTGGTTTCATTTATTTTAAGAGATAATCTGGAATTGGCTGGGCTGCATAATAAATTCATACACAACAAAATGGTAATTCTGCAAAGTAGAAATAACTTTGTGGCTCTGACATAAAGTGAAGGGACTTATTTGTGGGGAAAAATGAGCTAGTTGGGTTTCTCTGCTAATCTCTCTAGAGATTTAAACCTAAAATACTAGGGAGTGAGGATTAAGTGCATACTCCAGTGTGCTATGCTTGGGTTTGTGGTGTTTTTAACTAAGTTGTTCAAGTAACTAATGTGTTAATGGTGTTTTGGGAAAAAAGCTGTGAATGAAAACTTCAGGGACTTGGTAAAATGTCATTAATATGCACATTAAATATGGTAAAACTTCTTTTAAAAGAGCAGCACCATGGTTTTTGAAAAGTGAACAAGCCACGTTTGCTTTTATAACAGAGTACATATGCATTAGTTTTGTGAAAAATTTAAATGTCAAATTATTCTTTAACAATTTGTATGTAAGTTAATATTTAAATTTTAAAAGTTGGAGTGCTTGTTAGAGAGCAATCCAAATATCATAAAGCTAGTGTGTATTGTAAGTGGAATTTTTCATAATGAGGTACGAGTGAGCTATTACTTGCAAGTGGGAGTGCAAAGGGTACAAAATTCAAATTCTCAATGAGTTGTCACAGTTTAGGGCAACTGCACTTTTGTTTCTTTGCTTCGTGGTCCAGAAAGGGTACCCACTCTGTTCCTCAGCTGTCACCTCTCTTTACTGATCAGGGATTTTCTAGGCTGCCTGATCCCCTCCCTACATTGTGAGAACCCCAACAGTCACACTGCATAGACAAGCCTGCCATGATTTCTCACCAGAGGCTATAAACTGGATAATTGTGCAGTTATACAGTACCACCCAGCTTTTCCTAAGCAAGCACATTTATTGTTAATGTGAAAGCTTTACAGATGTAGCCTTTATTGAAATTGAATTAATAGTTCTGTCGGGCTCCTTTTTCTCTACAGTTTTAAGATCAACAGGGTGAAGTTGCCTTTAGTGATTTTCTAAAGCTGAGAGGCTGTAGGAACGCACAAAGGACAGTAACCACAAACACAGTCACAAGTAAGAAATCTTGTCTGTAGCATAAGCTTTACTAAGCAGATGATTAAGGTTACAATCACAAACAGATATATAAAACTAATAGATCATACTGTATTTCTACTCACATACTCAAAGATGATATAGTCTGGTGGATGTATCAATAGGTGATCATTGATAAAGGGATGATTCCTCCTGTGGTCTTCCCAAAAGGGTCTTCCTACTCTATCCATGCCAGGAAATCTTTTTATCCTGTTACGACCACACTAACACCTTTATTCATAGCATGAGGGTTTCAGCCTTCTTTTCCTTATTTGTACTTCACAGCCGATAAATTCTGGGGGACTCTGCTATTCATAGGTTGTTCTTAGTTTCCTTTATTCTTGTAAACATTTTAGTAACATTTACTTACATGTTACTATGGTGACCTGTGGTAAGAACAGAACTTTCCATGATGTTACAATCAGTTGCCTTGTATCTATTTTTTTCTCCCATTACAACTTCCCTTACTGCTACCTATGTATAAACCTCATGTAAAAAGTATGTAATTATGTTAAATTTTTTAGTGCAAATACTGTCCAGATTCTGACATTTGTTAGAGTTACATTGCAAATGCTACCTTCTTAAAAAAAAGTATAATTTAGTTCATTACAACTTTAAAATTTATTAGATTGCACATTTTCTAATCTAATTAGTTTTACAAGTTTGATTTAAATCAATGATTTTTTTAAAATGAGATTTAAATCACGATTTGCTGTACCTCATGGCACTTTAAGATGACTTGCTAATCTTCTTAATACCTTAACTTGCATAACATTGGGAATGACTGACACGCATTGCACTTTGAGTTCCAGACTCAGATTCTGTCTCCTCTAGGTGCAATTACTGCATCTGTGCCCTGTAATTATAACCTGAGATAGTGGTGCCACAATCACTGTGGAGTGGCATATGTTGAGATTTTAATGGTGTACTGTAAAGGGTGACTTGGCCTTGGACTGGTGAGCCTCGGGTAAGCTAGTCCTTATTACAAGATGAGCCCTATCTGAGGCAGCAGGAAACTGAAGAGGGGGGTTGATAGAAGTAGCTGGGACTGCTGGAAGCTGGAGGCCTGGCAATAAGGACTTGTCTTCACTACCGGGGAGATCGATGTTGCTGCAATTGTTGCAGTCAGTGTTTGATTTAGCGGGTCTAGTGAAGACCCGCTAAATCAACAGCAGAGTGCTCTCTGGTTGACTGTGGCTGACTGTGCTCTCTGGTTGACTCAATCTGTTTCTGCAGTGAATAGATTTTTTTTTTTCGGAATATTTTTATAGAGTTTGAAAACTAAGCAAAGTCTGACACCCTTTCCTTCTCTGCTTTTTTCCTTTTTCTATTCATATTCTCAGGTACATTTAGGAAAAAAGTTGATTTTCTTATGTGTTAAGTGATATTATCTTACATGTTCAGCATTTAGGTAATTTGCATTCCTTTTTTACCATCCAACCTCTGAATGGATTCAAGAGAAGGCAGCCTTTTTTTTCTACCATTTTTCTTTTCCCTTCCTTTTACCTGTTTCTCCCTCTTCTTTGAGGTCTCTCTCTCTCTCTCTCTCTTCTGAATTATCATTTTGTTTCTAAAAAAGGATCCAATTTACTAACAGAACATGTATGGAGTTTAAAAAAAAAAAAAGACACCAGTACATTATACAACAAAATAGTGGAAAATCATATCTTTTTCCTACCACGTTCTCCCGTACCTCTTTCTGTGTTTTTAATGCAAGAGCTGTTAGGGAATACAGCTTTCTGTACAGTTTCAGTGTTGATTGCATCTGCTCTTACAGGAGAAACACAGAATCTTGCATTGAGGTCATTAATCAAGAGGCAAATAGTTGTTCGCAAACACAAACATTTGTTTTGAAATGTCTGTAACACATAAGAATGGTTGTATTGGGTCAGACCAAAGGTCCATCCAGCCCAGTATACTGTCTACCGACAGTAGCCAGTGCCAGGTGCCCCAGAGGGAGTGAACCAACAGGTAATGATCAAGTGATCTCTCTCCTGCCATCCATCTCCATCCTCTGACAGACAGAGTCTAGGGACACCATTCCTTACCCATCCTGGCTAATAGCCATTAATGGACTTAGCCTCTATGAATTTATCCAGTTCTCTTTTAAACACTGTTATAGTCCTGGCCTTCACAACGTCCTCAGGCAAGGAGTTCCACAAGTTGACTGTGCGCTGTGTGAAGAAGAACTTCCTTTTATTTGTTTTAAACCTGCTGCCCATTTAATTTCATTTGGTGACCCCTAGTTCTTGTATTATGGGAATAAGGAAAAGTTATTTACTTAATGTACTTTCTCCACATCACTCATGATTTTATATAACTCTATCGTATCCCCCCTTAGTCTCCTCTTTTCCAAGCTGAAAAGTCCTAGCTTCTTCAATCTCTCCTCATATGGGACCCGTTCCAAACCCCTAATCATTTTGGTTGCCTTTCTCTGAACCTTTTCTAGTGCCAGTATATCTTTTTTGAGATGAGACCATCACATCTGTACTCAGTATTCAAGATGTGGGCGTATTGTCGATTTACATAAGGGCAATAATATATTCTCCTAAGTGTCAAAATAACTGGAAGCTAGCTAACCATACCTGTTCAAAGTGTTTGACACATCATTGCTATAATATGCTTTATATGCAAAATAAGTCATCCAAATTGTATAACTTGTTTCAATTAATATTGATTTGATACTTGATATTCAAGTTACTTGCTTTCAGCCTTTTTAATTAAACAAAAAACAGAAGCAAAAATTGCCCTCATTGGCTGTTTTCAAATTAGAACCACATGTAATTTTAAAAATTTGCTATAGTTTCAACACACAATACCATTGAAATCAATTACTTTTTTTCTTTGTCTAAGTGGATATTGCAATTGACGATCTATACTGATAGTTGACTCTGAGTATCGTTCTGTGAACAAATTAGATAAACTCTTCTTGAGGCCATTAGTCCTGTGTGTGTGTGTATATAAAATATAGAATTAATTGGTAAGTTGTAATGATTGTTCTGACTGTTTTGAAGAAGGAGAAAACCTACATAGAAAACTACGTGTAAATTGAAGTTTGAGAAACTATGAAATATGTGCAGCAAAAATGTCTGCTTTCTCTAATAAGCAATTAATTAGTCTACTGATCATTTTAATAAGCATTACTACTGGTATGCTTTTTACTTTGTAAACTTCTGCTTAAGTAGGACTTAGTCAGAGTGCAGTTGCTGCTGTATGTTGATATGGCACACATTTTAGCATATGCAGTGATGCCCATTGTATATGGGCTGTAAAGAGCAAAAGAAATTAAATAAATGATGGCATTACAGTACAGTCATGCGTCTGACATAAATATCAAAGCAAGTAAAATAAAAGCTAAGGCAACTTCCTTGTTAACTCAACCTGTTTTTGCCTTGATGTTGCAACTCAGCTGAGATCTCATTCTCTTTTAGAAAAGAAAGATGTAACACAAAGCTTAGAAAACTATACATCAAAATGTCCTGGGACGATGCAGTTCATCACACTTCCAGAAGGTTTGAGGTTACCCCCCGTGCCGTTCACCAAGCTGCCTATTGTAAGGTAAGACTATATAAAATGGTGCATTGCAAATGTCTGTCTGTAACATTTAAAGCTCGTCTTGTAGTATTGAAAATTAGACTAGATAGTCATTAGATCTTATCAACTTGCATAATTTGTTGTCCATAATGAAACTGAAACCTGTTAAATTTAGAGTTCTGAGATAAAAACACAAGTATAAACTCTGTTCCTTTAGAATGGTTGGGCCAAATGAGACTCTTTGAGTGATGCAGAATTTTCCCTTGTCTTTAAATTATATCAGAATCTTCTGAAAATCAAAATTAAAAATAACCCTTGACCCAAGAGAAGAGTTGCCCATTTTAAAATGGGCATTTCAAAGGTTTAAGGGAGTTAAGACACTTAACTCCTATTGACTTGGAATAGGTTGCCTAACTCTGTTAAGCCCCTTCAGATGTCTTAGTCCACATTATTTACATATGTGGTGCATTGCTCAAAGTCCTTTCATTAAGTAATTTGCCATCTAATTTAGATAAGAACATATGGAGGTACTGGAGTGGGAGCAAATGTCATAGGAGAGCAATAATGGAAAAGAAGGCTAAGGAAGAGACTTGTTTTTCCAACAAGGAACTTTAGCAGGGAAAGCAAATGCCCAGCAAAAAAATAGTGATTCCACTGTGAACAATGCTCAAAGTAGACTCACGTTCAACGTGGAGTGTCATGGTGAATTTCAATATGCAGGACTTTTGGTACCAAGAAAAGAGAGTAGTAATATTAGTAGAGTGAAAATTAATGAGATACAGAATAAAAACACACAGACTTTGTAGTCTAGATGGTTGGTTTATGTAACCATTTCATTACTGTTACCATCATCTTTTGATCCTATTGTTTAACTTATTTGTTGAATTTTATCTTCAATTAGTAAGACTCCTAGGACAAGGGACCATGTTTAACTGTGTTTGTAAAGCATCTAGTACAGGGGTCCCCATTCTGGTTGTGGTCTTCTGGCTCTACCATAATGTAAATATCTAAGGTTTTCCAGTGAAATGTGAAAAATAATTACTTAATTTGAATAAACTGTTTGTCAGCATAAATTTGATAGCCTGGTATTCTAGAATGTAACTATTTCTTGTGTTCTGAAATTCTTATTTAAGATGGCTTCAGAAATCCCTGTTTATAAAACACACCACTTTTATGAAACCATAATCCTTTAATTAACTAAGCTTCAAGTATACCACTTTTAAGAATGTAAATTAAATTAGGAAAAATATTTGCAAAACCGTTTCTACTACTTGAAATAAGTGACTGATAAATAAGTTAATTTAGTTAATGAGCCCCAAGGGGAACTTATTCATTTAGGTAAACACAGACAGTTATTTTGAGCAAGGGTTGTTGGTATAAGAAAAAACATGGCAAGCCTTTTTCCTCATTAAATTGCCTCTGCAGATCTCCATTCTTGGAAGTGCATACTGTGGCTCACAAGTAATGGAAACACTGAATTTTATAAACCATTATGATGGACCCAAACTTGGACTGGCTATCTGAATGTTCCAAACATCAGTAAATTAACACTTTCATTTAGCTGTCCCCGGTTCTTTTCTTCTTGCCTGTCAAAATGGTCATGGAATCACTCTCTGTAGTTATCCTGTTTCTTCACAAACTGTAGTTGTGGAGTAAGGAATTCAGTTTAGTATTTAGGTGTTTTACTGTTGAGTAGCATTTGGTTAGCATTAGAACAAAATTACCAATCTTGAGGAACATTCAGATTTTTTTTAAAGTGCATCTTGCCAGTAGCAAGATGTTGCTTATTGACCAACATATGCAATGCTTAAAGTGCCTGTGGTGACAGGCTCTTGCTTCAGAGTTGCTTGCTTTGTGTTGCATTTATTACCTGGATTAGGAGGGAATGTGAAACTTATCCACATACGGGGAAATTTTAGTTACTTGACCCCTTCTTAAAGAAGCACCAGTGAATTTACTTCTGAAATGTCAAATCGTAAATTGAAGGCCCAGATCTTTGCTTTTAGCTTAACCTTTAAAGACATTGTCAAAGTTGGTACACCATATAAGACTCACCAAGAGTCCATTGTTCCTCTCCTTTCCGTACTGGGGATTGAGTCAAAGCATTTAAGCCCAGGGGATGTGGGAAACAATGATCTAAGCAGGGAAAGACTCCAGAAAAGAGGACAAGGTCTTTCTCCCCTCAGTAGCTACTTCTAAATCAGCGATTCTCAAACTTTAGCAACCTGAGGCCCCCCCTTTTGATTTAAAAATGTTCAGGGACCACTAAGCCCCCCTGCTCAGCCCTTGCCCTGCCCCCTTCCCCAAGGCTATGCCCCCTGCTCTTCCCACTCTCTGAAGCCCTGCCCCTTGCTCACTCCACCCCCTCTTCATGTTGCTCACTCTCATCCGCCCTCACTTACTTTTACTAGGCTGGGGCAGGATGTTGGGGAGGCAGGAGAGGGCTCTGGGCTGAAGTTTGGATGCGGACTGTGGGCTGGGTAGGCGGTTGGGGTGTGGGCTCCAGCCAGGCGGCGTTTACCTCAAGCAGCGCTTACCTCAGGTGCCTCCTGAAAGCAACTGGCACATCCCTCTAGCAGCAGATCGTAGGCTGAGGGGCCAGGGCGTCTCTGCATGCTGCCTCTGGCCGCAGGCACTGCCCCCACAGCTCCCATTGGGAGCTGTGGAGTCGGGGTGGGGGCATCATGCGGAGACCTCCTGCCCCCTCAGGAGCTCCAGGGATGTGCTGGCCACTTCCAGGAGCGGCACCGAGCCAGGGCAGGTAGGAAACCTGCCTTACCCTGATGCACCACTGGGCTGTTAACATGCAGGAGGCACTGGGAGGGAGGAAGAGGAGTTGAGTTGAAGGGAAGAATGGGGAGGAGTTGATTAGTGGGCTCCAGTTTGAGAAATGCTGCTTGTGATATAAAATCACATCCTGTCACTACAGTTTGAAACACTTCTTTACTTGTAAGGCACATGGCAGCATGCACTTCAGGAAGGTACAGTGCTGGCTAGCCTTGTTGTATTCACTGGCCTCTCATATGGACATTGTGGTTGAAGTGCCTACTTAGATCTTGTACTACTTTAAATTTTGACTAGAACCCTCAGCTGTTTGCATTGGAGTTCCCTTTGCTGTGCTACAACAGACAGACACTGTAGTCACAGCTGCATTGGATGGAGCTTGGGAAGCTCACTTAAGTCCGTTTCAGACACAAGGTCTTTGGTCAACCCAAGAAATGTGTTTGCTTTCTAATTGCAGAGAGACTTGCAAGAAAAGTAATTATGTATTCATTGTAGTATGTAGAATATTTGGGGATGCTTCAGGTTTCAATTTATTCTTTAGGTAAATTAATTTTCTTCTGTTTCCTTGCATTTGGTTCTGATGGCTGTGGTGGTCGTCATTAGAGTGTTAACACTTAACATCACCCATTAATGTCTCAGTGCAGTTATTTCTTCTTATTCCAGAAAACTTCTAATATAGTTGGTTGTTTTTTATATGGCAGAGAAAATGTGTATAATTTCTCCTACAGTTTTATTACAGTAACACATCAGCTTGAAGGTTCAAAGTAATTTTCTACAGCAGATTTTGTTTTCTGAGATGTATGCTATACAGTCTTTTTATTAGAGTATTTTTGTGTGTCTATTGTGCAGAATTTACAATGTTTTGTCTCTGTACTTAAACTATTTCCATCCCCTGGCTAATAATTACTTACTCTTTGAGATTGTGGATAATTGTGTAACATTATAATTCAAGTCATTCATTTACTGCACTGTAAAGGATGCAAAATTACTTTAATATCCCTAAAATATAACTACTTTTCTCTTTTTGCCAACAAAAAGCAATTTATGGCTAATTTGTGTTTCTCTGGCCTTTTGCCATTTACAATTATGAGAAATTTCTTCTTCCTCAGTGTATCTGTGCTAGTTATGTCTGATGAATAACTTCATAAAATATTAAAATTTAATCACATTGTAATACACACAGCCTCCTGGGTATATTGTGGCATTATCAAAGAATTTTTCAGCATGATCATTTGCACTGTGAACTGAAGTTCTTGGGGGGAAAAAATGTTATCTTAAAGCAAACTGTGCATAGTAGTACAGTATTTGCTTCTTACTCCTGAAGAGATATTTTGGATATACGGGGAATTTTATTGAATAATTGTCTCTAGTGGCTGTTTTACATGAGGCACGAATCTTGTATGTTTAAACATGAGGGTCCCGAGACTGGAGTATTGTTGAAGTTTAGGGCTGAAGTGCAGTGTCTTTAAACATACACAGTCCTGACTGTAATTTTCATGGCTCATCATTCCTAACTTGAGTAAGAGGTTTATTTTCACCAGGTAAATTCACATGTGATTAACTTTAAAAAGTTGCAGTTAAATAGCTACAACAAAATCTATATGTGGTGCCTTCACATGTTATTAATTATCATCCCTCCAAGTAAATCTGATTTGAGTAAATATTCACCAACTGTATTCTGACATTTTTAAATTATTCAATCTCTTTTCTATCATCATTAGAGTCTGGTGTTTTTCCTGCTGTAAGAACATTTCCCCCCCCCCCTCAAGGTTTAACTAGTCTAATATGGTGGCCATTTGTTACCTTATTTATTGTTATGCTTTACCACCATATTCTGACAATTCCCAGTCCACTTTCTCCACCTCCAGAAGCAAATCTGTCTCTTAAACTAATGTAGATTCTGCTTTAGTCTCCTTCCTTGGAAACTTATTTTTATTACATTTTGTATAAAGCAGTGTTGTGTTAATTTAGAAGGAATAAAGGGGCCCAAAGAGTCATGACTCTGAAACTGTCCAACATTAAACAAGATTCAGGATTTGGTATACAGAAACCTCAGCCTGCTTAGCACCATGGCAACCACACCAATGCAAATCCTAAGTGTTTTATTAAAGATACAAAAAAAGAGAGAAAAACAGTTAAAGAAAACTTTATTCAATACTTAACATTTCAAATACTTTAACTATATCCCTTGTTCCCTTTTCCATTAGCTGGAGAATGTGTAGAAGGAAAAACCCTTGTTTGACAATCTTTTAGATAGTACTAAAGATGCTAATAACTGTTTTTGGGGAAGAGAAAAATCCACACCCCATGAGAGACGTTGCTATGCTGATCTGACCTAAGATGTAGACAATGCTAGGTTTACAGAGGGAGTCTTCTGTTGACCTAGCTACCTCTTCTCAGGGAGGTGGATTACCAAGGCCAATGGAAGAACCTCAGTGTCTACACTGAGGCACTACGCTGGTGCATGAGTAGACATACCCAGAATGTCACAACTAAATACAAGATTATTTAGTGTAAGTGGTTACACATATTCTAAGAGACCATTCAAATCCATAAATCCAGTGTCTTTCAATACCATAATTTTTAGTGTCTAGAAAAGTTATGAATTTAAGCTCCTGAGCTTGTCTTTCTGGAGTAGTAGTGCAGGTTTCCTTTGAGGATGAGGACTGAGAAGTCAGATAGTGATAACTGTCTGTCGATTAGTGATAGCGTTTTTGTCTTTTTATTTTTTTTTCCTGTGAGACTTAATCTGAGAGTTTAGTGGCAGTCTGGTTTCACCTACATAGTTATTTGGGCATTTAGTGCACTGGATGAGGTATACATGTTGTAATAGGCATGTGTAGGACCCATGGGTCTTGAAAGGTGTGTTGTGGTGGGTATTGATCATCTTTTCCCATCAACATTTGTTGTTATAGGTTATTGTGACATCTTTTGAACTTTCACTCACCTTTTACTGTTGAGCACATAATCAAGGTAAATTTGTAGTCCCCAGTTTGTCACAGCAGCAGTTCTATCCAATTTCTAGCCCAAAATCTCTTTGCTAACTGCAGCAAAGCTACTTGCTGTCCAGTGCCTATTGCTGAAAATTTTAGAGAGTCCCTTCAAAGGCTTGGCTTGTGGGGCTTAGAGAATCCATCATCAATGTTTAGCTACCTAAATTTCATACATTTAAAATCACTGGACTTACTTTGTCCGGGTCATTTTCTTAAGGAAATGATGATCCTCTACATCTTTTCTTTGGCACCTTTTCCTCATTATATTTTTCTGATTTTATGTATGTTTGCAATTTTCCTCTGAAATGATATTTGGTTTTCCTTCAGACCCTTGGTTTACTTTATATTTAGTTTTTCCCTCATTGCAGACACCATGTTCATTATAAAAATGTAAGGAGTAATCAGTATTTGCCAACAATTTCCTTTTAAAGTAAAAATAACCAGTTTTTAAAAATGCTGTTTACATTTTTATTTAACAGATCTGTGAAACTCTTGAATCTCCCCGTCAGTCTTCGGCCACAGAAAATGAAAAGTTTGTTGGGTCAGAATATGTCAGCCAAAAGTCCCTTCATATACTCTCCAATTATTGCACACAATCGTGGAGAAGAGCGAAGTAAGAAAATAGGTGAGAGTTTGATTCAAGCTTCCTTGTAACTGTTGCTTTGAAATCTTCATACCTTGACTCCATGTACAGATCAGGAATTGAAGGAATTACTCAAAGCATAATACTTTAGGATAAAATTTTCTGTGGGTAAGAAATGTTAACTGATTTCAACTTATTTTCTTATTCTTAGGTGATTTTTTTCAAGCAAATCAATAAGCACTCAACCAGGGCTGACTTCAGGGGTTTTGTCGCCCCAAGCAGCCCCCCCCCCAAAGCCGTGATTACGATCTGCAGCAATTTAGCGGGAGGTCCTTTGCTCCCAGCGGGAATGAGAGACTGTTTGCTGAATACCTGAAAGTGCCGCCCCGCTCTGGAGTGGCCGCCCCAAGCACCTGCTTGATAAGCTCGTGCCTGGAGCCAGCCCTGCACTCAACCCAATAATCTTGTTGGGGAAATGAATTAAATAAGAAAGCTGTTTTAGATCTTGAATTATGTCACACATACTCTTATGTAGTATAGTTGTAGCCGTAGCCATGTCAGTCCCAGGATAGTAGAAAGATAAGTGGGTGAGGTAATGTATTTTATTGGACCAACTTCTGTTGGTGAGAGAGACAAACTTTTGAGCTTCAGGTTTCTCTTCTACATATTTGGAGTTGTACATAGTGGTTAGAGGCCTTATAGGTGGTGAGACCTCTGCGGATGTATGACATTACCCAGGATACAATCTGGATTTATGGACATCTGTGTTCCCTCAGTTCTCCAACCTGGGGTGCCTTTTACAGTGCTTTGCTGTGAGAACAACCACCCATTGTCTGCTCACACACAGCCTCCAGCAAGTAAATCACTCCCAGCTATATAGTATGAGTGCTATAGCCAGCCATTCTTGAATTACACTGCAGGGCAACATCAGCAAACTCCCAATCCCAGATTTTCTCCCAAAATGTGTGCAACTTGTACTGCCCAGCACCCTTCTGAACAATGCAAACTCATATAAAGTCTGTCATCTCATTAATAGAAAATGATATGCACAAATCCTGTTTCCCAAATGCTTCAGTCCAAATACATTGGTTTTGCTAAATAATAAAACAGATTTACTAACTACAAAAAGATAGATTTTGAATGATTACAAGTAACGAGGCATAAAAGTCAGAATTGGTTACAAAGAAATAAAAGGTAAAACACAGCAAATACCTAACTTAACAAGCTAAGTGAATTCAATGTAAAGGTCTCTCTCACCACAAGTTCAAACAGTCTTACTGGCTGAGTCCTTCAGTCAGGATCTCCCCCTCCTCCCCCCAATGCTCTTTCCTTTCTTGTTCAAGCGTTGATGATATTGGTAGAGAGAAAAGGAGAGATGATTTGAGTCGTTTACTCTTTGCTTTTACAGCCATTTCTCTTGCACAGGAATCATCTCCAGCTGATGTTCGGGAGACATTCAGTCTGTGTGGACAAGAACCTTAAACTGCTTGTTTGTCAAAATATGTTTGGCCTTTTTTGGCAGAGAATGAGCGTGAGAGGCAGGGGCAACAGCGACCTACCCCTAAAGCTAAGGATCCTGGAAAGCTGGATCTCTTGGGCAGGACGTTCTGTGCCACAGGGGAGCTCCAGCTTCATATTGCTAACCAGCTGGTGCTCTTTAGAAGATACAACTTTTAATTCCTGGGGCACATTGATGAAGTTTAAGGAGTTACTGCCCTAGGACTCCAAGGCAGAGTTCTCAGTTTTGGTTGAGGAAGGCAGGGCGGTAGCAAATGTGTCCCCTGCAAGCAGCTCTGGATGTGGCTCATGGTCAGCCGCATGGACCATAGTTTTGGCCGTGATGGTAAGGTCCTCTTGGCTACAGGGTTTGAGCCTCCCTTGTGAATGCAACAAATGATCCAGGACCTACCATTTGAGGGCACATCCTTGTTTTCCAAGGGTTGGATGCCAAGCTGCACAGTTCGAAGGACTCCAGGGCCATGCTCAAGTCTCTGGGTCTACATATCCCCACCCCATTTAGAAAACACTTCAGACCACAGCCATTGCCTCACTTCTACCAGTCGCGGCCAAGGCAGGACTATGGTAGAAAGCAGGGTAGGGGCTATAAGAGGTGGCCCCCTCCCCAACCCTTGTTAGCCCACAGATCAGGGTTGGCTAGGCCAAGGTCAGGTGCCAAGTAGGCTTTTTTAAGGTATCCATGAGGATGGCGTACCAGTGCTCTTTTGGGATCCTTCCTCCCCATCTCTGCGGACTGACTATCTCACTGTTTTTCAGGCATGGGTCAATATTACTTCAGACCACTGGGTGCTTTGCACAGTAAGACTGGGATACACTCGAATTCAGTTCCCAGTCTCCTTCCCACACTCCCTCCCTCCCTCATCCCTCTCCAGGGACCCTTCCCAAAAGCAACTTCTAATTCAAGAAGTGCAAATGCTTCTGCAGCTGGGAGTGGTAGAAGAGATTTGTCTGGAGTTAAGGGGAAAGGGGCTTTACCCCAAGGCCGGGGTGGTATCAGACTTGTCCTAGACCTGCAAAACTTCAACAAATTCATAAGGAAGCTGAAGTTCCATTGGGTCTCCTTTACCTCCATTATGCCCTCCTTGGGTCTAGGAGACTGGTATGCTGCTCTTGACTTGAATGATGAGTACTTTCACATCTCGGTTCTTCAAGACCACAGGAGATTCCTCCGGTTCATGGTGGGACAAGTACACTATCAGTTCACGGTGCTGCCCTTTGGTCTGTCATCAGCCCCTCGGGTCTTTACAAAGTACATGGCAGTGGTCGTGGCCTTCCTGAGAAAACAAAGGGTGCAGGTGTATCTCTACCTCGATGACTGGCTGGTCAGAGGCCAGTCCGGATCTGAGATGGAGGCACACATTCAACTAACACTATCAACCTTTCAGAGGCTAGGTCTGTTGAACACTCAGAAGTTGACTCTTGTTCCCACCCAAAGAATAGAATTTATAGGACGGATCCTTGACTCTGTCCAACCCAAAGCCTTCCTACCGGAAGCCAGATTCCAATCTCTGGGAGCAATCATACAGAACCTCAGAAAGCAACCTGTCACCACAGTAAGAATCTGCCTGAAACTTCTGGGGCACATGGCTTCCTGCATGTACGTGGTGAAGTACCTGAGGTTGCGACTAAGACTGCTCCAAGTCTGGCTAGCATCAGTGTCCCATCCTGGCCAAGACGGCTTGGCTGTGGTGGTTACACTTCCTCCTCATGTGATCACCTCCCTCCTGTGGTGGTTGGACCTGGGGTCAGTCTGTGCAGGTGTTCGATTCGCCAAACCTCAACTGTGGATGTCTTTGGTCACTGACGCCTCCAACCTAGGCTGAGGAGCTCATCTAGTGGTTCTCAGGGGTCCTCTGGTCTCAGGAGGAGCTCTTACTTCACATCAATGTGAGAGAACTCAGAGCAGTATATCTCACTTGTCAGGCATTGCAGCCTGACCTGGAAGGCAAGTGTGTGTCGGTGCTTACAGACAACATGACAGTGATGATCTATATAAACAGACAGGGTGCTCCTCTCACCTATACCAGGAAGCTGTCTACCTCTGGGAATTCTGCATAACCTCAATTCATCTCAAGGAGCCCTTTTTTCCAGGGGCTCAGGATGTGCTACTGGATCATCTCAGCAGATCCTTCATCAACCACAAATAATAGTCCATTCGCCTGGACATTGTGATGGATATTTTCCAGAGGTGCTGGAGTCCCCAGGTATCCCCGTTTGCAACAAAATACAAGAGGTAGTGCCCACAGTTCTGCTTCTTTCAGAATCTCAGTCTGGGCTTGATCTCGAATGTATTCCTTATCCACCCGGAAGGGCCATCTTTTCTACACATTTCCACTCATTCGACTCATACATAGGATCCTTCTGAAGGTCAAAAAAGATGAGGCGCACTTGATCATGATAGCGTTGGCCTGGCCTCATGAGCATTGTTTCATCATGCTCCTGAATATGTCCTTTGAAACACCAATCACCCTGTCTCTGTTTCCGGGTATAATCTCTCAGGATCACAGGCATCTGCAGCATCCGAACATGGAGTCCCTTCATATCACAGCCTAGAAGCTCCATGGCTGAACTCCTTGGAGCTGGCATGCTTGGGCTCAGTTCAGCAGGTTCTGTTATGGAGCAGAAAGCTGTCCTCCAGGGCTATATGTTTGGCAAAATGGAAGAGATTCTCAATCTGGTGAGGCCAGAAAGGGATCTTGCCCTCTCAGGTGACAGTTCCATGTATTCTTGACTATTTGCTACACACCTAAGACAGCAAGGGTTGCCAGTATCTTCAATTAGAGTGCACCTGGTGGCTATCTCAGCCTTTCACCTGAGAGTGAATGGCAGGTCCATTTTCACTAATGCACTCTGTAGCTGTTTTCTTAAGAAATTGGGTAGGCTATACGCACAGGTAAAGCAGCCTATCCCACCTTGGGGCCTTAACTTGGCACTATCCAGACACATGGGCAGGGCCGGCGGTACCATTTAGGCAGCCTAGGCAATCGCCTAGGGCGCCAGAATAATTGGTGGGCGCCGTTTTGCCGGAGGGGGCGGCAGGTGGCTCCGGTGGAGATGCCGCAGTGGTGTCTGCGGAGGGTCCGCTGGTCCGCGGCTCCGGTGGAGCTGCCGCAGTCGTGCCTGCGGACGTCGGCTGCTTGCGCGGCTCCGGTGGACCTCCAGCAGGCACGACTGCGGCAGCTCTACCAGAGCCGCGGGACCAGCGCGCGGGGCGGCGAAATTGCCGTTTGCCTAGGGCGCTCAAACCCCTAGCGCCGGTCCTGCACTTTTTGAGCTTTTGGTGACATGCTACTTGTCCTGGCCATCATCTCAGCCAGGAAAGTCTTGGAAATCAGAGCCCTTACTTTGGAACCATCATACATGGTTTTCTTCAAGGACAGAGTCCAGCTATGTCCTCACCCGGCTTTCCTTCCTAAGGTGGTGTCTGTTTCACAATAAGCAGGACATTTTCCTCCTGTTTTTTCCCCCCCAAAGCCACATGCTAATAGTTAGGAGCTTGGCTTGTTTAGTCTAGCCAAAAGAAGGCTAAAGGGGGGATATGCTTGCTCTTTATAAATATATCAGAGGGATTAATATTAGGGAGGGAGAGGAATTATTTAAGCTTAGTACCAATGTAGATACAAGAACGAATGGGTATAAACTGGACACTAGGAAGTTTAGACTTGAAATTAGACGAAGGTTTCTAACCATTAGAGGAGTGAAGTTCTGGAACAGCCTTCCAAGGGGAGTAGTGGGGGCAAAAGACATATCTGGCTTTAAGATTAAGCTTGATAAGTTTATGGAAGGGATGGTATGATGGGAGAGCCTAATTTTGGCAACTGATCTTTGATTATCGCTGGATAAGTATGCCCAGTGGTTGGTGATGGGATGGGATCTGAGTTACTGCAGAGAGTTCTTTTCTGAGTGGTGGCTGGTGAGTCTTGCCCACATGTTCAGGTTTTAGCTGATTGCCATATTTGGGGTCGGGAGGGAATTTTCCTCCAGGACAGATTGGCAGAGGCCCTAGAGTTTTTTCACCTTCCCCTGCAGCGTGGGACATGGGTCACTTGCTGGTGGATTCTCTGCAGCTTGAGGTCTTCAAACCACAATTTGAAGACTTCAATAACTCAGGCATAGGTTAGGGGTTTGTTATAGAAGTGGATGGGTAGGGTTCTGTGGCCTGCTTTGTGCAGGGGGTCGGACTAGATGATCACATTGGTCCCTTCTGACCCTAGAATCTATGAATCTAGGAGCAGAGACTTCACTTGCTAGATGTCAGGCGAGTGCTGGCCTGCTACATAGAGAGGACTAAATCATTCAGAAAGACTACTCAGCTGTTCGTGGCAGTGGCCGATAGAATGAAGGGCTTCCTGGTGTCTGCACAAAGAGCTTCTTCAAGGATTACCACTTACATCCACATGTGCTACGATCTGGCAAAAAGCCCCACTCTGGCAGCACACTTCACAATGGTGCAAGCATGTTCACTGGCGTTGGGCAGTTTCCCATCCAGGATATCTATAGAGTGGCTACGTTGTATTCAGTTCACGCCTTCACTACCCACTAAGCCATCATGCAGCAGGCCAGAGACGACGATAGACTTGGCAGGGCAGTACTGCAGTCTGCCTGTTGCTGAACTCTAAATCTGCCTTCTGCATCTGCTTGGGAGTTTCCTACTTGGGAAAGGACATGAGTAAGCACTTGAAGACAAAGAAACTGTTACTAAACTTTCTGTAACTCTTCTTCCAGATGTGCATGTCCATTCCCAAACCCACTCTCCTACTCCTCTGTTGGAGTTGCTGGCAAGAAGGAACTGAGGAGGCGGCAGGTCGGCAGGTTCCTATGTACAGTGCCATGAGGATGTGAATCCAGGGGCCGCCAGAGCTGACCCAATGGATACCACTTAGGGAAAAACATTCCAGTGATTATGCACATAGTACACACTCACCTACGTGGGAATGGACATGAGCAACACATCTGAGAGAACAAGTAGTTATGGAAAGATTAGTAACAGTTTTTTTTTTTTCTCAGTCTGTTGACCGTATTCACTCCTTCCATTCACTCCTTCCATTCCTTGGAATCATGAAGTCTATCATATGATGATCACTTTCAGTCAAATTGCCGTACATCTTCATATTGGCTACCAATTCCTCCCCATTGGTTAGAATCAAGTTTTAATAGGGCTGTCCACCTGGTTACTTCCTCAACTTTCTGAAACAAAGGCAATGTCTACACTACCACTTATGTCGGTATAACTTATGTCATTCAGCAGTGTGAATAAACCACCCTCTTCAGGAACATAATTTACACCGACCTAAGCACTGGTTTGGATAATGCTATGTTGGCAGGAGAGCTTCTCTTGCTGACATAGCTACCGCCGCTCATGGGGGGATTATTAAGTCAGTCGACGGGAGAGTGCTCTCAGGTTGGTTTAGAGCGGCTACACTAGAGCTTACAATGGTGCAGCTGCATCGCTGTAAGCTCTCATGCACAGCCTCTGGCATGTAAGCTGCTCCCAGCTGCTTGCAAGTGAATGACACTAGCCAGTATCTCCGGTCTCAGATACGATAGGAACCTCCGTCTTGCACTGTCCAGTTATTCCCACTGGATGCTGCAAGCTTATGAGTTTGTCAGTTTTTACAAAGAAATTGATGTGTACCAGGCTTGTTCTCCCAAGGGGAGTTTCTGACACACTGCAAACCAAATGCACAAATAAACAGATTTATTAACTGTAAAGATAGATGTTAAATGATAAGTCAAAGCATAACAAATCAGATTTGGTTAAATGAAATAAAAGCAAAGCACATTCTAAGCTGATCTTAACACTTTCAGTGTCCTTACAAACTTAGATGCTTCTCACCACAGGCTTGCTCTTCAGCCAGCCTCTCCCCTTTGATCAGCTGTTCAGTTGCTTGGTGGTAGTGGCGTCTTAGATGTAAGTGGAAGAGAGAGCATGGCAAAATGTTTCCCTTTTATCATGTCCTTTCTTTCCTTTTGGCTTTGCCCTCCCTAACCCTGCTCCTCAGAGTCAGGTGAGGATTACCTCATCACAGTCCCAGACTGCCCAAAGGAAGGAGGAGATGAATCCCTCCAGGGTCTAACAGATTCTTTTGTTGCTGCCTAAGCCAGTGTCCATTGTTCCTGTGAGGCTGGACTGGATTTGTCTCATCCATGCCCTGACGAGGTGTGAACTGCCTCTGTTCTTGGAGGGTTTTTGCATGGGCTTGCTTTAAACCATGAGGATACATTTTCAGCATCGTAACTGTATACATGAAATTATAACCTTAACATGACTGTGACAATTACTATAACATCACTATAAAAAGCATGCTCTGTGTTATGAGCCTTCCGAAGATGCTCAACATCACAAATTGTACATTGGATACCACACAATCATTTTATAAAGACGAACATGGGGGTGTAGGGTGTTCCCCCTGAGGTACAGCGTGTCACAGGGGGCTCCTCCCTGCCCCCCGCCTTCCTGCCGCTTGCCTCCCCATTTGCCTCTTCACCCCACCTGCCGCTTGCCTCCCATTTGCCTCCTCATCGTGTTCGCCTCCCACCTCACCTTCCCGCCTGTGGGGCCTCCGAAAGCATGAGGCTGGGGCGGTCGCCCTGATTCACCATACCCAAAGGAGGGCTCTGGTCTTGTGTTTTGGATATTTGTTGGTTGTTCTAGAAATGCTTCCTCCTCCTCCTCTTCCTGATTTGGTGGTCTATATTAGACTCATAAACATAACATCACCCATCTTTTTTGCCCCTTTTATCTTTACCAGAGACTCAACTGGTCTGCCTCTCACCTCCTTCTAGACAATGTGCATTTTTCAGTTAGATTTTCATTGATAAAAATCTTCACTTTTTGAGTAGTTTTGCCAAACTTGTTTAATATAACTGCTATTCTCATTCCTTAACAAATCCATCAGAGAACATGTGTGAGCTCAACATTATTCTCTGAGTATAATGGAGAGTATTCTTGGAGTCAGTAGTAAAATTGTTTTTTTGTTGTTTTTAAGGATCCAGTGTACTCGAGACATTTAAGACGGCACACATTGGTTTCTCTAGTCATTCTGTGTGATCCAGTCTAAGGGGAAATTCAGGCTGGTTGTGACCTTTGAAAGCTCAAACCTTCAGTATACACATTGTAAAGTATGCCCATTTTTCAAGCTATTTCTGCATTATTGGTCTTAATTCTTTTTAATTCAACACATACGAGTAGGGTGACCAGACAGCAAATGTGAAAAATCGGGACGGGGTGGGGGGTAATAGCAGCCAAAATAAGAGAGGCCCAATAATTGGGACTCTTCCAATAAAATTGGGACATCTGGTCACCCTACATATGAGGAACAAAGCCATTAGTGAAGCCAGGTTTTCTAACTAAGTTGGGGAGGGGATGGGTCATTGGTGGTAATTTTCAATTGAGAAATATGCTTGAAAAGGCACCATACATACATTTAAAGAGTGTTTGGAGGATGACCACCACCTGTGCTGCCTTGTGGGTTCCGCCACTGCTTCTTGATCATGTCTTAAATATCCAGCAAGAAATTCAAGATATTCAAGGTACTTCTTTCACGCAATGACAAAAGCCAGTACTTTGAAGAAATATATTTAATTTACCTAACTATAGGTAGAAAAAATAATCAACAATTTATTCTTACTGGATAGTTCTTGTGATATTCTAAGCAACTGGTAGCTTCTTGAAGTTGTTACAAATAATCCTGGTTCATTACCTTGTATTACTTTGCAGATGAGTCCTAGTGTATAATTGAATAAATTATCATTACAGCGAAGGAAGTCAAGTATTAGTGAAAACCCGAAGGGAAATGGAGCCCTTGAGAAGAGTATTAAGAAACTGCTTACAGCTCTTTAGCTCTCATAAGCTGATAAGCTTTTTTAAAATTGATTATATTTTAAATATTACATTGGATTATTATAGTCCTATTAAATAGCTTTAGTATCATGGTTGTTATGAGAAATAAAACCAGAGATTTTTGTGATCCAGTTAAAGTGATTAGTGTTATAAAATACTGACTTAGCATCTACAGAAGTAAGAATGTACAATATATCCCCAGTAGGAACCACCTAATAATGTAAAATAAAATTATGAAACTAGTATACTATTAGTAGTGGCTGTTAGTAAGTGGCAGGGGCTAGATGAATCTCCAGACTTCTCCCTGCAAAGCTAGTATTTTTGAGAATATGTAGCTCCAGCTACCCTTTCTCCTTCCAACAGTGCAATATGGGCTAAATCCCTCCCCAAAACTTTTTGTCATGTGGAGTGGCCCTTTAAAAAGGCTTCAGGAAGGATGATTTTGTCAGCTGGGCCTGCCAGGATCACTAAGAGGTAGGAGATGGAGGTAGCCACGACCCCTCTGCTCCTAACCTTCCATGGAGCCAAGAATTTGGTGTCACGTGGCTTCACCATCCCATCTGCTTCCAGCAGCACCAGCAGGTTTCCCTTTACTGTCTCAGGAATCCTAAAGATGTCTGCAATTTTGACCTCAGAACACTGTTTGTGGAGCTGGACAATTGACTCTTTCATGGGGGATGAGGTGGGAAAATTAATAGAGGGTTAGATGTGGCAGGCTCTGGCAGTACCATTATAGTCCTGGACTACAATGACCTTAGAGCAAATACACAATTGTTCATTGATGTCTCTGTCCTGTTGAAGCTCACACTGGCAAGGATCCACCCCTGCACTGGGCAGCAACAAAGAGAGTGATAGAAACCCTTGTATTGGCTAGGCATCCAGCAGGAATGGTCTTTTTCTTTTTTCAGGGAAGGAGTCTATTGTTTGAAAGAGCAATGAGGACAGTTTATATTTTTCTATGTAAAAAAAGCCAAACTGATAACGCTGCATAGGGAAGTGTTTGCGTATATGTTCTCCATAGAAAGGAGAAATAATAAAAATAATTGGAAGTGAGCCACGGATTTGATTTGTTCAGGGAAGGATGAAGGTTGGAAAGGAGGTGAATGTTGAGGCAGCACAGGAGTTTGTTTAAGGTATTTAAAAAACTTTCAAAGTTGATTCAGAACCATTGAACTATACACGTTTGACCTAATGTTTTCAAATTAAGGAATGTGGAGCACTTCACAAGTACTTTATGGCAAGTTGACTAGTCATACCATGTTGACTTTCCTCCTTTCTAGTTGCAAAATTTCCATTTGTACAATTAAAATATATGAAATCCTTTTTCTAATATCTATGTAGATAATTTATGTAGTTGCAATGTTGAGTACAAATGGTCTTTGCAATAGTGAATGAATGAAGATATGGTCTATGAAAGAATTGTAATGTCTACACTAGGAAAAAATTTGAAAATGCTATCTTCTGTCGCCTCACTTCTTTGTTAATGTTCCAGTTATCTCTTCCCACCCCCCGCTCTTCTATTTTGTTACTTGTTTAGCCTTGTCTTAAATTAGATTGTAAGCAATTTTTGGCATGGACTATCTCTACTGATGTTTGTACAGCATCAAGCCCAGTGAAGCTATGCTCTAGTTGGGATCTCTGGGTCCTGTCATAGTACAAATAATAAATAGTGGTACTAAACAGAAAAATTGAAATTTCTTTGAGTTAATAATAGATTTGTACAATTGTTGTTGCGTTTTCCTTCTGGATCTCAAGTCCACAGCTGTTTCCAATATACTTTGCCAATAATAAGGCCAAACAGATGACTGATCTGCATAGGATAGCTTACAATAGGTTTCTTGTTTTCAGTAGTTACTTACAGAATTGAAATCCATCATTTGAGTGTCTTTGCTTTGAGAGAGACTTGGAATGAACAAATATTGACATCTCAGCATATTGTTGTGCTGGTAACTCACCCTTCCAGATTTTGTGAGGGTTGTAGTGTATTCGTGTGTTTTGATTTATAAATAGTGTAAAAATTACTGTTTGGCTGCAAGGAATTCAGTTTTACTCTATGCTCTGTGTGTGAGTAACAACCTCTTGATGTAATTGGAAAGTGTCTACTTCATTTTGGGTACTAACAAAAAATCACAGATGATGGTATATAAATATTCTTCATTCAATCAGCAATTTGTCTGATAGTTTTCACTTGCAGGTTTCATGCTTTTTAAGAGGTTATATTCTTCTCACAGTGCATGTCCTTAATTTCTACTAGCATTAATTGGGGTTAAACATTTGCATTGAAAACTTTCCCCTTAAGCCTTCTGTAATACTGCTAAGAAAATGTAATCAGACAGTAAATGGTTGTGAATGTATAATTAAATGCTGCCAATTTCAGCATGTGAATTAGTTTCATATTAAACAACAAGTCTTGATTTATGCAGTCAACTTACTTTTTAGCACCCCCTTGCCAGGACAATATTAGTATGTTAAAATATGGAGAAAGCCAGAGCACTGAAATATTTTACAAGTTGCAACCAGAATCACTGTATTCTAACTACTATTATAGTGAAATCTTTGTGATAAGCATCTACCAATTAGTAGTAGTGTTATTCCTCGACCTTTTCCCTTAATCCCTATGCTTGTTTATACTTCTAAAATTGAATGAATTTAGTTTGTAATGTTGGTATGTCTCTGTACTTGATATGGTATACTGAGCTCTGAGTCTTCCTTGCCACTCTCAAAGAGCTCCCAAGTTACCTGGTCTTTCCTGAAGAGAATTAAAAGGGAGTGCATGAGGTCCTCAACTAATGGTTAATTTGGTCTCCTGTTAGTGACTGATTTATCAGTGTCACTGGTTCTCTTACTTTTTTAAATAAATGAAGTTGCCAAATCCTATTCAGCTCATGTACATGAAAACTTGTGTTCCTATAACTGCCACTCTTTCCTCATTCTTTCATAGATTCTAGGACTGGAAAGGACCTTGAGAGGTCATCAAGTCCAGTCCCCTGCCCTCATGTCCCTGTGTTGTGTTCACTCCTTACCATCCTGTTGCATTCTGGTACCTGATTCCATGAGGTGCTGAGCACTCTGACCCAGATCCAGAAAGGCACTTACCCATGTAAGAAGTCACCACAGAAGTCAATGAGACTTCTCAAGTGTTTAAGTTAAGCATGTGCTTAAGTGCTTTTCTGGATTGTTGCCAGAATACTTAGTACCTCATAGGATTAAGCTCTTTGGGGCAAGAGCTGCTATTTATTTTATGTTTGTACATTCCCCAGGTCATTAAAGTAACCAATCCACCTCTAGCCTTTGCACTTCCAGTCTCTACCAGGGGTATATGTACCCATGGGGGTACGTCAACTCATCTAGATATTTGCCTAGTTTTACAACAAGCTACATAAAAGCACTAGCAAAGTCAATACAAACTAAAATTTCATATGGACAGTGACATGTTTATGCTGCTCTGTATGCTATACACTGAAATGTAAGTACAATATTTATATTCCAATTGATTTATTTTAGAATTATATTATAAAAATACTCAATTTTTCAGTAATAGTGTGCTGTGACACTTCTGTGTTTTTGTCTAATTTTGGAAGCAAATAGTTTTTAAGTGAGGTGAAATGTGGGGGTACGTAAGACAAATCAGACTCCTGAGAGGGTTGCAATAGTCTGGAAAAGTGCATACTCCAGCAGGAAATTGAGTTGTGGAGGTTGTTTGGGAATTTGCATTTGACTGTAGGGATAGCTCCTGAGTACAAGCATCTGTGAGTAATATATCAGCAGCAGTTAGCACTACTGTTATGGTACAACAGTGGTGGTCACTTCCAGTTTTAAATGTGTAATTATTTTTTACAGACTTCCAGTGGGTCCAAGGAGATGTATGTGAAGTTCAGCTGATGGTGTACAATCCTATGCCTTTTGAACTCAGAGTAGAAAACATGGTATGCATCTTTCCAAATTGTTCTTTTATCATTATTTTGTGACAATATTTTTTCAATTCTGCACCATTTAATTTTCCAGCATTGTTTATGTAAAGCGAACAGTTAAAACTGTATTAAACCGATAGAGAAATTCTCAGTCATATAACATAATTGCCTCATTTAGCCCTTCTCACCTTCTGAACTAGACAACTGATACTAGAAATAAGGCACACATTTTTAACAGTGAGCAAATAACCATTGGAACAATTTACTAAGTCATGGTGGATTCTTCTTCACTGACAATTTTTAAATCAAGATTGGATTTCTTTTAAAAGATACTCTGGGAATTATTTTGGGGAAGTTCTTTGGCTTGTGCTTTACAGGAGGTTGGACTAGATCAGGGGTAGGCAACCTATGACACGGGTGCCAAAGGCGGCTTGCAAGCTGATTTTCAGTGGCACTCTCACTGCCCGGGTCCTGGCCACTGGTCCGGTGGGCTCTGCATTTTAATTTAATTTTAAATGAAGCTTCTTAAACATTTTAAAAAACCTATTTACTTTACATACAACAATAGTTTAGTTATATATTATAGACTTATAGAAAGAGACCTTCTAAAACTTTTAACATTTATTACTGACACATGAAACCTTAAATTAGAGTGAAAAAATGAAGACTTGGCACACCACTTGTGAAAGGTTGCTGACCCCTGGACTAGATGATCACAATGGCCTTAGAATCTATGAATTATAATGACAGTGAAATAAGATTCTTTGCCATTCAGAGTGCATGGATGCTTTACAATTACTGATGTACAAATGCCGGAACACTGAGGCCTGGTGTATAATGGCTGCAGGATTGTTTAAATACCTTATGGTTATTCTTGTTTGCTGGGCAATAACCTGGACTGAATAAACCAAACCCTGAACTCATACTTAAGCATCATTTTAGCCCAGGGAATGATTGTGTCAGTATTATCAGGACACATCTTCAGCTTGCTATGCTACTGTGTACTCTACCTGTATAGTTTTCGCCCACATAATACCAAAAGGCAGATTTATCAGTGGTGTTCTGATTTATTTTGTTACATATTCACCGCCACCAAACTTTGTAACCTGAGAAACATCAAGTTATTAAATGAGGAGGAGCTGTGATTTTTAATATAAACGTGAACTGCTGGTTCCAGTGTCCCACAGTACTTGTATTACTAGTTGTATCATTGTAATGCTGTATTTCTTAACTTTTTTTTTTTCCTGATCATTACAGTCATCTAGTATTTCACTATGTCCACTGAAGTGGCTAGTAAGATGATTTACACAACCATGTGACATTGCATAGCATAATTATTAAAATGTCTTTCCAGCCACTAGAGGTCACATTTTTTTAATATAATAAAACTCATACTAATAGCTTGCCATGCTAGAAAGAATCCTGTTAAAGCAGCTAACACACGTGTCATAAACATATAGCTAAGTGTAGCATAAAATCCCTCTTTACCCTGTAAAGGATTAAGAAGCTCAGATAACCTGGGTGACACCTGACCAAAAAGACCAATAAGGGGAGAAGATACTTTCAAATCTGTGGGGGAAGGCTTTGGTCTGTGTCTCTCGGAGCCAGCCAAGAAACCAGGCAAGGAAATTGCATCTTAAGTATAGCTGAACTAAGCATCTAGTCGTGCAGAAATAGTAAGTAATAGCAGAAAAGAAATGCGTTAGATTACCCTTTTGTTTTAGCTTGTGAATTTTCCCTGTGCTAAGAGAGACGTTTATCCGTGTTTTTATAACGTTAAGGTTTTGCCTAGAGGGGAAATCCTCTGTGTTCTTGAGTCTTTTGTTACTCTGTAAGGTATCTACCATTCTGATTTTACAGAGGTGATTCTTTTACCTTTTCTTTAATTAAAATTCTTCTTTTAAGAACCTGATTGATTTTTCATTGTTCTTAAGATCCAAGGGTTCGGGTATGTGTTCACCTGTACCAATTGGTGAGGATATTATTCTCAAGCCTCCCTAGGAAAGGGGGTGTAGGGGTTTGGGGGATATTTGGGGAAGGCAGGGCTCCAAGTGGCCCTCCCTGAATGTTTGTTTAAATCACTTGGTGGTGGCAGTGATACTAAGGCTAGAAAGGAATTTGTGCCTTGGGGAAGTTTTTAACCTAAGCTGGTAAAAATAAGCTTCAGGGGGGTCTTTCATGAGGTTCCCCATATCTTTACCCCCGAGTTTAGAGTGGGGAAGGAACCTTGACACACACAAACATAAAAAGGAAGATGAGTCCAAATTACATTGACTTGGTTTTTTTTTAAATTTAATTATTTTTCATAAAATGATTGTATATCTTTAGGAACCCTTTCAGCTAAAAAGCTGGTTTAGGGTCTATATAATTAATGTATCAGAGGGGTAGCTGTGTTAGTCTGGATCTGTAAAAGCGGCAAAGAGTCCTGTGGCACCTTATAGACTAATAGACGTATCGGAGTGTGAGCTTTCGGGTGTGAATACCCATTTCGTCAGATGCATGTCACCCACGAAAGCTCATGCTCCAATACATCTGTTAGTTTGTAAGGTGCCACAGGACTCTCTGCCTTTTTTATATAATTAATGTGCAACTTGTTCATGAAATGACAAAATCTTTGGATCTGATTACTTGTTAATAAAAATGTTTAATTAGGGTAAACGTACTTGCACAGATAGTTGTGAACTATGAATGTACACTTGTATAGATGCTTCTAATCAGTACTTATGTGCTATGCACACACTAATTGTAGTAATGTTCGTGCTACTATAAATATGGTTATTAGCATCTGTAGCCTTTTATTTAAAGTGAATTTTGTAATATGATATTATAGTACTGTGGGTTCAACTCTGGCAGCTGCAGTTTCAAACTTAACAGAGTGAAAGTCACCTCCATTGCTTATTTTAGATTTAGAGTCTTTAGGAAGACATAAAGGCCCAGGGTAGTGACCGCACATACGTTCACAAGTACAAGGTCTATCTGTTTTACAAGTTTTATTAAAGTTACAATCAATTATGATTTTCCCAGCATAAAGAAATTCTAAATAGACCTATGCACAAGTTACAAATGTAGTTATACTCACATCCTTAACAATAGTGTTAGGTTTAGATGGGTCTAGGGTGACCAGATGAGAGACATGAAATATCGGGACATGGGGAGGGCGAGCGGGAGGGTCGCTGATGGAGCGCCAAAAAAAAATAAAAAGCTGCTGGAGCATAGGAAAAAAAATTGGTGGGGGCTGAGCATCCACTGGCAGCTCCCCGCCCCCCACTGCATTCTGCTTCTCCCCCCTTCCTCCCAGCGCTTGCGCCACCATACTGCTCATTCGTGCAAGCCTAGGAGGGAGGAGGAGGAATAATATGGTGTGCTTGGGGAAGAGGTGGGGCCAGGGTGGGGATTTGGGGAGTGATTCAATGGGGCAGGGAGGGGATGGAGTTGGGGTGGGGCTGGGGCTGAGTTGGGGGCACAAGCCCCCTCCACCTGTGCATCGGAGTGCAAAATATTGAGACAATTTGCGTCCCAGCTGAACATTGGTTGGGACGCGGGACAAACAAGTAAATATCGGGACAGTCCTGATAAAATCAGGAAGTCTGATCACCCTAGATGGGTCTCTTGGATTGATCATCAATAGAGGGATGATTCTTCCTGGAGTTTCCTTTAGGAAGCTCAATTTTCCCACTCTGGGCACCTTCTCTTATAATGTAATTCTGACTATATCTTATTAGCATTTCTGCACATAGTCCACTTTGTGGTTAGGGCATGTTAGAGAAATATGATTACCCAGGTATCTTGTAAGCAAAAAATTACTTTTATTAATTTTTCACCAGTGTCACTCATTGGTACATATTTTCCCATAATCTTAGAGCATTGGGTTATTCTTCGGTCACTTACTTGCATCAGCATTTCTTCTCTCTGAGGCTTAAAATAGCTAAGCTAAAACCTTACAGGCCTCAGCCTGTAGGCCTTGCATTTTAGCCCCACTTACTTAGCTATCTAATGCATAATTATCCCTTCTAACTACGATCAGTTTTATAGTTCTATAATCCTACAATTTAACTCTATTTAACATATGATTATATGTGACATGACATGTTAATCATAACCACAAAATAAACGAGCAATAAACTAAAATCATTGGCTACACATCATAAAAAATCATTATTTGTTGAGGTCCTTTTGGGTTTCATTTTTGTCATCCCTGAGGAAAGCAGACATTCAAATTAAGCAAGTTTATGACTTCAGTTATTTTAAATTCCCTAGTCAGTGTTCTAAAAATATATATATATAGTGCTTTATTGAGGGATGCTGTTGTGAATTTCTGTGGTCTTATCAGAACAAAATAAATTTTGATTCAGTTGCTCAAATGTGCTCTGGTATTGTACATGCATTTTTGTGATCCAAAAGTTTGCATATTATGACAAGAATCAAATATAAATTTCTTGGTCTTGCCATTTGATCAACTAAAAGTTTATGGTTTAATAAATATTTTATGCTTTTTGGTTTTATTAACATATATATTTGGGTGGTAATCTACAGTTCACTTGACTCCTTCCCATCCATCTTAGTTTGAATTGACACCTGATTCTCCTTCTCATAACAATCACATTCTCTCACCTTCATCCTGGCCAACTGCAGTATTGATGTGCTGTCTGGTGCTGAGCCTTCCTCCTTGTTTGACCTTAAACTCTGAATCAACGCTTCCACTTATTAAAAGGGCCACTCATTCAACCTTGCTTTCACTAAATGCTACTCGTTCTCTGACTTTCCATTTGCCTTTCCCTTTTTCTGACAATCACTTTATCTCTTCAGTATTATCCTGCTCCCTTCTATTATCCTTCAGTCCATCAGTGTGCATGATTTCTCTTCTCCTTTCCCACACTCTCCTGTGCCGTTGTCACATATTCTTTTGAATCCTTCTGTTCCTCATTTCCCAACAGCCTAGAACTTGGGATCCTGCTGGGATTTTTCTTTCACTTGCTGCTCTTGCTCCTACACCTTTTCCCTTATCCCTGCCACCTTTAATCTGATAATAAATAAATGTACCTCCACTCCTGGCCTGATTCCACCCATCCAATCTTGCATCTTTGTCTATTTCTCTAACAGATCCTCAAGGATGTTTTTGCTTTCAGCTTAATATGTCTGAAAACGTAGAAGCTAGACAAATTCAGAATGGAAATAAGGCATGGGTTTTTAACAGGGAGGGTGATTAAACACTGGGACTACATACCTAGGAATATAGTGGATACTCAATCATTTAAAACTGCATATATTTGTAAGAGATGCTATAGCTGAAACAGAAGCTATATGGGCTTGATACAGAAATTAATGGGTAAGGTTCTATGACTTGTGTTATTCAGGAGGTCAGACCTGGTGGTCATAATGGTTCTTCTGGTTAAGAAATCTATGAAATTGGAACTGCTTAGAGCTCCCAAGACCTCTTTGCTTCCCACCTTCTCAGTTCCTGCTGACAGCAGTCTATCTTCTGTCACTCAGCCACACAATTTGAGTAGTTCTTCTTTTTCCCAGCACTTCCAGGTCATGTCTAAATCTTGTTCTGTAACACCTCTAAGAGCTGACCTTTTCCTCATCTCCACATAGTGCTAATTCTAATTCAGTCAGAGGTTTTGAAATGTTTTGTCAGGAGGAAGGTGAATTGCAATGCTTGTCACTAGAATGCAGAGGTGGATTAGGTCAAACAAGTTTGCATTGTGAGCCAGAAAGCAGGGGAAATCATAGGCTTGATAGGAGAAGCTGCTGTCCGAACACTTATCGGATACCTAGGGCCAGCCATAGCAAGACAAGTACTTACAAAAGATAGTGCGAATGGGCAAACAAGCAAACAGGAACAAAGTGAAAAAAGCAAACCAGCCTTCATCATATCCACTCAGATTATGTTGAGGAGTAAAAATTGCTTCATTAACCTGGGTGTTGGGGCCAACTTTAGGAATGAGTGTCAAGGTCCTGGATGCACAATTGAAATTCTAGGTGTGTACTTGGTTTATTCTCAAACTCAAATTCTGTCAAAACTTTCCCATCGATAAGAAGCACCCCCAGCTCCTACCCTTTCTGCAGTTGCCAAACCCTCCTCTGCCTCAATGTTGCAAAATGCTATCACAGGCCTTTGTAAAGTTTATTTGGCACAGGGTTCTGCAAAATATGGTGTCTTAGAAGATGTCTCTGTTGTACTCACTCTGCTGAGGCCTAATATTAGAATAGTTTGGAGAAGCACTTGGGGACTAAGTTCCCTAAGAATGTAGCATCTTTGTTTTCCTTTGGTATTTATTAGTTTTCACACTGAAGACAAATGCATGTTTATAAGAGAAGCTCAGAAAATTCTGGAATCTTACTGGATAAATGTATTTTTTTTCTCTTTATGGTGATAGTTACAAGATTAATGGATTGAAAATACTCTTGCTTACTTGAGCTGATCAGTCAGACGTACAGAACTTGTCCCGGAAGGTGCTTAGTTCTAAGAGGACTAACAAATTCAAAAACATTTTATATAAACTATTTTTAATGATTGAATGTTGGAAAAAAGCACATGTATGGCTAGAAAATAGTTTCTGAGAAAAATATTAATAGCCATTTTTAAAGTTCCTAAATTATAATTCATACCATGTAGCAGCATACATTTTAGAATCAGTCCTCATATTTCACTCTTGCATCTAACTGGCATGGAATGTGATTTTTTTGATTTCATGGACAAGAATTTAATGATTATGAATCAACTGTAAACTTGGAAAGCACATTTCCATCCAAAAGCTTTTTATGTACTATTGTTAAAAATAACCTGTACAGTTATGGTGGCTTTCCTTTTCCTATGTGTTAACAGCACTTTATGGTCAGTTTCACAGTTCGTTGATCAGTTGCATCTGTTTCACACACTGCTCTTGGGAGAGCGCACATCTATGCATCTCCCCACCTCCAGCCTCTGAGAGAGAGTTTTTAACAGTAACAACTAAATTAATGAGGTGTAGTAGGCAAGTATATACAAAAAGAACAAGGAAAAGATCTGTGGCTCTTAGTATGTTTGGTGCTTTCAGGCATGCTCAAAATACCCTTTATAAACTCAGCAGGGGAGCAAAAACCCTGAATCTTTTTTATTTTTTTTTTAAGAAGAGCTCTCAGAAAAATTCAGGGTATATTACTGAAAGTGTGTTGAATCAGAAAACAATTTTTTGTCAACTAAAAACATTGTTGCCAGTGTCCCTCTAAAGGAAGAGATGTAGAATGAGAAGATGTACGGGATATTTACAAACAAGACAGATTAGTTTTCCCTATTTTTTTTTTTTAAATTATGCATCTAAGTCGAGGTGGGAAAACTTATTGGCCCGAGGTCCACATCTGGATATGGAAATTGTATGGCGGGCCATGAATACTCACAGAATTGGGGGTTGGGGTGTGGGCTTCAACTGGCGCTGTGAGCTCTGGGGAGTGGCCAGAAATGAGTTCAGGGTATGAGAGGGGGCTCCGGGCTGGGGCAGGGGGTTGAGATGTGTGTGGGGGAGGGGGGGCATGAGGGGTCCGGCTGAAGGTGCAGGGTTGGGGGTGCAGGAGGGTGCTCTGGTCTGGGACTGAGGAGTTTGGAGGATGGGAGGGGGCAGGGAGGTCAGAGCATGGGACGGGGTCAGGGATGCAGGTTCTAGGTGGCGCTTACTTCAGCCAGCTCCCAGAAGTAGTGGAATGTCCCCCTCTCCAGCTCCTACACATAGGGGCAGCCAGTGGGCTCTGCATGCTGCCCTGTCTGCAGGCTCCACCCCTGCAGCTCCCATTGGCCGTGGTTCCTGGCCAATGGGAGCTGTGGGGACAATGCTTGGGTTGGGGCAGCATGCGGAGCCTGCTGGCTACCCATATGTGTAGCAGCCAGAGGGGGGACATGCTGCTGCTGCTGCTGCTGCTTCCGGGAACCACATGGAGTGGGGCAAGCCCCTGACCACGGCTGGAGCTTGAGGGCTGGATTAAAATGACTGGAGGGCCAGATGCGGCCCCCAGGCCGTAGTTTGTCCACCCCTTATCCACATAATGTTTCTCATATAAAAACAATCAATCACATCTGAACCTGTTCTGTTTCTTGCCCAAACCTTTTTTTTGGGAAGGGGTAGGCTGTGGAAAAAAATGGGTACATACATGATTTGCCATCAGTATTACAATCAAACTGTACTTAATATAGTGGTAATATCTTATTTAGAGCTGGCCTGGAATACATGAGTTATTTATGGAAGGGTATAAAGTTTTCTGAGTACTCATAATGTCTGAGAATGGGAACTGGTGCAGTCTTACTGCTGTAAAAAACACAGCACAAGATTTTCCAAGGGGAAAAACATCTCCCAACTACCACCTCCCGTCCCCCCACATCTGTATTGTCAAGTAAGTGGTATTGATGCTGATTCAGACTTCTGTATCAATAGTAATCTAAAGATTTCTACGCACTAGAGGGCAATGTTGGACAAATATTGTTGAGTTCTACTAATGGAAAGTAGCAAAGTATCAGACTAGACATTTGTACATGCTAGATATGTCGTATTGTGATGCTTATCTGTGTTGATTTAGATTTAAAGTTAAGCATCTTGGCTTCAGCCTTAGCATTGGAACTCTTATGCACAGTAAGGTTTATTTTAGTTGTTTTCTCTTTGACTGAGATCTTTTACCCTTTTCCTGTTGTCTTTGTACTTAAACACTACAAAGTTTTTCACCAGATAATGGCACATAATGGTGGCAGTGCCTGATATATGACGATACACTTGAAGCTGCTTCTCTTACACTGTGACAGTCTCTTCCTAATACTTATTTTGCTTCTCCCTTTGGAACGAATGGTAATTCTGTAGAAAGGTTCTTAGATTCAGACAGTGTTTAAAAATTAAGAGTCTTAAAATGAGGCTGCACTGCCACTGCATTATAACAGAAATAAGTTGCAATGATTGCTAGTTTGATTTTATCAACATAGTGTAATTTTGGATACCATATGACAAATTGCATTAGAGACAACGTGGGTGATGTAATATCTTTTATTGGACCGACTTCTGTTGGTGAAAGAGAAAAGCTTTAGAGCTTGCACAGACCTCTTCAGGTCATTTTGAGATAAGCTTTCTTTAAAAACAAACAAAACTAACCTGTTTCCTGTACTGCTCTATAGTTAAACAGTCTGTTACTTCTCTTATGTGAAATTATTTAGTATTCCCATATAATTTTAGCAGTTTTTCACCTGTCACATTTTATTTAGGTACTTATAAGGGCTGTCAAGTGATTAAAAAAAATTAATTGCGATTAATCATGCGATAAAAAAATCAATCACATTGTTCATTACCATTTTAAATATATTTGGATGTTTTCTACATTTTCAAATATATTAATTTCATTTACAACACAGAATACAAAGTGTACAGTGCTCACTTTATATTTTTGATAAATATTTACACTGTAAAAAACCAAAAAATAGGATTTTCCAATTCACCTAATACCGGTACTGTAGTGCAATCTCTTTATCATGAAGGTTGAACTTACAAATATAGAATTATGTCCAATAAAATACTACATTCAAAAATAAAACAATGTAAGACTTTAGAGCCTACAAGTCCAATCAGTCCTACTTCTTGTTCAGCCATCGTTCAGGCAAACAAATTTGTTTATATTTGCAGAAGATAATGCTGCCTGCTTCTTGTTTACAATGTCACCTGAAGGTGAGAACAGTCATTTGCATGGCATTGTTGTAGCCGGCGTCACAAGATATTTACGTGCCAGATGTGCTAAAGATTCATATTTCCTTTGCTGCTTCAACCACCATTCTAGAGGACATGCATCCATGCTGCTGATGCATTCTGCTCGACAATGATCCAAAGCGGTGTGGACCGATGCATGTTCATTTTATCATCTGAATCAGATACCACCAGCAGAAGATTGATTTTCTTTTTTGGTGGTTCAGGTTCTGTAGTTTCTGCAGCACAGTGTTGCTCTTTTAAGACTTCTGAAAGCATGCTTCACACTTCATCCCTCTCAGATTTTGGAAGGCACTTCAGATTCTTAAATCTTGGGTCGGGTGCTGTAGCTATCTTTAGAAATTTCACATTGGTATCTTCTTTGCATTTTGTTAAATTTGCAGTGAAAGTGTTTTTAAAGCAAACGTGCTGGGTCATCATCCGAGACTGCTGTAACATGAAATATATTGCAGAATGTGGGTAAAACAAAGCAGGGGACATACAATTCTCCCCCCAAGGAGTTCAGTCACAAATTAACGCATTATTTTTTTAATGAGCATCATCAGCATGGAACTATGTCCTCTGGAATGATGGCTGAAGCATGAAGAGGCATATGAATCTTTAGCGCATCTGGCACATAAATATCTTGCAATCTCAGCTACAACAGTGCCATGCGAGCACCTATTCTCACTTTCAGGTGACATTGTAATTAAGAAGTGGGCAGCATTATCTTCTGTATATGTAAACAAACTTGTTTCTCTTAGTGATTGGCTGTGGCTGTAGTCGGAGCTCTGTGTGGTTTTCACGTCAGAATCCCTCTATTTTTAGTGACTTTTCTAGGTGAATATAGTTAATTAGTACCCTTAATATAGTGTGTGTTAGTTTTAATGTTAGATAGCTGTGGTTTAACTATTTCCCAAGGTTTAAACCTTGTCCGTCTTGTGGGGGAATTGATCCACAATGATCCCCACATGTGGTGCTTGCTATGCCTAGGTGAAGTCCACATCAGGGAGTTGTGTTTGATTTGCAGATTGTTCACCGAACGGACTCAGATGGCAAGGGATCCTTGTCTGAAGCAGCACTTGCTCAGCCAGGCCATCTGGCCTGCTTTGGTACTGAAGCCCTTATTAGATCGGAGGTCACCCTCGATTTCTGAGAGTGCTGCCATTTTGCATGCGGAAACTGGTTCATCTCGGAAGAGATCGAGGAGTCATTCCCCCATCAAATGTGCAGAGGGAAAAGGTTGCATAAGATGAGACCCAGTGCGACCTGGAGTGGCCTTGGTTTATCTTCCTCCTCCAGAAGGAGTGATGAGTCAGCATGGGGTGAATGCTGGTGTGCAGGTTGGAACAGGTCCTGTCATCTGCTCCCTGGTACTGTGCAAGGAGGTCAGAGACCTTGTACTATTGATTCCAGTTCCAGCTCTGTTGCTTCCAGTACTGACAAGGATGATGCCAGCACCGGCTGTTTGTGCACCAGTGGAGTATCAGGTGGCAGTGGACCTTTCTATCCTGACCTTGTTGTTGATCCAGGACTTCCCAGGGGCTGCATATTTTTTAGTCCCATTGGCTAGGTGGGCTGCTGAATCTGCGAGTCTGTCAGCACCAAACCCCAATGTTTCCATTTTGCAATCAGTGAAAGTGATGCTGTGCTCAGCACAGTGAACCTCCCTAGCACCAGGACTGTTTTTGTCACCCCTGTGACCGGTTCCACCCATGTTACCATGGTGGTACTTGCTACCCTCCAGTTCGGCACTGTTCGTTGCCTTGGTAGCGTTGCTGACCTCGGGGTCAACATTGCTGCCAGCACTGGAAATGATGGTGACTAAGTGACACCGGCACTGTTTCCGCTGTTGGTGCCAGCTCTCTCGTCATTCTGGGTTACAGATGAGTCAGACCAGTCACTTGCACCCTCAGGATTGGTTCCATATTTATCTCTAAAGCCTGGGACTCTTTATTGTCCAGGTCAGGATTTTCCTTCTCTTGCTCTCCATCTCCAAACCTGCATCAGGGGCTGTTCATAGAGCGCTATGGGTACCAGGATTGGTGCTCATCTCACAACTGGGACAGGTTCCAGCCCAGCGCCTGGTGGCCACCAATGCCCTGTCTGTACCAGTGGCGTGCATGGAATCCGTGGAATGCTCAGTTGTGGTGGCCTCATTCATTGTTTCAACTGAAGGCAAGATCACTGACCAGATCTGTGGCAGTGGCCGTCAATCCGTCACAGGCCAAGGCACCAGTGAGCCTTCCCCAGCGGAGCTCCAGTATTGTCCTGTTGAGGCCCATCAGTCCTGGAGCAGGACCTAGCTCTGGCTCAGTTAACTGCTTCATCGTCATCCCTGGATTATTCTGCAGAGTCTAGTTCTTCCTCGCTTTTGGTACCAGAGGATTTCAAAGTATACCAGAGCTTTTTTTTCCCAGTATCTGGCTGCTTCCTTAGATATTCAAGTGGAGTTCCTGTAAGAGATCACACACAAGTGAGTGGGTATCTTGCAGCTGTCTGCGCCTGGGAGTCACCTTTCCTATTAATGATGTGCTCCTTGAGCCTGTTAAGGTCCTCTGGAGCACACCAGCTTGGATAACCACCAGCATCAAAGCACATAGAGAAGTGCTATTTTGTTCTGGTGCAGGGATTTGAGGGTGTGTGTAGTGCCATCTTCCTCCAGATTCCCTGGTTGTAAATGTGGTGAATGAAAGAGCACAGCAGGGCATGTTGAAGTCCACTCCCAAGAATAAGGACTCTAAACAAATGGATCTGATGGACAGGAAGATTTGCACCTCTTCTTTGCAGATGCGATTTGCTAACCAACAGGCATTGCTGTCGAAGTATGACTTGGTGAGCTGTACAGCTATGTCTAAGTTTGCAGACCAGGCATCCAAAGCCTCGAGAGAGAAATTTTAGGGATTTGTCACTGAAGGCTGCTTGGTGGCTAAGCCTTTGTTGCAGTCTGTGCTGGACTTCATGGGTACTTTGGCCAGGGTGATGGCCTTGGTGGTGACCATGAGAAGGGCGTCCTGGCTGCAGAATTCAGACATTGCTCCCAATGTGCAGCAGGCCAAAGGATTTTCCCTTTGATGGCCAAGTGCTGTTTTTGGACAAGGTGGAAGAGACTCTGCCAGCCTTCAAGGATTCTAGGGTTACCCTATAGTCCTTTTGGGTGTACACACTGGCTGTGCAGAGGCGCCACTATGCTCGTGGTCGTCGTCATCAGCATTATCTGTAGCACATGTCTGGTCAGCCTTTCCTTCCCCTGAAACAGCGGGACTAACCCAAAAAGGAGTCTAGATCCCATAAACGCAGACAGTTGAGTCGAGTGTTCAGCCAGTACACACACTCTCCCCTAGTGCCTCCCAAACACCCATTTTGACTTCTTGGTCCAGAGCAGTGTTTAGTTCCTCACCCCTCTGTTTGGGGACAGGTTGACCCACTTTCACAGTGCTTGGAGCTCGATCACCACTACCAGCAGGTTCCTAAGCACTGCCAGATCAGGCTATGCCATGCAGTTCCTCTCCATCCCTCCCCACCGTCCTCTTTCAGGGACCCCCTCATGAGATACCACTCCTCGAGCCGATTCATGCTCTACTGGCTTTGGGAGCCATGGAAGAGATTCTACTGGAACACACTGGAGACATGGCTTCTATTCCTGGTTTTCTCTGATACCGAAATCTTTGGTGTGGAGGAGACCCATTCTCGACGGTTGTGGCCTCAGTGAATGTATCAGATACATGATGTTCCAAACAGTCATCCTATCGACAATCCTCTGTGCATTATCTCAAAACAATGGGTTTGCTGCTCTGGACCTTCAGGGCTTTATTTTCATGTGGTGATTTTGCCTGACCACAGAAAATTCCTTTGACTCGTCGTATTGAAGTGCCATTTTCGGTATATGGTGCTTCCATTTGGCATCTCTTCTGCCCCTCAGGTTTTTACCAAATGCATGATTGTTGTGATAGCATATTTCAGGTAGAAAGGAATGCACATCTTCCTGTATCTGGACCACTGATTATTGAGGGGGAGATCAAGATAGGAAGTCCTTGCTCACATTGACACCGCATTGTACTTGCTTGACCATCTTGGTCTCATCCTAAACACCAGGACGTCAACATTGGTTCCCACTCAGAAAATTGAGTTTATTGGGCCCTAATAGACTCTGAATATTAGAACATTTCTGCTGACTGACCATTTTCAGGTGATTTGTCACCTTTACCTCAGTCTGCAGTCTCAGCCTTCTGCAAGAGTTTCGATGTGTCTGAGGCTCTTGAGCCACATGTCCCTGCGGGTAGTCCAGTGTGCAAGGTTGTGCCTTCCCCTCCTTCAAATGTGGCTCAGGATGGTTTACTGTCTGACTCTTCGTATTTTGGACAGATGGGTGCATCTTTCTTGACTGGTCCTGGATATCTTGTGGTGGTGAATGCATCCAGAGATGTTTGGCAGGGCATTCCTTCGTCTGTCCCTTGTCAAACAGGTCTATTGTCACTGACGCCTCCCTTTAGGGTTGGGGAGCACACCTGAGGTCACTGGAAGTTCAAGGTTTGTGGTTGGAGCAGGAGTCCTCACTGCATCTCAACATGCTGGTGCTTTGGGCCATTGTTCAATGCATGTCATGCTTTTCTGAACTGTATCAAGGCTCAGTGGTTCACATGCTTACTGAAAATACCACGAGATGTATTATATGAACAAGTGAGAGGGAATGCACTGAAAATACCACCGAGATGTATTAATGCACTTCAGGATGCCAAGAGGCAGTCAGGTTGTGCCAGTTGTGCATTGAGGAGAGAACTGCTCCACTAGCTAACCACTTGCCTGGGGTCAAGAACTATCTTGTGGACCATCTCAGCAGGGATTTTTCCTTGAGCCATGATTGGTTTCTGAAGATGAGCATCCTCCAGATTATCTTCTGCGATTGGATCCTTCTGAGGATCCATCTCTCTGCTTCAAGGGAAAACTGGAAATATCACCTGTTCTGTTCTTGAGGGATCTCAGTCCGGGCTCCCTGTCTGATGCTTTCCATCTCAAGTGGAAGTTGGCTCTCCTGTGTGCTTTTCTCCAGATTGTCCCAGAGGTCATTCTCAAGGTGAAAGTGGATTGGGCTAAACTCATTCTCATTGCCCTGGCATGGCTGAGGCAGTGCTGTTTCTCTGATCTTTGTGCTCTGTCAGGTCAGCCTGTCATACCTCTTCCTCTTCATCCTGACCTACTCACATGGAATCATGGTTGCACACTGCATCCTACACACTGCTCCCTGCATCTCATGATGTGACTACATTGTGGTTAAATGAGGAGGAAGAGTGGTGTTTGGCAGCTGTTCAACAGATCCTACTCAATAGTAGAAAGCCCTATATCAGAATGGCCTATGCAGCAAAATGGAAGCAGTCTTAGATCTGCTCATTGGCCTGCAGAATGCAATTGATGCTGGCTTCCATCCAGGACATCTTGGAGTACCTGCTGCACCTTCAGTCATTCAGACTGGCACTTAACTCATTGAAAATGCATCTGGCAGTGATATCAGCTTTTCATCACTCCCTTTCAGGGAAGATCAGTGGTAGCAAGATTCTTTAGAGGGCTGCTTCTTTTCCATCCTCAGTCCGATAACTCGTTCTTCTGTGGAATCGTAATGCGCTACTAGAAGCTTTAATGGGGTCTCTGAAGCCCCTGACATCTTGTCCTTTTCCAGTTTTGTCCGAAGACTGCATTTCAGCTAGCAATAATGTCTGCAAGGAGAGTCAGAGACTTGCAGGCTCTGACAGTAGAGCCTCCTTACATATGTTTCTCCAAAGACAGTGACTTGATGACCACATTCCCAATTTTTGTCTTAAGTGCTTTTTCAGTTTCATTTGAATCAGGTACTATATCTATCTGTATTCCTTCTTTAACCACATTCATCTCTGGCAGAGCAGTGTCTCCATCCATTAGATGTCAGACAATGTCTAGCCTCATATCTGGACAGAACTAAACCATTTCATGCTTGGCCTTGTCTGTTAGTCCTATGCAGATCATATGAGGGGTGGTCAAGTGGTCTCTTCAGCGATGACATCTAAATAGATAACTTCCTGTATCATGAGTGCATATGAAATTGCTTGTGCTCTCATAGAATGAGTTCACAGTCACCGAGCCAAAAGCTATGTCAACAGCAGTCCTCATCTCAATATTGGACATTTGCTAGGCCATGTGGTCATTTATACGTACATTTACAAACCATTATGCCATTATCACATCATTCAGGGCTGATGCAAGTTTTGTGAGGGTGGTCCTTCAGTCCTTGTTTAGTAGACTCCAAGCCCCGCCTCATGTGGTGGGTACTGCTTGTGAATCACCTAAGTGGAACACATGGCTGCATCTCCTCTAAGGAGGAACAGTTATTTACTGTATATGTGGTTCTTTGAGGTGTGAAGCGCGCACACATTCCATGCTCCATCCTTTGTCCCCTCTGTTTTCAGGGCGAAGGAACTTAGGGAGGCCAGGGTGATGCTGCCTCATATAGCCTGGGGAGGGGCTATAGCCATGAGGCATGAGCACTGCCCCTCTGTGGATACTGGTAGGCAAAATTCTCTGTGAATCTAGGTGAAATACCTGTCTGCATCACCTCTTGAAGAAGCACAGTTACAGTAAATAAGTTTTTCATTTACCGGATATACTTAAAATTTGAAGGACTTCTACATAAGTGAAAACTTGCAAGAAACGCAATGCTTATGTAAAAGGCAGTTCGTTTGTATTTGGTAGAGTTTTTGGTTAATTTTTTTCTCATAATCCAGCTTCTCTTTCTAGCTGAGGCTGTAATGAAGTTATAATTCTTTTATGAGACCAGTTTTTTCTCATGGAAATTGATGTCACATTCATAATTGTGGTTTCCATGCAGGGTCATGCAGTAGAAGCAGATGGTTTCTGAAGGGGACTAACTTTGTTCTATACACACTATCCACTCCATGCATCTGATGAACTGGGTTTTAGCCCACGAAAGCTTATGTCCATATAAATTTGTTCGTCTCGGAGGTGCCACAAGTACTCCTTGTTGCTTTTACTATCAGTAAAGTGAGTTAAAATAGCAAAAAGGTTGTTCTAAATGAAATTTGAGTTTTAATTTCCCTAAAGCATTTGGAGTTGCTTAAGGAAATATTAAGGACTGTTTTATTCTCTTTGGAATAAAATGATCTGTTTGGATTTTATGTACTGCACTACTTACCCAGGGAGGACCATTTCCTGTGAATTCCTGTCCCCAAGAACTTCCAACTATATTTATTATTATAATTGAACAATACTATGAAATTAAGTAAGTAAGCGTATTAATGACAATATCACCAGTGGACATGGGGGAAAAATAAAATGTTTCAAAGGGCAGTGGAAAACAAATCTTAAAACAAACATTTTTGGAAGGATTATAAAGTCCCAAATTTAAGGATTGAGGCTTTTGGAACCAATATTGTGAGTAAATGTACTTTATCTGAATGATGTGCTGACAATATTCAGCTATGTAGTAAAGAGTAGATTGCTCCCTCAGGCACGACCCTTCTAGAAGATGTCTATGGCAAAAATATAGATGAGTGGATGTAATATTTTTTTAATGGTTGCACTTGGAGCTGCTGTGGAAGGATGTTAGAAGACTGACTGGTAGGAAGGAACTGCCTTTTCTTAGCTTTGGAAGCCTTGCAGGAGGAAGACTGGCGAACCTTGATCTGGTGTCAGATCACTGGGACTAATTTACGCAAGATGACAACCAAGACATCCACTAGACTGGATAAAATTGGGGGATGGGGAAGATCAATTGACTTCATTTCAAAATGTATAGCCGTTGAAGAACAGATGGCTGTGGTCCAAATTAAGTTGAACCAAGTTTTATGTTGTGCCTGAGGAGATTTTGGGCAGATAGAATAATTGGCCTGTGGAAAGTAAGATTTGAAAAATAAGGCTCCTAAAATCAGTGCCAGAACTAGAGCTGTATGGAGAGCTTTCCACCACCCAAACCCCAGAGAACACATGGAGATCTGTCAGAGCTTTATTGACCAGATAGCAGTCAATAAGATTATCAGAGAAGAGTTTCCGCAGAACACCCATGGAATTGCAAAGCACCAGATGCTAAAGTGCAAAACAGGGCTGCTGTGGTTGAGTGCTGCTACATCACAAGACATGGAGCCACAGAAATCCATTTAGCAGCTGAGACATATTCTGATATCTGGAGTTGACTTCTTGAGCGAAGTCTATAATGTATCTGGGAATGAGTCTGGGTCCATAGGCTTGTGGTAGGGTGCTAAAAACAACTGTTTAGATATTGTGGCTCAGGCTGGAGCTCATGCTTGTGCAGCACCCCTACCTAGCTTGAGAACCCGAGCTCCAGCCTGAGCTGCATGTCTACACCACTATTTTTAGTGGGCTACTGTGAGCCACGCCACCACAAGCCTGTGGACCAGGACTGGGCCACTTGCTCTCAGATGCAGAGTAGATATACGCTGGAGGAACTGAACAACACGATACCCAAAGGATCTCTGAAAGTGTCTGTTAAAGTGGAGAGTGAGAACCGCAAGCTATGTGAAAAGTTAATCTTTTCTTAGCTGAGAAAATTCGCCAGGTACTGAAGACCCACAGGCTAGTATCAACTCAGTGGAGTTCATTCAGGTTTTCAGATAAGTCTGAATAATTTTTAAAATGTTTCAAAATTAGGGGCTGTTAACTAGACTGGGCTAGTGCATGTCACATTTCAGCTAGAATGATTTTTTTTACAGGAGAATTACAGAATCCTTTTAAAGCTAAACATAGAAGTAATAAATGCTGAGAGATCTTTAACTTCCTACAGCATTAGCTGATTACATAATAACAGAAGTTGCACTGAGTAAAAATTATTAGTTTCAGTTTTATTTTACCAGACTACGCTATTTTAACAATTTGACTAGATTTGCCCCTCTCTAAATTTAAATTACACTTTAGGTCATGACAGACTTTTCCATTATTTGTCACTATGCAAATTTTATTTTTTTTATGTAGTCGTTTGGTTTTGAGGCTTGTCTTCATGCATAAGTGATTTATATTTGGAAATTTACTATAATAGATAATCATTGCAAGCATGTTGTGACTGTTATAAACAGTGTATTCTAACTAGGCATAATTAACTTGTGCTACTACAGTTTACTATTCATCAGATTTTCTGTGAGAACTTATTGCATATTGATTCAATCTAACGTGAAATTTTAATTGAACTTAATTATAGTATTTTTTTTGTCCTAACTCTCTTGTGCTCCCCCACAACATTGGCAAAGTTTTTAATGTTTTAAGTAGTCTGTTACATTTATGCTTATATGGATTTGATTTATATATTTTGTAGGCATTCAGTTTTTAGAATATATCTAAACATTGTTTTTCAGTTTTCATATTTTATATATGTATATATGTGTATGTATGTAACTGGCTATTTTTTGTTTTGTTTTATAGTTTTGTAACTATCGTTAGAATATAGTTATATATTTATATAACTGTAAAACAAAACATACTCAGTTACTAGTATAGGAAAGAGTGGTTCTCAGCTGAGATTCATAACAAATTCATAAATAGTACAGTATACTCCCATTTATCTGAAACTCTATTTGAACATTCACATTAGCTGCAGGGGGCATGTATCTCATGCTGGAAGACAAAGGGATTTGGATAATGCAGAGATTGAGATAAAAAAGCAGAGGTCCCTGGCCAGGACTGTGAGGTGTGAGGATGACAAACCCCCAGCTATGGGGGAGGTCTCCTGCTGCTGAATGGCTCCTTTGGCAGCGCAGGGAGTCCTCTGCAGCTCTGCCATCATGGGAATGAGTGAACAGGGTCATGGCAGCAGAGCTACAGAGGGCTCCCTGTGCTAGCAGGGATTGGGTTTCAGCAGCCCTGTGTCAGTGGAAAGAACCCTCTGCAGCTCGGGTCATGGAAGCAACTGAGTGGGGCGGAGCAGAGATCCAGACCAAGACTTGGAGGAAGAGCCTCAGCAACAGGGGAGGCCACCCCACTGATGAATAGGTCCTTCCCTCTCTATTATCTGAACTCCTAGTAATGTGAATAAAATCTGTCCCCATCTTGTTCAGATAATCAGTTATATACTGTATTTGTTAATTTTTTTAATTGAATGTGAAATACATTTGACAACAAATGAGTGCACAAGTACAACTGATGTAGTTTTAACTTTGGCAGGACTGTTGCACATTTAGGAATGTTATCTTAAACTTGCCCCGTTTGAGGCCATGTCTACGCTACAAGTTGTGGTCAACAGAAGTTAATTTGATGTACAGCTGCCCAAACTTGTATATTGCTCAGAGGCATGTGTGCTTGGCTGCTTTTGTTGTTGCTGCTGCATCCACTCACCAGGAATGCTTGCGTTGCAAAGCATGGTGCACCACGGGTAGGTGTCTCAGTGTGCCACGCATCCTACCCTTTACCCTGCCATGCCTCACTGTTCAGTGCCTTTTGGGAAACTGTATGCAATTTTTCATGGGATAAAAATGATTCTAACAGGGATCTCTGGGAGCTAGGGTCAAGTCCCCAGCTTGAAACTTTCTCAGAATGCCATGTATATCACATAATTGTTGTGCCTTTCTTGAAATTTCTCAAACCTATATAACACTTCTTGGTGTCTGGCATCTCTAACAGAAGCATGGAACTGTCAGAGTTCTGCACTGTTCCTATGGGAATGTTGCAAATACACAATGCACGCTTCACCTTCAGGAATTTCCACAACAGTGGAGGTCATGAGTATTTCTTTGAGGACAGTTTGCTGAGGGACATAGGAAAAAACAATTCTAGGTTGTTCATGGTGTACATGGAGCTGCGGCAGCTGGTGGAGGGCTGCTCCTCAGCCCGAGAAACAAGGTCTGACTGGTGGGATCACATTAATGCAGGTTTGGGGTGATGAGCTGTAGCTGCAGATCCTTTACATACAAAAGGCCACATTTATTGGATCTGACTAGACTCTGGCAGAGTCTCAAATGGGTCCTGGCTTGCGGTATGGCTGGAGTCCTGTGCCCTGTCTTCTTGCTGCTGCTCCTCACCCTCACAGTGGGAATCTCTGCCAAGTATGGCATGCTGTTTATTGTAAAAGTGGTAGGTCTGCAGGGCAGCACCAGATCTGTGATGGGCCTTGTGGTTCCCTGGTGAATTTCACTTTCACACAGCACTCCTGCTGATCCCTGTCCTACCCTTTACCCGGCATCTCTTGCACAATATTCTTGTAGTGGTCTGTGTTTCTACAACTGGTCTATAGCTGTGCTTGCGGAGCGTCATCTTTGTACAGGCTTAGGAGACCCAGTACTACTTGCCTACTGCAGGTGGGAGTGCATCTAGTAGATGGAGCCAGTGCATTCGGTTGGACAGTTGCACACAACTACAGTGCTGCTAGGTGTGCTTGCCAAGGTGTGCAATTAAGAAAGGGGTATTTCAAAAACACGTGAGGTCGTAGTACAAAATTCTGACCAGAGCGGTCACTGTCTCAGGGAATGGGGCATGGTGGGACAGTTGCTAGAGGACTGTTAGGATCCCCATAGCTCATGTGGTGTCTACACTCGAACTGTGTTGACCTCAGTAGGTTGACTATGACACTAAACTGTTCTGGGAGGTGGGTTTTTTTGGTATAATGGTATGCTTGTGTCAGCCGGAGACAAATTTGCATGTAAACACATGCTCACACTGGTTCATCCTAACTTTATAGTGTAGCCCAGACCCCAAGTTAGTAATGACAGTTTTTTATCTACCATGATATCAAGCATTCTCCAGGGGTTTTATCTGGCAGGAAGATATGAATGATTATATATTACAATTGATAACATGGACATCCTCCAGTTAACTAAGAAACGCCTTCCTTTCAGCTTCAGTGCAGCAGAGAGTGTCTCAATATTTTTTTCTGTAAAACAAGATAATTTCTTGCAAGGTGTAAAACTTCAGTCTGGGTCTGAGAGACCAAGGACCCCTTGATGCCAGCTGGCAGAAAGCAAAGGGGATGCCTGAGGTTGTATAGGGATCCCCTCAATTTGGTATCTGCATAATAGTTCACCAAAGGGTGACGTGAAGTCTTTGCCCAAAGCCAGTGCTCTACATGTTGTCGTAATCATTATGAAATATGTGTGCATAATATTTAAGGAGTTTTATATCTATATGAAAAATTTATGCTCTTAAGGTATTGGAGTTAAGGCAGGTCACAGGAGGTGACATATCTCAAATGTTTTATAGGCAGACAATAACTGTCACTTCTCTCCCTGGATGGTCATTTGTCTCTTGCATGCCTCATGCTACATGTCTATTTGCATATTAAGCCACCTGCAAAATGACAGATTGTGAAATCTGCAGGATGAAACAAACAGCAGCGGAGTGTCCTGTTTACGAATAAAGACAAAGGATTGTTTTGCTATTGCTTGGAGTGCAGAAAGAGGCACTGAATCCTTCGCCTATCGGAGTCAAACTGGCAGTGTGCATGTCTCATGGAAAAAAGGATCACAGCCTGCCTGACTGTAAAGCACTGCAAGGATTTTGGGAGCGCAATATCCTACTAAATATGAGAGTACCTTGTTAATTAAGCCTAGACTGTAGAATGCTTGTTGTTTTTTTATATGTAACCACGTGTTTTCAATATTTTTACATGCTACTACTTGCATCTCTATGCTTTGTTAAATAGACTTCCATTTGAATTCACTATAAATAAATCTGAAAATCTGAGGTGAAACTGGTAAGCTGGATGTACTGCTTCTTTGGAAGCAATGGATTTGTGAATACTGTGAATGTCTAGTGGATCAGGGGTTGGACACTTCAAGGAATTGCTTGGAGGGCTTGAGGGTTGGAGTGTATTGTCACTTGACTTATAGAGACTTGTAGAGTCAGTGGTGCCTCAGTGGGGAGTGCCTGTGTCTGTGACTGGTGGAGCTGGGAAGCTGACCCACATTTAATCATGGACAAGGCTTCATGCTAAGCACAGCTGATGGCAAAGTGCTTCATATCTCTGGGTATCCCTAGGAAGCATCACAGAGTGGTTGAAGGTAGTCGAAGCTGCCGTGCTATTCAGAACAGTTCACTTGTTCAAAATTTCGTGATCAGTATTGGCAGAGGAGCTCTTTGATTGCCTCATAGTATGGTATAGGATCATACATTATATTTTATACTTGTTTGCATATTATACCAATTAAAAACCTATTTAAGTAATAAATATTATAAATCTCCCTAGGAGATATTTATGTAAGTCTGTGTAATCTGCATCAGTAGCTTCACATACAGATACATAAATAGTTGATACCATGGACCAGATTCAGCAAATCCTAATCTCGGTATGAGTAGTGTATGTGGAAGACTTGCAGGATTGGCGTCTAATGCTGAACTCCCTTTCCCTTTCTGTTTTCTTAGTAAGGTAACAGAAATTCAATTTTTTTAACTTTAGTGTGTCTCGTATGGCTCATGATTTATCTCATGCAGTAGGTATGCATGCATGCCACCCCAAAGTACTAAATTATACTAATTGACAGACAAAAGGTAAGGTCACTGCCCCTAAGCATTTATTATGTATGAATTATCAGGATACATGAGAGTTGGCGTTGAATCCTCATAAAGGGAGTAAAATAAAAACTAGACCTTAAAATAAGATAGAAGTTAATTAAATATTCTTGCAGAGCCCTTAGTGAGGTGAGAGGTGAAGGACTAGCAACTAGAAAGAAAATATGGCCAAATGTCTCATGATATGGGGATAGATACTGTTGAGCTGAAGTTAATGTGGTTATATTTTGCACCAAAAAGTGGCTTATGGAATGCCTGATACACAGTGTAAGGATAGGAACATGGGAATGTCCATGCTGGATTAGACCTGATAATGGCCTGTGCCAGATGCTTCAGAGGAAAGTGTAAGAACCTTGCAATTAGCAGAAGTAGATTAATCTCCTCCCTACTTTAGGACTCACCCTGATCTCTACTGGTTACTTTGGTTTAAGCCCTGAATCACAAGATTTAATATTCAGTACACAAAGTTTATTATAATGATAGCAACTTCAGGTATTCTTGGAATCCATGTCCAATCTCTTTTTGAATCTAAGTTCTTGGTCTCAATGACTTTTTGTGCCAGTGAGTACCACACTTTGTGTGAAAAATATTTCCTTTGGTCAATTTTGAATTTCTCATCTTCTAACTTCATTGAATGTCCCCTGAGTCTTACATTAGGAGACAGGGAAGTTCTCTTCTCCTTATCTGCCTTGTCTAGACTGTTCATTATTTTATCTACTTTTATAAAATCTCATATTCATCTCCTCTCTAAAGTAAAGAGTCTGTTGCACTGAATAGCTTTTCTCTTCATTCATTAAGAATGGTTAGTGCTCTCCACTTCTGGAATTCAGAGGTGAGCCAGGGTTATTGCTGAAGACTCCAGGTTTAAGCTCTGCCTTTCAGCTCAGGCCACCATGAAATTTTCTCTGCTTGGCTGTAGAACAAGTTGGTGGTACAGTTTTTCTCAGTCAGTTGGTTTTGACTCCTTTATTTCCATGCAGTTGCAACTTAGTCTTCTTCCTTCTCCTTCTGTGGGTTGGATGACTATCAGCATGGTGGTTTCAACCATCTGGATCAGCTGCTGCAGCACCTCCCTGCTAGAGTAGTCTGTCCCCAGTAAGTCATGGCAGAGCTGTCAGACAAACACCTGGCTAAATCTAAGAGGTGTCCTGTACTGGAGGCATTACATTTACAGGCTTCCTTTTCCCAGCCAGCCATAACACTGCTATGTTATGGGTCTCAGAGTTTGACTGGCAACTGGCATATCGGGTCCGCACTTGGCCTCAAATATTTATGACTCAGGTGCAGAAAAGCTTGGTCAGGAGCTTCTGAACTTTTTGGGGAGAGAGTCTAAGGATGAAGAGGAATTTGTCTGGTTAGCTCTGAGGTTAGTCCTGCAACAGACCCGTTCTGGAGGAGAAGAATCCCCTGGAAAAAATCTGAAGTCCTCCTCAGATACTGAAGTGTGTGTCCTCGTCTCCAGGGGCAAAGAAGCAGGGCTCCTGTATAGCTCCTCTTCCTCCCACCGTGAATCAGGAGATTCTCATGATACTCACAGATAAGTCCTGCAAACCCCAGAGACTCCAGGTCCCCAAAAGTCAAGAGCAACTTCCCCCTTCACAAAGTGGTGATTAAGAATTGGTAATGAGCAAGTGGTTTGCAAATCAGGGATTAAACCCCTTCTCCTTTGTCTTCTGCCCCCAAGGGAATATTTGCTAGGGTTTGTCTCCTACACAGAGGCTTCTGCAGTGCTCCGTATCATCTGTGCTACTTCTCCCCCACCCTGCAGCATATCTGGGCATGCAGAGAAGCATGTCCCTTCTGTGCAGACCTGCCTCAGGTGCAATTCCTATTAACTGCAGACTTTCTAGGTTTCAGCTCAAGGACCTTCCAGGGAAAGGGGTTCAGATTTGAGGCCACAGCAGTATGGGAATTGGGCCTTCTAATGATCAGTTTTTCCCCTGCTCTGCCAGAGAAAGGGAGCACTCCAAAAGGTGGGAAATGGTCGGTCTGTCTCTCTCCATCTCTCCCATGCTTCACAGGCTGGCTCCACTGTAAAGCCTTAACACATCAGGCCATCTGTGACCAGAACAGGAGTACATGAGCAGCACCATCATGGGATTGCAGATCATGAAAATGATCCTGATTTACTGAGTAAAGCCCTGAGTGGTACTAGCTTGCTGCTACAGTACTTGGGTGCTAGCCAATGCAGGGGAGCAAGCAGGCAGTCTTTCAGTCTCCAGGGGTATCTAGCTAGCTACTACCACTATCTGTGTGCCTGTACCCTATCCGATGTGTACCCTATCCATGCCAGGATGAAGTGTACTATCTCCCCCAGTACAACGGCTAGAGGAGGAAGTACTACACATGCATACTCCAGGATAGCCCCGGGGAAGAAAAAAACCAACAAACCCTTCAGGACTTTTTTCCAGGAGAGGATGTGAGTGACTTGCAAGGAATTCATTAATATTAATAATGAGTTAATAATCTTCCTTTTGAAGCATTATTAGGTTCTTGGTTTCCTGTTGATTCCTTTTTTTGAGGGCATCTCAAGAGCCATATGGGGTCATCTGTTTTAAACCAAATGTTAAACTGAAAGGTTTATGTAAAAATAAAGATATTTTTTAAGTTTTGGGAGCCCAAGGTTGCTGCAAGCAATAGCTCCACCAATGAGAGGCATATCATACATTCATAAATGGGCTGCTTTTCAAAGACCCCATAAACCATAAGAAGGATGGCACATGGCACTACAATTTCAAAGCCTGAGCTATAGCCATTCAGACCAGAGGTTTTTTATAGTTAGTAAGGAAGGCCTACTTTGTGGCAAATGAGTGATTTGTCATCCAGAAGTATGGTCCTTCTTTGGAGAGACACAGCTCAGGTTCTGTCTTGATATAATTGGTGAGGAATGGATTCTAGCTTAGTGGCTAGAAGTAAGCCATGTTATACTCGTTAACGGCCATTGTTCATCTTAAAGATATCTCATGCATCCAAACTTACTGCTGAGGTGCTATTGTGGAAGAATTGGAGACATTAGTAGCTGAGAGGCCTCAACCCTCATTATCAAAGCTAGCATAGCAAGTTGTTTGCGACAAACACCAAGGATATTCAAGAAGAGATGATTACCTAGGCAGAGGACAAAATTTGGAGCAGAAACTTCCAAGGAAACTTAAATAAATTTTAGGGTTGTCAAGCAATTAAAAAAATTAATCGTGCAATTAAACAATAAGAGTACCATTTATTTAAATATTTTTGGATATTTTGTACTTTTTCAAGTATATTGATTTCATTTACAACACTGGATACGAAGTGTACAGTGCTCCTTTTATTTTTGATTACAAGTGTTTGCACTGGAAAAAGACAAAAGAAATAGTATTTTTCAATTCACCTAATACAAGTACTGTAATCGTGAAAGTTGAACTTACAAATATAGAATTATGTACAGGAATACTACATTAAAAAATAAAACAATGTACAATTTTAGAGCTTGCAAGTCTACTCAGTCCTACTTCTTGTTCAGCCAATCGCTCAGAGGAACAAGTTTGTTTACATTTGCAGGAAAGAGTGCTTCTTGATTCTTGTTGGGCACCTGAAAGTGAGAACGGGTTTTCTCATGACACTGTTGTAGCCGGTGTTGCAAGGTATTTACGTGCCAGATGTGCATGCTTCAACCACCATTCCAGGGAACATGTGTCCATGTTGATGACGGGTTCTGCTCGAAAACCATCCAAAGCAGTGCAAACCGACACACGTTCATTTTCAGATGCCACCAGCAGAAGGTTGATTTTCTTTTTTGGTGGTGTGGGTTCTGTAGTTTCCATATCAGTGTTGCTTTTTGAAGACTTCTGAAAGCATGCTCCCTACTTCATCCCTCTCAGATTTTGGAAGGCACTTCAGATTCTTAAATCTTGGGTCGAATGCTGTATTTATCTTTAGAAATCTCACATTGGTGCCTTCTTTACGTTTTGTGAAATCTTCAGTGAAAGTGTTCTTAAAATGAGCAACATGTGCTGGGTCATCAGAGGCTGCTATAACATGAAATATATGGCAGAATGTGGGTAAAACAAAGCAGGGGACATACAATTCTCCCTCAAGGAGTTCAGTCATAAATTTAATTAATGCATTATTTTTTAATGAGCATCAGCATGGAAACATGTCCTCTGGAACAATGGCCGAAGCATGAAGGGGCATATGAATGTTTAGCATATCTAGCATGTAAATACCTTGCAGTGCTGGCTACAAAAGTGCCATGCAAATACCTGTTCTCACTTTCTGGCGACATTGCAAATAAGAATAGGGCAGCATTATCTCCTCCTGTAAACGTAAATAAACTTGTTTGTCTTAGTCCAACTTCTTGTTCAGCCAATTGCTGAGTGGACTTGTAGCCTCTGAAGTTTTACATTGTTTTGTTTTTGAGTGCAGTTATGTAACCAAAAAAAATCTTCTTTTGTAAGTTGCACTTTCAGGACAAAAATATTTCACTACAGTACTTGTATGAGGTGAATTGAAAACTGTTTCTTCTGTTTATCATTTTTACAGTGCAAATATTTGTAATAAAAATATACTTTGATTTCAGTTACAGCACAGAATACAAGATATATATGAAAATGTAGAAACATCAAAAATATTTCAAATGTATGGTCTCTTGTTTAACAGTGTGATTAAAACTGCGATTAATCATGATTAATTTTTTTGAGTTAATCACGTGAGTTAACTGGGATTGATCAACAGCCCTAATACATTTTACTCTAACAAAATCCTGAGCGTTACATGGACAAAGAGTATTTGCGTATGAGAGCTCACAATTCCTGTACAAGACTTTTCCTTCTGATCAGCCTTTTGTAACCAGTGTCTTAAGTGGCTGGTAATAGTCACAGAAAGTTACAGGTCACATCTTTTATGCACCTGTGCTCATCCATAGATATAGTGTCAATCAGTACCGTGTCCAGAGAAACAGACCCACTCGTAACTGGACAGCTGCTGGAAAGGATTCATAGACACAAGCTCTTCAAATGAAGAGCCTTTGATCCCAGTGCAGATAATTGCTCACCAGAGGTCAAAACAGATATGACTATGGCTATATTTTTACAATAATGGTTAATATTTGCAAAGATCTAAAACTTAATTGCGTCAATCATTTCTTGAGGTTTCATCAGTAGACACTTATCCCCAGTGTCTGGGATTGCTGGTGCCATGCATCAGCTTCATCTCCTGAATGGGTTTCTCAAAATACACCTGCTGAAATTCCTTCGGAGGACATAGAATTGTGCGTTTTGATGTAATGTAAAATTAGGTGGTATTCTCAGATCACATCCGAATGCCTCTTTTTGGGCAGGTAAGTACAAACAACATGCCGAAAACCAACTATAGATCCTTGCATACTCAAGTGCCAAATGTAATGTCAATGACAAATTGGAGAAATCTCTGGATTGCTTTCTAATTGCAAGTTTTGGAATTAGTTCCCATACCAATATAAGAACCACACTGATTTTTCTCATGAATTAACCTAAAACAATATGTCTGTCTCCATTTAGAGAAAAAATTCAATTTATATTCTGGTCATTTAACAGACTACCAGGTTGCGTTGAATTCTGAGAAGCTGCTAACGGAAGGAACGTTACCAGGTAAGAAGTTTCTCATTCTGTTGCACAGCTTCTTTTCTCATTCAGTACTAATGGGAATGAGCAGTGAATCGAGTATGTGTAGGAGAGGGAGGGATGAGCAGAGTTTATTATAGTAGAAACATAGGCAGGAATGGAAGTTCCCCCACGTAAAGCAAGAGCTTTATAAAATAAATAGTAACAGGGAACCTACCATCCAGTAACATCTTTCTAACAAAGTATGCCATTGCAGTTTCCCAGATACTACTATCATGCCAATTAGCGCAGGATTTTCATTTCTTGCCTACAGCAACTTTGAGGGCTTAAGGTCTTGGTGTTGTTGATAAAATAATGTAGATATATCAAATGTATGTACTCCATTTGCCTGGAATCTTTCTTTGAAGCTCTAGAATCATCTTTTTATATCCACTAGCCCTTTCTGTTCAAGTTTAGTTCCTTTTTCTACAATCTGTGGGAAATAGTTCTACCATGGTTTTGTTTGAAGCTTTTTGTGGCATAAATAGGCATTTCTAGAGCTCCAAAGAAAGATTCCAGGCAAATGGAGTACATACATTTGATATATCTATGGTGTGTATATATATGGTAGGTTCCCTGTTACTATTTATTTTATAAAGCTCTTGCTTTATGTGGGGGAACTTCTACTGTAATAAACTCTGCTCATCCCTCCCTCTCCCACACATACTCGATTCACTGCTCATTCCCATTAGTACTGAATGAGAAGAGAAGCTGTGCAACAGAATGAGAAACTTCTTACCTGGTAACGTTCCTTCCGTCAGCAGCTTCTCAGAATTCAACCCAACCTGGTAGTCTGTTAAATGACCAGAATATAAATTTGAATTTTTTCTCTAAATGGAGACTGAGACATATTGTCTTAGGTTAATTTAATACATCACATCAAGTATTCTTAATACGTAATAATTGGTTGCTGGAGTGTTTCTACAGCTGTGGAAGAACTCTTCTGGTGGCCTGAGCTGGAGGACAGAGCTTAACCCTGTAGCCTCCAGCAACGTTGGACTGCCTCCAAATTCCGTGGGTCAGCTCTCTCACTTTAAAATGAAATCACCAAAAAGCTTGGTAGAAAGTTATAAATTAATGGAAAGAGTTAGATAACTAAAGGAAACAGCTTCTGTGCTTAGAGATAATTGCAGTGTAAGTATGCAATAGAAGTAACTCTAAGTGTTTTTTGTATGTTGTTACCTCTAAGACTTCTGTTGCCCCTCTGGAGGAGAGCAGAAAGGAGAAAAAGTCAGCTTTAAAACAGCCCTCTCGTCATAGACTTTAAGGTTAGAAGGGACCATTATGATCATCTAGTCTGACCTCCCTCATTCCAGTTCCTTCTAAAAACCCATATTTTCTATTTCCTGGGAATTAGTTGATTTTATACAAGGACTGTTTTTTTTAAAGAGTTTTCATTAATGGAGTCATCAATAATGGACGCATCATAAACTGAATAACAGTGATTTTATTACTGGAACCATCTAAAATTAGACTTGTATCAGTTTAGGACCGGGATTATATATTTTGTCCTTTTAAAAAAATATCTAATACACTCTGTTACTTACACATAGTAGCTGAGAATGAAGTGAGGAAGAGCCTACAGTGAGATGAAAAATATAAAACATTACTTTTAAGTACTTGCATACTATTCTATTAGATATATTTATGTAACTCTAATGTTTGCAGCTAGAAATTGTATTGAAAAGTGAGAATTGTAAAATGTGGGTATTCTGACCTGGACAATGGAAAATGTGACACCTTCCGGAGCTAGTGTGTCATAAGATAGTCTTCTTGCCTGTAACTTTAATTTATGTATTATATCTGAGTTGAAACCTGCATATCAAATTAGAAGAAAAAGTGGTAAGCTGTAACTCTCATGCAGTATTGTCTATCTTAAGTACTTGTATGACCCCCCTCATTGAAGTATCTGAGTGCCTCATAATCTTTAATGTATTTATTCTTGGAATTCTTGCTAAACCCTGATAGGGAGGCAAGTACTGTTATCCCCATTTTACAGATGGGGAACAGAAGCACAGAGAAGTTGAATGATTTGCTTAAGTGCTCAGGAAGTTTGTTGGCAGAGCACTGCACTGCTTATGACCGACTAACTTCAAGTCAAGTCCCCAGCTAGGATTCAATGCAATGGTGTAGAGGTTTTCCTTCAGAGGATAACTTTAACAGGAGTAACACTATCCCTGATGAAAGTACGTGACATTCCCTCTGCACATAGCCTACAAAGAAGTGATTCCTAAATTGAAAAATTTAAAATATTTTAATCCTAATGACCTCAGACCCTCATCAGAAGAGAGGAGTAGAGGACCTCAAATACTGGAGGATTGAGAAATAAATCAGATTATATGGTAAAGAACTGCCTATTCAGAAACCTTAGAGGGTGGACAGAAGTGTTTCCATGAGTTATAATGACTAGTTTCAAGTTTTCCTGTTTTATTTCTTTCTTGATGTTGTAACAAAGGTTCTCTCTGTAAGTGGATCTTCAGGGGACCATAACTCTGAAGAATGGGACTCACGTGGACAGGAAAACTTGCACACCTGGTTTCAGTCACCATTAGCAGGTGGCGAAGCCAGGTGACACTGTTTTCTACTTCTGAGTGCTCAGTTTTTTAGGAACTGGAGGAGAGTTTTGGAAGTGCTTGTATTTTTTTTTTATTTTTGGGTAACTGACTCTGAGCGTTGAAGATAATCTATTAAAGACTAATTATAGTCAGTGCAATGAATTTGTGAGATCCGAGGTAAAGCAAATGGAAGTATTCTGTTGTACCGATAATGCAGCTGTACCCCAGACTTCTCATTCAAGCTGTTCAGACTTTGAGAATAATGGAACAAGGAATTTTCAAAACACACAGTTTATAGAAAAAGAGCAGTGGAGGTTGCTGTGAATGTACTGAAAGTTTGACAAGATTGGTATTTACATTAATTCCTGTTCCCTGTCTAACTTTTTATATTAAATTCAGTTTCTTACCTCTCTACTGGCCCTGTGGAACTGATTTCAATGCTACCGAGGTTTAGTTTAATTTTATTTATTGTATAATTAATGATGTTAGGATGCCTAGTGCCTTGAATAGGCATCGTTGTTATTTAAATGTAAATAAATGAAATAGTTTAGTCATTTATAGATGTACCTATATTCCACAAAAATGTGGAGTTATCACTTCTAATATGTTAAAATATTTACATAACATTAGATCCTTAAACTAAGATATTAAAAAAAAAAAAGTAATTTGATAGGGAAAGTAATGCCACATTATTGAAAACTATCTAACTAGACACTTTAAATTTTCTTCCTTCTTTTGGAGTCATTACGCATTGTGCCCCATCTTTGTGCTTCAGGAAGCTGAAGGTTTGCTTAGCATATACTGAATGTCTGTGTTCTTTTAACTCCCTGTGCATACATTTTCTCTGCCCAGTGTTTTAATTGAGGTTAGACATTGCCTGGTGTTGACAGCTTGATTTTTCTGTTCATACTGAAGTATAGATTTAATAATAAGGTCAGAGTTCCAATTCAGTCTAAGTGTAAAACATTGCAAACTGCATTATAGAGCCATTTTATTCTTTACACCCTGGCACGTATTTTACTTTTAATCCATAAAGTATACCAAATCAGAAAGTAATGGGTACCTAAACAGTACTAAAAATAAAGTGCATATCTTGATGTGATTCTAGATGAAATACTCAGCTCACTGATTACTAAAAAGTATTATAATTATTTGCAATTTTAAAATGTCTTCAGCAATCCAAGGAATTTGGTATAGTAATTTTTAAAGATTAAAATAATGTAGTACTTTTAATATAAACTGAAGAAATTTGTGACTTTTTTTCCAAGGGTCTCCTGACAGCCGGAGTAGAATTTGAATCTCTCCCTGCAGCTCTTTCTCTACCTGCTGAATCTGGCCTCTACCCAGTGACCCTTGTTGGTGTTCCTCAGACTACTGGGCAGATCACTATCAATGGTAAGGATTATATCTTTTACTGTTTTCATCAGGAAAATAGGCACAAGTATCTTAAGGCATTGTGGATTTTTTTGATGTAGTAGTTAAATGAATATTTATATTTCCACAAAGTCAGTATTTAAGAAGAACTTACAAAATAATCATTCATCAAGAAGGTAGTTCTACATAGAATGAGAAAATAACCCATGCTTTTCAGAAATACGTGCCTTTTCTTTAGGTGTGTGTGTGTGTGCATTGCTGTTACTAAGTTAAAATGCTAAATCTGAGGGGAAGGAAGAAAGCTACGTAACTGAATAGTCTAACGTATTAGCAAACGAAGTCAAATTGCTATTGAAAAAATACTTTTAAAATGCTTCATGAGTGTGCACAACAAGTCTTGCAGTTGACATTATTAATGAACGAGACAAATTGGGTGAGGTAACAGTTTTTATTGGACCACTTTCTGTTGATAGAGAAAAGCTTTTGAGCCACACAGAACTCTTCTTCTGGTCTGGGAAAGGTACTCCAAAACCACAGGAAGAGCTCTGTGTGGCTCGGAAAGCTTGTCTTTCTCATCAACAGAAAATGGTCCAATAAAAAGTGTTACCTCGCCCACCTTGTCTCTTTAATATTCTTGAACGGACATGACTACAACTGCACTGCATATTGTTAATGAAAAATGTTCATGTAAAATAACAAAGATTTTGCAAGTTGCTTATACATGAAAGATTTAGTTAGTAATGTACACAGTCTATTGTAATGCAGAGTTCATTCAATTAATTAACCCAAACAGGGCTGTGTCAATAGTGATAAATGGGAATCAAATAAAAAAAATACATTTCTCTAAGTTAGGTAGGGTAAAGACTGACATTCCAACGCTGAGTTCTAGAAAACACATGCTTCTTGCAAAGTGAAGAGATTTGACAAGAATGAACCAATAGCGATACAGATTGTTCAGGACATTTAGAAATTCCTAGACAGAAATCTTTAGATTTTATACTATCATGGAAGAACAACCATACTAGTAAATAATAGAATTAAAGAAAAAAGTTCTTACTCCGAAGAGGCGCTATCTTTTCACTTTGATTCCCTTTTTAATATCCAGTATAATTTCAGTTATCCAGATTCACTTTATCTGAAAAATCTTGGTTATCTGAATCCACAGGATGACCCTCATTAACCTTGTTTGTTAATAGCACTTCCATTTTTCTGAATGCTCAATTATCTGAAACTTTTGGATGTCTCCCAGACCACTGGGCTGTACTTTTTCTCTCCTTTTATTTTCTTTATTATTTTCTTGTCCTCATAATTCTTTCTTTGCAAGATACTTCATTTTTAAACAGGTGGAACTGGTACATTAGGGATAATCCTAGCGTGCAGAAGTTCTTCTAGTGCTTGCTCATATCAATTCTAATTAGGTGTGCGCGCGCTGTGTGCATGTTCGTTGGAAGATTTTTACCCTAGCAACACTCAGTGGGTTGGCTGGGTCGCTCCCTAGAGTGGCGCTGCCATGGCGCCGGATATATACCCCTGCGACCCAACGGCCCTTCAGTTCCTTCTTGCTGCCTGTGTCGGTCGTTGGAACAGTGGAGCGCGGCTTAGCTGATCTCCACTTCCCTAGCTACTCGTAGTTCTCTCGTTATTCTTGTGTATATAGTTGAAATTTCTATAGTTGCAGTTAATTCCTATTGGTTTTTATAACATTGTTAGTGTATATAGTTAAGAGGGGTTCGGGGATTAGCCCCTTCCCCACACCCGGTGCCGGGGCCCATGCCTGGTTCACCGGGTTTCAAACCGTGCTCAGTCTGTCACAAGCTGATGCCAACGGGAGATCTCCACGACTCCTGCCTTAAGTGCCTCAGGGAATCCCACCTCGCTGATAAGTGCTGGATCTGCAAGGTTGTCAAGCAGAGGACGAAAAAGGAGCAGGACTTTCGTCTCAGAGAGCTCCTGATGAAGGCAGCTCTTATTCCTCCGCCCTCGGCACCAAGCTCTGGACAATCCACTGGCAGAAGCACTTCTTCGGTACCGGATTGCACCGGTACTGCTAAGGCCTCTCGGCACCGACCATCGCCGGCACCAGTGTCTGCTCTGCACGGTTCTCTCTCCCCGCAGGTGAAGAGACATAAGACTCCTGCTGCTTTCGTGCCACCTGCACCGCAGCCAGAGCACCCGGCTAGATCGGACTGCCCGGCACCTACACCTGCCGCAGCACTGACAGTGTTGGCACCGTCGATTCCGGTCCCACAAGGGCCGTTGAGTCTGGTACCTGAAAGCTCCCTGTTGAGAGCCGTGGTTGAGCTCACTACTCCCTCCACGCCAGAGACATTTTCCATGGCGAGGGAGCTGATCGTGATGACAGTCTGCCCTGCCTCAACCCCCGGCACTGCCGGTGCAGGTCATACAATGTGTAGGCAAGCCGGCCTTGATGAGACCACCCTCTGTCACCACTGCAGAATGGCACTGCTCATGATCGCGATCCTGCTGGCATTCTTGGTCCCGTTGCCGGTCCCGATGCCTATCACAGTCCTGGCACTGATCCCCTTCTTGGTACCGGTCACACTCGCAGCACCGATCAGCGTTCCGTTCGCTGGCCTGGTACTTTCAGCACCGATCCAGCTCCCAGCACCGCTCCAGGCACCGTGACTTTCGTAGCCACTCCAGATGCCGAGCTTCGAGATCCCGGTCGACTTCCCGGCACTGCTCTGGTTGTAGGTCCCAATCTCGTTCCCCGTACCGGTATGGCTCCCGGTACCGATTCCCGGTGCTGCACAGACCAAGATCAATCGTAGAAGGAGACTCTTCCCAGGGGGTTTCAGCCCCTCTTTGGCCATCCCGACATGCATCGGTGTCCTCTCATGCGGACAGTTCCTGTGCACAGGACAGTGACTCCAATGTGCCCACCAGAATCTTCCAGGAGACCCAGGCCCAAGATCAAGGCCCCCATCAGTGGTCATTCTGGATGGACACCTTGGGCGTACCACCAGGCCCAAGGGGTACCTCCGGTCCTATCTCGCTCTGCTTCATCGGAGCATCGGGTGCTGGAGGTGACTATCAGCCGCCCCTGTCCTACTGGTACGGAGGAAGTGCCTGTTGAGCCACCAGACTCCCAGATTCCACTGGAGCCAGAGGTCATCCAAGAGCAAGAGTCCACACAGGACCTGCTTGTCCCTGGCCTCTCCTGTTCCTCCTCTCCTGTTCCTCCTCTCCTGACGAGACGGTGGTGGGGACATCCTCCACGGGCCCTCCTCCAATTGACCTGAGGGCCCGTCAGGACCTCCTGTGAGATGTGTGGCACTGAATGTGAATATCCAGGTAAAGGAGGTACCGGAGATAGAGGACCCTGTGGTGGATATTCTGTCGGCTGATTTCCCCCAGAAGAGTGGCCTTACCATTCATCCGGACGATCTAGACCAATGCTGATACCATCTGGCAGTCTCCAGCCTCTATTCCACCCGCTGCCAGGGGAGTTGAGCGCAAGTACATGGTGCCCTCTAAGGGGTACGAGTACCTATACGTCCATCCTCCTCCCTTCTCCCTTGTTGTAAAGTCTGTCAATGAGAGGGAACGCCATGGCCAGCAAGCTCCGGCTCCAAAATCGAAGGAGGCTAGGCGTATGGACTTACTGGGCTGTAAGGTATACTCTGCAGGGGCCCTCCAACTCCGAGTGGCAAACCAGCAAGCCCTGCTTAGCCGCTATAACTACAACACCTGGGCGGCGGTGGGCAAGTTCACGGAGTTAGTCCCTCACGACTCGCGTCAAGAGTTGGCTGCCCTCTTGGAGGAGGGGAAGAAAGTGGCGAGGACTTCCCTCCAGGCCTCGCTGGATGCAGCAGACTCTGCAGCAGGACTCTGGCCTCGGGAGTTGCCATGAGACACATTTCATGGCTTCAAGTGTCAGGCCTCCCGCCAGAACTACAGAATACCCTACAGAACTTGCCCTTTGATGGTCGAGGCCAGTTTTTTGAAAAGACTGACCCTAAGCTGCAAAGCCTGAAGGACAACAGGGTCATTATGTGCTCTCTCGGCATGCACGTGCTGGTGACTCAACGCTGGCCTTTCCACCCCCAGCCTCACCGCCCTTTCCCTCTGCCTAGACAGAGGCAGGACTTTGGCAGAAGGCGTGGTCGAGCCTGTTGTAGACCGCAGTCAGGACCCCAAGGGGGCCATAACACTGCTCTACAGCCAAAATGCTTCTGAAATAAATGTAGTCCAACTTTAGTAATTCTGGGTCACTGAGAACGAAAATGATGCTTAAAATTGTTGATTGGCTCTAGTTTTCAAGATACGCTATTGGGTCAGTATATGCGACCCTTGACTTGGGAATGGCAGAGGATAAGTGAGTTATAAAGGGAAGGGATCTCAATTTAAACCAGAAATGACTAAAATACATCTTTGACTGGATCTATGAATAAATCTGACTGGGTTTGGACAGTACTTGCTTTTTAGGCAAAACAATGAATGATGCAATCTGAAGCTGGTATTGCATCATACATGATAAGAATTGCATCATGTTATTCCTAGAAGTCATGGATGATGCAATCATAACGAAGCGTACATCACTTTGCTGAACAGATTGCCCTATATCAGCTCTAGAAATCATACAGTGTGGTGCTCTCTTATTTGTCAGTGTTTGATTTTGCAAAGGGACACATTTCTGTTTAGCCAAGTAAGCAGAGATGCCTCATACTTGTGTGAACAGTGCAGATAACTTCTGCTATGTTTGTGGTGAAGTGACTTTTGCATCACAAAAGCTCAGTATAACCACTATAGTGAAGAAAGCCTATCACCTTTATTTCGGCTGCAAAATTGGAGATCAGGACAAGAGGTGGGCCCCACGCATATGCTGCAACACTTGTGCAACAAATCTTCACCAGTGGTTGAACAGGAATAGGAAATCTATGCCTTTTGCAGTGCCAATGATTTGGAGAGAGAGCCAACAGATCATAGCAGTAATTGTTACTTCTGCATGGTGCCTCCAGTTGGGAAAGGTGTGTCAAAGAAGAAAAAGTGGACTGTGCATTATCCAAACATTCCATTAGCTATATGCCCAGTACCCCACGGAGAAGGATTGCTGGTTCCTGATGCACCAGATTCATTCTCACTTGAGTCAGACGAGGAAGAGGATGAAACTTCTGCTCCTGAACCATCAATGTCACAGGACCCAACTTTTCTCCCATCCTCCTCCTCTGAACCACACCTCATAACACAAGGTGAACTGAATGACCTTGTCAGGGATTTGGAACTACCCAAGAGTAAGGCAGAGCTGTTGAGCTCCAGACTACAGCAGTGGAATCTCCTGGCAGGCTATCAGGGCAAACGGAGCCCATCAATGCTTGCAGACTATTGCTGGACAGTGACGAGATGCTCCATTTAATGAATACAAGAGACAAGCCAAGAAGTGCCAAGTAGACACTGAATAGGACTAAACTATATACACAATAGTTTTTTGCCTTTTGTTTCATAATCAATTTTATTTACATAACCCTTTTGCTGATTGTTAAAGTGTTACATAAACAGGACAGGTGAAATATTATCATGTAAAGCAACCATAAAAACATGAAAAGACCTAGGTTTACGATTTATGATTAAAACTATATCTACACAATCTACATAGACATAAAATGTGTAAACTTAAATATCTTAGAAACAGTAGCCAATCAGTTGTTTTAATTGTTATGTTTGAATTCAGCACATCAAAATACATAATAAATATCACATTTTTATCTCTGAAGCAGATGACTTCTGAAAAATTGTAGACCAGTGTAATCTGGGCCCCTCCAAGCCACCTACTGGGCCAGAGCCAAACTTTTGAAGGTGCGCCCGAGGACAGCGTACCAGTTACTTTCCAGGATCCTTTCCCTCCCTTTTACAACCGCCTCTCCTTTTTCCTCACTGCGTGGTCCCAACTAACTTCAGATTGTTGGGTCCTACGCATGGTGGAACTTGGGTACCACCTCCAGTTTATTTTGCCCCCCCCTTCCACCCCCCATCCTCGTCCCTCTTCAGGGACTCCTCTTACGAGGAACTCCTCTTACAAGAGGTACAGACCTCCTTGCCATGGGAGCCATAGAAGAGGTGCCAAAGGATGAAAGGGGCAAGAGGTTCTACTCCCGCTGTTTCCTAATCCCCAAGGCGAAGGGAGGTCTCGGACCTATCCTAGACCTGCGAGAACTCAACAAGTTCATGATAAAGTTGAAGTTCTGCATGATATCCCTGGTGACCATCATCCCATCCTTGGATCCCGGAGACTGGTATGCCCCCCTCGATATGAAGGATGCACATTTTCACATCGCCATCTATCCTCCACACAGACGGTACCTCCGGTTTATAGCCAACCGTCAACATTTCCAGTTTACGGTCCTTTTGTTCGGCCTCTCTACAGCCCCAAGAGTATTCACAAAGTGCATGGCTGTAGTCGCCGCCTCCATCCGCTGCCGTCGGATACACGTTTTTCCATATCTCGACGATTGGCTCATTCAAGGGACCTTGGAGGCACAAGTCACCCATTTTGTGGACATCGTCAAGGACCTATTCATGAGTCTAGACATGATGATCAATACAGAGAAATCCACTCTGGTTCCCACACAGAGGATAGACTTCATTGGGGCCATCCTGGACTCCAATCTCGCCAGAGCCTGCTTACCACAGCCTCGGTTTCAGGCAATGGTAACAATTATCTGAGGCCTACAGAACTTCCCGACAACTTCGGCTTGCACTTGTCTTGGTCTCCTGGATCACATGACTGCCTGCATGTTCGTGACCAAACATGCCAGGCTACGCCTCCGTCCCCTCCAATCTTGGCTCACCTCGGTATACCACGGGGAAAGAGACACCATAGACATGATAGTCACGATTCCCCTGAGCATCCTAGGCTCCCTTGACTGCTGGTTGACTCCCTCCCTGGTGTGTGCAGGGATGCCGTTCCATCCACCTCAGCCTTCTATGTCCCTGACAACGGACGCATCATCTCTCGGCTGGGGTGCTCACCTCGGCCATCTTCGCACTCGAGGCCTTTGGTCATCTCAGGAGCTGGCCTTGCACATCAATGTCCGAGAGCTGAGAGCAGTCCACCTTGAATGCCAGGCATTTCAACAGCATTTGCAAGGCTGTTGTGTCTCAGTGTTCACAGACAACACAATGGCCGTGTATTACATAAACAAACAGGGAGGGACACGGTCCTCCCCCCTCTGTCAGGAAGCCATCCAGCTTTAGGACTTCTGTATAGCCCACTCGATAGACCTGGTAGCGTTTTTTCTCCCAGGGGTTCAGAACGCTCTGGCGGATTGACTCAGCAGATCCTTCTTGTCTCACGAGTGGTCGATTCGTCTGGACATTATTCATTCTGTTTTCTGGAAGTGGGGCTTTCCCCGTGTAGACCTCTTCGTTTCCCGCGCGAACAGGAAATGCCAGATGTTCTGCTCCTTCCAAGGCCTCTCCCCGGGCTCGATCTCGGACGCTTTTTTGATGCCGTGGACGAGCCAACTGGTTTACGCCTGTTCACAGGGTCCTGATAAAGCTCCGCAGGGGCAGAGCTCACTTGATCATGATCGCTCCAGTGTAGCCCAGGCAGCACGGGTAACCATGCTTCTCGACCTGTCCATAGCCAGCCCAATTACCCTGCCTCTTTGCCCAGACCTCATAACTCAGGACCATGGCAGACTTCACCACCCAGACCTGCAGTCCCTTCACCTCACGGCATGGCTGCTGCATGGTTAAGCCAGTCTGAGTTACGTTGCTGCCTCAGTTCAACAAGTACTCCTGGGTAGCAGGAAACCTTCCACTTGGTCAATGTATCTGACCAAGTGGAAGAGTTTCTCCTGCTGGTGCGAAACACATAATGTTACTCCCACCGAGGTCTTGATCCCCACCATCTTGGACTACCTCTGGTCTCTCAAACAGGGCCTAGCAGTATCTTCATTGAGGGTGCACTTGGCTGCCATCTCTACCTTCCACCCAGCAGAAAGTGGCCGCTCCATGTTCTCACACCATATGGTTTCTAGGTTCCTCAAGGGCTTGGACCGCCTATACCCCCAAGTATGCCGTCCCGCCCCAACCTAGGACATCAACCTGGTTCTAACTAGACTTATGTCTGCCCCTTTCGAGCCGTTAGCAATCTGCTCGCTACTATGTGTATTCTGGAAGATGGCTTTCCTTGTAGCCATTACATCGGCCAGATGAGTCTCCGAGCTTAGGGCTCTTAAGGTGGACCCACCCTATACTGTGTTTCACAAGGACAAGGTGCAGTTGCGACCACACCCGGCTTTCCTCCCTTAAGTGGTATCGGCCTTTCGTATCAACCAGGATATCTTCCTTCTGGTCTTCTTCCCGAAGCCACACTCATCACGACGGGAACAACAAATGCACTCCCTAGACGTCCGTAGAGCGCTCGCATTTTATATCGAGGGGACAAAACCCTTTTGTAAAACGCCCCAACTCTTCATTGCGGTGGCAGCCCGAATGAAGGGCCTACCTGTCTCCTCCCGAAGGATCTCATCTTGGGTGACGGCGTGCATCCGTACTTGTTATGACTTGGCTCATGTTCCCTTGAGCCACCTCACCGCACATTCTACCAGAGCTCAGACTTCATCTGCCGCCTTCCTGGCTCATGTACCCATCCAGGAGATATGTCGCACAGCTACTTGGTCCTCAGTCCACATCTTTGCCTCACATTATGCTCTGGTTCAACAGTCCAGAGATGATGCGGCATTTGGATCAGCAGTTGTACATTCTGCGACATCTCACTCTGACCCCACCGCCTAGGTAAGGCTTGGGAATCGCCTAATTGGAATCGATATGAGCAAGCACTTGAAGAAAAGGTGGTTACCCACCTTTGTAACTGTTGTTCTTCGAGATGTGTTGCTCATATCCATTCCAAACCCGCCCTCCTTCCCCTCTGTCGGAGTAGCTGGCAATAAGGAACTGAAGGGCCATTGGGTCGGCAGGCATATGCGGCACCACTCTAGGGGGCAACCCAGCCGACCCACGGAGTGTTGCTAGGGTAAAAATCTTCCGACAAACGTGCATGCGGCGCACACACACCTAATTGGAATGGATATGAGCAACACATCTCGAAGAACAACAGTTACAAAGGTGAGTAACCGTCTTTTCAGCCCAGACGGAACTAGGCAGGGAGCTACTGCCCAGCCCCCACTGGCCCCAAGGGCAAGAAATATCAAGCGCCTTAAGTATCAAAAGCCCTTACATGTATCCCTCAAACAGTGTCTCCCTGTACTGAGGAAATGTTCCCCTTGCGCCAATTCCCAGGCGTTGGTGCTTTGGGTCAGGAGACTTTGGTGTCTGTGCATACACTTTGGTCTCCCACGGAATTGTATAATTTAATTAAATTTTTTCCAAAAACAAAAGACCCTGTTAAATTTCAAGAAGTTCTGGTCTCCCATGTTTAAGAAGGATGAATTCAAACGAACAGGTTCAGAGACGGGCTACTAGAATGATCCAAGGAATGGAAAACCTGTCTTATGAAAAGAGACTCAGAGCTTGGCTCGTTTAGCCTAACGAAAAGAAGGTTGAGGGGGGATGTGATTGCTCTTTATAAATATATCAGAGGGATTAATATCAGGGAGGGAGAGGAATAATTTAAGCTTAGTACCAATGTGGACACAAGAATAAATGAATATAAACTGGATACTAGGAAGTTTAGACTTGAAGTTAGGCGAAGGTTTCTAACCATTAGAGGAGTGGAGTTCTGGAACAGCCTTCCAAGGGGAGTAGTGGTGGCAAAAGACATATCTGGCTTTAAGACTAAGCTTGATAAGTTTATGGAGGGTATGATATGATGGGATAACCTAATTTTGGCAATTAATTTAGCAATTGATCTTTGATTATCAGCAGATAAGTATGCCCAGTAGTCTGTGATGGGATGTTAGATGGGTTGGGATCTGAGTTACTATAGAGAATTCTTTCCTGGGTGCTGGCTGGTGAGTCTTGCCCACATGCTCAGGGTTTAACTGATCGGCGTATTTGGGGTTGGGAAGGAATTTTCCTCCAGGGGAGATTGGCAGAGGCCTTGGAGGTTTTTCGCCTTCCTCTGCAGCATGGGGCACGGGTCACTTGCTGGAGGATTCTCTGCAGCATGAGGTCTTCAAACCAAAATTTGAGATCTTCAGTAACTCAGACATAGGTTCGGGGTTTTTATAGAAGTGGGTGGGTGAGATTCTGTGGCCTGCATTGTGCAGGAGGTCAGACTAGATGATCATAGTGGTCCCTTCTGATCTTAAAGTCTGAGTCTGTGAGAAAACTGAACAGTTCAAAAGTGTTTCTGCCAAATTGTGGGATAAACCACTTGGTTATTTTATTACCAGAATATAGAAAATTAATTGCCATTATGTGACCTATAGCTGTTCTTGGTCCTCTTTTTATATACAGTATTCACATCAGAATATTTAATGAGGCAGTGGTAATTCCATGTGGCTAAGATAAATTAACATATATTACAAACATTTTGTCTGCTTTTGTTTATTTTTAGGGAACATTGCCAAACCTATTCTGCAAAAATTCTTGTAGTTTTGTTTTCTTATCCTGCAACTGTCTTCACAAAAATTACTTTCCAGTAAAAGAAAACAGTAGCGAATTGTCCTTACGTTCTCATTTATCATTCATACCTTTTTTGACACTTTTTTGTTTAACACTAGAGTTTTCTTGCAAGTTTAGCTTGTATAGATTGATTCCTCGCCAAATAGTATTGAGGTAACTGCTTATAAAATTGAAATGAAACTTGTTTCTTCAGCAACTGCAAATCTTCAATAATGCATAATTAAATATCAGTTAAGGGCATGAACATGAGGCGTTATCTTTTTCACTTTTTTCATTTGGTGGGCTAAAGGATTTTTTCTTTTACTGTTGGATACTATTGAGAACTGATCCTGCATTTCTTGTACACCCAAAACACCCACAGGTATTAATCCTGATTGTGCACCCAAAACTTGAGTTATGTGACAATGGTGTTAAAAATGCTGGTTTGTCTACACCTGTACTCCTAGCATTGCTAGAATATAAGGTCCCAGAATATCAGTTCATGACTACATTTTTTAAAAACGCATGAAAATTGTGGACTCTTACATTCATAAGACAAAAGTATAGGGGTAAATGCGTAACCTTCATCTGTACAATGTGATACATTATACTTATATAGAGTCTTTCTTGGAAGGATTTGAAAATGCTTTTCAAAGTTTCTCTGTTACCACCTCTGTAAGATATTTTCATAGGAGAGGTTGTGATTTGCAAATCTGGTCACTAGCAGGGTGTACAAAAATCAGTGATAAAATAAATAAAAAATTAAATTAAAACTTTTTAAATTTGCAAAGAAAACCTATTTAAAATTAAATTTGAAAGTATAATAACCTAATTTAAGGCTTAATCCTATTAAAATCATTTAAAGTAAATAAAAATATGCTGTATATCTTTGGTGCTGAAATTTAAAAGAGAGTCAAATCAGTGAGCTGATAGAGGTCACTGGATAAGGACCTGGAACCAGAGTTGTTTGAAGTACTTCTGATGGCAATAGCCTCTTCTGCAGGCACAGAGAGATTGTTCTTCTTTTCAGTTTGTTCAGCTAGTTCAGTTCAATGACTAGTTACTTCAAAGTTAAGAAACCAATTGAGAGTTGAGAAAACAGAGATGTTAGTTTTCCTGTTGCAATCTATAAGTAAAACCTAGATGAGAGAAGATGAGATCTGCTAGTTCTAAAATCTTGAAGGACATGGTGTGACCGGAAAGAATCTGTTCAATTTACTAACTTTGAAAAAATCAGTTTTAAATGCAAAAAGTGTTTTGATATACAGTATTATCTTATGTACCTAGCACATTTTCAGGTAGATTTATTTAAAAAAAATTAAAATGCTATTTTTGTGCATTTTTAATAGAACTCTAATTTTCATCCAAATAGAGCTTGACATGAGTCACATAGCTGTAAATTAACATGTTCTAATGATGATCAACCAGTAAGGGTCAACCTTTTTTTAGGAAAATAATTAAACCACAAATACAAAACAAGATTGAAATTAGTGATTTTAAATCAAGGTTTCCTGCTGGCTGATTTCAATCATCATTAAAATTGGTCATTTACATCACTTTGATTTAAATCAATCCACCCTGGTCACTAAATTTTTGTAGTTAATCTCATTATGAAGCAAATAGTTTCAGGACAAATTGGCTCTCTTCTCCCTTGAAATAGGCTATCATACGTCAGTCTTTGGAGTCTTCAGTGATTGTCTTCTGGATAACCTGCCAGGATTAAAGACAAATGGCTGCGCAGTAGAAGTCATTCCAGCTTTGCCAAGGCTGCAGATCAGTACCTCTCTACCAAGGTAAGAAATTGAATTAGGTACAGATTTCATTTTTGGTAAACTAGAAAATGTTGTATTGGTTATAATAATGTTTCTGGCTATACAGATTCACTTTTTATAACATGGGTATGTGATCACTGTATTTATAATACAATATAGTCTCTAATTTAGTGAAGTAAGACATGTACATTAAAATCTAAGCGGCTTGAAACTGGGTTTGTGCCCTTATTTGCTCTTTGGGTAATAGGGATAGCTCAATGGTTTGAGCATTGGCCTGCTAAATCCAATCCTTGAGGGGGCAATTTGGGGCAAAAGTCTGTCTGAGAATTGGTCCTGTTTTGAGCAGGGGGTTGGACTAGATGACCTCCTGAGGTCCTTTCCAACCCTGATATTCTATGATACTATGATAAAACTGAAAAAAAAAAATTGTCTGAATTTTTCACTTTTTTTTTTTTAAACCCTAGAAATATTAGGAATGTCAAGTCTGATCTTCCTTGATTTTACTAGTTGACATAGTGTGGTCTCAGAGTATATACTCTGAGATGTCATACTTGAATTGAAGAGGAGTGATGTTGAGTCTTTAACAAGTTTCTACCAAGTTTTCATTGGCACTAGTGTTAAATAGGTAACTGTATTACAATATTTTGAGTTTGGACCAGGGTATTCCTATAATTCCTTTGTTTCATTAACTTCAGAGAAGGAGTCTCATTTCATTCTGACGATCTAGTCAAGCAAAATCTTCAGTATTAAATTGTATATATTGTTTTTTTCACCAAGCTGTATGTTGGGCTCACTGTGAGCACTCATTAAAATGTTACGTTAAATGTTGCTTCTAATTAATGATTTTATTGTAAATGGTTTTATTTTGTGTCTGTGTCCAGGAAAATGTATGAATTTAATCTCCCAGGCTCATTTTAAGGTGTTAGGAAGGTTTCCTTTGAGGATGAGGACTGAGCTCAGATTTGGAAAGATGATTTTGTGAAAATTGTTCGCTCATAGGTAATTTTGTGTTCAATCATTTTTCTGTATGAGTTTATTTGAGAGCGTAGTGATTGTCTGTCCAGTTTCATCCACGTAGAAGTGCCATTTAGTGCACTGGATGCGGTACATTGCATGTGTAGGATCTTGAAAGGTTTGTTGTGAGTGGGTATTGATCATCATAGCAGGGAGGAGATATGTCTTCAGGTTTTGTATCTATTGTTCAGGCAGGGTCTGGTACCACTTTGACTTGGTCTGTCCTGGTCTGTGGGGAGTTAGTTTCTGATGATGAGCTTGGAGAGGTTGGGAGTTGTTTGAAGCCCGGAAGAGGGGGTTCAGGAAAGACTTCATGGGAGCCACTTCCCGAAAGAAATATGGATTGTAATTGTTTAATGATACCCTGGATCATTAGACAATTTAATGCTAGACACTAAAAATCATTGTCTTAAAAAGATTCTGGGTGTATGGTCTGTTACTATACTCTGTAACCGACAAAGCCTCCCCCCCCCTTTTTTTTTCCTTCTATGACTTAGGATTGTGAACAGGCCACATCACCTTGAATGGTCCCTTAGAATATGTGTTAACTACTTATGCTAAACAATCTGTTCAACCTTGTATTTATCTGTGACACTGTGAGTACCTTTCCCAGATCTGAAGAAGAGCTCCATGTTTGTCTCTTTTTACCAAAAGAAGACAGTCCTATGAAAGATATTACCTCACCTATCTTGTCTCTGAAACATACACAGGCTACTTGAGCGTCAAATATGGATACGTATTCTGAAATAGCTCAAAAACCTACTGTGAATCATGTTTTTCTGTGAAGGCAATCTTTACATAATGATTTAACAAATAAGGATGTTAAAAGTGTATGTGAATTTTAAATTGCAAAACTCAGATTTACCACCAAATTTACCAACTCCTCTATTCTTTTTGACCTCACACCCTTGTTCTCCTCTGTCTGTCTCCTTTTCATCAATATGAAAATTTTTCAGTTTCCTCAAAAAACCTTAACCTTGCCTATCTCTCTTGTCCTGTAGTCCTTCTCCCATCAAATTTAAAGCTCCTTAAATAGTCAATTTACATTCGCTGTTAGAACTCCTCTCAGATTCCCTCCAGGATCCGCTCCAATTTGTCTTGTGCTGTCTACACTCCTCTGAAGTAACATTTACCAAGTTCTCCAGTGACATCTTCCTAATTCATTTGAAAGTATTTACCCTATCCTCCTTGATCCTTGCACTACCTCAGTACCATGCATCATCTGTTAATTTCAATAATTGCTGTTGTAGAAATTCTTGAGAATCATTTGGAGAAATCTTATCTCTGAAAATTCATATTCAGACACAGATATTTTTCCTAGAGTATATTAAAGCTTTGGTGAATAAATCATTCATTTTATTTTCCATACACCATGTGAAACAAATATAAACCATTATTTCAGAAATCTTCAGTCATTTAACTTGTTAGTAATAGTGACTTAAGCAAACAGCTGCTTTCTGAGTGAACTCATGGTGACTGCATGGTCAGTCAGTCACTCCTCTCCTCTTCTTCTTCAAGTGCTTGTTCATGTCTGTTCCATGCTAGATGTGTGTGTGTCGCATGCGCTGTTGTTGGAGATTTTTCCCTTAGTGGTATCTGTTGGACTGGCTGTGGTGTCCTCTGGAGCCATGTGCATGCACTGGTATAAGGGGCCCCGCACCCTCTCATTTCCTTCTGCCCACCCATGACCGTTGCTGGGTCAGACCAAAGGCCATCTAACCCAGTAACCTGTTTTCTAACAGTGGCCAATGCCAAGTGCTTCAGAGAGAATGAACAGGACAGTTAATTGTCAAGTGATCGATCCTGTCACCCATTCCTAGCTTCTGGCAGACAGAGGCTAGGCACATCATCCCGACCCATCCTGGCTAAAAACTATCCTCTATGAATTTATCTAGATTTTTTTTTGAACCCTGTGGTTTCAGACTGTTTCTCTTTTCATGGGGTGAATAGTTTAGTGTGTATAGCTTTTTTGCAAGTTGTGATAGTATATATGGTTAGTGTATATAATTCTTATCGTTGAAGGACTTTTTGTCTCAGGGGTCATGCCCTGGTCCCCGGGCTTTAAGTCTTGTGCCTCTTGTGGCAAACCTATGCCTGTGAGTGACCCGCGCTCGAGTTGCTTAAAATCCTTGGGGGAAACTCATGTGAAGGACAAGTGCAAAATCTGTTGAGACTTCAGATCCCACACTGGGTAGTACAGGGGGATCACACTCAAGGCTATTCTTCTGGAAGCTGACCTCAGACCTGTATCAGAGCTGATCGGATTTGGTGCTAAGAACTTCTGCATCAGTACGAAGCGCTCAACTGGCAATGTTCTCCATCCCCAATGCTGCAGAAGCAGCACAAAAAGCAGTGCACTGAGAGAGGGTGCTCACCAGTGCAAAAGAGACAAGCGAGGAGAGTGAGCGAGACCTGTGCTGGGCTGCCTGTCTACCCCTGGACCCATGTTAGCACAGTCGACTCCACCAAGGGAGTTGTGTGTGGTGCAGGATCCTCTGCTGACACCAGAGAGTTATCTCAGTACCAATATACTGATGGTGCTGTTGACTCCATAGATATATCAGTCAGCTTGGGACCATCTCTCTCTCTTCTGGTCCCTCTAGCCCCACTGGGGACTCTACCAGCTCCAGCATCCAGAATCAGGAGGGAACGGTGCATCAGGTGCCTTACTGGCATAGAGTCCCCTGGCACCATCCAGTGGCAAGCCTCTCCTGATCCCGTTGTCCCACTTGATAACACCACAGGTTCCTGGAGTCCTAGCACCATGTGGAAGTGGGTACTGCTCCTCCGTGGTCACCCAGAGAGGAATCCTTTTTGGAGTCCAAAGGGGAGTCCTCTGTACTAATGAAAGCCCATGATCGATACTATTCTATGCCCCATTGTGCTTCACTGCTGGTCTTCTGGCTGGTGTCTGGTCAGCAGGTCACTGGCCGGTACAGTGACCACACTGGAATCCCTGGTGTTTTTTCCCCAGCACAGAGGCCTGAATTCCAGCACTTGTACTTTGTGGCCTCTTGCAGATGGGCTGCCACTCCTTCCTGCTTGGCACTCGAGTCAGACTCTGGCACCGACCATGGTACCAAAGTCCAGGAGATGCCTCCAGTGGACATAGTTGAGGGAGAGGAAGGAGCCCCTGCCCTGGTGCAAGTCACCTTCTTGTTCTCCCCAGATGACATTGTTGCGGGTCCCAGCAGCCTACTTCCCCAGGACGATTTCAGGGCCCACTAGGACCTTTTGAAGTGGATCACTTCGAACTTGGGCTTGGAGCTCAAAGAGACATCACTCAGGCTTCCTGTTATCCTGGCTGCAGCAGCTCTATCCAGAGTAGCCCTGCCCATCAATGAGGTGGTGATGGGACCTGTCAGGGCCCTATGGCAGATTCCTTCTTCTCTGGCCCCCACGTGAAAGAGAGCAGAGAAAAAGTATTCTGTGCCAGCAAACAGGATCGACCATTTGTACTCTCTCTCCCCTGGACCTCCTGGGTGTCTGGCTAACAAAAGGGACAGGCAGAGACAGTCGAGTGCTACCCCGAAACAGAAGGACTCTGAGAAATTGGACCTTTTCAGAAGAAAGTATTCCATAGGTAGCCTCCAGCTGCATATTGCCAATCAGCAGGCTGTGCTAGGGACACACGATTTTAATCTATGGGACTCCCTGACAAAGTTCAAAGACTCCCTGATTCAAGAGGCAATGCAGGAGTTTCTGGTCCTCCTAGAGGAGGGTAAGAATATGGCTGAGACCTCTCTCCAGGTGGTTTTGGATGCTGCTGACTTGGTGGACTCTGTGGTCACCATGAGGTGCTGTTCCTGGCTCTAATCCCTCTGGCTTTCTCCAAGAGGTCCAACAATCAATCCAGGATCTCCCATTTGAAGGTTCCTCTTTTTTTTCTTGGAGCAGATGAGCATGAGACTTCATGAACTGAAGGACTACACTATGATCCTAGACCTGTATGGTCCGTCTGCCTCTAGAAAATATTTCAGACCCTAGCAGCCTCCTTGGTTCTCGGGACCTCCAAGTCATGAGCCCTACAAAAGAAAACGCTGAGGTTTATAAATGGCATCAACCATTCCCATCTACCTTAGCCCAAGCAAGTCTTCTGAAGATATGCCCAAGAGTGCTATACCAGTCGCCATTTCAGATCTGCCCCCCTTTTCATTTTTGGACTGTCTGTTGCTATTCAGTCTGCCTTAGGCATCTTTAACATCTGACCAATGGGTCCTGAGCATAGTGACAGTTGGATATACCCTTCAGTTTTTATCCATCCCTTCTTCCTATCTCCCATCCCTCTTCAGAGACCCTTCTCATGAGGCACTCCTTTCCCAGAAGGAGCAATCCCTCCTTCGTATGGGAGCTTTGGAGGAAGTTGCTCAGCACTTGAGCGGGAAAGGGTTTTACTCCCAATATTTCCTAATCCCAAAGGCAAAAGGCAGGCTCTGGCCCATCCTGCACCTGTGTTGCCTGAACAGATGTCTCAAGAAACAGATTTAGCATGGTCTCCCTGGCCTCCATCTTTCCCCCTCAGACCCAGGTGGATGGTATGCTGCCCTTGACTTAAGAGTGGTTCTCAACCTTTCCAGATTACTGTACTCCTTTTTTAGGATTCTGATTTGTCTTCTGTAACCCCACATTTCACCTAACTTAAAACTTAACTTCACCTACTTGCTTACAAAATCAGATCTAAAAATACAAAAGTGTCAGAGCATACTATTACTGAAAATTAGCGTACTTTTTCATTTTTACTATGTACACCTCTACCCTGATATAACGTGACCCGATATAACATGAATTCAGATAGAACGCGGTAAAGCAGCGCCCCGGGGGCAGGGCTGTGCACTGTGGTGGATCAAAGCAAGTTCAATATTACGCGGTTTCATGTATAACACGGTAAGATATATTTTTGGCTCCTGAGAACAGTGTTATATCGGGGTAGAGGTGTAATTCTAAAATAAATCAATTGGAATATATATATATGTTGTACTTACTTTTCGGTGTACAGTATATAGAGCAGTATAAAGAAGTCATTTGTCGATATGTAATTTTCATTTGTACTGACTTTGCTAGTGCTTTTAACGTAGCCTGTTGTAAAACTAGGCTAATACCTTCATAAGTTGATGCACCCCCCTGGAAGACCTCTGCATACCCTCAGGTGTAGTTACCCGCGGTTGAGAAACACTGACTTAAAGGACGCATAATTTCACACCTCTGTCTTCCATGGTCACAGAAGATTTCTCAGGTTTGTAGTGGGTCATAGCCACTACCAATTCACTGCTCTTAGCTTTGGTCTATCGGCAGCCCCGAGGGTTTATATGAAGTGGATGACAGTTATAGCAGCCTTCCTCAGGTGGCGAGGTGTTCAGGTTTACCCATACCTCAACAACTGACTGATCAAAGGTCAATCGCAGGCTCAAGTGCCAGAGGGCATCAACACAGTCCGAACCACTTTCAGGGTTCTGGGCTTGCTGATTAATGAGCAGAGGTCAACTCTTGTTTTGGTTCAGAAAATAGAATTTATTGGGGCTGTCCTCTACTTGACCCAAGATTTGGGCCTTCCTGCCAGAGGCCTGATTCCAGACCATGGCAAACCTGATTTCCAAGGTCATGACCCACCCAATTGTGACAGCTTGAATGTGCTTCAAGCTATGGGTCACATGGCGGCATGCACTTAACGTGATTCAATATGTAAGACTGTGCCTCAGGCCCCTTCATGTGTGGCTAGAGTCAGTTTAGTCCCTGAGCAGACATCACTTGGACTCAGTACTTACCATTCCTCTGCCTGTTTTCACTTCCCTGAGCCAAAGTCAGTAATGATGGGGGATGTCCTTCGTGTCCCCATAGCCATCAGTGTCTTTAGTCTCGGATGCGTCCGGCCTAGGGTGGGGAGCCCACCTCAACAACCTTTAGTCTCAGGACCTCTGGTCTGAAGAACTCTTCCTGCACGTAAATGTCAGGGAGCTCAGGGCAGTATGCCTAGCTTGCCAAGTGTTCCTTCCCCAAGTCTCAGGCAAAGTAGTTCAAGTCCTGACAGATAATACAGTGGCCATGTTTTATATCAACAAGCAAGGAGGGCACTGATCCTCCGCCCTGTATCAGGAGGTGGTTGATCTATGGGACTTCTGTGCAAAACACTCCATTCATCTCGAGGCGTCTGACCTCCCAGGAGCCCGGAACACGTTGGCAGATTACCCTAGCGGGTCCTTCTCTCAGCATGAATGGTCCCTTCCCCCAGAGGTCGTCAGTGTTACCTTTCAGAGGTGGGGACCTCCCAAGGGGGACCTGTTCATTGCCAGGCAGAATAGGAAATACCATCAGTTCTGTTTGCTGCTCGGGCACAGCATGGGCTCCCTCTCTGATGCCTTCCCGGTTTTGTGGGCAGATCGCCTTCTGTGTGCCTTTCCACCAATCCCCTTAGTTCACAGGTTCTCCTAAAAATCAAATTGGAGAAGGCAAGTTTTATCCTGATAGCACTGGTATGGCCATGCTAGCATTGGTTCGATATGCTTCTGGATGTCTCAGTGGCAGCTCCACTCTTGCTCCCACTCTGCCCTGACTTGATTTCATAAGATCGTGGCTGGCTACTTCACCCAAACCTTGCCTCCCTGCACCTAACTGCCTGTCTGAATTCTGAAGAACAAGTCTGCTCTGAACAGGTTCAACTAGTCATGCTAAGTAGTAACCTTCCACCAGTGCTATCTACTTGGCCAAGTGGAAACATTTAACTTGTTGGGCCACTGAACAAGACCTCTCTCCATCTAGATTTTCTCTTCAGTCTATCCTGGACTATTTTCTCCACCTAAAGAAGCAAGGTCTGGCACTCTCATGTATTGAGGTTCATCAGGCAGCCATCTCAGCCTCCTGTGAATGGCAGATCAGTGTTCTCCCATGAGATGATGGTCTGATTTCTCAAGGTTTTGGAATGACTGTATCCTCAGGTTCACAAACTGACCCAGCCCATGGGACTTAAGCCTTGACAGGACCAGGTTTATGGCCCCCTCCCTTTGAGCCTTTAGCATCATGCTCCCTACTACTTCTCTCCTAGAAGGTCACTTTCCAGGTGGTGATCACCTCTGCCAGAACGGTCTCTGAGATCAGGGCCCTTAAATAAGAGCCAGCTTACATGGAGTTCTTCAAGGACAGGTTCCAACTGTGCCCCTATCCTGCCTTCTTGCCAAAGTTGGTGTGTCAGTTCCACAACAACCAGGTCATTTTTCTACCTGTCTTACTGTCAAAACTTCACAAAAGCTGAGGAATGATGGCTTCATACGTTAGATGTTAGGCAGGTCCTCATCTTTTATATTAAGACTAATCCACAGATCCATTCAACTCTTGTAGCAGTAGTGGAAAGGATGAGAGGGTTACCTGTGTCAACCAAAAGTCTCTCATCCTGGATAACTGCCTGTATTTGGGCTTGCTACGAGCAGGTGAACATCCTGCCTTCAGCCATCTTGATCACTCATTCCAGAAGAACCCCAGGCTTTGTCAGCAGTGTTCCTTGTGCAGGTACCAATCTAGGACATCCGCAGAGCTGCAACCTGGTCTACAGCTCATACTTCCATGTCCCACTGTGCCATTGCCAACAGGCCAAGATGATGCCAGTTGTGGGAGAGCTGTGTTAGTCAGCACATCCATGAACTCCGAGCTTACCTTCTAGGGTACTGTTTGTGAGTCACATAGCATGGAATGGACATGAGCAAGCCCTTGAAGAAAAACAGTTACTAACTTTTCCTAACTGTTCTTCGAAATGTGTTGCTCATGTCCATTCCATGACCCATCCTGCTACCTTTCTGTCAGTTACTGGCAAGAAGGAACTGAGAGGGTGCTACAGCCAGCCCACCAGATACCACTAAGGAACAAATCTCCTGCAACTATGTATGTGGTGTACACACACCTATTATGGAATGGACATGAGCAACACATCTTGAAGAACATGTTACAAAAGGTTAGTAACCGCTTTTTCTGCCACTAGTAGTGCTACTGCCCTGGTACTGCTTACTAATACTACCGCATACCAATGTGCTTATCTGTTCAGGTTGTGAGTGGGATCTGAGAGCACTCTTGGACATGAGACGGTAGCTCCGCTGTTGGATGAAGTATATCTTTTCCTCCCAATTGCTGAATATAGCAGGGACTATCTACCTCTCATTCACTTTACACTCACTCTTATGAGCTGTAGTGGTCTCATAGGGAATCCAGGGATCATCTTTACAAAATCAGGCATTTAGATCTTCTAGGGCAGTGGTTTTCAAACTTTTTTCCTCGTGACCCAGTTGAAGAAAACTGCTGGTGACCCAATGTAATTATATCTTTTGGCTAGAGTTTTCATAAAATCATCATAATGCAATACATTAGAGTTTAACCCACTTTACATAACTAACACTAGCTTTAGTAAGCCTATGGTAAGGAGTGTGGGAGGTGGCCCAGGGTAGGGCAGAGGATGGGGTGCAGGAGCGAGTGCTCTGTCTGGGGTTGAGGGCTCTAGGGTGGAGCTGGGGATGAAGGGTTCAGGGTGCAGGAGGGGACTCTGGGGGAAGGGTCCCCGTCTCCCTCTGCATAGAGTTCCAAGGGAAGGGTCCCCCTCTCATGACCAGTAGCAGCGAGCTCCGGAGCCGGGGGAGAGGCCCGCAGCAGCCCTGCGTGCCAACTTGCTCCCCTCCCCAGTTCCCGCCCAACACCTACCTCTCTCCTCTCGAGGTCCCTGCTGTGCAGCCCTTTAGAGCTTCTGTGCAGCAACGATTGTTATAATTTGAATCAGCAAGATGACCCAGTGCCTGACATTCCGTGACCTGGTACTTTGAAAAACACCTTTTCTAGAGAGCATTCACCCTGGTATCTATCCAGAGTCTGTGTCTCAGTTGAAATATATTTAAAACTTTATTTTTGTGTTCCACGCCACCCTTAGTTGACATTTAGTAACAAAAGTACTAGATAAACCTCATTAGAAAAATTAATAACATCCAACCTTTAAAACTCAGTTATTTAGATTGCCATCTTGTTTTTCCCTACACTTGTACAGTTCAGTTTTGTGTTATAAGCAGCACTTTGTTTAACAAACTCCCACAACTAGAAGAGAATGCTTTTATACCCTTTCAAAACTGTGATTATGAGCTTTAGTTCTTGCCCCTAATAGTTCCTGAATACAGTAGCCACTAAAAATTAAGCTGGAATTGAAGAGCTGGAGAAGGAGTATAAGATGAAGCTAGCTGCAATTGTGTGACTCTTTTTTAAAGGTCAATATTTTCTGAACCGTCAAGGACAAGTTGACTGGATTCCCGGATTTCTCTTATGTTTTGTATTGTGGTTAGGTTCTTAAGATGTGATTAATGTTTAACACAGTATTTAATTTGCATATCTATCTTTTTGTTTATAGGTCTGCTCACACACTGCAGCCTTCCTCAGGGGATGATATTTCCACCAGTGTATCTGTCCAGCTTTACAATGGGGAGACCCAGCAACTTGTCATTAAATTAGAAAATATTGGAACAGAACCTCTGGAGAAACTAGAGGTCACAGCAAAAACAGTCAACTCAAAAGGTATGTATGCTGGTGTATGATTAGAAAAATCTCTTGCTTCAAGAGAAGCATCTACAAAGTGGTTGCGACAGACTGTCTTAGTGGAGTGATGTTTCAGAATTCAAGTAGCCCTCTCTCCTAATAAAGATTGAATAGATTTATTTAGTTGGACATCAGTGTCCTCTTTGAGAATCAGAAGCAGAGACCTCATCTCTAAAATAATCATTTCTTATTATAATATATAATAGGAGCCAACGATTGACTAGCCATTGATACTACATTGACTATGAGGAAATCAGATAAATGAGATGGTATTTTGTAGAGAAACAGAATATGCATAAGCAAGATGGTTTATTAAAGACTAATCTTGTTTTAACCCTAAAGTTTCCTTACTTGAAAGACTTACTAGAAGGGAAAAAATGCCTAGCTGCCATTCCAGTCGTAGCTTCTGCAACAGGAAAAAATGTAGAAAAGAACAATTGACAGTTTATTTTGTTCATTCTCATATTCTATCTTGTGAATTAAAAGGCTAGTTGAAAATGAAGAAAGAATAGGATGCAGGCATAAATTTTTTGTCTCCATGTATTTTTTCCAAAGATTCTGTGCTCTAACCTATCTGTGAGGGCATCATTATGAAGATTATATTAACAGAATAAATGTAGAATCAGATGAAAGTAAATTAGTGTTTTCTTACTATGGAAATAACATACACAACTATAGTTTTTGTTCTTTAATTGCATAGTGAGAAAATAAAATATGATACCTGATGATTTTTCTTTACTGAGTATCCAAGATTGCCATTCCGACATTGGGATTGCCTCTTCTCTGCAGCTTCAGAAAACATGACCTACCGATCATCTGTGAGGGGCTCTCTGCCTATACTGAGAGTCTCCAGGGAGATTGCATTACAAAGCTGAAAAATATCTGGAGTCATTACTATCATTGTTACTATAAAAATACGTACCGGCCCCAATCTGAGATTGAGATGCCACATTGTTACGCAGTGTGTACACACATAATAAAAAGATGAACTCTATCCAAAGAGGAAATTTTTATTATGTGTACACACATAATAAAAATATGAACTCTACCCAAAGAGGAAATTTCCTGCCCCTGGAAATTTCCACTACATGCATCTGGCGAAGTAGATATTCACCTATGAAAGCTCATGCTCCAAAACCTCTGTTAGTCTGTAAGGTGCCACAGGATTCTTTGCTGCTTCTACCCAAAGAGCTTAGAATTTTGATAGTGCAAGAGTTGTGATAGGCACATAATAGTAGCTCTAATACTTTCCCTGTGTCTTATCAATTTGTGTAACATAACAGATTAATGTCTTTGAATTAGAAATTTGGGTTTCCATACACAGGGTGGTTTGGAAACGTGAGCTTAGATACTAAGCCAAGAAAAATCATCAGATGTCAATTTTATTTTCTTACATATCCAGCCTTGCCATTCCTACAGTAGAATATTTATAGTGTACTAAGCATAAGCATTTAAACCATAAGAAAGTGCTTCTGATACTCATTATTTCCACAATGTGTAGTATTCCAAGAATTTACTGCGGTTCCACAGTGTACAGTATTACAGAAGAGGCATCTATTTGGGCTTGGACATCTAAATAACGGTGACAGACTTAGGCCTTGTCTACGCTACGGAGTTAAGTCTACTTAAGTTATGTCGACAAGTCATTTTAATAACATTGGTTGTGCATGTCTGCACAGTGCTCCTGTGTCAGCAGAGCATGTCCACAGTTGTTGCTCTTGCATTGACAGAGAGCTATTGCATTGTGGGTAGCTATCCCACTGTGAAACTCACCACCCTCTATCACCAGGAGCTCTGGGAACAGATTGTGGTGCATCATGGGGACATGCATGCTATCCCATGATGCAATTCTTTCCGTTCCATCATTCCATGGGCTTCCTACTTTTTGTGCCATTATTCAACTGCCATTGTAAACTGTGCGCCTGCCACGTCTGCCTGATGGCATGGATCCTGAGTTGTTGACCAATCTGGTGATGTGTATTAGGAACACAATGTGACTGGTCCTGCAGTATTTCATAAGCTGTGAAACAGAGTGAATCGATGATGCCTGGCCTGCTGTCTGCCACGGAAACAAATAATTCAGGATTGCTGCTGGATCTCATGGAGCAGCTTGCCACGATGGACCGTTAGTACTGAGCTAGGGAAACAAGAACTGAGTGGGTTAGAGTTAGGGTTGTGATGCATGTATGGGATGACGAGTATGGGATGGCTGCAAAATATTCGGATGCACAAATCCACCTTCATGGAACTGTGTGTGGAGCTTGTCCCAGTTCTGCATCTCAGGAACACCAGAATCGGAGCTGCACTCACAGTGGAAAAGCGACTGGCTATCAGTGTGTGGAAGCTGGCAACTCCAGACTGCTGCAGTCAGTTGCAAATCAATTTGGGGTTGGAAAGTCCTCCATGGTGGTTGCAGTGATGCAAGTGTTCAGGGCCATTAATTGCCACCTGCTACAAAGGACTGACACTCTTGGTAAGGTGCAGGAAATAATTGATGGCTTTGAGGCAGTGGGATTCCCTAACTGTGGTGAGGTGATAAATGGAACACACATTCCAATTTTGGCCCCCGACCATCTTGTCATGGAGTACATCAACCAAAAGGGCTACTTCTCCATGGTCTTGCAGGCACTGGAGGATTACTGGGGCTGTTTCACTGAGATCAATGCAGGGTGTTCAGGGAAGGTGCATGATGCAGGCGTCTTTTGGAAGACTGGACTGTATAGAAAGCTGCATGCTGGGACTTTCTTTCCAGACTAGAAGATTCCCATCGGGGATGTGAAAATTCCCATAGTGATCCTGGGAGACCCCACCTATCCCTGGCTCCTGTGGCTCTATGAAGCCTTACACTGGGACCTAGGCAGTAGCAAGGTGCGCTTCAACAGCAGACTCAGCAAGTGTCAAATGACCGTTGAATGTGCCTTTAGTTGATTAAAAGGTCGCTGGCACTATCCTTTTGGCTGATTAGACCTCAGTGAGGAAAATATTCCGATTGTCATAGCAGCCTGCTGTACTCTACATAATATTTCCAAAATGAAGGGGGAAAAGTTTTCCTGGGGTGGACCATTGAGGCTGATTGACTGGCTGCTGATTTTGGGCAGCCAGATACAAGGGCAATTAGAGGGGCACAGTCGGAGGCTATTAGAATCAGAGAGGCTTTGAAGGAGCATTTTGACAGTGATTCCCAGTAATGTGTCTTTGTGATGCATTCGGCCAGACAATGATTTTTTTACCACCTTGAATTACCCCTGTAGTGCTTGTTTCCTGAGTTTTAATTGTAGTGAGCAACTATACCTACCTATAGCCAATGTGTTTCAAAGGCCTGGTCTACACTACAGTGTTAGGTTGACATAAGATGCCTTGCATTGAGCTAGCTGGGGAAATGTTGTTGTCACTTAAATTTGGCTCCCAATGATAAGTGCCTCTCTATGCCAATTTAGTTAGAACACCTCCTTAAGTGGCATAGAGTCATGGCCAACGTAAGTAGGTAGGTGCAGTGTCAGTGCAGACACTGCATTGCTTATGTCAACCGTTACTGGCTTTCAGGAGCCATTCGATAATGCCTCACACTGACAATATAATTGATACAAGCATTTCCGGTGAGGATATGCACCACCAGCATAAGGAGCCAAGCTTGCGCAAACACAAGCGATTTAAGAACTGTGATGGCTGTATTCCAACATAAGTTAGGTTGATACAAATTTGTAGTATAGACATTTGTCATAAACAGATAAGTAAGAGTTAATGGAACAAAAGTGCTTCATATCTCTTTTGCCTGGAAAGGGTTAATAAGAACAGTGAGCCTGTCTGTCACCTGACCAGAGGACCAATCAGAGGACAGGATACTTTCAAATCTTGAGGGAGGGAAGTTTTTGTGTGTGCTGTTAGTGTTTGGTTGTTGTTCACTCTGGGGGCTCAGAGAGACCAGACGTGCAACCAGGTTTCTCTCCAATCTGTCCGATACAGGCTCTTTTAAGTTGAGAATAGTGAGCACTAGGTAGATAAAGCGAGTTAGGCTTATGGTTGTTTTCTTTATTTGCAAATGTGTATTTGGCTGAAAGGAGTTCAAATTTGTATTTTGCTGAAAGGATTTTAATTTGTACTTGTATACTTAGGCTGGGAGGGTATTCCCAGTGTCTATAGCTGAAAGACCCTGTAACATATTCCATCTTAAATTTACAAAGATAATTTTTATTGTTTTTCCCTCCTTAATTAAAAGCTTTTCTTGTTTAAGAACCTGATTGTTTTTTTATTTTGGTGAGACCCCAGGGGACTGGGTCTGGTTTCACCAGGGAACTGGTGGGGAGAAAGGAGGGAAGAGGGAGAGAGAGGTTAATTTTCTCTCTGTGTTAAGATTACTTTCTCTCTCAGGGAGAATCTGGGAGGGGGAGAGAGAACAAGGGGAGAAGGTAAATTTTCCTCTGTTTTAAGATTCAAGGAGTTTGAATCACAGTGATCTTCCAGGGTAACCCAGGGAGGGGAAGTCTGGGAGAGACAACAGTGAGGGAAAGGGTTTACTTTCCTTGTGTTAAGATCCAGAGGGACTGGGTCTTGGGTGTCCCCGGGCCAGGTTTGGGGGGACCAGAGTGTACCAGGCACTAGAATTCCTGGTTAGTGGCAGCGCTACAGGTTCTAAGCTGGTAATTAAGCTTAGAGGAATTCATGCTGGTACCTCATCTTTTGGACGCTAAGGTTCAGAGTGGGGATTATACCATGACAGCATTGCATCAGGATAGTTAAATTTTGGTATGATACCAAGGGTGATGGTTGAATCTTTTTCAGAACAGATGAAAGACCTGTCAGAGATAGTCTAGGTATAATTGATTCTGTCTGAATGTGGGCACTTGGACTAGATGAGCTCTTGAGATCCCTTCCAGCCCTGCATTTCTCTGATTTCTGCCTTTTTGTAACAGGCAATTTTAAAATTGCAGTAACATCCTCCAGTGAGTCCATAGCATTGGGTGCATCACAGCAGCACACCCTTGTTCTCTCATTAGGTCCTCCCTGATGTTTAGCACTGAGATTAACTTCTTTTTAAAAATCTTTTAATAGAGGAAAATCCATACATCATAATAAAGGTCACTTAAAAGCTTGAGAATGGCTATGCTGCTGGCATGCTTAGACCAATGTCTATCATGCTGACCAATATTATTGTCCTGTTCCCTTGTAGTCCTATCTGTCTGTCTGCTCTTGTTCTCATTTTATACTTAAATTGTAAGATCTTTGGGGTCGGGACTATCTTATTGTTTTGTGTTTGTACAATGCCTAGCACCTTGGAGCTTCTACTTCTTCTCTTGGCCTGTGCCAGGGGAAGTAGAAGGTATTCAAAAGTGAGCTGAGTCTTAGTGCTGGGTCTAAAGCAGGTCCACCCTGGGTTTCTGATTATATGGTGAGAGCCCTTGTAATCCTGCACTAGGTCCAGTTAAATACCTGATATGTGAAAACAAAAACAACGAGGAGTCTGGTGGCACCTTAAAGACTAATAAATTTATTTGAGCATAAGCTTTTGTGGGTAAGGAAGTGGGTTTTTTACCTACAAAAGCTTATGCCCAAATAAATTTGTTAGTCTTTAAGGTGCCACTAGACTCCTCGTTGTTTTTGTGGATACAGACTAATATGGCTACCCCTCTGATACTTGATATGTGAGAGTGGGAGGAGGGCATATCTTGTGCCCTGCTACTTTAGTCCTTCCCGTGTGTTGTTTATTCATCTGCATATCCTGCCAGCACTTCTGTGGGCACATCTACACTTAAAATGCTGCATAAACACTGCAGTAGTGTTTTAATGACGACTCTCTAACCCAGTGGGCGAGAGCTCTCCTGTTGTCTTAGTTAATCCACTTCCCTGTGAGGCAGTAGCTATGTTGGCGGGAGAAGCTCTCAGTGGCAGCTCCACTAGTGCTCCCACTCCATCTGGACTTGATTTCACAAGACCGCAATCAGTTGCTTCACCCAAACTGAACCTCCCTGCACTTGGCAGCATAGTTGCTGCGTGAATGAACTCTGAAGGGCAGGCCTTCTCAGAACAGGCTCTGCAAATCTTGCTAGGTAGGAGAAAGCCTTCCACCAGGGCTAACTATTTGGCTAAGCTCAAACACTTCACTAGTTAGGCCTCCGAGCAGAATCTTTCTCCATCCGGGTCTTCTCTGTAGTCTATATTGGATAATCATCTCCACCTCTTTTAAGGTTCACTTGGCAGCCATCTTGGTTATCTAGTGGAGGGCAAATCCATTATTCTCCCATGAGATGGTCATATTTTTCAAGAGTCTGGAAAGAGTCTACCCTCAGGTTCATGACCTGATTCCCCCAGGGAACTTAAACCTGATCCTGTCAATGCCCATCGAGCCATTCACATCTTGTTCCATACTGCTTCTGTCTTGGAAGTTCGCCTTTCTAGTGACGATCACCTCGACCAGAAGGGTCTCTGAGGATCAAAACCCTGATGTCAGAAACCCCTTATACGGTGATCTTCAGGGACAAAGTCCAGCTGCGCCCCCATGTGGCCTTCCTACCACAGGTGGTGTCACAATTCCACAACAGCCAGGACATTTTTCTTCCAGTCTTTTCCGAAACCTCAAGATTGCCAAGGAGATCTGATCCATACATTACATGTTAGGTGAGCCCTAGACTTCTCTATTGAGAGGACTAAACCCTTCTGCAAGTCTGTGCAACTCTTTGTAGCAATAGTGGAAAGAATGAGAGGGCTGCCAGTATCATCCCAAAGAATCTTGTCCTGAATAATCGCCTGTATCTTGTCTTGCTATGAGCAGGCGAAGGTTCCGCCTCCAGCTATTGTAGCCACTCATTCCGCAAGAGCTCACAGCTTATCAGCAGCATTCCTTGCACAAGTACCAATCCAGGAAATCTGCAGAGCTGCAGCATGGTCATCAGTTCATACCTTATTGTCCCACTATGGTATCACCCAATAGGCCCATGGCGATGCCAGTTTTGGAAGAGTGTTATTGCAGTCAGCACGTCCATAAATTCCAAGCCCACCTCCAAAGGTACTGCTTGGGAGTCACCTAGCATGGAATGGACATGAGCAAGCACCACTGTGTTCTTGCTTCCCCTACAGTATGATTTTGGGAAACTGCATCTGCTAAGAGCTGGACCAACAGTTAAGAGGAGTTTATTGGAGATTTCCCCCAGGAAACCCCAGTCCTCTTGTTGTGTAATCAATGGTCTTAATGTCCTTTTTTTTTTTAAAGAAAGGAAAAATCTCTTGTAAGAAGACCACCAGAACACTCACTAGATGAGACATTAAAAGCCAACTCTGCTTAAGATAGTTTTAGAAGCAATGAGATTTGAAGCATTATAGTAAATCTTGTATCCAGATTTATTATGGATTAATGGGGTAGATTTCAAGCAGGTAGATCAGCACAGAATATTCCCCATCCCCTCTAGAAGAAAAAAGGCATGATCACTTCTTACTCTTATTCACTACTTCCTTTTGGTTTTGAGAAGGGAAAAATTAACTTAAGGTAATTGTGAGTACCCTTCAGTACAGAGACTATTGAAACAGATCAGGTTTTGTATATTTGCAGGCTATGTGCTTTCTGAAGTTCCCATACCAGAAGGACTTAAAGACTTTCTGTTGGGTGGGTCGGTAAGCAGTGTTTTGAGCATCAACCTGTTCAGTGTGCCAGCTGTGGAGATCTGCAGTTAGATCCTTTGTCATACCTTTCAAAAACATTTTCTCAATGTGAGTCCAGATCAGACTGGATCCTTCAGTCTCTTTTCAATTAACAGCACTGAGTAGCCCTCCCCCTTAATGTTGTCACTGCTAGCTAGTCTCTCTCAGTGGTGATTTGTGGACACAGTGTCATAGAGGAGAAAAAGGTTACTTACCAAAATAAGCCCTGATTACTAACTATTTTGGCTCTGTAGATAAATACCAGTCCTTGCTTCCACTTTGGAAACTTAAGGGGTAGGTGCACCTGAAGATAGAGTAATGGAGGAACTGTTAGAGATTGGAGACTTTTTATGCCCTTGATTCTAGAATACTGGGACAGACGTACATGCTCCCTTAATGTCAACTTTGAAATGGGTTGTAGCACAGTTTACCAGTGTATAGGTCTTAGCACAGCTCTTCAGAGATGACATATTTGGAGCACAAATGTTAAATCGTTAAATTAGTTTTTGCATTTTTTTAGTGCAACATTGTTTGACTTAATTTATTTGCACAATATCAGAAAAATCTAGCTAGGAAGTTATTATTCGAGATGCAATAGTTGTGGTGAGAGTTTTACCATATATGCTCTTCAGTCTTTAAGGGTATTTCTACACAGCATTATTTAGTGAAGCTGTACAGCTAGGTTGACAAACTTGGAGGTAGCGGGGCTCCCATTAATGTAAAAATAGCTGCATAGGCAGTACTATGAAGTTGAGTCTCAGGCTTGAGCTTGGGCTCTGAAGCCCACCTCTTTTCTTCCTAAATTTTCAGATGGAAATAATTTTTAACCAAAGATCTTCAATGAACCTATTGATTCTCTAACCTTGTAAGGTATGTAGCATTTCTCAGACTGATTCTTAACAATGCTATTTTAATTTTTGCATTAGTTTTAAATGTAACTTGTAAATTTAAATTCTTGCTCATAGATGAGCATAATTCTGGTTCTTGACAACTTTTAGAATAAACTTAAGATAAGGGAGGGAAATGCAACATAAACTGTAATTACTGAAACATGAAAGGCTTTCACTTGCCAATTTTTCCTTGTAAACCCGGATTTGCAGAGTTAAATATTGTCCATTTGAAATCATGAGGCTTTTAAACTTAAACATAAGCTTAGAAACTGTCTGTGGAGCTGTTGTAGTTGGTTCCGCTTCTTTTGTGGTTTGTTTTTGTGTTGGATGGCTGTTCTCAGGCGGCTGAATCTATGAATCCTCACAGATCCAGTAATCACCCCAAATACACACAGATATCTGTGATCTACAGCCAGGCACTCTGATACCACAGACTATATGCTGAGGAGAAAGTCCTTAAAATGCTTAAAATAGCCTTCACCAAACAATGACGCTCCACCAGTGAAATAGGTCACATCTTATAATAGGCCACCTAAATATCCTGAGAGAACCTGCTTCAATACAGAAATAAAACCCTTTAAGAAACACACTGCTAGTGGTCACCTACCACCCCCATACTAGAATCCATATGGATCTTACCTCTCAGTCCTCATCCTCAAAGGAAACCTGCACGACACCTTCAAAAAACAAGCCTGGGAGCTTAATTTAGTAACTTTTCTAGATACTAATGCTCATGAACTGAATAGAGATACTGGATTTATGGGTTATAAAAAATCTATAACCCACTTAACAACCCACCTCATCCTTTTTTTTTCTCTTTCCCTCTATGACTGGAGAGGCATTAATGGAACACTTCACCTTGAGTAGTTCCTTGACATATGTGTTAACTACTTAATGCTTAACAATCTATTCCACCTTGTATTTAGCTGTGATACTCTTGAGTACATTTCCCAGACCTGAAGAAGAGCTCTGTGTAAGCTTGAAAGCTTGTCTCTCGCCAGCAGAAGTTGATCCAATATTACCTCAACCACCTTGCTTGTCTAATATGAAAAGCAGTCTTACACTATAGCCATTATCAAGCAAACACATTTAGGGGTGAAAAATTAAAACAGTCATTCTTATTATATTCTCATCCCTAGATGTAATACATTTCACATTGGAATTAGATTTCTTCAAACAAACCATCTGCTTCTAAAACGCACACAAGATAATTCCTGTCAATTATATTCTACAGTAGCTATGAGATGTCAACCTTAATAAATTGACAGTGAAATACAAGAAGATGCAAATGCATTTTCAGCTGAGAACAAATATAAAACAGAATATTGTCAGGTAGCTGTTCCACTCTTTCAGAACAGAGATTGGAACCCTCTGTTGTAACTGCACACTTGTTCCCTCAGGTTCATGAGGAGCCATTGCCTTGACCCCACTTCTGTTTCTTGGGATTACTGTCAAGAGAGTACTTGGAACCCTCTGTCTTTTTCTTCTTGCTAGATAAGTGCTTAATATTAGTGGTGGGTTCATTTTACTATTGTAGTTGAAGTTTCATGGTGATGTTAGTCCTGTCCCACTATGTGGTCTAGCGCACACACAAGCAAAATCTGAGAAGACTCTGAATAAATGAGGAGTAAGGACAGTGTGTGGATTTGTACTCGCAGTCTACTCAGTGCTACAGTTGCTAAGTAAGTAGCCTTTCTTCTTTGAGTGGTGGTCCCTATATGTATTGCAAACTCTGGTGCACCTGCATGCAATGTGCTGGAGCCAGAGGATTTTTTTTTTTCCCCCAGAAAATCCAAGTTCCATATGGTGATGCTGGCATCTGTCATTCCCTCCCTTCGCTAGGGAGCCTGATTCGCAGCTTCGACATGAAAGACGCATACTTTCACATTAACATTCACCCAGGCTACAGAAAATTTCTCTGCTTCTGAGTGGGCCACTGCCAATTCAGAGTTCTCCCCATTGGCATTGCGATGGCCCCATGGGTCCTTACAAAGGTCTTTGCTGTCATGGCAGCACTCTGCGCTAGTTAGGCCTCAACTGGAGTATTGTGTCCAGTTCTGGGCACCGCATTTCAAGAAAGATGTGGAGAAATTGGAGAGGGTTCAGAGAAGAGCAACAAGAATGATTAAAGGTCTTGAGAACATGACATATGAAGGAAGGCTGAAGGAATTGGGTTTGTTTAGTTTGGAAAAGAGAAGACTGAGAGGGGACATGATAGCAGTTTTCAGGTATCTAAAAGGGTGTCATCAGGAGGAGGGAGAAAACTTGTTCACCTTAGCCTCCAATGATAGAACAAGAAGCAATGGGCTTAAACTGCAGCAAGGGAGATTTAGGCTGGACATTAGGAAAAAGTTCCTAACTGTCAGGGTAGTCAAACACTGGAATAGATTGCCTAGGGAAGTTGTGGAATCTCCATCGCTGGAGATATTTAAGAGTAAGTTAGATAAATGTCTATCGGGGATGGTCTAGACAGTATTTGGTCCTGCCATGAGGGCAGGGGACTGGACTCGATGACCTCTCGAGGTCCCTTCCAGTCCTAGAGTCTATGAGTCTATGAGATGCGTTGTCTCGATTACTCAGTATACCCCTGCCTAGATGACTGGCTTCTAGTTGTGCATGGCAACACACACACTGCTTCTTTGACACTTCAACGGATTAAATTATATTTGACCCTATAAAGAGAGCACAACCTTCAGAATTCACCTTGCCCCATTCCACCAGGTGTGATCTGCCTTGACAGCAGACAGATGGCGTTAGAAATCATCACCCATGGCTGCTCCTTTTCATTCCAATCTTTACTTCCTACACACCCTTCTCCATTCCTCTTCAGGGGACCCTTTTTACAAGAGACTTTCATAAACAGAAGTGAACTCATTGCTTCATGTATGAGGCATGCAATAGGTTTCTCAGGAGTATGGGGAAGATGCTTCTGCTCCTATTTCCTCATTTAGGAGAAGTGGGTCTGAGTCCTGCTATACCTGAAGAAACTCAACAAATACTATGCTGTTTCAGGTTCAAGATGGTAATGCTGGTTTCCTCATTCCATCACTCTAAAATCAAGACTCGTTCATGGCCTTCCACATAGCTATCCACTTGGCAAACAGGAGGTACCTAAGGTTCCCAATGGAGTCCAACCACTATCAGAATATAGTTCTGCCTTTTGGACTCTCCACAGCTTCCAGAGCATTTACCAAATATCTAGCAGTGGCAGTGCATTTAAGAAAAGAGGGAATTCATGTCTGCTTGTACAACTGGTTTTCTGCAATCCCTGTACTGTGCAAAGCAATGTTAAATGTATGATGAACTGACCCCTTGTGAGGAATCATTTACAGCAGTGGTCTCCAACCTTTTTTATGCCTAAGATCACTTTTTGAATTCAAGGGCAGCCCAGGATCTACCCTGCCCCTTCCCCGAGGCCCCACTCACTCCATCCCCCCTCTCTCCATCGCTCGCTGTCCCCCACCCCCACTCACTTTCACCAGTTACGGGGGTTGGGGTTTGAGAGGGGGTAGGGGCTCGGAACTGGGGCTGAGGGGTTCGCAGTTTGGGAGGGGGGTCTGGGCTGAGCCTGGGGCAGTGTTTTGGGGTGCAGGAGAGGGTGAGGGGTGCAAGCTCTAGGAGGGAGTTTGGGTGCAGGAGGGGGCTCTGGGCTGGGGCAGAGTATTGGGGTGCAGGAAGGAGGTACAGGGATGCTGGCTCTGGGAGGGGGATCGGGGCTGGGATGCAGGAGGGGTTTGAGATGTTGGCTTTGGGAGGGGGCTCAGGCTGGGCTTCGGGTGCAAGAGGGGGTTGGGGTGCAGCCTCCCACCAGGCGGCACTTACTTCTGATGGCTTCTGGTTGGCAGCAGGTGCAATGAGGCTGAGGCAGGCTTCCTGCCTACCCTGGCCACACACCGCTCCTGGAAGGGGCCAACGCGCACCTGTGCCCCCCGGGGGGATGACACGTGGTTCCGTGCGCTGCCCCTGTCTGCACGCACCACCCCCACAGCTCTCCTGGCCAATGGGAGCTACGGGGGACGGTGCTTGCAGGCAGAAGAAGCGCATGGAGGGAGATCCCTGCCCAGCCGCGGGGCCTCACTGGCCGCTTCCAAGAGCAGCGTGGGACCAGGGTAGGCAAGGAACCTGCCTTAGCGGCAGCCACGCTATGCTGCCAAAGATTGCGATCGACCAGTCAAGCGCAATTGACCAGTTGGTGACCACTGATTCACAGCGTACAGTAGCTATAGTATGTGCTATTATGAATAAGTAACCTTTTCCTTAAGGTGCTCCCAGTCAGATTATCACTGTTTGTTTTATGTAGTTATATGCTTTTTTGTGGTGCTTATCGCTGTAGTTTCTGAACATCTTGTAAATGTTAATGAATATATGGATGAGGAACTGAGGCACTGGAAGATTAACGGTATGCCTTCATGAAGACTGAGTGCATGGCAAGCCAGGGTGTGATGTATAGGACACTAGCCTGCTGTGCATGTATCAGAGGGGTAGCCGTATTAGTCTGGATCTGTAAAAAGCAGCAGAGTCCTATGGCACCTGACAGACTAACAAACGTATTGGAGTGAATACCCACTTTGTCAGACGAAAGCTTATGTTGCAATACATAAGTTTTCATGCGGACCGGCTACCAAACAATAGTGCAGTTTAATGTACATTGCTTGCTATTTGAAATGAATGTGTCAAAAATGCACCGTAAACTTTGTGCATTGTGGCCATGTCCACATGGAGGTTTACTGCGTGGCAGGCTAGTGTCTGTTTTCTACTGCAATACATTCACACCCTGTCTTGTTGCACACTTTCTTTATAGATAAACCCTAAATAGTTTGGCCAAGGTCACACAAGGAGTCAGTGGCAGACTTAGGAGTTGAGCTGAGATCCGCATTGCAGTTCAATTTCTGAATATTACATCAGAAGAGAGAAAGTTAATCACTAGACATCACCATCTGCATATTACTATAGCATTTTTAATACTTAACATTTTCTTCAGCAATTATTAATGTATAAATGTTTTCTTTTTTATTATATTTAGCTAGTTATATAATATCACTAATTGATTTTATAACAGGTACTTAATATCATAGAATATCGGGTTGGAAGGGACCCCAGGAGGTCATCTAGTCCAACCCCCTGCTCAAAGCAGGATCAATCCACAACTAAATCATCTGAGCCAGGGCTTTGTCAAGCCTGACCTTAAAAACCTCTAAGGAAGGAGATTCTGCTACTTCCTTAGATAACCCATTCCAGTGCTTTACCACCTTCCTAGTGAAAAAGTTTTTTTCCTAATATCCAAACTAAACCTCCCCCAGTGCAACTTGAGACCATTGCTCCTTGTTCTGTCATCTGGTACCACTGAGAACAGTCTAGATCTGTACTCTTTGGAACTTGCTTTCAGGTAGTTGAAAGCAGCTATCAAATCCCCCCTCATTCTTCTCTTCCCCAGACTAAATAATTCCAGTTCCCTCACCCTCTCCTCATAAATCATGTGCTCCAGCCCCCTAATAATTTTTGTTGCCCTCCGCTGGACACTTTCCAATTTTTCCACATCCTTCTTGTAGTGTGGGGCCCAAAACTGTACTCCAGATGAGGCCTCACCAATGCCAAATAGAGGGGAATGATCACCTCCCTCGATCTGCTGGCAATGCTCCTACTTATACAGCCCAAAATGCTATTAGCCGCCTTGGCAACAAGGGCACACTGACTCATATCCAGCTTCTTGTCCACTGTAACCCCTAGGTCCTTTTCTTCTGTCCTAAGTGCAGAACTCTGCACTTGTCCTTGTTGAACCTCATCAGATTTCTTTTGGTCCAATCGTCTAATTTGTTTAGGTCCCTGTGTATCCTATCCCTACCCTCCAGCGTATCTACCATTCCTTCCAGTTTAGTGTCATCTGCAAACTTGCTGAAGGTGCAATCCACGCCATCCTCCAGATCATTAATGAAGATATTGAACAAAACCGGCCCCAAGACCGACCACTGGGGCATTCCGCTTGATACCGGCTGCCAACTAGACATGGAACTATTGATCACTACCTGTTGAGCCTGACAACCTAGCCAGCTTTCTATCCACCTTATAGTTCATTCATCCAGCCCATACTTCAACTTGCTGGCAAGAATACTGTGGGAGACCGTATCAAAAGCTTTGCTAAAGTCAAGGAATAACACGTCCACTGCTTTTCCCTCATCCACAGAGCCAGTTATCTCGTCATTGAAGGCAATTAAGTTAGTCAGGCATGACTTGCCCTTGGTGAACCCATGCTGACTGTTCCTGATCACTTTCTTCTCCTCCAAGTGCTCCTTGAGGACCTGCTCCATGATTTTTCCAGGGACCGAGGTGAGGCTGACTGGACTGTAGTTCCCCGGATCCTCCTCCTTCCCTTTTTAAAAGATGGGCGCTATATTAGCCTTTTTCCAGTAATCCGGGACCTTCTCTGCTCTCTATGAGTTTTCAAAGATAATGGCCAATAGCTCTGCAATCGCATCCAGCCCTATGGTCTTGTGCTCATCTAGCTTTTTCTAAACAGTCCTGAATCACTTTTCTTCACAGAGGGCTGGTCACCTCCTCCCCATACTGTGCTGCCCAGTGCAGTAGTCTGGGAGCTTACTTTGTTTGTGAAGACAGAGGCAAAAAAAGCATGAGGACATTAGCTTTTTCCACATCCTCTGTCACTAGGTTGCCTCTCCCATTCAGTAAGGAGCCCACACTTTCCTTGACCTTGGTGTAGTATTGAAACTTTTTATTATGACAAAGTTACAATAAAACGTTAATGTATTATATCATACATTACTTACTATTTATGCAGGATCAGGTTAATATTCAAAGAACCTGGCTTGCTGGATAAGAAGCTCTCCTCCTAATAGTACACTAAAAAGGGTGGCCAAATTTTTAAATATCTATCCTCTTTTTGGCGCGTCTATTGTATATGTACTTGGTGTGACATCTTTTCCATTACAAAGACAGTCCGTATTTTACTGACCCACAATTCCATAAGAGAAGTCGCATTTTCCCCCTACAAGGGAAATAAATTGTCTTTCTCTTTAAAATGTACATCCTTTATTGGAGTATTAAGTAAGCAGGTCAGAGATCTCTGGGAAGCTGGTAGTTTGTCATAAGATGAATCTGTTTAATTATTTCCTCCCCAAACTGTCTAATTCCTGGACACAACCACCTATGTGTATGTTCTTTCCCTACAACTCCTCAAACAAGGTACCTCCTCAGGAGCAAAACTGTGGTGGATCTTCACTGGAGTCAAAGGCCATCTATACAGTAATGGATAAAATTTTTCTTCGAGTTACATAAATTGAACATAAAAGCAGCAAAGAATCCTGTGGCACCTTATAGACTAACAGACGTTTTGGAGCATGAGCTTTCGTGGGTGAATACCCACTTCCTCAGATGCATGTAAATTGAACATGTACATTGTCTTTCCCGTATGGAAACCCATTCATCCAGATCAATTTCTTTGTGTCAGGACTTATCCTGAAGTAAGCGCTAGTGTGTGTAACTTAAGTCGTTCAGGGATGTGAAAAGGTAACCCCCCGAGTGATGTAAGTTACACAGACCTAAGTGCTGGTGTGGATAGTGCTGTGTTGGTGGGAGAAGCTCTCCTGCTGACATAGCTATCACTACTTGGGGAGGTGGAGTAATTATGCCAACTGGAGAGCTCTTTGGTCTGCACAGAGCATCTGCACTACAGCAGCACAGCCACCCTTTGTTTTTGATGTTTCTATATGAATTTTAATAGCACATACTGCCATGTTTTTTAATGTAATGTCAAGGATACCAACAGGGATGAACTGAAATAAAAATCACTGTAGTATTTTGGTGAACTTCAGAGCTCACTTAGCATAGCACATAATTGGCATAATATGTCATATTTAATTCCTCTGCTGTGTAGTTTGCCAACTGAATTGTACCTTGTTTATTTTAGAAATCCATTTACTTGGTATTGTTTATTGCTAATTATCCAAACTTGAACATAATTAATTGCTAGTGAGATTGTAAAATAAATTCATATAAATTATCTCAATACCACATTTATATTAAACATAATGAAATATATTCAATTTTTTCCTATAATTTTCTGTGTCAGTTTAATGCTTATGAAAGAGAGGAACTCATAGTGCTTAGAGCTGTGCATGGTGTTTGCCAGTGCTGTGCACAATCTCCCACAAATATCTTCCAGTGTAAATTAATCCTGACTTGTAGTGTCACTAATATTCTAGTCCTGAAGTACTCTAAATTGGCGATTCTGAACCAGGGGTCCGGGACCCCTTGGGGGGTGGGTTGCTAGCAGGTTTCAGGAGATCTGCCAAAATAAACTAGAGAGAGGGTTGGCGATGGACTCACTGTGGTCCAGAGCAGAAACCTGAATCCTGAGCCCCTACACCCTGGGCTGAAGCCAGCCCTGAGTAACTTAGCTTCGCGCAGCCCCCTGCAATTTGGTGCTCTGGGCAATTACTCTGCATGCTACCCACTAGCCCTGACTTTTAATCTATTGAAAAACAGTTGTTGTGGCATGGGTGAGCTGTGGAATTTTTATAGTATGGTTGGGGGGAGGGAGGGGAGTGCGCAGAAGGAAAAAGGTTGAGAACTGCTGCTCTAAATATTGGTCAGCTACAGCAAGTGGCATGAACCTCTTTTTATTTTGATACCTAGTTATGGGGCAGAGCCTCCAGTTAAAACAAACAAAAACCCAACCAGCCAACCAAAACCCAACACAAAGACCCCTCTCCTCACCACCAAACTGGAGACACTTTGAAATAGTGACTGATTTAGCTTTGGAATTGGTTTTATCTTACTTTTGTGATAAGATGAGATGATGTGTTTGTCCTATTTCCTTGTTGGGGCGGCTATGTGATTCAGTACTGTATGAAGATTACTTTAGTTCACTTTTAGGCTGCACTTCAGAGAGAGAAGATCGCATTTTATGCTGTGTGTAATTTGATGTCAATCATCCAACTATTTTTATTGCTGTTCTTTTCAATAAGGTTTATATTTTGATTTCCTGGGTAAACATGTTTTTCTTTCACACAGTGTCATCAGCCCTGCTCAGTTCTGTCAACATTAATTTTTCATGCTTTCATACAAATATTTTCACACATTTAAATAGAAATTGAAAAGAAATAAACTGTACATGGTATATAACATATATGGCACTAGTTTGTTTTAAGTTTAAAACTTACTGCTCTTATTGTACATGTGCTTATATATAATGTATACATTTTTAATATAGAAAAGCTGTATGGTGAGTTCCTGAGTTGGAAGCTAGAAGACACTCTCTCTCAGTTTCCCCTAAAACCTGGGAAGATTGCAACATTTAATGTAAACATTAAAGTGAAGCTGGACTTCTCCTGTCAAGAAAACCTTCTGCAAGACCTCAGTGATGGTAAGTTACAAATAGGCTTGGCATAATGTGGTTTTTATTTTTTATAAATTTGATAGTTTATTTTAAGCATTATTTTAGATTATTTTAAATTTTCACAGCTGTGGAAAATTATAGGAGGGATCAGACACTATGGGGGTCAGACAATCATTTAATGATAGTAGACCTCGAGATTCAAGACGTTACAACTTGATAACTGTTGAAACACAAACTGTCTACATTACCTGTCAAAATATGCAAAGTAAATATCCTTGAATCAAGCTCTAAGTTCTGAATCAGTATTTTTCTTTCTTTGCATATATGTAAATTTCATTTATTATAGATGGACATATATTTTTTATTGGTTTGTGTGTGTGCAGTGAAATTGACCTTTACTGATGAAAATCTAATTCTTCCAAGCCTAGTTACAAACTCCCTTTCTGCTTGGAGTAAAGTGTTTTATTTTGGCGAACATTTCTGCGTAACCTCCATATGATGATCTTTGTCTGAAAACCAGAGGGTGGAACTGATATCTGTTTTCAAATTTGTATCATGCAGCCTTTAGGGATACATCTTCAGCATGATATGTGAGATTTAACATAGAGCCCCTGTGGCTACTGACAAGAGTAGCATGGCCAAAACTCTTCTCATCATGCTCAGGATTTACCCTTATGTCATAAAACCATAGAAATGTAGGACTGGAAGGGATCTCCATAGGTCACTTCATCCAGTCCTCTGTATGGAGGCAGGACTAAGTATTATCTAGACCATCCCTGACAGGCGTTTGTGTATCTTGTTCTTAAAAACTCCAGTGACTGAGATTCCACAACCTCCCTGGGCAATTTGTTCCAGTGCTTAACTACCCTTTCAGTTCAGAAGTTTTTTTTTCCTGATGTCCAACCTAAATCTCCTTTGCTAGAATTTAAAACCATTACTACTTGTCCTGTCCTCAGTGGTTAAGGAGAACATTTATCACTTTCCTCATTATAATGACCTTTTAGGTACTTGCATACTGTTACCATGTTCCCCTTCAGTCTTCTCTTCTCCAGACTAAACAAATGCAATTTTTCCTCATAGGTCATGCTTTCTAGAGTCTTAATCATTTTTGACAGATTTCAGAGTAGCAGCCGTGTTAGTCTGTATCCGCAAAAAGAACAGAAGTACTTAGTCTTTAAGGTGCCACAAGTACTCCTGTTCTTTAATCATTTTTGTTGCTCTCGTTTGGACTGATGCCAATTTGTCCACATCTTTCTTGAAGCATGGTGCCCAGAACTGGACACAATTCTCCAGTTGCGGCTTTATCAGTGCTGAGTAGAGTCTTGCTTACAAAATTTTTGCTAGTACATCCCAAAGTGTTTGCCTTTTTTGCAACAGTATTTATTAAATTGTTGATGCATATTGAGTTTGTGATCCACTATAATCCCAATCCTTTTCTGCTGTACTCCATCCTAGGCAGTCATTTCCCATTTTGTATTTGTGCTGTTGATTATTTCTTTCTAAGGGTAGTACTTTGCATTTGCTCTTACTTTTCATTTGTCACTTTGTGCGTAGCATTTTGACACTCCATTCTAATGTACAAAGTATGAGAACTGGGACTTGCTTTGGTGTTGTCCAAAAGGCCCAGTAAGCATCGTATAAGATAAACTGTGCTTCAGCCAGTCATGTAATGAAAGGCTCTTTTAAGCAGTGTTTATAGTCCTTACACCAGTTCTTTCTGACTCTCTGGTGCTGCTGGGCAGGGCTTGACAATAACTTTCTCTCCCCCAACCCCAGCCCTTCCATCAACAGTTATGTGGGTTATAAAACTGTTTTAATTACAGTTTAATCCCTTCTCTTTTCTATTGTGGGGAGGCAGCATGGCTTAGTGAGTAGAGCACTGGAGTGGGATTCAGGACCCCAGGCTTCTGTTCCTGGCTTTGCCATCGGCCTGCTGGGTGATGACTTTGGGCAAGTAATTTCTCCTCCCTGTGTATCAGTTTAACCATCTTTAAAATGAGGCTAATGTAGGTAAGCATAGTGTAAAGCTCTTTGAGATCTACTGACGGAAGGTGCTGTGTAAAAACTTGGTAGTATTATTTATGAAGTCAAATTAAGATGGTTTCTATTACATTTTTTGTAACTTGCCATGGGACCTACCAGGCAGTTGGTTATTTCAACAGAACACAAGGCCAAGCACTTATGATTCTATTTCACAAGGGAACTTCAGGTAATCTTTCAAAACAGTAACTTTAAAATTCCTCTGAGTTTTCTTTTACAAAACTTCCTAGAATAATCTATTCTGGGATGAGAATGCAGCATAAAAAACTTTTGGTACTGGCATCCAGCAGAGACAGGATAATGGATTTGGATGGATTATTGATCTGAACTATATGGCACTATTATACTCGCCTGTACAAATTAAACCTTAGAACAGCATTTTTACGTTGTTATTTTGGTGAAACAGTAGTGCTTGTTAGGAGATTAAGGATTAATTGAAGCCCTGGAGTAAGCAGTCACAACTCCTTCTCTTCTGTTACGAAAGAGGATGGTGATAGACTCAACATTTCTATAGAACTTTTATATCTTTGGATGATAGGCACTATATACATTCAGAGTATTATTAGCCTAACTACCAGTTTAACATGAACTAGGTAGAGCAACACTTCCAGATGCTACTATAATTTTAGTGTAGCTCTTAAAACTAATAGTGACAAGTAGTTAACATTTTTAATGAGCATGTGAGACACTGGAGTAGGAAAAGTAATGCATTATAGAGAGTTGGAAAAGTTAGTTGGCTTTTATTAGTCCAGTAGCTACAATAAATGCATTCTTTTTTCCTTCTAAATTAATATTAACGATCCAAGTGTTTCTATCTTTTAAACAAAGAAAAGTCAAGTCCTTAGCAGTGTCTTCAACTGTTCTTTCATTTACTGCTGAAACTGCTTCTCTTCACACTATTTGTTTGTAATAGGGAGAACACAAAAAGGAGAAATTATAGACTGTTTATGTTGCAATAATCCATTAATAAATTTAATTTATTACAAGATTTGTTTATTAAAACATCAGTCCAAATTGCTGCTGCTGTTCCTTACTTGTGTGTGTTGGTGATAAACCTCCTGCTAGAGAAGATCTTTAGATAATGCTGTTATGGATTGTATGATTTTTCTTTTGAGGAAGACTGCAGTGATTACTTGTTAGACAACTCAGTATTTACTAAACATATACTGGAATGAATTTTTCTAAACAGTTTTTAATGGTGCTTCATCAAACTATTGAATCGTTGCTCATTGTAGCTACCTAAATCTCTCACCATGAGCTCCAGTGGACATGCACAGAATAGATCAGAGAATTCAGCTCCCATTTGCATGCGTTCAAAATCGATCTTTTGAAGAAATAGATCTTGTCAAACAAACCTGATTTCAATTTTTTGATGGAATTACAGTTTTGGTTGATAAAGGTATCTGTACAGATAATTAAAAATTAGCATTACATAATATTATTAATGTTCATTAAATGGATTAAGAACTGGCTAGTTGACAGGTCTCAAAAATAATTGTCAGTGGGGAGTTGTCATTGAAACATCTTGACTCTGTCATAGAAGTGGGGTCCAAAAGTTCTTGTTCTGTCCTGATGAGGACTGCCAATAAAGTTCCTGGAAAGCACTTAGGAAGAAACTCTTCAGTTCTGAGGAGATACATTTCTCTTGCTTCCTTTTTGACAGGGACACCCAGGGTATGTCCACATGGGGATAAAAGGCATGCAGCGTGGCCTCCACCCTCGCAGGATCCCAGAGCTTGGGCTGCAGTCTGAGCCTGAATATCTGCCTAGCAGTTTTTTTAGCCCCAGAGCTCGAGTCAACTGACCTGGGCCAACCAGAGGTTTTTTAATCCCCAAGAGATATTTGTCTGAAAACTGATGCCTTCTGTGCTATAGTGCTATCTGGTGGACTCTTGCTTCATCCTGCTTATTTCCCATACTACTTGTGTTGATATACAGATATCAAAGAGATTTTGTAGAATGTCTTGTAGTTTTTCTTCTTGCCTTTTCAATGCAGTTGTGGTTTCTAGTCCCATCTCCAGAATTAGGCCCCTTCCCCTTGTTTTCATTACTGTAGCCTAGATGTCGATTAGCCGGATTTTTGTCACCCAAAATGTCCCCAATAAGATCTAGTTTAAAGCTCTCCTTATTGGGTTAGCCAGACGATGTCCAAAGATGGTCTTCCCAGTATTTGGTAGATGGAGCCCATCCCATCCCACCAATCCTCTTTCCTGGAGCATCAGCCAAAGCCCCCTCACTGACTCCACTTGCATAGCCAGCATTTACTTCCAGGATTCAACAGTTCCTGCCTCAGCCTTTTCCTTCAACAGGGAGGATGGATGATTTGTTGGTCATTTTGTTTCCAGGCCCTTAGTCCCAAGGCCTGAGCAAATTTTATGCAAATGAAGGAAGCCTGGGCCAATCTTTGCTTCATTTCAGAACTTCTGGTGATGGCTGTTTGGACAGTGGTCTGTGTCTGTAGTCCAAATTTGACTGCTGTCCATTTACATGTGATTTGCAGTCCTTCCCTGTGAACCACTAGCTTCAGTTTCTTGTTGTTGCTGTCAGTTAAAGTAAACTCCCTGTTTATCACATTGCGTTGGTACGAGGGAGTTGTAGCAGCTGTGTTTTCATAGGTACCCCTTCCTGATCCATCAGAATGATAAGGTATTGTGTCTCAGAGTTCATAGTTTCTTCCATAAACAATGAACTCTTCTTTTCAAAGGGAGACAGTTTGAGCCCTATAAGTTGTCCGTACTCTTCCTCCCCTAAAAGTTTCTGTAGCTTTCAAATGTAATTGAGATGACACAATTCTACATATCATGAACCCAGATATTTTTGATGATCAATTCCCTCTTTGGGTCAAGAGATGTAAACAAAGGGCCTCCTGTTTCATCATAGACAAATGATTACATATTTGCCTTAAGGAAGCCTAAAGTTCAGAAGTGTGCCCTGTTCTCCGGTAGTAAAGGTTAATTCCATTTTAAAAATTCTTTTTTGTGGAGCAGAAAAAGAATCTGCCTCAGTAGGTGAGATCTGCCAGCAGAATTCTGGTGGGCAGTCTGAATCTTTTAAGGCATTACAGAATTGTTGTCAGCACTTGAGCGATGATAGCTTTTAGACATAGAGTTGTTTCACTAATATTCAGCTGGGGGAATGCAGAGTGAGCTTTACTGATCTGGTTGCGGGCTAATTTGGGGCAGCAGCCCAATTTTCAAGGCAACCCCAAGATATTCCTTTTTGAGCAGAGGCTGATGGTATGAATACTAACTGTTGGCATTTGTGCTTGAAATGGTTCATTAGCCTCCACCAAAAAAGGTATACCAACAGTCTGTCTTCTGTGGAGACATGGATGTGAGAAACATGGGAAAATGTGATAGAGTTCCTGTTACTGACTGTCTGGGAAGCAAGATGGGTGAAGTAATATCGTTTATTGAACCAGCTTCTGTTGGTGAGAGGGATATGCTTTCAAGCTTACACAAAGCTCTTCTAATGACCATCTGGGTCAGATTTGTATTATGTTGGGCACATTTAGGAGTCTGAGAAACAGAAATCTCTCTTTTTCTTTTAGCATCTATTTTAGTTTTCACTTTAAATAATCCAATCTTGTACTGTGCCTGCAGTTATTGTATCTTTACTATATTGCAGTTGCCAGCAGCCAGAGACACAAATATCTTTCATTTCAGAGATTATAGCATTAAGAATGTCTGTACTAAGAAATTTCCTCCCTTCTCATACCACATGTTGTGCAAATTATTTTTTGTTTAAGAGATGTCTAACTTTTTGTGTGCATATTGTGTATTATTTATAACACTAACATTGGGTGAAGTGATCCTGCTTAATTTTGAACATATGGGGGTTTTGAAAATTTGACCATGATTCTAATGCTATATTTGTTTCTCTGTAAGGAGAGACCGAAGTAAAGAGCAGAGAGTGGGCAAATAAAATATGCTAAATAAGATTCTAATGATCAAATAAATGTTATCCAATCTTGTTGGTCCCAAAAATCATGTCAGGCCCCCCAAAAATCATGAGATTGGCTTAAAGTAATGAGATTTTTAAGTAGATAATACATTTCAGACTCTTTTTTTTTTTTTTTTAAAAAAAGTTTGCCATCAGGTTTTTGAACCTTTAGAGTACTGTGGGGGACATGTTTTCAACCTTTTCTCTGCCACCACAAGGACTTATAATGAAATATAAGGTTCTTGTGAAATACTATCACTTCAGGAGCTGCAGGTGTGGATAAAAATTGAGTTTTTATTTAAATCAGATTTTTAATGTAATTTAAATACATTTAAAAAACCTATTTCAAAGTTAAATTTGAAATTGGCACCCTTCTATTGAAAACTAAACATGAAATTATGACACTTTAAGGGCTAAACTACTTATCTACTGAAATAGTTTAAATTCAAAACAATATTAAGCAGTACATGTTTGCTATTGAAGTTTTGAAGAAAGTCAAGCCATTGGATTGGTGTAAGTCTCTGGCTAAGAACCTGGAACCAGGTTTGTTGAAGTATGTAGCCTTTATTTTTATTTCAAGTTAATTTTAGTGATGATATATTATACCATTGAGGGTTTGGCTGTGGTGGCTACAGTCTCGAGTTCAACAGAGTTATCTCTGCCTGTTTTAGACCTAGAGCTCATATGCACACATGAAGCCATAGGAAAGTAACATATACAATCAATCTCAAGGACAAGGTCTACTATCTTTTATTAATTTTATTAAAATTACCAACAAAGTTATGAATGTCACAGTATAGACAATTTTCTAAATATATCCATACACCAATTATAGCTACAGACATACATACATCCTCCTAGATAGTGTTAGGGTCCGATGGGTCTCTCATGGATTGATCATCAGCAGAGGGATACTTCCTGTTCGAGTTTTCCCATAGGAAGCTCAGTTTTCCCAGTCTGGACAGTCTCTTTTTATGATGTGATTTTTAATTATACCTACATTCTGTGCATGTGCATGAAAGTGTCAGCCCTCTTTTTTCCTTATTGGTCTGGTGTCCCCTAGAAACTTAAGGTACCCCAATTCCTGTAGGTTGTGTGTAATTCCTTTTATTCTCATTAGCATTGACATACAACCTGTATCCTGTGGTTAAGATACATGTTAGAGATAAATGTGCCTCTAAAGCATTTTTGAGATTTAACATTAATCTTCTGGCTAATTTTTAGTAATTTCACCCCTTAGTACCTCTTTTCCCCTAATCGAATGGCATCGAGATATTCTTCTTAAGTCATTTACTTATGTCAGCATTTCTTATCTAAAACAGCTAAGCTAAAATCTTACAGGCCTCAGCTTATAGGTCTTCCATTTCAACCCTCCTTACTTAAGGTATGTATTCACTACTGGCTGGATCGGTGGGCAGCGTTTCATCCAGTGAGGATCGAGTTTATTGCGTCTAGTCTAGACGCGATAAATCGACCCTGAGTGCTCCCCCATTGACTCTTGTACTCCAGCCGGTGAGAGGCGCAGGCAGAGTCGACGGGAGAGCGGGAGCAGTCAACTCACCGCAGTGAAGACACCACGGTAAGTCGATCTAAGTACATCGACTTCAGCTGTGTTAACTGCATAACTTAGATCAATCTCACCTCCTAGTGTAGACCAGGCCTTAGATGTCTAATGCATAATTTTTCCTTCTAAATACTGATCAATCTCATACTTCTATAATCCTTCAATTTAACTGCATACAATGATTAATATATAATCATATTAATTAATCATGACATTACACAATAAATGAATAATAAACTAAAATCATTGGCTACAAGTGCTAAACCAGTTTTTGACAGCAGTAGCCTCTTTGTGGGTGCATTGAGAATATTTTCATCATTTTCGTTTTTTCATCTAGTTCAGTTCAGTGACCAAGTCATTCAAAGTTGGGAAACTTTGAAAAAGCAGGAAAGCCAGTTTTCCTCTTCAATCTATGAATAAAACCAGGTGTGAGATCTACTAATTCTAAAATCTTGAAATACATGGTGACACAAAACAGTTCAATTCGCTAACTACAGATAATACTTCCTTGATTTAATAAATTGGCCGTAAATGCAAAACATGTCTTAATAAACATTTTTCTTATCTACTCAGCACATTCAAGGTAGTTTTATTTAAATGATAAAAAATGTTTTTATTTTATGCATTTTTACTTGAATTCTCATTTCCATCCAAATAGTTTGATACAAATCACGAGTAAAAGATTACACATTTAGAAAATAAATAAATCAATCGTTTATCATTTTTAGCAATAAAATATGTAAAAATTAAGAACCTGTAATAAATGTAAGTTAAGCTATATATTTGCTCAAATAAATGTGGATATATAGTGTACGGTCCTGGCTAGCAAAAAGGACTAAATTTTAGTTGCAAATTAACATGTCTTAATGGTTACCAATCAATAAGAATCAGCCTTTCTTTAGAAAAATAAAATGTACAAATGGAACAAAAATATGCAAAATTAAGGTTTTCTGCTTTCAGATTTTCTATTTTTAAATTGCTTTGCTGCCTCCTTCATTCCTTTAGATAGCAAGTTCCTTAATCAATTTTAGGAAGAGCATAAATTGTATTATTCTAATAGCTCCATATGGAGGCAGATCTGGTTCATAGATCTATCACAACTGTCAGTGGCTATTCCTATTGGCCTGACAATCTTATTACATCTGATCACACATAACAAATTTACCTGTCTGGATCCTGACCTGAAGCCTCAGTCCTTGTTGGCATAGCTTCAGAGATGGAGACTTCTCTAATCCAGTGACTGCAGGCATCTTAGCTGCTTTGGAAGGAGTTTTACTTAGCGGGCCTGTTATATAAATGTGCAGAATTTGTGGTCTGGTTTAAAAAGGCTTAGTGAATTATTTCATGTGTCCCATAACAAAAATTGCTGTATTATTGGTTTAATTCTTAAGAAGTCCTTTGGTTTAATGTGAAGCTGACTAATGTCCTTAGAATAACTATCCAATCTTCTTGTTTCATTGACACTGGTACATTAAGATCAGGCTTTCTCCAAGAGGAATATGTTGAAATATCTGATTTCATCATTCATTGTTGTTCTTGACAGGATATATCATCAGGTTCAGAGAACAGTACACATTCCTCTACAAGATTAGCTCTTAAGCACATATGGAAATAGCAGTAATCAAGAATCAGGGCAGGGACAAATATTGTGGCCCTTTGTGAGGAGTGGAAGGATCTGATTTTAGATATGTTATGGGGGGGAAGGATGCATAGGGTGAGGTATACCGTAAAACAGTGAAACGCTCATAGTTCCTCAACAGAATACCTATGAAATGGGACCTAAGTGGAGCATGCAAATTGAATACTGCAGTTTTCTTCCTGATTTCAGCTTTTGAGTCATGCCACCTGTATGCAGACAAAGACCTGAATTTTATTTATGGAAATAAGGTTTCTGATATGACAAGTAAATTTCAACTGAGGTTACTTTTGAAGAGAGAGAATATCAGAATGACTTTGGCACTGACTCAGCATATGGCTCTTTATTTTATCCAATTAAGTGTATAGCCGTAGAGAGAATAGCCTGTACATAAAAATGGCAAGTGTAAATTCTTAAAATGTGAGAAAAATAGAAAGTGTGAAATTTATAAGAGCCAAATGTAGAAACTTTTTTTGTCAGTTTTTCTATTGTTAAAATATAGCAATGTGTTTACCAGATCATGGGATCTTATGGTAGATTCTTGTTCAGAGAAGCTGCAGTGGGTTATACTCTGTTTACACATCAGAACTGTGTACATAAAGTACACCAGTTCACCTTAAATTGGTAACTAATAAGATAGTATTTTTATTGATGCTGGAACTAGGGTGACCAAACAGCAAATGTGAAAAATCGGGATGGGGGTGGGGGGTAATAGGAGCCTATATAAGAAAAAGACCCAACCATCGGGATTGTCCCTATAAAATCAGGACATCTGGTCACACTAGCTGGAACACTCAGTCAGCACACTACTTTCAAACTTTCACATGAGAAGACTGCAGTTTTTCCTTTTTATTATGGTTTGCTGGATATATTCATTTCATAGTACTCCAATACTTTGGTGTAAATGGCTTTTGTGGTAAGTCTTAGCTTCACTTTGGATTTAATGGGTATATGAAATTATTTGTTGCTTTGTACACTACCAGGGAATAAAATAGAATTTTCTTTTCTTCCAACTTTTAGCATTAGTGATACTTATTCAGCTAAAACTCTGCATGTTGAGTTGTGAATATGCTGCTTGCTGCATGGTAAATATATTTGTCATCACATGAAGTTTCCTGCATTTCTGACCTTTTTTTGTCTCCCTTGAGAGTTGTTTTCCCATATATTTTTAGCAGGTTTTGCTTAGTGTATGGTCTTTAATAGAATGAAAAAAAAATTACAATTAAAATGCATGGGGTTTTTCTTTCCCTTCAGTAAGGCACATGAGTTTATTACAGTAGTAGCAAAAATTCTGTTGACGTTTATTTTGATTACTGTACATACGCATATATACTGGCTACTAGTAAAATATAAAGTTGACAATGACTCTGTGTACTTCTCATTCAGTTTTGAGATGAGTATTACAGTACACAACTTAGCTTTCCATTTTGCATTTGCATTACTGTATAAATGATCATATATTGAAATTCCTATTCTGTTATAGATCCCATTATCAGTAATCTGTAGAAATCATCAAGCTATTATTTCATGCTCCCTATTAAAACAGACATGAAAAGGGATTCCTCAGGCATAATATTAGAAGTTATTCTGCAGGAGTTAACCATTTGTTTGCCTTTTTCCCCTATAATCGCTAGGGAAGAAATCCCATCTTTTGAGTCTCTCATTTAATTTAATAAGCACCAGTCTAACCTTAAATTTGGGGGACACTTATTAAACCTTCTTTTGTGCCTTTTCATGTTATCCTCCTTTCTTGTGGATTTCATTGAGTTCTAATGTACTGATTTAGTTAAATAGATAATGTCATCCAAAGCCCATTGAAGTCAATGGCAGGCTTTCTATTGCCTTTAGTCAGTATTGGATCAGGATCAAAATCATGACTGCATCTTTTCTTTAAACTCTTTCTGACACACAGAGAGAGAGAGGTTATGCTTCATTCCCTGATTTTTTCCTTTCCATTTGATGATGTGTTAGGAGTATTTTAGTTCTAGGGAATCTGGAATATTACTTAGAACTTGAAAAGAAAACAAAATAAAAATTCTGATCCTTTTCTTTTTCTAGATGGAATAAGTATTAGTGGACTTCCGCTTTCCAGTCCTTTTCGACAGATTGTGAAACCACGAGTAGACAGCAAACCTATCAATGCAACTGAAAGCGGCAAAGTTGGTGACTTCAGTCACGTAAAGGTAAGGTAGCGGTATTGAAGTAGGTGAATGGTTCAGCCTTCAGTGCACTGCATTATATTTTGTTTTGTAATAAAGATATGGAAGAGGAGTTTTGACAGGCAAATATTTTCTTTACATAGTTGTTAAGATGTATTATTTGAACTATAGTCTTAGGTTTTGTGTTCTGTATTTTAAAAATTCTACAATGAAACTGAAGTTGAAGCTATCTGCACAGAACTTCTTTAAGGGACACTATCAAGTAGAGAAAACACATGAAGTTATTTTTCCACCCCCTTATTAGCCTTTTTTAATTGAGACCTGTAATACAGAGAGGATGTAAAGAGCTTGTATTAGTTCATTTAGATAAAACGTACTTGTCAGGAGAGTGCAATTGCTTCAGGAACAGGGTCTTGTTTTACAGACAGCTATGAAGGTGTGAAGCCTGCTATTGATATGTAAATAATAATAAGATGGAATAATCAGGAGACAGCTCAGTGAATGTCAGTTTTAAAAATAGGAAACTGTAGTGGTATGAGTCAGTGTTTAAGTGGGTAGAAGCTACACTATTTGTGTTTACTATAAGAGGTTCTGCCCTGGAGTAAGCAACTGTAATGGGTAAAGATAGACTATATGCTGTGAAAGCCTTAAACTACTGGACTGGTGCCTTCAGGCAGTGAAATAATAGTTGAGCAGTATTCTTCAGGTTTTGCTTCCAATTTTTTTTAAAAAGTAATTGAGATGTCAAAAGTAGGACAATTTCTATATCATATCCTTTATTCTTTATATTCATTCTTCTGCATTTCAAAGTAAATTCAGGATGTCACTCTGGACCGTCACTCCCAAGTTATTTTTTGTTTTTCTGGCTCTGGGGATGTCATCCTATGTATTTTCCATGATGTAAAATTACATGGATAAAACTAAACTAAAATGTGGAACCTGAGATTTCTTATGGTCATGAGTCTCACTTAGGTATTGGTTTTAGCTTTGTAGATTTACTTAGTTTGAATGAAATAACGTTATTTTTTAAGTTTAAATTTGCATTTGAAAAGTTAAAAATCATATTAAAGTTAATTGTTAAATGGTCTTTCTTCTCAGTCTTTTGGTGAAGATTGAATGTAATGTTAGTTTAGTATCTGGTGCATCTTCTACCTGGGATCTACATCCTGCGTTAGACCATAACATTAGAAACTAGCACAGTTAATTATTTTATATACTTGAAAATATTTTGCTCAGCAGGCCTAATTTATTATAACAAATCTCAGGCTCTACATTTCTCTCTCAAAACCTTACTTTGTATCTGAATTTACTCTCTTCCTATGGCAGAGCTTTTTACAATTCTGTTCAATTAATAATCAGATAATGTTTGAAAAGATGATTCTTTCAGACCATTAATATCACTTGTCATAGATTTCACCCTCACTCTGGAGTTTAGAGTACAGATATGAGGACCTGCATGTGAAACCCTAAACTGAATTACCAGCTTAGATCTGGTTTTGCTGGCACCACTCCCAAGTACTAACTCCCTTCCCTGGGTATTCTTGAGAGACTTCACTAATTTCCTGGTGAACACCGATCCAACCCCTTGGATCATAACACAAGGAGAATTTAACCCCCTCCCTTCTTTCCCCCACCAATTCCTGGTGAGTCCAGATCCAATATGCTTGGATCTTAACACAAGGAAAAATCAATCAGGTTCTCGAAAATAAGACTTTTAATTAAAGAAAAGAAAGGTAAAAGGAGAAAAAACCTCTGGGAGAAATTAGCATACCGGCTACTCTCACAGACAACAGATTCAAAACACACAGGATGTTCCCCTGGGCAAAACTTAGTACACAAAAGAATCCCCAATTTGATTATTCCTCTAATTGCACAAAGACAAAGTCACAAAGGAAAATAAATATAAATCTATTTATTCTTTTCTAAAACTTGCTATTCTGATAAGAGGCTGGTTCCTTGATCTTTTCCACTCCGGCTGACACTGAAAACTGACCAAGACAAAGGGAACTTCCCTCCTTCCTTTTGAAACATCCTGTCCCCCCACTGGTTCCTCTGGTCAGGTGTCAGCTAGGCTAGGTGAACTTCTTAATCCTTTACAGGTAAGAGACATTAACCCTTAACTGTCTGTTTATGACATCACTAATGCACTTTACCATTTCTCTGTTAACATGCAGAAATAAATCGGTTAGTGGAGTTAGGTAGTATTAGTGACAATGTGAGGGATGATAAAATATTCTTTTCCAATTTATTTTATGAGATTGCAAGTCTGATTCTGAGCAGTAAGTGATTTTCCAAATGCTCATCCCTGCAAATTACTAGCATGATTGTGCAAACATTCTGGAGTTAAACCAGTCAGATGTTCAGCAATCGTGTAATTAACAGAGTTGTATGGGAACCCAGAAAGTCCATCCCATGAGAAGCAAAATTTCCCACAGACAGGAAATGTTTGAAAAATTCAATTTTGGAAGTCTTGAAATGGAAATTTCTTAACATTTCTGTAAAAGCAGCAAAGAATCCTGTGGCACCTTATAGACTAACAGAGGTTTTGGAGCATGAGCTTTTGTGGGTGAATACCCAGTTTGTCAGATGCGAATACCCACTTTGTCACATTTCTGCTAGCTTCCCAGCTGCTTGCTTTCCCTTGAAGCCAGGTAGCCCAGGGAATTGGCCAGTGGAGAAGTTCTGGCTCCTCAGAAGTCCATCAGGTGGACAGCTGAGGACCTGAGTACTGCTGGGGGCTGTGGCACACTGGACTACAGGCTCCCCAGCAGCTTGGGAAGATGGGTATGTGGGCAGGCAACATGGCAGAAAACCAGGCAGGTTTCCTTAAAAAGATTTGTTGAAAATGACATGTTCTCATGAAATATTTCAGTGGCAACAAATTGGCATAATATATTGAGATTTAGGACTTAATGTGCATTTTAGAGATTTTTGTAGAGTAGATTTAGTCCTCAACACACTCTAGTTTTTAGTATGTATCATAGAATCATAGACTATCAGGGTTGGAAGGGACCTCAGGAGGTCATCTAGTCCAACCTCCTGCTCAGAGCATTGTATTGTATTTTGTAGTTATATGTGTGGAGGCTGGTAGGGGCAATGTGCTGGGAGAGAAGCTGAGCCCTGATTAGGGAGTGGGGCTTCTTTGCTTAAGGTCCTATAAAGGTAGCCAGCCAGTCAGGCAGCGGCATAGACAGCTGCAGCGGCACAGGAGCCAGGAAACAAAGCTGTAAACAGAGGAGTTTGTGGGAGTTTACAGGGGGAGGTTGCGGGGGAGACTAAGAGACCTAGACAGAGGAATAGACAGTGAAGGGAGGGGGGTGGTGTTCTGCTGGTGGTCTGGTGTATGTCGGGGGTTTGTTTTGCTGTAGGTGGTGGTGGTGGTTTGCTTTGGTTTGGTTTATGTTTCCTGGACTAACAGGTTTTAGGAGGGAAGGCTATGACCGATACAGAGGCAGCAGTGAAAGACACAATGAGGATGACTGGATGTGGAAACTGCGGCATATAGATGATCCTGGAGGGGGTATCTGCATGAAGTGTCGCCTGATAGAGCTGGTGGAAGACAAGATCCGAGGACTGGAGATGCAGGTGGAAGCTCTGGTTGAGTTTAGAAGTGGGTTCGAGCAGATGATGGAGCAAAGACATGAGGAGGCTGAAGGGAAAAGCTCAGACTTGCAGATGGAAGCAGGACCAAAGAATTCTGAGGGGAGACTGCTGGGTGAGGAAAGTGGACGGTGGAAGCATGTGACTAAGAGAACCAGGCAGAGGAAAAGACGGGCCAGTGAAGGAGAATTGAACTCAGGAACAGGTTTGCAGAGTTGGAAAATGAAGGGGCACAGCAGGTGGTCGCTGAAGGTGAGAGGGCAAGGAAGAAGAGAAGAGCAGCTCATCCTATAGGAAGAGGTGAAGAGTCAATGGAGACAACACCAAATATGAGCCCCAGGAGGATACTGGATGGGTTGTGGAGGATTGCAAGGGACAATAGAAATCGGGAGGACTTGCAGCCAGAGGGAACAGGAGATAGACCAGAGAATTGCACTGTCACCAGGAAAAGGCAGGTCTGCATTATTGGGGACTCCTTACTGAGAAGAATAGACAAGCCTGTAACTAGGGCTGATCTGGAGAACAGAAGGGTGTGCTGTCTGCTGGGTGCTAAGATATGAGAGGTGGATCTGAGGCTGAAAAGGATCCTAACGGGAGCGGGAAAGAATCCGCTGATGGTCCTTCATGTGGGAACGAGTGATATGGCTAGATCCTCGCTGGAACATATCAAGGGAGACTATGCCATACTGGGGAAGACGCTTAAGGAAATCAAGGCTCAGGTGATCTTCAGTGGGATTCTGCCTGTTCCTAGAGAAGGGCAACAAAGGTGTGACAAGATTATGGCTGTCAACATATGGCTCAGGCAGTGGTGCTATAAGGAGGGCTTTGGGATGTATGGCCACTGGGAAGCATTCATGGACAGAGGACTGTTCTCTTGGGATGGACTTCACCTGAGTAAGGAGGGAAATAGACTTCTAGGATGGAGGCTGGCACAACTGATTGAGAACTTTAAACTAGGAATTTGGGGGAGATGTCCAGATAATCTCCATGCCAGAATTTAACATTGAGAGGGAAGAAAACAAAGTAAGAAAGAATACAGCCATGGGTAGGAGAATGGACATAAGGAGGAAGAGTAGTGTAGACATCAGTCTAATAGGTGATACTGGTGGTAGAATGTCTGTGCCTAATCGGGTAAAGAATGTCAGTGAAGCCAAATGGCAAAAATTAAGATGTTTGTACACTAATTCATGGAGCCTAGGGAACAAAATGGAGGAACTAGAGCTACCAGTGCAAGAAGTGAAACTGGATATTATAGGGATAACAGAAACATGGTGGAATAGTAATCCTGACTGGAGTACAGGTATTGAAGGCTATGTGGTGTTTAGCAAAAACAGAAATAAAGGCAAAGGTGGTGGAGTAGCATTGTATATCAATGATGAGGTTAACTGTAAAGAAATAAGAAGTGATGGAATAGATAAGACAGTCTGTCTGAGCAAAAATCATATTGGGACAGAAAGCTACTAGAGCCTCCCCTGAAATAGTGCTTGGGGTGTGCCACAGACTGCGGGGATCTGATTTGGATAAGGATAGAGACTTCTTGAATGTTTTTAACAAAGTAAATGCTAATGGGAATTGTGTGATCATGGGAGACTTTAACTTCCCAGATACAGACTGGAGAATAAGTGCTAGTAATAGTAGGGCTCAGATTTTTCTGGATGCGATAGCTGATCGATTCCTTCACCAAGTAGTTGAAGAACTAACGAGGGGATGCCATTTTAGATTTGGTTTTGGTGAGTAGTGAGGACCTCACAGAAGAAATAGTTGTAGGGGCCAACCTTGGTTTGCGTGATTATGAGCTAATTCAGTTCAAACTAGATGGAAGGATAAACAAAAATAGATCTGGGACTAGAGTTTTTTATTTTAAAAGGGCTAACTTTAAAGAATTAAGGAAATTAAGTTAGGGAAGTGGATTGGACTGAATAACTTGTGGATCTAAAGGCAGAGGTGGCCTGGAATTACTTCAAGTCAAAGTTGCAGAAACTATCAGAAGCCTGCATCCCAAGAAAGGGGAAAAAATTCATAGGCAGGAGTTGTAGACCAAACTGGATAAGCAAGCATCTCAGAGAGGTGATTAAGAAAAAGCAGAATGCCTACAAGGAGTGGAAGATGGGAGAGATTAGCAAGGAAAGCTACCTTAGTGAGGTCAGAACATGTAGGGATAAAATGAGAAAGGCCAAAAGCCATGTAGAGTTGGACCTTGCAAAGGGAATTAAAACCAATAGTAAAAGGTTCTATAGCCACATAAATAAGAAGAAAACAAGGAAAGAAGAAACTGGACCACTAAACACTGAGGATGGAGTGGAGGTTAAGGATATTCTAGGCAGGGTTCATATCTAAACCAAGGGTTGGCAACCTTTCAGAAGTGATACGCCGAGTTTTCATTTATTCACTCTAATTTAAGGTTTCGCGTGCTGGTAATACATTTTAATGTTTTTAGAAGGCCTCTTTCTATAAGTCTATATTATATAACTAAACGATTGTATGTAAAGTAAACAAGGCTTTCAAAATGTTTAAGAAGCGTCATTTAAAATTAAATTAAAATGCTGATCTTACACCGCCAGCCTGCTCAGCTCCCTGCCAGCCTGGGGTTCTGTTCACCTAGGCCGGCAGTGGGCTGAGCAGGATCTGGGGCCGGGACCCCAGATCGAGGGGAGGGGTCATGTTTCAGGGGTCAGGGAAGAGGGCTGGGGCTGTGGGGATGCAGAGCAGAAGGCTGGGTGTGTGTTGGAGTGGGGAGGATTCAGGGCAGAGGGCCTGGGGGTATAGGAGGTGCAGGGCAGAAGGCTGAGTGTGTGTGTGGGGGGGTCAGGGCAGTGGGATTGGGCTGTGGGGGTGCAGGGCAGAGGGCTGTGTGTGTGGGGGGGTTCAAGGGTCAGGGCAGGGGGCTGAGTGTAGGGGGTCAGGGCAGAGGGCTGGGGGATATGGAGGGTGCAGGGCAGAATGCTGTGTGTGTGTAGGGGGGTCAGGGCAGAGGGCTGAGGTGCTTGGCTCGTAGGGGTGCTCCTAGCCCCCTGCCCTGAGCGGCTCAGGGCAGGAGGCTGGAAGGGATATGCCCTGTTCCACCCCCTTCCTCAAAGCCCCGTCCCCCCTACCTCTCTTTGTCTCCTCTACAGAGCTGTGTGCAGGCTGGTGCTCTTCCTCTGCCCCCTCGCAACAGCCATCAGCTGATTGGCGCAGGGAAGGAGAGGGGTTGGGGCAGGAAAGCATCATGCTGGGGGAAGAAGCAGGGGAGGGGGAAACTTGTCTGCCGCAGAACCAAGCTTCTGCCTCCTGCCCCTGCAGGGGAGAGCGGTGAGCGGGGGCGCTGAGTGGGCCTGGGGGCCAGGACTGCGGCAGGCAGCTGCGTGCCGCTCAAAATCAGCTCGCGTGCCATGTTTGTCACGTGTGCCATGGATTGCCGACCCCTGATGTAAACAAATACTTTGCCTCAGTCTTTAATGAGACTAATAAGGAGCTTAGGGATAATGGTAGGTTGACAAATGGGAATGAGGATATGGAGGTAGATATTACCACATCCAAGGTAGAAGCCCAACTCGAACAGCTTAATGGGATGAAATCAGGGGGCCCAGATACTCTTCATCCAAGAATATTAAGGGAACTGGCACATGAAATTGCAAGCCCATTAGCAAGAATTGTTAATGAATCTGTAAATGCGAGTTGTACTGTATGACTGGAGAATTGCTAACATAGTTCCTATTTTTAAGAAAGGGAAATCTGAGTAACTGCAGGCCTGTTAGTTTGACATCTATAGTATGCAAGGTCTTGGGAAAAATTTTGAAGAAGAAAGTAGTTAAGGACATTGAGGTCAATGGTAAGTGGGACAAAATTCAACATGGTTTTACTAAAGGTAAATCGTGCCAAACCAACCTGATCTTCTTCTTTGAGAAGGTAATAAAAATTTTTTAGACAAAGGAAACGCAGTGGATCTAATTTACCTCAATTTCAGTAAGGCATTTGATACAGTTCCACATAGGGAATTATTAGCTAAATTGGAAAATATGGAGATCAATATGAAAATGGAAAGATGGATAAGGAACTAGTTAAAGGGGAGACTACAATGGATCACACTGAAAAGTGAACTGTCAGGATGGAGGGAGGTTCCTAGTGGAGTTCCTCAGGGATCGGTTTTGGGACCAATCTTATTTAATCTTTTTATTACTGACCTTGGCACAAACAGTGGGAATGTGCTAATAAAGTTTGTGGGTGACACAAAGCTGGGAGGTATTGCCAATTCAGAGAAGAACCGGGATATCATACAGGAAGATCTGGATAACCTTGTAAACTGGAGTAATAGTAATAAGATGAAATTTAATAATGAAAAGTGCAAGGTCATGTATTTAGGGATTAATAACAAGACTTTTAGTTATAAATTGGGGACACATCAGTTAGAAATAACAGAGGACGACCTTGGAATATTGGTTGATCACAGGATAACTATGAGCTGCTGATGTGATGTGGCCATTAAAAAAGCTAATGCAGTTTTAGGATGCATCAGGCGAGGTATTTCCAGTAAAGATGAAGGAGGTGTTAGTACCATTATACAGGGCACTGGTGAGACCTCATCTTGAATACTGCGTGCAGTTCTGGTCTCCTATGTTTAAGAAGGATGAATTCAAACTGGAACAGGTACAGAGAAGGGCTACTAGGGTGATCCGAGGAATGGAAAAGCTGTCTTATGAAAGGAGACTCAGAGCATGGCTTGCTTAGCCTGACCAAAAGAAAGCTGAGGGAAGATATGATTGCTCTTTATAAATATATCAGAGGGATAAATATCAAGGAGGGAGAGGAATTATTTAAGCTTAGTACCAATGTGGACACAAGAACAAATGGCTATAAACTGACCATCAGGAAGTTTAGACTTGAAATTAGACAAAGGTTTCTAACCATTAGAGGAGTGAAGTTCTGGAAGAGCTTTTCAAGGGGAGTGTTCCATAACGCCATGGATAAGATCCTGAAGGTACTGAACAGAGTTCAGTGCTATATGGAGAACATCTTTGTTACAAGAAAGGATTAAGAGGATCATCTTTGGAATATGGGTGCTGTTGTGCAACGTTAGGAAGACCATTAACTTGAGGGTACATCGAGACAGATGAATTTTTCAAACCTTCAGTTGAATACCTTGGATGTGTAATTCATGCCTGGGGCATATGGAAATCACCAATGAAAGAGAAGGCAGTTTTTGAAGCACCAGAGAACTTGTCACAGAATGGGCTGGTCTACACTACGGGGGAAAATCGATCTCAGATACACAACTTCAGCTACGTGAATAACGTAGCTGAAGTCGAAGTATCTAAGATCGAATTACTCACCGTTCTCACTGCACGGGATTGATGTCCGCGGCTCCCCATGTCGACTCCGCAACTCCGTTTGTGTTGGTGGAGTTCCAGAATCGATGTAAGCGTGTTTGGGGATCGATATATCACGTCCAGATGAGATGCGATATATCGATCCCCAAGCAATCGATTGCTACCCGCTGATACGGCGGGTAGTGAAGATGTAACATTACATTTATTCTTAGGACTGCTTGTCTACTAAGGTTATTGTCTCCTTTACATGAGTCCTTACAAGCAAAGAAAAAATAGAACTGGACTAAAGAACGCAAGTGTGCATTTAAGCAGTGGTGGCCGGGAATTGACAAAGACATGAGGGGACAGTGAATTGCTATTCTACATGTCAGCAAATTTAGCAAGAAACCTGCCAGTTCATCTATATCGTTGGTCATGGCCTCAGATTCCTTGGACATGTATTTGTGGACTCCACCAGACCTTTAGAAGATTATATGATTTTGGTCATAGTCAATGTCCGTTTGAAATGGTTAGACATTTTCAGAATGACTTCTGCTACAGCTATCAAGACCATTAGACATCTTTGTACCTTGTTTAGCTGATTTGATGTACCATTACAGTTGGTGAGTGATAATGAACCTCAACTCTGTTGAGAAGTATTTCAGAAAATCTTGGCTTTACCCAAAGTTCAGCGACATGTTTCTCTATACTATTATGGTACAAATGCACTTGTGCACTGCTTTGTACGAACACTTAAGCATGCCTTAAACGCTAACAAGTCAATTCTTGAGTCATCAGTAGGAATTGGACTATTTCTTGCTTGTGTACGGGAAGACTCCACATGCTACTAACCAGGCTTCTCCTGCAACTCTTTTCTTTAAGTGATCTTTGTGTATCTGTTGGGCCTGCTGCATCCTGATGTTGCCAAAACCCAAGGTCTGCACATCGACCAACAATGTGAGACTCCTTATCAAGTAGGAGACTTAATATGGGCTTGTAACTATGGTTGTGGAGTGAAATGGATACTTGTTCAACTGGTGGAGTGCATGGGGCCTTTTTCTGTGGTGTACCTATCGGATGGTACTTTATGGAAATGGCATATGGACCGGTTGCAGCCTTGACAAATATCGGAGTCTATAGATGTTACATTAGGACTTGTCTTCCTCCTATCGGACCTCCCTCTGTTACAGCTCCTTATTTCAGCAGTTTGTTGGGAGATGTTTTGGTACCAGATCCAGTTGATTCTGTACAAGATCCAATTGATTCTTCACTCCTGACTGTTCTTGTTTTTCAGTACACTGCTGCACTACCATCACCACATTATCCCAAACAAGTGCAAAAATTTATCCATTGTTTAGTTGCTGTTCTAGGGAAGAATAATCCCTTGCAATTTAGGAGTCTGCTGTAGTCCACCCATGACTTTAGTTAGGTTACATAGTGTTTTTAGTTAGCCATTTAAATAATAATGTAGATCTATTTGGCAAGTATTTTTAAGGAGGAATGTGATGTCCTGTCCTTTTAAATGGTTAGGCATTCTGTGATCATTCAGGCATAGCCTCACTGTTTTGTTTTGTTGCCAGAATAACTCAGCTACATCCATAGACCGCAGCTGTGTTTCTATCAGCTCCCTATGTGTCTGTCTATATCCTTCTCTGCTGGGTCCAAATATAACAGTCTGTTTGTTCGTTTTTGATGACATTATATTCATTTCCCTTCAGTGTGTTTTCAAAATTAGGCTCAAATACATTTTTGACTTCCCCTCCCTCCTTAAGTTTTTCATTCTAGATACAATCCTGACAAGTTTGGTTAATGTGCTTTTTATTTACAATATTTGGTGTAATGGTAATTAAATGAGCTAGCTCCATTATCCTTTTAAAAATGGAGGCTGCCTTTTTCAGTTTTCTTTGGTTCCTTTGAAAATCCCAATGATATTTAATATTTATATGGCATTTTTCATGGCAGATCTCAAAGGTCTACTTTACTAAAAATTTATTTATGTAGGGGCCCTTCACCAACTGAAAGATTCAGGCTGCTGTGCAACAGTATAAACGAAGTACAATAAGTGCTTTTGAAAAATCTCACTCTATTTAAATATAATAAAATAATGTTGTAAAACAAAAATGTAAAAAATGAGCGAGGTCCATTTTAAAAAAGATATGTAGAGAAGATGGTAGATACAGAGCCAACATTATCTCTAAAATGAACAGCATGAAATTTGGTTTTACGAAACACAAAAAACAGGAATTCATATAGAAAAAACTACTGTCTGAGTGGACAGACTTGAAATCCATTGTAATTCTTCTTAGATTTTCAAACTATTAAAACTCAGAAATTTTGATTCAGCGTATTTTAGCATAACGAAACACAGGTGGTGTCTATTATGGCCTAACTATAGAACTGCTTTAGGAGTGTTTCAAATAGTGCTATGTGTTCTTCCCATTTAGGACCAGATTCTCCCACTCTTATAGTACCTTTAGACATATGGCAGTGTGTAGAGTATATGTCCAGCTAGAACGGTATAAATAACAGTGTAGACAGTGAGGCACAGCTTAGTAGAGTAGAGTGCCCTACACACCTGAACTCTAAGGTATATACCCTACTCAGCTCACTGTACAGCAAAGTGATGACTCCTATGCTTGCACTGCTATATTTAACAGTGTAGTATCCTCCTACCTCCCCACTGCTGGAGGCTTTCTTTCAGCGCTGCTTCTCCCTGTGAAAGTCTTTCTTCACCGCAGTGAGCCTTTCACTGCTGTGTGTTGCTGCACACTACGGTGAACAGGATGGATGCAGCCGACTGTCACTGCAGTGACCAACTACACCTGTAGTGCCTGTACTCTATACGCTATCGTAAGTGTAAGCCAGGCATTATGCGCTTGATAAGTATCTAACTCCAGAATAGTTATATTCATTTCATTGGGATTATTCCTGTAGTAAGGTGCTTCTGTGGTCAGATGTTTGACTGCGTGTGTGTTCTTTCTGCATCCTGTACTGACTCTGGCCAGATAGCCTGTACAGCAGGCTCCAATCAAACTGCCCAATAAACCCACAGATTCGGTACATAGCGAAGCACTTGGTCAGTCTTATAGTTAGTGAAGCACAGTCCTAATATCCTCACTCAGTAGTTATGGGTACACTAACACATGTATGCCCATTGCAATGGACTAGCTCAGTTAATGGTGGGACTTTCCATTATCCTCCTAGGAAGGCCAAAGTCACTCCCTCTGAGATCTTTTTATATATCAATACAAACAAGTTATGTACTGTCCCTTTGACATAGTTCACACTCTCCGATGTAGCCATTTACCACTCATCACTTTGTACATTTTTATGCATCCCATTATCATCTTGACCTTATCTTTAGGAGCAGTCAGCGTCTTCCTGTTACCTTTAAGGAATGTACTGGTATTGAGGTGTTCTGGTACCACCCTTCTGGAATGTATTTGTGTGATTGCTCTCTGCCTAGCGCACCATAGGAATGTGTGTTTTTGCAATATCAGCCCTGTTTGTACCAGATTCTGTGAACAGGGCCTGCCTCTAGGCCACAGCCTGATTTTGCTTTATATTAGCAAAGTTTTGACCACTACTTTAGCCCAGGCCTCAGGCCCCATACCAGACCTCTGATACAAGGTTTGTGTTTCAGGCCCTCTTCCTACTACAGCTACTTACTGTGAGAATGAAATAATTGGGCCCTTAATGTGTACCTCATGTCATATAATTGTAAAGAAGCTGGAAATGTAAAGATAAATTAAAAAATGTGGCGTTTTACAGCACTAATCTGTTCATTTCAGCAGCCTGAAAAGTAAAATCCTGAAGCAGGAATGAGGTGAAATTTCAGTGATTTAATTCTTTCTTTAATGCTATAGGTTTTTCTCTCTTCTGTTTCAAGATCCTTTTGTGCCTAATATGATACAAAGGTGATCGTACATTTTAACCCAGCCTATGCCAGTTATTAAATTAATAGTCTGGAGTTGCTTCATTTAAGCCCTTGAGGTTCATAACTGCATCCTCAGTATTGATCAGGCTTTCAGTTTTTAATCCTGTTGAATCTGTTGTAGCATAGTTCTATGCTGCAGTAGTTCTTTAGACATCTTTGATGTTTTGCCGCGTTTGAACTTCTTTCCTCCTTCATTCCTTTCTTGTGCCTCATTCTCTTCTCAAATACTTCCTATGTTACAATTTGAGACAGCTGCTAACTGACAATTTTGGGGAAAGTGTTTTTTATTGTTGCTAAGAATGCCTTAGCAAAACTTCTCCTTGTACTAGTGCAGGCCTGCACAACTCGTAAAGCAGCGAGGGCCATATTACTCCAAAGAAAACAACTGAGGGCTGAACCCCCATGGCTCCGCAGGGACACCCCCCCAGCACCACCAAGCCCCCCTGAAATACTTCCTCCTCCAGCACCACCCGCCCCGCGGAAACAAACCCTTCCTCCCCAGCACTGCCCGACCGAAACAGCGGTATTGAACCTTGATAATATGTTATAGCGGGTCCCTAAGGTAGTATAATTAAGGTAAAAGAAAAATGTCTTTTTGCTAGAAGTAGAATAAGATCTTCCCCCAGCTTTGTAATCAATTGCCCTGTTGAATGAATGAGGTGTGAATGAGGAAGGCGTGGAAGACAGGCACCTCCAGACAGCTACAACCCTTGGAGAGGGGATGGGAGCCAGACCAGATCAATAGAACAGGTCAGCCACTGACTTCTCGCTGGCCTCCTCAGCCCCCCCCCTCCCCCCAGCTTGCTACTCAGCCCCCGCCAGTGCTTGCCCACCCACTTGCCTCCTCAGCCCCCTTCCCCCGCCACTGGCTCACCTGCTCTCCTCGCCACTGCTTGCCCGCTTGCCTCCTCAGCCCCTGCCACTGCCCACCCACCTCTTCAGCCCCCCTCCCTCACCCAGCGCTTGCTTACTCACCCCCCACAGTGAGCCCACCTACTCATCCCCCGTGGGCCGCACAGTGAGCCTATGCAGGCTGCATGTTGTGCAGGCCTGTACTAGTGGCACATTTGGTAAACAAGATATTGAAGCAAAGCAGATCCTCCGTAAAAGCAGTAAATAAAGATGGTCTGAATTAAAAAATTATTAATATTGTGTAGAAATAAGCAAATTAACAAAGGATTTCTTAGGGCAATATGAGCTCTCCTATGACAGAGAGAGGTCTGCTAGGGAGGTGGTTGAGGTATGATCCCTGAATGACCATGCCTGGAAGCATTACATCTTTGAAAGAGGTAATGCTTCCACTGGTACTTCAGCTGAAGAAAAAAAAGGGAAGTAGCTCTTGCTATACCTTTTAAAATGTATCATTAAGCTTCCCTTGCAGTGTTTAGCTGGGCGGGAGGTGATATCCTCCCCTACTTAGACATACTACTTCTGGCATACCAGCTAGTTACCCATCTTCTTGACTAGTGTCTGCAGCCAAATTATGGCTTGCACCTGCTTGAATATATGAGCTGCTGGGAGTGCATCTTTTGTAGTGCATCTTGGCATGGTCAGCTGTAATTCGGCCCTTGCTACTCAAAACACGTAGCTGTCCAAAACAAAAAATAGTTATTTAGAAATTGCTGTTGAAATATATTTCAATGTGCATTAATTTTGCTGCTGAAACACTGAGAACAGAAAATAATTTATAGTCTCACAAAAAGAGTTCATTTGGTCACTGTCTTAGGATTCCATAGATTCTCTGTGTAATCAGGTGATAAGGCTTAATATATGCAAATAGACAAGCAAGGATATTTTCAGATTTAGCCTCCAGAAAAGCCATATATAAGACACAGTGCTTTCTTAGGATGACAGCTTTGAATTATATGAACTTGCTCATTCTTTGTCCTTTTTCTTTACTAGGCATATCCTTTATTATGCACTTCTATATTTGTGAATAAACAATTCACCAGGAGCTTGTATCATTACTTTTCCAATCATTTTCTTGGCAGAATATTCTTAATTTCTCAGTTACAGAGACAGGTCATAGTTATGCATAAAGGTGTGCTTTGCCTGCTGGGCAATTTGTCAGAGTAGTTAAAGTGCATCTTAACAGATGGGTAGGATCTTCAGATATCCTGTCTTCTGTTTATTTAGCCGAAAGTGGCATTCTTACTCTTACCCAAGAGTATGAAAGACAAATGCGGTTCAGTAATTTATCACTGTGGGGACTTCAGAAGAGTAGGTCAAGTGCTGTGGTTCTCAGCTGAAGAAATTTGAAACATAGAATGTGACATCTATAATTGATGCTAAACCGTTTCTGAAAGGATACACTGGAATCTCCTTTTACCTAGTTTATTTCATCTAGAGAAATCATTGGATAATCACAGCAGGCTCCACATTTGCTGTTTATGAGGCAGAAGAGGTTTTAAATGTCATACTTTTCTTTGCCATTTTTAGTAAAACAAGATGGATTAAAATTCTGATCTGATGTATTGATTGGGAGAACTTTGGTTTTCTTTAAGATTATTTCCCACTGCTGTCGATATAAGAAGTTGTAAAAATAGTGTCTCTTTGTTAGAAGTTTGAGAGATGCTGTAACTTAACCATCAATGTAAACTGAAACTTTAACTTAAGTACCTGTAATTGTGAATGGTGAAAGTTGTGTCTCCAGCAGGAGACTGAGTTTGGCTAAACAACTCAAATTTCCAAGACATGCAAAACTAGGTCTTCTCCTTTCAGGTTTCTGAAGGGACACACAGAGAGACAGACAAAATACATATGATGTAAAAATAGTTAACTTTTACTAACCTCAAAATGCTTTGTTTCCACTTTAAGACAACTATTCATGTCCGTTTTTAATCTGAAATGACTTTCTATATTGCATACACAGCATTAGTACCTCGGATAGAATCCTGTAACTATAATAATTCTCGATGAAAGTGTCCGCAACTGAAAAATGTTTACCAGAAAGGAGACTTAAGTATTGCAATAAATTTTGCACCGTATGTAGTACTTTCCAGCTCGTGAGCTCAAGGTCTTTTGAAAAGAAAATAAGAATTTTTCAGATGGATAGAGTGAAGCACAGTTTTTCACTTGTCTGAGATCACATAATGAGACTAGGGTTGCCAGGTGTCCGGTTTACAACTGGAATGTCTGGTTGAAAAGGGACCCTGGAAGCACTGGTCTTCCTTGCTGACTGAGCCATTAGAAGTCTGGTTGGCGTGGGGCTGGCAGGCTCCCTACCTGGCTCCGCGAGGTTCCTCGGAAGCAGTGACAAGTCCCTTGGCTCCTAGGTGGACGGTCGGCCATGGGGGCTCCATGTACTAGCCCCGCCCTGTGCGCCGGCTCCACATCTTCCATTGGCTGGGAATCATGGCCAATGGGAGCTGCGGGGGCAGCGCCTGCGAGCAGAGGCAGAGCACAGAGCTGCCTGGGTGCACCTCTGCCTCTGAGAAGAACATCATGTCACCACTTAAGGGGAGCTGCCTGAAGTGAGTGTTGCCCAGAGCCCGCATCCAGAACCCCTCCTGCACCCTAACCCCCTGCTCTAGCCTTGAGCCCCCTCCTACACCCAAACTCCCTCCTGGACCTTGCACCCCAAAAACCGTCCTGAGCTCCAACCCCCTGCCCCAGCTTGGAACTCCCTCTCCCACACTCCAAATCCCTCAGCCCCTGCCTGGAGCCCCCCCTGCATCCCAGAGTCCTCACCCCCCCTGTACCCCACTCCCTTGCCCCAGCCCAGATCTCCCTCCCACACCCTGAACCCTCTCATTTCTGGCCCCACACTGGAGTCTGCGCTCCCAGCCCAGAGCTCATACCCCCTCCCACACCCCAGAGCGCCCTCCCACACACCAAACCTGTTGGCCCCAGCCCAGAGCCCCCTCCTGCACCCAAACCCCCGATCCCCAACCTTACCCCAGATACCATACCCCGAGCTGATGCCCACACTCTAACTCCCTGCCTGAGCCTGGTGAAAATAGAGGGTGGGGGATGGAGTGAGCGGGGTGGAGCCTTGGAGGAGGGGTGAGGTAGGATGGGGCCCCTGGCCAGGAGGTGGGGCAAGGATGTTCAGTTTTGTGCAATTAGAAAGTTGGCAATCCTAAATGAGACCAATGGTAGTGATAAGAGTGCAAAACAAATGAGGGACTGAAAAACTTTAACCATTTTTCACTAAGCATCTCCCGGGGGAGGGTGAAGTTTTGGGTTAACGACCATAGTTGTTTCATTTTAAATAGGCATAATTTTTTTTCTGAAGAGAATAATCCATCTCGGTGAATGTATCTACCCTTTAGGGTTTATCTTAATTCACCTTCCCATTTTAAGTCAGATTTACTCTCTCTCCCCTCTCTTGTGGGAATGTGTTCAGGAATAATTTTGATATCAAATTTTGCATATGTGGTGTGATGCCAGCAGAGTAAATTTTTTGGGGGGCCCAAATTTGATATGGTTGGGACAAACTGTTTTTCAGAGATGGGACTATAAGTGTGTGACAGGATAAAACTTCCAGGGAAGGGTTAAGGGCTGCCTGCCTGTCACAGGACTCAGCAAGGGATTGAAGGAAGTACAGAACTCATTTGAGTTTTTGTGTTTGAGCAATTGTGTTCTGAGGCAAGAGCCTGAAGCAGGCAAAAAAGCCCCCGCAAAATAACCCCCCCCCCAAATAAAAAGGCCTTATGAAAAGAAGACACTCCACTGAACTAGTGAACTATGAAAAATGGGCCTACTTATCCCAGATAAGGTTCATAGGATCACCTCTGGGTCAGAGAGATACCTGCCTGATGAAGAGTTCTTGTTACAATTGCTGCTACTTGAGACAAGATCAAACCCAATTACAAAAGTAGACTTACCTTGGTGTGTTTGCCAAGCAGCATCATGTAAGGCTTTACTACTTCTGAGACCCCCAACAGCTCTGGTTCGGGTCCATCCAATCCCCTGTGAAACATCAGGTGGACAGGAAGGTCTTTGCTATACCATGTCACATCTTTAAGACAAAAATTAAGAGTAGGTTAGATAAATGTCTATTAGGGATGATCTAGACAATATTTGGTCCTGCCATGAGGGCAGGGGACTGGACTCGATGACCTCTCGAGGTCCCTTCCAGTCCTAGAGTCTATGAATCTATGAATCTTCACAGATTTGGCAGGGTAGCTAGCTCCTAAAAGTGCATGGAGAGGGTACTGTTCTTAATTCCCTCTCTGACAAAGACTTTAATCACTGATGTGTCAAGGATAGGCTGGGGAGATCACCTACAAAGGCAAGTGTCCTGGGAGGCACGGGACTTCACAGAAACATGCTGGAACTCAGAGACCTCGGGGTAGCCTGGATAGGGGTTCTTACTTTTCATCTGAAATTCCACACTGTAGATCATGATGGACAACATCTTTGTGATGCACTACATTAATGAACAAGGAGGCTCCTGCTCATTGCACCTCTTCCTGAAGGCGATCAGACTAGACATTCTGCCACCATAACCATGATGGCTCTTCACTGCCTGAGAGTCAGCAATATTTGGACAAACTTCCTGAGCAGACAATCTATGATCTATCATGAGTGGTCCCTGCAAAGATCCAAAGAGCTGATATTTCATTACTGGAGGGGAAGAGGTGTTCCTCTGATAGATCTGTTTGCCACTAAGGACAATATCAAAATTTCTGTTCCAGAGAAGGCCTGAGCCTGGGCTGTTTGCCTGGTGCCTTCCTTTTGCAATGGAATCCAGGCTTCCATTAGACCATTCCACTTATTCTTCTGATTTTCAAAATCAAAAGGGACAAAGCCATGATCATTTTCATAGCTCTGTACTGGCTGAGGCAGTTTTGGCTGGCAGGTTTGCTACACATGTCCATTTGCCCACTGGTCCAGCTCACAGACTTCCCAGACCAGATCTCTCAGGCATATGGATAGATAGTCTATCCAGGCTTGAAGTCCCTGCACTTGACAGCTTGAATGTTGGCTGTTTGAGTACCATGTTCGAGGACAACCAGATGCAGAGCAGGAAGACGTAGTAGGGTCTCTGTGTCAACGACCCAACAAGGCCTAGACCTTATGCGGCTTTCAGTACCGCTGATTCTTGATTACTTGCTGTGGTTGAGACATTTTGGCCTCTCTTTCACTTCCATTAATGTCCACCTCACAATAAACTAATCTTATCAACTGTACAGGCATGCTCCATCTCCTTTTCCCAACAACAGTATCTCAGTATTTACCATATATTATAGGAACATATCATCTTGCTTTTTTTGCAAATACAGAAGAGAAATATTTAGTTAGAATTTCTCTTTTCTGCATCGTGATGAACAGTTTTACTGTCCTTATATAGTGTTAAACATATATCTGTATTAGGATTTCATTTATTCATGGTACTTTAAAAGAATTTCTTCTTACTGTGCCTAATCCTACTGTCCAGAGATTTTTGCTGATATCTTTCACTTCCTTTTCTTAGCTGCTGATTTGTACTCATTGATATCAATTTATCCATTTTTCCATTTATTCTATATGGTTTATTTTTAATCCTCTTTTAACCAGCATGGCTTTTTAACTGATAGAAACCATTTCTTCTGACTGTCCTCTCCTGTAACTGCTATTCCACGTCTTGTGTGTACTGGTTATATTCATATAGCTTCCTCATATTTAGCACTTTACATCAACAAAGTGCTGTCTATGCCAATGTTACTAAAAGAGACAAAAACAGTGAGATTTTTAAAACATCAAAAAGATTTTTTAACAATTTGTTCAAATATGTTATCTGAAATGAGATTCATGTTTTGATGATGCACTTATCTGCTGTACACCACTGTGTGAAGCAACTTGTCTATGGTAGTACTTAATGTGGAGCCATTTTCTTGCATAACGGGCTGTACATTTACTGAAATAAACAGAGCACAAGGAGGAGGAAGAGAGATAAAATGGAAAACATTGTAGAGGGAGCTGAAAGTGGGTTTTTCTTTCAGTGCTATTCTTTTGTATGGTGAGAAAATAATGAAGATTGATATATGAAATTTTGTTTGATAAATTGATTTCAGACTAATTTTCTGATCTTGTAAATTACAATGAAATGATTTTCGGACATTGATTTTCAATTGGACTTAGAATCTTGTGATTCACTGGCAAAAGAGTAGAAAAATACTGCACAATAAGTTAATCTTTTCCACTCGAACAGGTTACATATGTCTAGAATCTTTTCACATTCCTTGGAGTTAGAGATCTGCAGCTTGAAAATTAATTTAACATTAATATTAGTATGCTAGCTAATCTGAATGTTTTAACTATCCATAGCTGTTAAATCATAGATGACGACACATTCTCTGCAACTGTATTTTTGAAATTAAAGTACGTACAGAGTGCAATTATTTTTCAAGCTTGGACTCTTATAGCAGCATACTTATTGATTTAGTTTAAATAGGGTTGAACAAGAGGAAAAGATTGACATAAAAAGCTTTTAAAATGCATTTCTTTGTATAAAGTCAACCGTCAGGGCTAGTAGACCATTCAGGTAGTTGCTTTTCATGCCAGTGGCTAGTTTTTATATGTCTTTCCATTTATTAAATTTTATCTATGAAGTCCTAGGCAACTGTAGCAAAATGAAAAATGAACAGAATAAATATCCTTGAAATAGAGACTTTACCTCCGAGAGCCTAATATACAACATATCAATAATACAGATTCCCCATTGGAAGTAATAATGCTCCACAACTAGTCATCCAAAACTCGTCAAGTGACTGCAGCATGTATAGTTATTTTGACACTATTGTTTTTATTTGCTGAATCATGTCTATAAGAATGTAAAAAGAACAGGAGTACTTGTGGCACCTTAGAGACTAACAAACTTATTTGAGCATAAACTTTCATGGGCTTCAGCCCACTTCGTCAGATGCGTTAGAACATGGAACCTGTACAGAGAACCTTATGACAGACCCTGGCTTTGTTACCTCCTATGGCAAAGCACAATGAAAGATGCCATTTTATGATGTCCAGGGGCTATGAGCATTTATATCCCCATCCTCCACCAGATTCCTTGGTTGTGGATGCTGCTAACCAACGCGAATGCCAGGGCTACCAAGGCCCCTCCCCAGAGAATCTGGAGGCAAAACTACTCCACCTTTTGGGTAGAAAGGTCTACTCCCCTGGTGGCTTGCATCTCCATATTTCTAATCAGCCGGCCATTGTCAGCAGGTACTTCTACAATACATGCAGGACAATGGCAAAGTTTGCAGAGCTGCTGCTGCAGGACTCCCATGCTGAATTCTTGGCCTTGGTGAAGGAGGGCAAGCTCATTTCACACGCTTCACTGTAGGCCGCTCTGGATGGGGCTGTTGCGACCACTTAGGTTATGTTTACCGGGATTGCATTAGGAAGGGGTTCCTGGCTCCAGGTATCAAGTCTGCCATACGAGGTCCCAGGAGACCATTCAGGATCTCCCCTTTGAGGGTGAGACTCTATTTTCCGACAAGATGGATAAAAGGCTACATAACCGAAAAGACTCAAGAACCACCCTCAAATCGCTGGGCCTCCACATCCCCGTCATGCAGTGGAGGCCTTTTATGTCGCAACTTCCTCCGCGGTTCTACCAACCGTGGAACCGGCAGGATGACTCACGGAGGAGAAACAGGAGTGTCAGGAAGAGGCTGCACCTGTCTTTAGGCCAGGACTTTGGCCTGTCCAAACCTTCATCTGGCCAGAAGCGGGCCTTTTGAAGGTGCGAACAAGGATGGTGCATCAGAACTTGGACTGGATCCAACCCACTTTACCTTCTCATCCCGACTATCCCCTTTCTACCCTGCGTGGGCCCGTATCACATTGGACTTCTGCGTGCTCCACACAGTAGTGAGGGGATATTCCCTCCAATTCTCTGCCCTTCCATCCCTATTCCCTATCCCTCTTCAAGGATCCTTCTCACAAGCAGCTCCTCATATAGGAGGTGCACTTGCTCCTGTTGCTAGAAGCATTGGAAGAGATTCCTCAGGAGCTGAAGGGCAAGGGTTTCTATTCCTGGTATTTTCCTAATACTGAAAGTCAAAGGCAGGCTCAGGCTCATTCTAGACCTGCAAGAACTCAGCAAGTTTATGAGGAAACTTAAGTTCTGCATTGTCTCTTTGGCCTCCATCCCTTACTTTGATCCAGGGGACTGGTATACTGCCCTTGACTTGAAGGACGCATATTTTCATATAGCAATTACAGTCCCACAAAAGGTACCCCAGGTTTGCAAGCAACAAACACTATCAGTTCACAGTCCTCTTGTTTGGTCTGTTAGCGGCACCTCATGTGTTAACCAAGTGCATGGCAGTCGTGACTGCATTCCTACGCAGATGGGACAAGGAGGCACAAGTTTGACTTCATAAGAATGACATCTGACAAATTGGGCCTTATCTTGAACGTGGGGGAATCGACTGTCCCCTGTTCAGCAGATAGAGTTAATAGGAGTGGTGTTGAACTCGACACACACCAGGGCATACGTCCCAGAAGCGAGGTTTCAGACTTTTGGTGACATCATTTGAAGTCTCGGGCAGTTTCCCACCACCACAGCATTGCCTGAAACTTCTAGGACACATGGCCTCTTGTACCTATGTGGTGCAACACGCCAGGCTCAGACTCTGGCCTCTCCAATTGTGGCTAGCTTCGGTGTATTGGCTGACTCCAGACAGTTTGAACAGGGTTGTGACTCTGCTTTGCCCAGTCCTTGACTTCCTCCAGTGGTGTCTTGACCTGCAGGTAGCGTGTGCAGGCGTCTCCTCCACCTGTCCTCAGCTGTCCCTCTTGCTAGTGACGGAAGCATCAACCTTGGGCTGGGGAGCACATCTGGGAGACCTCAGGACACAAGGCCTCTGGTCTCAGGCTGAACTCACTCTCCACATCATTGTCAGAGAGCTGAGAGCAGTGCGTTTGGCATGCCGGACTTTCTGAGTCCGCTTGACAGGGAAATGTGTATCATTCATAAATAGGGAGCTAGCTCTATCTCATAGAGCTGGAAAGGACCCTGAAAGGTCACTGAGTCCAGCCCTCGGCTTTCACTAGCAGGGCCAAGTACTGATTTTGCCCCAGATCCCAAATGGCCCCCTCAAGGATTGAACTCACAACCCTGGGTTTAGCAGGCTAATGCTCAAACCACTGAAGTATCCCTCCCCCAGATGACCAGATGTCCTGATATTTGGGGCTTTTTTTATATGGGCTCCTATAACCCCCCCACCCCGTCTTGATTTTTCACACTTGTTGTCTGGTCACCCTAGTCATAACAGACAACACCACAGCGAAGTTGTATGTCAACAAACGGGGATGCACTCTCCTCTCCCTTGTATCGAGAAGCCCTCATACTGTGGGACTTTTGTGTAGCTCATTTGATACACCTGCAAGCATCATACCTCTCGGAAGTACAGAATGAGTTGGCGGACCATCTCAGCAGGTCTTTTCACAGCCACAAGTGGTCCCTACACCTGGACGTCACAAACTCTATTTTCCAACGGTGGGGCTTTCCCCAGATAGACCTTGTTGCATCGCATGACATGCAGAAGTGCCAGCAGTTGTGCTCCTTCCTGAATCACAGCCCAGGCTCCATTGTGGATGTGTTTCTCCTCCTATGGGGAGGCCATCTTCTCTTTGCATTCCTGCCCATCCTTCTTGTTCACAAGATGCTTCTTAAGATACAGAGGGAAGATGCTTCAGTGATATTGATAGCTCCAGCCTGACCCTGCCAACGCTGGTATACATCTCTCCTAGAAATGTCCATGGAAGCCCCAGTTACCTTGCCGCTACTCCCGGTCTTAACTCAGGATCACAGCCATCTCCAGCACCTGAACCTCGAGTCATTGCACCTCACGGCGTGAAAGCTCCATGGCTGAACCCCACAGAGCTCTCCTGCTTGGACCCGGTTAGACAAGTCCTCCTTGGCAGTAGAAAACACTCCACCAGGGTTACCTACCTTGCCAAGTGGAAGAGATTGATGCTGCAACGACCAGATTGAGACTGATGCCCGATGCTCGCCTTTATACCACTCATACTGGACTACTTTCTCCATCTCAAGCAGCAGGCATAGAGGACCAATCATTGTTTGCCAACCTATGGTCAGCCGTTTCCTGAAAGGTCTCAGCAGGCTATATCTGCATGTCCGGCAACTGACCCTGACCTGAGACCTCAATCTGGTTCTTTCTTAATTGATGGGTCCATCCTTTTGAACTGCCGGCGATGTGTTCTCTGCTTTACCTGTCATGCAAGGTGGCGTATAACCTCAGCCAGTAGGGTGTCTGAGCTCAAGGCCCTAATATCGGAGCCCCCTTACACAGTGTTCTGTAAGGACAAAGTTCAGCTCAGACCACATCCAGCTTTTTTCCCGAAGGTTGTCTCCCAGTTTCACATCAACCAGGAGATGTTCCTCCCAGTGTTCTATCCTAAGTCACACTTGAGTGGCAGAGAGCAGAGGCTTCACTCTTTGGATATCCGCAGAGTGCTAACCTTTTACGTTGAAAGAACAAAACTGTTTAGGAAGTTCAGTCAACTGTTTGTTTGTGGCTGTGGCAGAGAGGATGAAATGTCTTCCAGTCTCCTCCCAACGAATTTCCTCATGATCACATCCTGCATCTGTGACTGCTATAACCTGGCAGAGGTGTCAGAACCTCCGCTCACAGTGCACTCCACTAGGGCGCAAGCTTCTTCAGCAGCATTCCTGATGCAAGTCCTGACCCAGGAAATATGCAGAGAGGCAACGTGGTCCTCCATACATACTTTAACTGTGTATTATGTGATTACCCAGCAGAGCAAAGATGATGTGGCCTTCGGTAGAGCAGTGCTCCAGTCAATGAACAGCTCTGACCCCGCCTGCTGAATTTAGACTTGGGAATCACCTGATTGGAATTGACATGAACAAGTACTCGAAGAAAAAAGGTTACTCACCTTCTTGTAACTATTCTTCGAGATGTGGTGTTCATGTCCATTCTAATACCCACTGACCTACCCCTCTGTTGGAGTAGCTGGCAAGAAGGAATTGAGGGGATGGTGGGCTGGTAGGGCCCTATATTGAGCACCATGATGGCTCCACTTCAGGTGGTGTCTGGACTGACCAGATGGATACTGCTAGGGAAAAATCTGCACAGCTTCAGTTAGTGGAGTTGTTCAAGCCAAAGCTCCCTCAAATTAGTTAACAGGGGACAGTGCATCTCCTGAGAGAGGCTTGAGACTGGAATTAAGGTCCATCTTCCACCACCAGTCCAAAATAGTGTGAATCTGTTGATCTTCAGGGCATGGACAAATCCCATACATTTTCCCTCTATTTTGGGGAGAAAGATCATAGCGGAGGGCCAGGATGTGTGGACAGAAGGGACTGTGATTAGTGGCTAGAGTTATGGTCTCTGTTCTCCCCCCCGCCCCTTGAAAATTGCTGTATATGTTTATTTTAAAATTGACTTACTTTCCCCTTAGGTATGTTAACTGAAGAATTTTCAGAGCACAAGTGAAGCAAGCAATTTTAACTTTGTATATACACCAAAAGAGTCCGCTGCCCATTCTGAACTCCATCCCTCAGCATGTCCATCCACAAGCTAAAGATTATAAATGATAAATTCAATACATTATGATTAGAGTAGAAGTATAGCTATAAATACTCAGCAGTATGCGAATCAGTCTCTGTTAAAAATAAAAAACCATGCCAGTTACAAAAATATTTTGTTTAAAAAATAACTACTGTATGCAATGACACCTTCAATACTGAATACATTATAGATTTCTGGCCTTGATCTATTACTCTTTAGATTCTCATCTGACCTCCTGAATAACACAAGCCATAGGATTTACTTAGTGATTCTCTGAACAGCCCTGTCATAAACAGATAGCTAAGGGTTAATGTCTCTTTCACCTATAAAAGGGTTAACAAACAGTGACCTGAAACACCTGACCAGAGGACCAATCAGGAGACAAAATACGTTCAAAACTGGGTGGAGGGAAGTTTGGGTGTGAGTTCTTTGTTCTTTGTCTTGGTTCAGTGGCCCTCTCGGCTCTGAGAGTGATCTCTCTATCTCCAGGTTTTCTAATCTTCTGTTTCCAAGTTGTAAGTACAAGGATAGTAAGACAATAGGTTTATTTTTTGTTTGTATTTACATGTATGTAGTTGCTGGAATGTTTTAAATTGTATTCTTTTTGGATAAGGCTGTTTATTCATTTTTTCTTTTAAGCAATTGACCCTGTATATTGTCACCTTGATAGAGACCATTTTTAGTCTTTTTCTTTCTTTTTCTATAAAGCTTTCTTTTTAAGACCTGTTTGAGTTTTTTCACTGGTTAAGGCTAAGGAACGAAGGGAGGGGGAAAATCTTTTTGTGTTAGATTTACTAAACCTGACTTTGCATACTCTCTGGGTGAGGGGAGAAAGAGATTGATCTCTCAGTACTTGTGTTTCAAGGACTTGACGCAGGGAATATCCTAGAGTACCCAGGGCGGGGAAATCTGGGAGGAAGTAAAGAGGGGGAAGGGAAGTGGGTTATTTCCCTTGGTGGTGAGACTCAGGGCATCTGAGTCTTTGGGTCCCCCAGGGAAGGTTTTGGGGAGACCAGAGTGAGCCAGACACTGGAATTTTCTGGCTGGTGGCAGCGATATCAGATCCAGCTGGTAATTAAGTTTGGAGGTTTCATGCTAGCTTCTCATGTTCTGAACTCTAAGGTTCAGATCTGAGTAGGAAAGTTATGACAAGTCCATAATTTTTGGTTTATCTAGCACATGTCTTTTAGAAAGACATTCAATCTTGATGTAAAGACTTCAAGTGGCAGAGGACCCACCACATCCCCATGGAAGTTATTTAAGTGATAAATTATCCCCACTATTAGTTTAGTAATTTTTGAAAAAATGTCTGTCTTAAGCTTCCAACCGATGAAACTCGTTATGATTTTTTTCTGCTAAATTAAAGAGCCCTCTACCACAGAAATCTTCTTCCCATGGAGATACTTATTAATTTGTGTCCTCATGAATCAAGCTTTTGGTCTTGTTTCTTCTGAATTTGTGTTCATGAAAGAGGAGATGGAGAAATTATAACAAAGAACAAATCATGAAAGGTAGCTTTCTAACAGCGTTTTTCTCAATAAACAATACACCTCAAATGGGACTGATGTAATGATTCAGGTAATAACCTTGTCTAGTTAGGTGAAACCAGTTTCTTCATTAATATTTATTTGCATTTCAGGGAAATCTTTCTGTACCTTACTTATAAAGGTTTTAATTATTTTCTTGACACTTAAGTTTGCATTACTGATGACATTCTATGTAAAATACACATGTTAACACACAGTCCTTTTTGGATCCCAGTTTTTGTGTTCTCATACGCAGTTGAACAAAAAAATTGCTGCCATCCTGGTACTGTTTGTGATAGAGAGTTTCAGTCACAAGATTTACTTATTATGTTTTTAGGTTCTTGTAACCATTTTTGCACTTCATTTACAAAATTATATTAAGTATTAGTGGTTTTTGTTTTCATATAGTCTAGCAGGCACAGAACTGGAATTATGTTCTTCATAGATTCTAAAGCCAGAATGGACAGTTATCATTTAGTCAGAACTCCTGTATTACACAGGCAAGAGAACTTCCCCAAAATAATTCCTAGAGCAGATCTTTCAGAGAAACATCTAATCTTGATTTTAAATTCACTGATTGCACCACTACCCTTGGTAAATTGTTCTAATCATTAATTACTCTTATCATTAAACATTTACATCTTACTTCCAGTTTGAATGTGTCTAGCTTCAACTTCCAACCGTTGGATCGTGTTATACCTTACTCTTTCCCCATATATGTGCTTGTCGACTCTAATCAAGTCAAGCCCTTAACCTCCTTTTTGTTGAGCTAAATAGGTTAAGCTTCTTGGGTCGTTAACTATAAGGCTTATTTTCTAACTTGTTAATCATTCTCGTGGCTCTTCTCCAAGCCCTCTCCAATTTATCGACATCCTTCTTGAATAACCTCTCGACCTCTAGTTGAGATTTCTGTTTATGCACCCCAGGATCACATTAACTCTTTTGGCCATGCGTGAGATTCGGAGCTCATGTTCAGCTGATTACGCCCCCCCCCAAATATTTTTCAGAGTCACTGCTTCCCAGAATAGAGTCCCCCATTCTGTAAGTATGGCCTACATTTGTTTTCAACTGTATACATTTACATTTTAGCTGTATTAGAATGCATATTGTTTCCTTCTGTCCATTTTACCAAGTGATCCAGATCTTTCTAAATCAGTGGCCTGTACTCATTATTTAACCCTCCCCAGCCCCCCCATTTTTGAGTCACGTGAACTTTCAGTGATTTTGTTTTTTCCAGGTCATTGATAAAAATGTTAAATAGTGTGGGGCCAAGAGCTGATTCCTGTGGAAAAACACCAACTCTAGGATGATTCCCCATTTACGGTTACATTTGGAAACCTATCAGTTAGCCAGTTTTTAATCCATCTAATTTGACATTTAATTTTCATTCTAGTTTTTTAAATAAAATGTTGTGCAGTACCAAGTCCAAAGCCTTATAGAAATCTAGAATGTTATATGAAAACTCTCATTTTATCAACCAAATTTTCAGTCTCATCCAAAAAAAAGACATAACGTTAGTTTGACAGAATCTGTTTTCCTTAAAACAGGCTAATTTGCATTAATTACATTACACTCCTTCAGTTCTTTATTGATTGAGTCCAATATCAGCCTCTCTGTTTCCTTGCCTGTGATCAATGTCAGGCTGACAGGCCTATAATTACCCAAGTCATCCCATTTACCATTTTAAAAAATTGGCACAGCAGTAGCTTTTCTCTGGTCTTCTGGAGCTTTTCAGTGGTACAAGACTTACCGAAAACCACCTGGTTTAACAATTTCAATGGCCAAGACTACTGTAAATAAAGGGGTTCAAATGTTACTGTAATGGTAGCTGTCGTTCATGTACCATCTTTATGAGAATCTCCTCACAGTAAAAGTTAATTGCACATATGGGAACACTGAGACATATAAGCCATAGTATGGTTATATGCAGAGGCTTCAATTTTATTAAAACTATTAACAAACAGGAAATCACTCCCACTCTGGAACAGCCCTGTAATATAGTATGGGATTTTAGTTGGGCAGCAATGGCCCTGGATTCTACAGTGTTGGTGGTGGGTGTGAGGGCACTACCCCTCTAAAACCTCTGGTCTATCCGGAAGCAGAAGTCCTAAACCATTCCCTCTGCTCCCCAAAGAAGGTAGTTGAGAAGACATGAAGGGGGAGCCCCACTCTGCATAAGACATGGGGGCGTACTCCCTCACCCTGCAATGCTGTTCTCGGGGCTCAGGCCCAGGAAGCCCACTGGATTACAAGGGCCTCCACATCGGACCCTTTTTAGCCTACCATCTGCACGGGAACCTATCAAAGTTGTGACTAATGTAAGTTTATCCCCCAAAGTGGGTCTCTGGGATGCCAGATTCAAGGTGGAAAAATCTGCACAGCACTTTGCCTATTTTGCCGTATGGGAAAAATCCCTTCCAACCCCCAATCAAAATTTGTCAGTCAGCTTAGTCCCTGATAGCATACAAGATCCAGCATACTAAAGAATGGGGAAGGCTAGGACTGGAACAGAGCCAAAAATGGTTATTCACCAGCAGCAAGCAAAAGCAACCCTGGCAGGTAAGAACTAATCAGCCAGCCCATTGTGTCCCCCAATGTCCAATAGCAGCAGGAGTGGTTGGAACAGGCAGGAGTACCCAGAGGCTGAGAACTTTTTTTTCTCCTCACCCAACAGCATGGGGAAGTAGAGAGGTGGGAGAGGAATGATTGAAAAAGAAGCAGGACCTTCCTCCTGTCCCATACACATGCTATGGCCCATGTGGAGAGGATGGGAAACCAGGGAAAACACAAGTAGCACTACTCCAGCCACTCCCACTTGAGATCTGTCATAAGCCTGATTTTTGTCCATGTCTAAACTCCACAAAAAACTTGTATACTTGCCTCAAAATGTGTAGGGTACAAGCTACATAGGATATATCTGGGGCCAATGTAGAACTTTTAAGCTAAATTTGAAATTAATTAGACCAGTGATTCTTGAACTAGGACCTCTTAAAATATAACAGATGATCCTTGTTTCACAGTAGTAAAAACTTTCCCCTCTTTATACCAGAAAAGGGTAGAGAGAGAGAAGCAATTTCACTAGGCTCCTGAAGATGAGATCCAGAATCTTTTAACCTTAATTTTGAACAGTAATTTCATATATCAAAAGTTATTATTGCTATTAGCAACAATGCCAGAGAATATCCAGTCTGGTGAACTTAGTGAAACATGTCTAGCCCTTGTCCCTGCACAACTTGATTGTAAGGGGGCCTTATCATTGGGAGGAATTTTTTTTCCCATCTCAAGTCTCACAAGAGGGCTCTTCTGCAGATCGTAGGAAAGAGAGAAAAGATTGTTACCTTTTCCTGCAGGTGTCCTAAGGTCTACAGAAAGGCATCATGCTTCTTCAGATTTTGAGATCTGCATCAGTACTTTTGGGAAGTGCAACTTTAACTCCATATTTCTTTGGAGTTTTTGCCTCTTAACTCATAGACTTTAAGGTCAGAAGGGACCATTATGATCTTCTTGTCTGACCTTTTATACAACTCATGCCGCAGAATCTCACCCACTCCTGTAACAAACCCCTGACCTATGTCTGAGCTATTGAGGTCCTCAACTTGTGATTTAAAATCTTCAAGGTGCAGAGAAACCTCCAGCAAGTGACCCGTACCGCATGCTGCAGAGAGAGGCGAAAACCCCCCAGGGCCTCTGCCAATCTGCCCTGGAGAAAAATTCCTTCCCAACCCCAAATATGGCTGCCAGCTAAATTCTGAGCATGTGGGCAAGAATCACCAGCCAAACACCCAGGAAAGAATTCTCAGAAGTAACTCAGATCCCACTCCATCTAGTGTCCCATCTCGGGCCATTGGGCATATTTACCACTAATAGTCAAAGATCAATTAATTGCCAAAATTAGGCTATCCCATCATACCATCCCCTCCATAAACTTATCAAGCTCAGTCTTGAAGCCAGATGTCTTTTGCCCCCACTGCTCCCTTTGGAAGGCTGTTCCAGAACTTCACTCCTCTGATGGTAGAAACCTTTTTCTAATTTCAAGTCTAAACTTCCTGATGGCCAGTTTATATCCATTTGCTTTTGTGCCCACATTGGTTCTGAGCTTAAATAATTCCTCTCCCTCCCTGGTACTTATCCCTCTAATATGTTTATAGAGGGCAATCATATTTCCCCTCAGACTTCTTTTGGTTATGCTAAACAAGCCAAGCTCTTTGTCTGCTTTCATAAGACAGGTTTTCCATTGCTCGGATCATCCTAGTAGCCCTTATCTGTACCTGTTCCAGTTTGAATTCATCTTTCTTAAACATGAGAGACCAGAACTGCACACAGTATTGCAGATGAGGTCTCACCAGTGCCTTGTAAAATGGTGCTAACATCTCCTTATCTCTACTGGAAATACCTTGCCTGATGCATCCCAAGACTGCAATAGCTTTTTTTAACAGCCATATCAGATTGGCGGCTCATAGTCATTGTAGAGGAGCACACTCACCCCTGCGGCGCCTCCTGCTGGTCTTTTCTGGGCATTAGCTCTTCCAGCTCTGGAGCGCCCTCTGGAGGCTGGTGATCTGCATATCCTCTGGCACCTGCATCCCTCCATGTACCCGGTGCCATTTTACCTAGAGTGCTGCCCCCTGGCAGTAAACCCTTGGGTTTCCCTATCCCAGGGGAACCCCCATTCACTATCCCCACCTCGCCTCAGTGTCAGGCTACTGCCAGTCATCATCTAGGCCCCATGCCCTGGGGCAGACTGTAGTATCAGTCTACTCATCACTGGCAAGGAGGGTTTGGACCTGCTGCCTCGGCCTACCCCAGGCTGCCCTCTGCAACCCCCAGTACGTGTTGACCTTGTGCTAGGCCGCAGCCTGGGGCTTTTCAGGCTGGAGCTCCCCAGCTCCTCTGCCTTTCTTCAGCCCTGCTCCACTCAAGTACCCTGTCTCTAGCTCCCTGCAGCCAGGCCCTTCTCTCTGTCTCTCTCTGTAGGCAAAGACACTCTCTCTGGGCCTCTGGCTCACAGCCTCTTATAGGGGCCAGCTGGGCCTGGTTGGGGCATGGCCTCAGCTGAGCCTACTTTCCACCAATCAGCCCAGGCTTCTTGCCCAAGCCCTTCAGGGCAGGAGCAGGGGACCACCCTGCTACCGTCATAGAATATCAGGGTTGGAAGGGATCTCAGGAGGTCATCTAGTCCAGCCCGCTCCACAGTCATCCTATGACCAACCAATACACTAAGGTCCTCCTCTTCTGTTACTTCCAAGTGATGCATCCCAGTTTATAACAAAAATTCTTGTTAATCCCTAAATACATGACCTTGCACTTTTCACTATTAAATTTCATCCTATTTCTGTTACTCCAGTTTACAAGGTCATTCAGATCTTCCTGTAGGATATCCTGGTCCCTCTCTGTATTGGCAATACCTTCCAGCTTCGTGTCGTCCACAAGCTTTATTAGCACATTTCCATTTTTTGTGCCAAGGTCAGTAATAAAAAGATTAAATAAGATTGGTCCCAAAACTGATCCCTGAGGAACTCCACTAGGAACCTCCCTTCAGCCTGAGAGTTCACCTTTCAGTATGACCTGTTGTAGTCTCCCCTTTAACTAGTTCCTTATCCATCTTTCAATTTTCATATTGATCTCCATATTTTCCAATTTAGCTAATAATTCCCTGTGTGAAACCGTATCAAATGCCTTACTGAAATGCCTTTACTGAGGTAAATTAGATCCCTTGCGTTTCCTTTGTCTAAAAAATCTGTTTCCTTCTCAAGGGAGGAGATCAGGTTGATTTGGCACGATTTACCTTTAGTAAAACCATATTGAATTTTGTCCCACTTACCATTGACCTCAGTGTCCTTAACTACTTTCTCCTTCAAAATTTTTCCCAAGACCTTGCATACTACAGATGTTAAACTAACAGGCTTGTAGTTACATGGATCACTTTTTTCCTTCCTTAAAAATAGGAACTATCTTAGCAATTCTCCAGCCATACAGACTTTACAGATTCATTAAAAATTCTTGCTAATGGGCTTGCAATTTCATGTGCCAGTTCTTTTAATATTCTTGGATGAAGATTATCGGGGCCCTCTGATTTCATCCCATTAAACTGTTTGAGTTTGGCTTCTAGCTTGGATGTGATAATATCCACCTCCGTATCCTCATTCTCATTTGTCATCCTACCATTATCCCTAAGCTCCTCATTATCCTCATTTAACTGAGGCAAAAGATTTGTTAGATATTAGGCCATGCCTAAATTATCCTCAACTTCCACTCCATTCTCACTGTTTAGCAGTCCCACTTCTTTCTTTCTTTTTCTTCTTTTGTCTTTAAAGATAACATTTTCTCCAATTGCTGATGTCTGAAATCTTAAATTCACCTTAGTGAAGTGTTTTGTGTTGGATTATTTTGATCGGAGCCTCTCCATGTAGTGTTAATCTTGGTTGAACTGATCAAATGGTTCTTAACCTTTTCTTTGGTTAACCTGGTTCTTCAGTTCAATGGGAGCTGCGGAGTTGGTGCTCGGGGCAGGGGCAGCACGCAGAGCTCCCCCTGCCTCCCTGCCCTCCCAGGGGCCGCAGGGATGTGCTGGGAGCAGTGCAGAGTTAGGGCAGGCAATCTGCCTTAGCCCCACTGTGCCGTTTGAGTTTTAGCACCAAGAATCTCCTGATTTGGCTTAGGTAGCCTCCAGGAGATAGGGAGAGGGGGAGAAGTTGATCAGCAGGGCCTGCGGACTCCCTGGAGTATTATTATGGAGGAAGATATTTCTTTGGGTGGTCTCTTCAAACCCATCAGAGACCTGTCAAGTGTTTCTGGAGTCTTCATGCATTGCTCGCTCACGTCATCAAAATGACATTTTATTTTTTTGGTTGAGGAGTTAAAACACACAACGTTCTTTAAATGCAAACCATAATATGTCTCATGGTTCTTGTTTCAGTACAAGGATAGTGAATTCATTTTAACTGATTATGACTTTAGTGATTAATAGTGTCTTGATAAAATTTTGCTTTCCAGAGCTATTCTCATTGGTGCTCCTGTTTGCTCCTTGCTCATACTGATTGGAAGGGTTTTTGAACACTACCTTGTTGGGGACAAATGATTGACAGTAAAGGTAGATGAAATTGGCAGTTTAGAACTTCCATAGTTTATAAAATGCCTAATAAATTTATCCTCCTAGGAACTGGATTGTGCTTGTCCACACCCTGGGTTTAGGAAGCACTCCATTTCATAGTCGTTAAACAGAATATTGATTTTTGCCACTTTGAAGATGGTAGAAGCGTTGGTTAGTGAGAAGTTGCTGAGGAGCGACCTGATGAATCCCCAAAACAATCTTCTGCATGCTTGAAAACTATGACGCTTCCTGCAAATGTACTGTTAAAAATGAGATTGAAATGCATAGCAAAGTTTCTCTTTTGGCTTTCCTAGTAGCTGGGACAGTTTAAGAACTTCATGCTATCGTTGTATGGTTTATTTTTATCCTCCAAGATTACTTATGTGTTTGAATTTCTGAGCAAAGAACTATTTTCCCATACAAAACTAATTTAGATTCTCATGTTAGCCTTTATAAAACTCAAAGCTTGAATGGCTGGCTGCTCATTATTTTGGAACTTGACAGATTGTACTATTTATTAGGGTAAGTTATTAAGAAAAATTATGAGGAATAAAGAAAGACAGATGTATTTGTTTTCTTTGTGCACTGGACACATTGTTTTTGCAATTATTATTTACACTGCGAAGCATGCATGACACTTGACATAATTTGAATGTATGCATGGCACTTATCATTAATTTGTATAGACTACTTGCATTCTGTTTTCTAAATATATTTCCTTACTGACTTTGTTCTTCCTTTTTCTTGTTAGATGTAGTTCAGGTAGCTCAGCCATTTTAGAATAAGTGTTGTCTTCTTTCTATTCTTTGCATTTTTATTGAATTGTCGGGTTGAACTGTAATTATGCTGCTTTCACTGACATTTTTGGTGGTATCTGTTTTCCATACTCTCCATTTTTCTTGTGCTAGGTTTTTTAACTTGATTTTTCCCTTGAAATCTGATGCTATAGTATTGCTGTGACCTGTATACTCCTCAGTTAGCTAGACTGCAGATTACATGGCTTTTCTAACAGCCATCATGTCATACTCACTTTTACTCTGCTTTGCCCTTTCTTTTACGGTGCTACATACATAATTGACAAAGCCCCTCAAATAATGTTTGTAAAGCAATCCACCTTCTTCAAAAGGCCCCAGAAAAGCACTCTTTATTCTAGAAAGCTTTCTAGCTTAAATGACCATGAACTATTCATTGCTTGCCCCTTTCATTGCTTGTTCTGTATTTTATTCTTCTCTACCCTACCCACTCTTCATTAGAATGTAAGCTCAACATAGTAGGGACCAGTTTTTTTGTTTGTCTTCTACATTGTCATGTACTTTAGACTGACTACACTATATAAATTGTTTCTTTCATTCACATCGTGCTTCACACAACAGTAGTTCCATTTATCAGCTCTTTTTTACGTCCACATTTTACCCTTGTGGCTGCATGCCTTCCTGGCATACCTGCTTATGGCAAGATATGATGTAGCAATGGCTCTGCCTCTGTTTCCCTCCTTGTTTTCAGCTGATCCACCCAGCCTCCAACACTTCCCAGACTGAGGTGCGTTAGCCCTCCAGGTAGGTCATGTAAACATTCCAAGCCTTTTGAAGTGCCCAAAGTCCAAAATAAACACTAAGAAACATAAATTCTTCTGCCCTTCCTGGGTTTAATCATTGGCAGACTCCTCACCTCAGAGATGGTTCTATCCCACTTGGGCTTGTGCAAGCCTGTCTTAATCATTGGTAGCTCAGCAAAGCAATCATCGTGCCAGGTCTACATTCCCTTGACAGCGAGGAAAAGCACGCTGATAGGCAACAATCTTACTCCTGAGTTACGATTTATCATCTCGTCAAAAAACATTTGTCAGAAGTTTTGTAGGACAAATTCCAAGGTCCCTTCCAGTCCTAGAATCTATGAATCTGAGAATCTATATTCAGCATATTTGGTTGTGGAGCTTGTGTGCATGTCTGTGCAAGGGATGGGGGTTGGGGGTTTCCTCACTTGTAGTAGGTATCTGCAATTGAAGTGGATTTTGAGAAAGAGAAGAGATTTTCTCCTACTCTATACATTGTATACTACATTTGATGATGTTTCATAAATAATGATAATGCATTTACTACAGTGTCTTCCTTCTAAAGATCTCCAAATGCATAACTATAATATGACAGGATGATCATTAATAAATATTATAGAAGTGTGGACTACTGTAGAGACTTTGACTAAAAATGGGATAATTCACAACGTAATTCTACTTCCAGATAAACAGAAATGATGAGTGATATGTAAAGGAAGTCAATAGGATTAGGGAATTACTACTTTTTCATCACAGAATGCTGCCCGCACTCTGTTTAGCTAAATATATTTCAGTGCACAGAGAAACAGTTTCTAAAGAAACTAACCTAAAAATTGGGCATTTGAGATTTTTCTCTTGAGTCACCCTTGCTGTAAGCAGTTTATTTTTTCTATGACTAGTTGAGCACTATCAAGAATTCACTTTTATAGGCAAGACTGAGGTACTTCATAAGATTAATTTTAGAGTGTTATAGATCATGAAAAGGGACTGCATCTTTAGTTGAGTTGTTTTTTTTAGGAGAAGAGGTATGTATATTCCACGCTGAGAACTGGATGCACTAAAAAGGTGCTGCTTTGTTCAACACACTGCAAATAGAGTTGAGATCTAATTGCTGCTGTCAGAAGTAAATGCTTGTAAAAATGTGTATTAAAATAAAAGCAGTATTCAGTGGTTGCAAGTTATTCTTTATGAATGTATTTACTTGTCAGAAATATATCTAAGGCCTGGTCTACACTGTGGTGGGGGGGTTAACCGAAGATATGCAACTTCAGCTACGAGAACAGCGTAGCTGAAGTCAACGTATCTTAGGTTGACTTATGTCACGTCCTCATGGCGTAGGGTTGACTGCCGCTGCTCTCCTGTTGACTCCGCTTCTGCCTCTTGCCTTGATGGAGTACAGGAGTTGACAGCAGAATGATTGGGGATCAATTTATCGTGTCTACACTAGATGCGACAAGTCAATCCCCGATAGATCCAGCGGTTAGTGTAGATGTATCCTAAGACTTGGGCTTATGGTAGTAGCAATGATGTTAGAAGCATGTGAGGATAAACACATGCTCGGCCATACAACATCCCCATGAGTTCAGGAAGTACTTTTATCACTATTTTATGGGTGGGGAACCAAGACACAAAATGACTTGCTCATTGTCATGATGCAGGAAGTCAATGGTAGACCAAGGAATTAAACATGGGTCTTGCAATTCCCAGGCTAGTGTCCTCAGATGACATGGACTCAAGTGCCAGTAACATGCAAATGACACTCAGCTCTCCTTATCTTTCACCACATATAACCACATTACTTCACCAAGATGGCCCAGTGATTGGATGAGATCAGCTCATGGATGAAGAATGGTTGGTTGAAGCTGAACTTGAACAAGACAGAGATTATGTTGGTGGGGAGAAGAAAGCATTTGCAAGAGTTTGCAGCCATGATGCAATCTGCTCTGAATGCAGGCACACACCAACACTCAGCCAGTTACATGCATAGTTTAGGAATACTCTAGGATTCCTTGCTGACACTAAGTTCACCCATGTGTGTAATGCTTTCTGCTATTTCTGGTTGGCTAGGAGTTTCCATCCCGTCCTAGTGGACGATGACCTGGCCCCAGTTATACAAGCTTTTATCACCTGTCAGCTGGATTGTAGCAATGTCATACAGGAATACCTGATCATGAAATCTTCAGCACTTAGATAAATTCAGCTAGTACAGAATGCAATGATGTGTCTCCTCCGCAACGTAGGCTACCATGAGCGCATCATACCCGTCTTCCACTCTCTGTACTGGCTTCCCTTGGAATACTAAATCAACTTCTGAGTCTTGATCCTTACCTTCCAGATACTCAATGACCTGGACCCAGGATATCTATAATATTGCCTAAAGCACTCGTATGAAGAACGTGATTTGATACCTCCACTCCTCTGGCACAGTGAAACTTTCTACAATGAGAGTAAAATTTGTGCAGGAGACAGGGCTTTTTTGTGGTCCAGTCTGAGACTGTAGAATGAATTTCCACTGGAACTAAGCCTTAGTGTTATAAACCTTACCATCTTTTGCTCCAAGTGCAAGACACATTTCTTTGATGTGCCTTCTCTAACATAAACATATGGCAATATATATATATATATTTAAAAAATAAAACAACCCTACCAAAACAAAGCATCTCCATTGCACACATTTTTCTCCCTTGTGAGAGGATGGGACCCCAAACAATATGTGACAGATGTTAGTCATGTTGCTTAAGGCGCTACTGGAAGACAGATACTGCAGTGATGAGTGAGTTCTTATTAAGACTAAAATAGAATAACCATTGGCACATCCTTTCACTTCAAACTGAAGACAAAAAAAGTTGGATGAGAAGGAAGGAAAGAAACACAGTAGTGTGAAGATCTTTCTATCTCAAGTTGTCTGCCTGTCTGAATTTTGTTCAAAACCTTCTAGGGATACCTTATTCAAAACCTTAATAGGGATGATTAAAAAAGAAATAATAATCACAAACAATACTTACTACTGGTAAACAGGATTACCCTTCAGTTTAGTAACATTGCCAGGGTTTTTATTGAAATAATGATGGTAGCTGCAGCACAATTCAAAAAACAAAGTGTAACATCAGTGCTGTCTTTGCACAGCAGACTTTAAAACCTAAGCCCAAGGAAAGAACAAAAGGTACATTATTCCAATTACTTCCTTCTCTAGGTCATGTCATCATTTCAACAACAGAAACTCATTCCATCATAAGGTACTTTATTTGGAATCTGTAATAACCATTAAAAGAGAAAAATATTCTTGAAAATATTGAATGAGAACAGATTGCAATAGTAAAAGAAAAGAAGAAAATATCTCAAAAACAATGAGACTTGTGATCACATTATGCCTAAAACTTATATTTTGCTCTATTTGCCTTATGAGGGAAAAAATCATTGGTGCAGAATGTACATTGGTCCATACGTTTGAAAGAAGCTATCAAAATTCATCTCAAAATTGAACCTGGATTTTCTCACCTGAATCTTAATTTGGCTCTCACTATCTTATTCACCACTGAGATTTCACCACCAGGGATTTCTCTGTCTTAAGATGTTTCTGGCAGTAAATGAAATGAGGGAGATAATAGCTCTTTCAACTATAAGTCATTCTTAAATATTTTTTCAGAAAACAAATTAGAACTTTATCCTTTCCCAAAGTGTCATTTTCATCGTAACTAAAAAATCTTTCTTTCTTAAATGTACTGGGGAAGGGAACTCGATTGAAGAACTGCGTTTTCCATTTGATCTTCTTATAGAACACTGCAATGGTGCTCTTAGACTCTGGAAATGAAACAGATGGACCCTAACTAATAAATTTCCCGTTTTCCTATTTTGAATGGCATCTAGGACAAAGAAATACTGATTGTTGTGTATATACTTCCCTGATATAAAATACAAAACCTTTTGCTTAATAATCAATTGTTGGGTTGTGGCAGCATTATTACTCTGATCAGCAGTGGACAAGGATTGGGCTTCACACCCAAAAAATGAGAGAAAATGAGAGTGTTGGTTGAAAGCATTCTGACATGTGACTAAGAAAACACCATGTAGGGTGTGTATAATGTATATTTTTGACTGCAAGATAAAGAAAACTGTTACCAGGTACATTTTCCCGATGTTAATATTAAAAATTAGCTGATGCTGGTACAGGACGTGGCTACGCAACTTTCATTTTTGTGTTTGCTTACAAAAACTTATATAAAAATGAAGCTAAACATGACTAATTTAGACAGTACAATGTGCATGCTGTTCATCATGTAAATATTTCTCTTGTAAAATGGTTTTTGATTCTGCCCTTGCTTCATACACTTTAAATTCTAGGGAGTGCACTATGTTTTATAGCAACCTTTTCAAGTTTTTGTTGTGTTACAGGGGAGGAAGGAGGTCAGAAAATGTCACATTGTCAGTCTCGTGTGTGTCTCACAGGTATTCATTTTCAGCTACATGGAAGAAAAAATTGGAATTTACTCTGTATATGTGACAGTGTTTCTGAGGACGAGTATTCAGATGCAGTATTGTCAAGCTATTTTTAGCCAACTGCTGTCCCTACAGTGCTGTTTAAAGATTCAATTCAGACTGCTAATAGGTATATTTATAACCATTCTGTCAGCTGCCACAGCATGAATGCTGTTACAGATGATGATTCTATTCTTGGAAGAAGTACCATGGTTACCGTTACCCTGGTCGCTCAAGTAGAAGCTATACATCTGTCTACACTTGGTAAAATTTTAATACACTAACACATTTTTACACTGTGGGAAAGATCATGCTGGACACACAAAGCAAGGCATGATGCTAACAGAAATAATAATTACTGAAGATTACATTTATATCAGAATTGGCTGGTACATTTTTGTTGGTTAAGCAAATACCTTCCCCTCCCCCTGTTTCTGTATCCTTTGGGCACAGGTGAAGCTTGGAGTCTGTGAGTGTGAGAGAAACTGTAATAAAACGTAATTTTTCCTGCATTTATTTCTTGAATTTAATTTAAAACTGTATATGTTCTTAAGTGCCTTATTTTGACTGCTTCATATGAACTGGCCCATATGTATTCACTTGGGTACAGGCTAGAAGACTATAATTATTACTGCTATTATATATTTGTACATAGCATCATAGGAGTGCAAGAAGCATTACAGAGAGAATAAAGACTATGTCCTCCCCAAAGAGTTCATAATCTTACTGTACTGAAGAGATTCATATATCAACATAGTCAGAAATACTGGGCTAATTTAAATTATGCTAGATTTAGGAGCTTGGAGTCAGAAGCCTTTGTAATTTAAACCCATCAGCAATGTGACTAGCTGGATTCTAATCTTTTGAGGAATGGGCTGTAAGATGTAGATATCATATACTGTACAATATGATCATATAAATCTGTTGCATGAGCCTTTTTTCCCTGTAAGAAGCAACCTAAGACAAAAATAACCCTTATCTTACTGATCAGTGCTCAAGAATTTTGACAACTTTCCTGCCGTATCTAAAAATGAATCATAGTCCTTGAGAACAATAAACTCTTGGCATGCTGTCGGGTTATACACTTTCTTCTTGGTATAGATTTGGAAAAAATAGCTTCTGTGGGTGATGAATTCTAATTCAATTGCTAATTCCAATTATACCTTGCCTTTAAATTCAGTAGACAAAGTAAAAAAATCTGTTTTGGCTTTTTCACATGGCTACTCTGATCACAGAAAGATCAGTACATTGTCCGATACATCTTATTTGCCATTGAATGTGTCAGTCTTCCTCTGCAGATTATATATCAACTATGGATCACAGCCTTCTGAAAAATAAAACTAATGTAATAAAAATATTTTATTAATCAAATGTGAGAAAATGGATATTTGAACCTTCTGCAAATGACTGTATTTAGTATTTGATACTGATTTGTTAAGCTGTACAATTCTGAAACACAAAGGAGAATCAACAGAACAAGTGACAACACAAGGAAAAGTTCCCAAGTAATCCAGCACCTCAGAGTGTTTTCCTTATAAGTTTGTTAGCTAAAACAACTACGGTAGCTTTCATTTATTCTGTGTAGTTAGTGAGAAGAGAGTGATAAAATCTCTTGTTCTCATTTTAAGGTTTTCAGTATTTTTTTAACCATCTACTCATAAGCAGTTCATAGCTTGGATGAATGAACAAAATAGGATATTGTGCTGACTCAGTGTGCTTTGAGTGGATCATAGATCTGTATTCTACCAAAAAATGAGGAGAGTGTGAACAATTGTAAGATTTAGATTTTCAGAGGCTGACCTCCATTTTTACATCCAGAGTTCCACAGCTGATCCCAAAATTATTTGCCCCAGTAATGAACATCACTTGGAAAGCTTAGTGATGAGTTGTGCCCAGAAATGAAGTAGCTGTCCAAGCAACCAAAATTGTGAGTCCACACGAGTTTTCTCAAAACTGCAAGTAGAAAAGTAGAGTCCCTATTAAAGCTAGACTCAAAATTTGGGCCATGATAAGCAGAATGTATATTCTTCAGAATTTGTATATATGTTTGAGCATTTGTAAGGTGCTCAAATTCTATGGAGATGAGCATGATGTAAAAATCTAGATTAGATAGATCATATAATGCACAGGGGAAGGCGTATTCTATTTCTGGACTTGTCTTTAGTTGAGGGAAGAAGCAGCAACAGAAACATCATATTAATATAAATAGAGTGGAATTTCACAGCCATGGGAAGAGAAGCAGTTAATTGGGGTAGAGGAGTGGGAGGGGTGTCATATGATGCACACCTTAAATATATATCACATCTTTGAGATATAATATCACTAGGCATGTACAGTGTTGCAGTAAGTTGATTGTGTCAAAGACTACCACCCATCCTCCAAAAGGTCTGACAGGTTGTCAAGGTTTTTTCCCCACTTTGAACTTTAGAGTACAACTGTGGGAGGCCTGCATGAACCCTTCTAAGCTTAATTTCTAGCTTAGATCTAGTATGCTGCCACCAGCCAGAAGTCTGTGTCTGGCACACCTTCTGTTCCCCCAAAACCTTCCCTGGGGAACCCAAGACCCAAACCTCTTGGGTCTTAAAACAAGGAGAAATTAACCATCCACCTCCTTTACCCCCCAGACTCTCCAATCCCTGGGTTGCCTTGAGAGGCTTATATAAATCCAAACTCATTGGATCTTAAACCAAAGAGGAATTAACCATCCCCCTTCCTTTCCCCCCAACAATCCCTGGTGAGTTGAAACTCAGTCCCTTGGATTTTAAAACAAGGAAAAATCAATCAGGTTCTTAAAAAGAAAGCTTTTAATTAAAGAAATAAAAGGTAAAAATTATCTCTGTAAAATCAGGCTGGAAAATGCTTTACAGGGTACTCAGATTCATATAGGCTAGAGGGATCCACCCCCCCCCCAGCCTTTGATTTAAAGTTACAGCAAACAGAGGTAAAAATCCTTCCAGCAGAAAGACACATTTACAAGTTAAGAAAACAAACATAAGCCTAATCCGCCTTGCCTGGCTATTACTTACTATTTTGAAACATGAAAGACTGATCAGGAAGATTGGGAAATCCTGGGTGTGCGTCTTGTCCCTCTTAGTCCCGAGAGCGAACAATGAATGACACAAAAAGCACAAACAAAGATTTCCCTCCACCAAGATTTGAAAGTATCTTGTCCCCCTATTGGTCCTCTGGTCAGGTGTCAGCCAGATTTACTGAACTTCTTAACCCTTTACAGGTAAAAGAGACATTAACCCTTAACCATCTGTTAATGACACAGGTATAGGTAGATACAGTACCAAATTGACATACTAGGTCACTGTACCTGGAATGTTTCTCAGAACTGGTGGTTTTTGTTTGTGAGGGGCTTTTTCAAAGATGAGATGCAGGTGGATGACATGTTATCTTACATTATGTTCCTGGGGCAGAAAGAAAAAGGGTATGAAATCGGGAAAGATGCTGTCAAAAGTCAGACTTGAATTGATTGGAGGGAATAGGAGATTTAAGGTAAGATGGTGGAACTGTAGACAGGTGCTGTTGTGACATACCTTCAAAATGAAAAAAATAAATTGGACTTTTATACAGAGAAGGAGAGAGACTGATGTAGAAGCGAGTCTGTAGAGTGGGAGATAACTAGATTGCAATCTTGTAGAGAATGATGAAGAAAGGTTGAATTCTGCTGAGATTGTCCAGTAGGAAGTGGCAAGAATTGATGTGAAGGCTCGAAACATCCAGTGAGTAGAAGAGAAAGTTGCATCAAAGATAAGGCTGTAAACTTGGAAAACTGGAAATACAATGGTGTTGGAGACAACAATAAGTGGAGGGGGGAGAGTTCAGAAGAAAGAGTTTGATTTTGGACTTTTTGTTGTTGGAGGTCATGACATTCCGGAAGTCATTTTGGAGAAACAGGCAGAGAGAAATTTTTAAGTCTGGTAAAACAAGATACATTTCCAATTAAAAATATAGATTTATCAGTTTTTTCTATAGGTCCTCCATCTCCAAAAATAATCAAAACTTTTCCAGGACATTTGCATTAAAATGTTTGTTTGGGGGTAGATAATTTTCTGAAGAATAATTTTGGTTTAGTCTCTTCAAACTCTAATAAATACATTCCACTAAATCATATTCTAGAGGCTAAATTATACCGTATCTGTAATCTCAGCAAAAGAGAGTACTTAAAGATAACTGTGCTACCCACAGAAACTAAAATTAAACTGCTAGAACAATTGCATATACAAACTGGGAATCTGGACCACTACTACTTGTACAGTGTAGTAAATCAAAGCATAGTTCAGGACTTTCAGTGTTCTGTAGCAATGTCCACGTTGGACATTCCTGCGTGGCTAGTTAGTGCACTGTAGATTCACACCATAACTTGCTATGCAGGAACGTCTCATGTAGACAAGCCCTCAGTCTTTTACTATTTCCAGGATGAGAGTGATGGTTAGGTTCATGCTCACAAAAGCTTCTGCCAATTATCTCCCTACTCCTAACTTTACTATTATGGGGAAGAAAGAAGAGGTAAGGGAGAAGCAGCCTTAGTAGTAGATGTGGAATTCTCAGATAGCCTTGATCCCTTTCACTTTACTTTTTGGCAGGGACATAATACAGAACCTATCCTGGTTTTCTTGGTCGATCTTGTGTTGATAATGGACAAATGTCAAATGAGAAGAGTGCCTTGAGTATCACTGGCCATAAATTATTAACACATCTGCGTATCCTCATAATGGTAGATGGAGTTATGTTCGAGTGACTGCATTCTTTTCTAGCTCAGGAGGCTCAAAGAGTGGTTTGGGGAAGTTCTTCTCCACCATGAGTGGCTTTTGGAATTTTTCAGGAGTCTGTCCTGCCAGTCTTGCTTTTATAGGAGTCTGCAAAGAGGAGATTGACAGATTGGGTTACAGTTCTATCAATGTGTTGCTGATATTTGGTTTTACATATTTTTTATGGAACCCAGATGGGATAGTGGTTATGCTGCTTGGTTTCTGGCTGAGAGCTAATTGGTTGAAGATCATGGGGGATGGAACAGATGATCCAAGTAGAGGAAAACCACAAGAAAAGATTGAGGATTTCTCTGTTTCTTTTAGGGTGTATGACTACCTCTTGTTAATAAGGTAATACAATCTGAGGTTCATATTGGATACTCTGCTTTTTTAGGATGTCCAGTTAGTGGTGTCCAAGAGCACTTGTTTCCATAAGTTATTTAGGGTCATAAGGACTACAGTGCTTTCAAACCTGTGTATTTTAGTGACCACTGTTCCTTTGGTACTCCATCCACGTGATTGAGATCAGCTGGGATTCTCAAGCTGACAGTCCCTAGGCTTGTGCATTGAGGGGCAGGAATTCACTTCCCACTTGGCATGCCAGTCTGATTCTTTCAAACTTCAGGATATGTTGTGAGGCCTATAATTCCCTCCTATATATAGATTTATCTTAAGGATGTAAAGGGTGGGCCATCCTGAGCATTGTGGGTGAGTGTCCTTCCCCTCCCCCCCTTCCTCAACTTTATCAATTAATTCTTATGCACAGGTCAGGGCAATGAAAAGCTGAATGAAACTAATCAGTGTTTCCCCTTCAGTGACGCCTCAGGAAAGGAGCAGATGTAATAAGAAATCAAAGCCGCTTGCCTCAGGACCCAGGATGAGTGCTTCCAAAATAAAAGTCCAAAACGGTCTTTATGAGTGGTCTGGATAACCTTCCAGAGCTGGAAGAAGATGTCCATTTCTTCTGATCAATTGTTCTCTATGCCCATTGATGGTAGGAGAAGTAGTAATTGGTTTAATCTGCAGCAGGGGAGATTCAGGTTAGATATTAGGAAAAGCTTTCTTTTTATAAGGATAGTTAAGCATTGGAAAAGGCTTCCAAGAGTGGTTATGGAATCCCCATTGTTGGAGGTTTTTAAGAACAGGTTGGACAAACACCTGTCAGGGATGGTATAGTTCACTTGGTCTTGGCTCAGTGCAGGGAACTGAACTTCATGACTTCTTGATGTCCCTTCCAGCCAGAGATTTCTGTGATTCTATAAGTGATTCCTATCTCCATTTGATTCATGACGCCAGCCTCCATCACCTATTTGTCAAATTTTCAAACAAGCAACTTTATGATTTTTCCCATGCTGCCCCTCATGCCCCATAGGTCAGAGGAGAAGTGTAGGCTACATGCCCTGGACATCGGAAGGGCTCTGGCCTTCTACATTGACAGGATCAAGCTGTTCCATAAGTCAATGCAATTATTCGTTGCTGTGGCTAACAGAATGAAAGGTCACTTGTATCTACAAAGAATTTCTTCTTAGATCACTACCTGCATTCGCTTCTGCTATGACCAAGCGAAGTTGCCACCTCTGGCAATTGTCACACCCGCTCTACCAGGGTGCAGGCCTCTTTGACAGCCTATCTAGCACATGTTCCTATCCAGGACATCTGTAGAGTGCCACCTGGTCATTTATCCAAACTTTTACATCCCACTATGCATTGACCCAGCAGGCTCAGGATGATGCTGGCTTCAGTAGAGCAGTACTGCAAGCCACTAAGCTGTGAACTCCAAGCCCACCTCTTTGGATACTGCTTTTGAGTCACCTAAAATGGAACTGACATGAGCTAGCACTTGACGAAGAAAAAACAGTTACCTACCTTTTCATAACTGTTCGAGATGTGTTGCTGATGTCCATTCTATTTCCTATTATTCTACCCCTTTGTCAAAGTTGCCAGCAGGAAGGAACTGAGAGGGCTCAGGCCCTGGTGGCGCCTGATATACTGCCACATAGCAGCGCCACTCCAAGGGGTGCCACAGCCAGCCCTACAGATACTACTAAGGCAGAAATCTCCAACAACTATGTATGTGGGTGTGTGCACACAAGAAATGGAATGGACATGAACATATCTCAAAGAACAATTTTGAAACTCGTGGCAATCAGGCGAGGTCCTGGACTGTTGGAAAAAGGCAAATACAGTGCCCATCTTTAAACAAGGGAAGAAGGAGAATAAGGGAAATTACAGACTGGTCAGCCTCACCTCAATCCCCAGAAGAAAAATAGAGCAGGCACATGACTTACGAGGAGAGGCTGAGGGAACTAGAGTTATTTAGTCTGCAGAAGAGAAGTGTGTGTGTGTGGGGGGGATTTGATAGCAGCGTTCAACTACTTGAAGGGGGGTTCCAAAGAGGATGGAGCTAGGCTGTTCTCAGTGGTGGCAGATGACACAAACAAGAAGTAATGGTCTCAAGTTGCAGCTGGGGAGATCTAGGTTGGATATTAGGAAACACTATTTCACTTGGAGGGTGGTTAAAAACTGGAATGGGTTGCCTAAAAAGGTGGTGGGATCTCCATCCTTAAAGGTTTTTAAGGCCCAGCTTGACAAAGCCTTGACTGGGATGATTTAGTTGGTGTTGGTCCTGCTTTGAGCAGGGCTTTGGACTAGATGATCTCCTGCGGTCTCTTCCAACCCTGATATTCTATGATTCTAAGTAGCTTTTGTGATTTGTGGGTATGGAACTGGAACTGAAGACCAGTCATAATATCCGCTTTCACCAGCTTTGCTTTTGGATGGTGTTCATTTTTTAATATTACCTTCCTATTTAGAAAGCACTTTTTAACCTCTCTTGGAAAAACAAAGCAAAACATGGACATCAGAACTAATTTTGCAAAATCCAAAGGTTCTGAAAAATATTTTAAGAGCATCACAAAACCCAAAATTAAGTTTGGTTATTATGAAAAACAAAGGGTACACAATACATAAAATAAATTATGCAGAGCCTTAATCACTTACAAAGGACTCAATTCTGAATAGTTGAGACTTTTTTTTTTTTGCTGCGAGTTGTGTAGAGCTATATAATGAAGTCTACTAGGAATGATGCAAGATGATTTTGAAGGATAATATGAAAATACATCAGAGCCTACATTGAATAAAATGTAGTTTCTTGCAGTAATGAAAAGAAATTAATTTTTTTTTTAAAATCCACTGCTCATGGATATTGCCTACTGGTTAATTCATGTACTGTTGTAATTTGCTGTAGGATTCAGTGGCATTGTCATCTAAGAGTACTTGTTCTTTCTCAATGTGTGGGTGGAAGTTGGTATTACGCATCCATACGGACATGGTGAGTCAGATATTTGGTTTGGTCTTTCTGTAGGAAATGTCAATAATTTAAAGATTTAGGAGATACATTAGAGAATATATTCAACAGGTACTGAAAGAGGTATGTAATGAAGCTGTTTGTACGTTCTGAGAAGTTGGCTAAAGCAAATGCATCTGGTTCTTTCCAGAATATGAAATAATACAATTTCTGGGGAAAGTAAATAATCTAGTTTATATTTTGAATCTCAAATTAATGTTTTGTAAATAACTTATGCTCCATGAGGAGAGGTACTTGTAACTTCAATGTTAAGGAAATGAGAAATTGTGTATCTTTGGTCAGTTACTTTCTATAATATTTTTAATTTTGCGTTGTTGATCATATCAAAGCTTTAGCAAAGGTAGCTGACTCCTGCTTATAATGCATTAGTATTCTCCTCTCTCTCTCTTAGAGTTCAGATAACATTAATTTGAGATTAAGTGGATTATAGTTGTTTCCTCAAGTTACAAAAATATAGGCCCTGATATTGGTTCACTTTACATACCAGTGCTGCAGTGGGAAGCAGAACCTAGTTGTTGTTTTGCATAATACCATGCCATTTGCCTCTGGTGACCTAGCCCACTAAGCCAGGTTTGAACATTTAATATAGCACAAATAGCTAATTCAATTTTCAGCAACCCAGGTACCAGAAAGTAAATAACTGAAAGTGTCAGCAGGCAGCTCATAGACAAATAAAAGTTCCAAACCATTGCTAGTTTTTGACAGCGGGTATAACTCTAATAGATGCTATTTTCAAGTGTTTGTACTTTGAGTCCCACCTTTTCTGCACAGCTTTAGTTTTGACTCTTGATGCAGATACAGATCTGTCGCAGATGTGGCACTCTTATAATTCTCCACAAATTTCCCCAGAGATTCTCAAATATCAGAAATTACCAACAAAGAATGTTTTTCCTGGCATATTCATAGACTGAAACAGGACCACAGTGAGCTAGTGGAAATTACTTCTTCCTTGACCTTGTTCATACACTTGCACTTCCTATTAGTCTGTCATTCCACTCAAAATGTTGGTTTGCAGAACACACTGTTAGCAGTTGTGATGATAATAGTGCAGTGATTAAATAAGAGCTTGATGAGGGAGAAAAGGTTTTTATTTTAAATGTCATAGTGGTCAGTGACTGAGAAATGGATTGAATACATCTTCATTAGTTTGTGATTCACAAGATAAGAGAAGAGGGCGGAGTGCTTCAGTGTAAAAGAACCTAGTGGAATGCAGCATTTGGGCTGAGATTTTAAAACACAACCAGGAAATTCTCATAAAGACCTTTATTCTGCCTCTTTCTATGAATGCTGTAGCACAGGATGAAAAAAAATCCCATTTTTTCATAGATTCAAACAGTTTTACAAAATTGACCAAAACAATCTTTTTTAGACTAAGACCCAGGTAGGATATTTTCTGGATGAAGGGAATAATTTTGCCAAAATTATAATTGTTTCAAAACAGAGGGTTTATACTGAAACCTTTTGTCTACAGTAGTAAAACATTGATAATCCAATTCTGTAATTACAGTTCACACCATGTTTCTTTTGCTGTATTCATGCTGTGAAGGGAAAACTAATTGATGATCATATCATGTACGACCTTAGGTAGGGTTGCCAGGCATCTGGTTTTCAACTGGGCCATTAAAAGTCCGGTCAGTGGCATAGCAGGACTAAGGCAGACTCCCTCCCTGCCCTGGCTCCACACAGCTCCTGGAAGCGGCTTGCATGTCCCTGTGGCCTTTAGGTGCAGGAGTGGCAAGAGAGGCTCTGCGTGCTGCCCCTGTGCCGAGTGCTGGCTCTGCAGCTCCCATTGGCTGGGAACAGCAGCCAATGAGAGCTGTGGGGGCAACACCTGCAAGTGACATCAGCGCGTGGAGCCTCCTGGCCACCTCTCTGCCTAGGGGCCTCAGGGACATACTAGCTGCTTCTGGGAGCCACCTGTGGTAAGCACTGCCTGGAGCCCGCACCTGAGCCCCTCCCAGAGCCTGCATGTCCTTCTGCAGTTCAAACCCCTCGGTCCTAGCCGAGAGCCCCCTCTCCTGCACCCCAAACCCCTCACCCCTCGTCCCGCACCAGAGCCTGCACCACCAGCTGGAGCCCTCATCCCCTCCTGCACCCCAACCCCCTGCCCCCAATCAGAAAGTTGGCAACCCTAACCTCAGAAATCCTACATGCTTCCCTTTGGCTTTGAGTATTCATACATCCAACAATTGATAAAGATTTTAGTACTGGCACATTTAGGCTTTCAGTGTCTTTGGTTATCACTCGCAATTGTTATTGAAGAACTGTGCTAAAACAACAAACGTCATAGTGAAATATGGTCCATAATTCTTTTTCATTGTAATGGCTAATGTAATGAGATCCTCAGCTAGTGGTTTTCCCAAAGACCTAGAATATGTGAGCTTTCCCATTCCACCATTTTACAGTTTCTCACTAGACTTTACCAGACCTCTAACTTACTTTCTTACTCAAACAAACCATTTTGAAACTATATTTTTTGTTTAAAAAAGTGTCCCAATTCTTCCTTTTTTACACATCAAGCTCAAATAATCATTGTGTTCTTAAAATCATATGGGAATCTACATTTCGAATTTATGACGGTGACAAATCTAAACATCAGAATATTAATAATTTGAATAAATATGTATGTAGATGTCAATGTTAGCTTTTAATGGATACTTATGTATTTTAATGTTGTTTAGAGATATCTCAGTAATTAAGGATGAAACCAGCTTCCATTATAAAGTCACATTTCAGCTCACTTGAAAGTCTGAATTGAAAAAGTTACGTGTATACAATTTTTGGCAGATTTACTCTGAAAGTCAGGAGAATGTTTTTGTGATGTTTTATGAAAATTTGTCACATTGTTTTGAGTTACAGGTAATTTACAATGACTTTGTGTTGAAATTTTGACTTGTTTATCTCGCTCAAGTTCAAAAACTTCTTGATGTAGTTTCAGACTGTCCATTTAGTTAAATTGCCTTGTAAGTGTGGGCGCTGACTCTACAGGAACAGAATAATTTGCTCTTTAGTGAAGTATTAGCAATTTTTATTGTGGATGATTTTTTGGCCCAGTCATGCTCCCGCTCATCTCACAATTGGAGTATTTTGCTGTTGATTTCAGTGGTGGTAGGATTGGGCACTACATTACTATGGGTATGTCTACATGATGGGATTACTCCGATTTTACATAAATTGATTTTTGGAAACAGATTGAAGTCGGGTGCATGCGGCCACACTAAGCACATTAATTCGGCGATGTGCATCCATAGTGCAGAGGCTAGCGTCGATTTCCGGAGCGTTGCACTGTTGGTATCTATCCCATAGCTATCCCATAGTTCCCACAGTCTCCCCCGCCCACTGGAATTCTGGGTTGAGATCCCAGTGCCTGATGGGGCAAAAAATATTGTTGTGGGTGGTTCTGGGTACATGTCATCAGGCCCCCTTTACCCCCTCCATGAAAGCAATGGCAGACAACTGTTTTGCGCCTTTTTTCTTGGGTTACCTGTGCAGATGCCATACCACAGCAAGCATGGAGCCCGTTCAGCTCAATGCAGCAGTCATGAACATTGTAAACACCTCGCACATTATCGTGCAGTTTATGCTGAACCAGAACCTGCAAAACCAGGCGAAGAGGGGGTGGCAGTGTGGCAACGAGAATGATGAGGACATGGACACAGAATTCTCTCAAACAGCGGGCCCTGGTGCTTTGGAGTTCATGGTGTTAATGGGGCAGGTTAATGCTGTGGAACGCTGATTCTGGGCCCGGGAAACAAGCACAGAATGGAGGGACCGCATAGTGTTGCAGGTGTGGGACGATTCCCAATGGCTGCGAAACTTTTGTATGCATAGGGCCACTTTCATGGAACTTTATGACTTGCTGTGCCCTGTCCTGAAGCGCAAAGACAGCAGAAGGAGAACAGCCCTCACAATTGAGAAGCGAGTGGCGATAGCCCTGTGGAAGCTTGCAATGCCAGACAACTACCTGTCAGTTGAGAATCAATTTGGAGTGGGCAAATCTACTGGTGCGGTCTGCGGTGATGCAAGTAGCCAAAGCAATCACTGAGCTGCTGCTACCAAAGGTAGTGACTCTGGGACATGTGCTGGTCATATTGGATGGCTTTGCTGCAATGGGATTCCCTAACTATGGTGGGGCGATAGATGAAACCCATATCCCTATCTTGGCACCGGAGCACCAGGGCAGCCAGTACATAAACCACAAGTGGTACTTTTCCATGGTGCTGCAAGCACTGGTGGATCACAAGGGACGTTTCACCAACATCAAAGTGGGATGGCTGGGAAGAGTTCATGACGCTCGCGTCTTCAGGAACACTAATCTTCTTTAAACGGCTGCAGCAAGGGATTTACTTCCCAGTCCAGAAGATAACCATTGAGGATGTTGAAAATGCCTATAGTTATCCTTGGGGACCCAGCCTACTCCTTAATGCCATGTCTTATGAAGCCATATGCAGGCAGCCTGGACAGTAATCAGGAGCTGTTCAACTATAGGCTGAGCAAGTGCAGAATGGTGGTAGAATGTGCATTTGGATGTTTAAAGGGACACTGGTGCACTTTACTGACTCGTTCAGGCCTCAGCCAAACCAATATTCCCATTGTTATTGCTGCTTGCTGTGTGCTCTACAATCTCTGTGTGAGTAAGGAGGAGACATTTCTGGCAGGGTGGGAGGTTGACGCAAATTGCCTCGCTGTTGATTACACGCAGCCAGACACCAGGGCAATTAGAAGAGCACACCAGGAAGCGCTGCACATCAGAGCAGTTTTGAAAACCAGTTTCATGACTGGCCAGGCTACGATGTGAGAGTTCTGTTTGTTTCTCCTTGATGAAAACCAGCCCCCTTGATTGACTCATTCCCTGTAAGCCACCTACCCTCCCCCTTTCGATCACAGCTTGCTTTCAAAGGAAATAAAGTCACTATTGTTTAAAAACCATGTATTCTTTATTAATTGATAATAAAAATAGGGGGAGAACTGACAAGGTAGCCCAGGTGGGTTGTGGGAGGAGGGGAGGAGGGAAGGAAGGAAAAGGCTACTTCAAAACTTGTTGAGTGATAACCTTTTGCTTCGGCTGTCCACTTGGGTGGAGTGGCAGGGTGCATGGATCCTCTCCCACCCCCACGTTCTTGGGTGTCTGGGTGAGGAGGCTAGGGAACATGGGGAGGGAGGAGGGCAGTTATATAGAGGCTGCAGCGGCACTCTGTGATCCTGCTGCCGTTTCTGAAGCTCCACCAGACGCCAGAGCATGTCCATTTGATCCTGCAGTAGCGGCAGTGTTGCATCCTGCCTCCTCTGATCTTCCTGTTGCCACCTCTCATCTTGAGCCTCCCTTCTGTCCTCACGTTCGTTGGCCGCTTTCCTGTACTGAGATACTGTGTCCTTCCACGCATTCAAATGAGTGCTTTCACCGCGAGTCGACTGCATAATCTCAGAGAACATTTCATCTTGCATGCGTTTTTTTTCGCCGCCTTATCTGAGATAGCCTTTGGGATGGAGGAGGGAGGGTTGAAAAATTTGCAGCTGCAGGAGGGAATGAAAAGGGAGAGAAGAATTTTAAGATACATTTTACAGAACAATGTGTTTACTCTTTCACAGTGAACAACACTCTTCACATTAAGTAGTATGTGTGATTTTGGTACAAGGTCGCATTTTGCATCTTAATATTGAGTGAGTGCCTGCGACTTTGGTGTTAGAGATCACAGATGCAGGGGCGGGCAAAAGAATTTGGCTTGCATGCGGCTATGGTAAGCCATTGTCTTTCGGCTTCTGCAACCTTCATAAAAGCAGTGCCCTCCTTTCCCATACTGTAGTGAGGCGGCCTGGCTCCCAGCGGCCCCAGAGAGGGACGAGCCCTTACAGATGCCAAAGTGGGCGGAGCCACAGGAGCCTGTGCCCGCCTCCTAGAGGTCAAGGTGCAGAGCAGGAAGTATAAAAGCCCAGCCCCAGGGCTCAGAATCTGCCTGGCTGCCGGAGAGGCCAGACACTGGTGCCCTAGCTCCCGCTGGGGAGACTCCTGCCACTTGCGACAGACCTGAGGACTCCCCGTACCTGTGGATCCTAGACGCCGACCAGGCACTGGAAGAGCCCCTAGGCTGGCTTGTACAAAGGGACCTCGAGGAGCTGCCCAGTTTACCCCTCGCTCAGTATCCTGAGGAGCCCATGGTGTGGGATGCTGCGGAAGATGCCGCTGAGACAGAGGTACTGGTAGAAGGGGAGGTCGGAAGTAGCCGGGGGGGCAGCCAACCCTAGTCAGCCTGCAGCACACCCAGAGTCCAATGTCAGTGTGTTGCAGCCAGGGTCCCCACTGACACAGCAGCAGGCTGCCTGCCGCTGTTAGGGCTCCGGGCTGGGACGCAGAGGAGTGGGCAGGCCTGCGTCCCCCCTGCCACCGCACTCTCGGGTGGCAGTCTCTCCCTCCCCCGACGCTCAGGCCCAGAAGCCTGGGTTTACTTTACTGAACTGTTGGCTCAGCCCCTGCACTGTTTGTTGCCCCACCCTGACCTGGGGCCTGGGCTTAATAGACTGAACTGTTTGCCCAGCCCCTGCCTGAGAGTCTGAGCCCTGAACTATTGTTTGTTGCCCCGCCCTGACCTAGGGCCTGGGCTTACATTACTGAACTGGTTGCTCCGCCCCTGCCTGAGGGTCTGAGCCCCGAGCTGTCATTTGTTGCCCCATGTAGTGAGGCGGCCTGGCTCCCAGCTGCCCCAGAGAGGGTCGAACCCCAACCATGAACGTTTACACATACCAAGCAGAGCCCGTTGAGTGCTGCGGTTTTCGTGTTAACGTGCAGCAGCAGAAACCAAACTAACCCCCCCACCTCATCCAGTTATCTGGGATGATCACTTTACCCCTCCCCCCACCGTGTGACTGGTATCTGGGAAGATGCCTGCTATCCAAATGTGAACAGGTCAGTGCCAATGCTTCTCTCGCCCCTCCTGCCCCCGCACCGCTTGACTAACTGCAGGGAAGGATTTCTTTTCAGCCACAGGCAAACAGCCCCGTAGGAAGGGCCACCTCTGTCCTCTTAATTAAATTCCCGTATTTCAACTGGGTTACTGTGAATGCTATCACTCTCCTGAGGATAACACAGCGAGATGAAGAATGGATGTTGCTTGAATGCCAGCAAACACTGGAACCATATGCAGCCATGCTTTGTCATGCAATGATACCAGATTACTTGCAACTAGCATGGCGTGGTAAAGTGTCCTACCATGGAGGATGGAATAAGGCTGCCCTGCCCAGAAACTTTCTGTAAAGGCTTTTGGAGTACCTCCAGGAGAGCTTCATGGAGATATCCCTGGAGGATTTCTGCTCCATCCTCAGACACATCAACAGACTCTTCTAGTAGCTGCACTGGCTGCGAATGCATCCCAAGTCCTCAGGGCAAATTAATCATTAAAAAACATTTGCTTTTAAACCATATTTTATATTTACAAAGGTACACTCATCGGAGGTGCCTTCTGTGGCTTCATGGTCCAGGATACCGCCTTGGGAGGGTTGGGAGGCTACTTCAGTCAGGCTGAGGAAAAGATCCTGGCTGTTGGGGAGAAAAGTGTGCTGTGTGCTCTCGGCAAGCTCGTCCTTGTCCTCCTCCTCCTCATCTTCCCTGTCCGCAAAATCCTCAGGCATGGCTGAGAGTACTCCCTCCTTGGAATCCACTGTCAGGGGTGGGGTAGTGATGGTGACCCTCCCTAGAATTGCATGCAGCTCTGCGTAGAAGCAGTATGTCTGCGGCTTTGCACTGGACCGTCCGTTTGCTTCTTTGGTTTTCAGATACACTTGCCTGAGCTTCTTAACTTTCACACGGCACTGTAGTGAGTCCCTATTGTGTCCTCTCTCCATCATGCCCTTGGAGACTTTTTCCAAATGTTTTGACATTCCGTCTTATGGAATGTAGTTCTGCTAGCACAGAATCTTCTCCCTATACAGTGATCAGATCCAGTACCTCCCGTACAGTCCATGCTGGAGCTCTTTTTTGATTCTCAGACTGCATGGGTATCTGTGTTGATGAGCTCTGCATGATCACCTGTGTTGATCAGCTCTCCACGCTGGGCAAACAGGGAAGTGAAATTTAGAAGTTCCCAGGGCTTTTCCTGTCTACCTCGCCAGTGCATCAGAGTTCAGATTGCTGTCCAGAGCGGTCACAACGGTGCACTGTGGGATAGCTGCCGGAGGCCAATACCATCAAATTGCGTCCACACTAACCCTAATTCGAACCAGCAATGTTGATTTCAGCGCTACTCCCCTTTTGGGGAGGAGTACAGAAATCTATTTTAAGAGCCCTTCATGTCGAAGTAAATGGCTTCGTTGTGTGGATGGGTGCAGGGTTAATTTGATTTAGCACTGCTAAATTCTTAGTGTAGACCAGGCCTATGTGAGCATGCTGAAGTTTAAGAGGAAGGAAGGTTCCTTTCAACAGTGATCTTTCTTTAGCTTAAGTGGTAAGGCCTGTTGCATTGGAGCAAGAAGATAAAGGTTACAGTTCTGTCTCTGCATGTGTTCTATATTATTCTTTATTTGTATTGTGGTAGCATCTAGAGGCTACAATCAGTGTCCCACTGTGCTAGGTGATATAAGTATACAATAAATAGGCCCTGACCAATAGAGCTTCAGAGTCTCTAAATATATAGAGACAACAGATGGAAAAAAAACAAACAAATGGTGGAGAAGAGGACAATATGCTGGGCCAGAATAAAATAATAAATAACACATTCAGGATACCAGTTGCCTAGTCATTTTTTAGAGCTTTGTCATTGAGACTTGTTAGCTTACCTATATTTGTTTGCAGTGTTGGCCTTTTGTAAGGTCAAGTTTGATTTCCCCCCTACCCTCAAAACCTGGACTCCTCACTGCAAATGAAATGAAATAAAATACAAATTATTGTGATTTCAGATGTTCAGGCTGTGGATTACTGTTCCTGAGTCAGTATTATTGCAAGATGATTTTCATCATAATTGGCAGAGAGTCCTGTGGCACCTTATAGACCCGTGGTTCCCAAACTTTAAGAACCTGTGAACCCCTTTCACTAAAATGTCATCTCGTGAACCCCTTCCTAAAAATGAATATTTACAGGCATTTTTTCCTTTACCTGAGTATAAATTATAAAAGCAGTGATCTTGGAAATATAACGTGTTTTTATGACATGCTTATTACACACTTTATTATTAATTATTTATCATTACAGTATTTGTATTACATTATGAAAATGCCAACACTCTTCCAAGATCTCACTTTCGTAGCTTGTATCACTTTGAATGAAGCTGTTATAAGATGAGGCTTTTATGTTTCATCAAGGACTATCAGGTGTAAAACAGCATGAAGGTATTTAAGAAGCCAACTCAAAGAGTTCCTCCTACCCAAGCATTCAAGTCTTGAGCAGTCCAGGCAAACAACACATTACAACAAAGCTTAGCTGCCTATTTAATGTTAAAAAACAGCAAAATATATTCATCTCCCTTTCCATTTCTTATAAGGAGTCTTGAAGTTTAAATCTCAGTGTGATAGATTGTGCTTGCTTTGATCTGCTTAGCTCTTGGAAGTCCAGGGGCTTTGGGCTCCTGGCCCTGTGTTGCCCAGGGTCCCTAGGTACAGCTCTGTCCACCATTAGGGAATTTTTTCCTGAGAACCCCCTGTAACATTTCACGAACCCCAGTTTGGGAACTACTGTTATAGACTAACATGTATTGGAGCATGAGCTTTCGTGGGTGAGTACCCACTTTGTTGGATGCATGTAGTGGAAATTTCCAGAGGCAGGTATAAATATGCAAGCAAGAATCGGGCTAGAGATAACAAGGTTAGTTCAATCAGGGAGGATGAGGTCCTCTTCTAGCAGTTGAGGTGTGAACACCAAGGGAGGAGAAACTGCTTTTGTAGCTGGCTAGCCACTCAGTCTTTGTTTAATCCTGAGCTGATGGTGTCAAATTTGCAGATGAGCTGAAGCTCAGCAGTTTCTCTTTGAAGTCTGGTCCTGAATTTTTTTTGCTGCAGGATGGCTAGCTTTAAAATCTTGCCTGTAAATCATCCATCTGTTAGTCTATAAGTTGCCACAGGACTCTTTGCTGCTTTTACAGATCCAGACTAACATGCCTACCCCTCTGATACTTTTCATCATAATTCTGCCTGAGTGCCTTCTTACCTTCCTACAAAGGTGAATCGCTCTGCATCTGACAGGTAAATTCTTGTTCTTGGTGCAAATGACACCCACAATGTCAAAAAGTCTGAAAATACAGTCAAACCCCGCCATAATTCACCCCGCCATAACGTGAAATTGCATATAATGTGATCGCAGGTTGGCTCCCTTTTAAGGTACAGTACAATACAGTATGGTACTGTACCATTGGTCCCCAGCACCATGGCAGGGGAGAGAAGCTGCAGCCACACACCTGCTGGGGACAGAGAATTCCGAGGCTGTTGGTGCCGGTGCTCTCTGCCCCAGCAGGCGGGGAGCCGCGACTCCTCTTGAAGCAGGAGAGAAGCTGTGGCCCCACACCTGCCAGAGACAGAGACAGCACCGGCGCCCGCAGCCCCAGAGTTCTCTGTCCCCGGCAAGCGGGGAGCCACGGCTCCTCTTGTAGCCGGAGAGAGGCTGCGGCCCCACACCTGTTGAGGACAGAACTCCGGGGCTGCGGGCGCCGGTGCTCTCTGTCCCCGGCAGATGCGGGGAGCCGCGGCTCCTCTTGAAGCGGGAGGGAAGCCGCGGACCCACATCTGCTGGGGACAGAGAGCACCAGCGCCCGTAGCCCCGGAGTTCTCCGTCCCCGGCAGGTGGGAAGCCGTAGCTCCTCTCCCGTGCTGGGCCCTAGGCACCAAGGGTACTAAGCTTTGGGGAGCACCTGACTGATTTGAAAACCCACTATACCGCGACCCCACATTTAGCTTGATGGGATTTTTTGGACCCCAAAGGTTGCGTTATAGCAGAGTTTCACTGTATCATAAAATTCTTAGTTAATAAAGATATGTCTACGCTTGGAGCTAGGGATATAAGTCTCAGTTTGAGGAGACAACCCATGCTATCTCTCATCAAGCTAGCTCACTCAAAATAGAGTGAAGTTGTTTCTATGAGTGGCTGGAGAGGCTAGCCACTGCAAGTATATGACAGTTAAGAGAATATAGTTTTCTGAATGAGCATCGTCTCAAGGAAGCTAGCCCCTTCTGCTGCTTGCATCGCTGTGGCCACATTGTATTTTTAACATGCTAGCTTGATGAAAATTAGCGTCATAGTCTCTTAAGATGGGAATCATTCCCCCAGCTTGAAGTGTAGACATCTACTCAAAGATATCTAGCTCCCACGGAGTGGAAAGTGAGCATACTATTCTAGAAGTATCAGTTCAGATGAAGATTTTTAACAATAGAATCTTGTAATGACGATTTTTTGTTTTGTTTTTGTTCTGTTAAAAGAAAAACACATTGAAAACGTTCTTATTGAGATAAAATTAGCTTTTAGAGATTAGGTTTGTTTAGTCTGGAGAAGAGAAGATGGGGGGCATAAGTTTTCAAGTACATGAAAGGTGGTTACAAGGAGGAGGGAGAAAAATTGTTCTTAACTTCTGAGGATAGGACAAGAAGCAGTGCGCTTAAACTGCAGTGAGGAAGGTTTTGGCTGGACATTAAGAAAAGCTTCCTAACTATTAGGATAGTTAAGCACTGGAACAAATTGTCGAGGAAAGTTGTAGAATCTCCTTATTGAAGATTTTTAAGAGCAGATTAGAGAAACACTTCTTGGGGTGGTCTGGATAATACTTAGTTCTGTCATGAGTGCAGGGAACTGGACTTGATGACATCTCAAGGTCCCTTCCAGTCCTATGATTCCTCTTCTGTAATTTGAACTTGTTTCATCTAGCAAGAAAATACCCCATGCTCATTAAAGTAGTATTAAAAGTTTTAGCGTAGTTGTAAACAATGCTATTCAATATTCAACCTTTATTCCTCCTTCCCCTACATAAATTGTATGTTAGGAAGTGATTGGTATCACTATAAAATCATCTCCTATCTTACTGCGCCAGAAGTCATAGATGATTTTCTGAATTTCTGGGAATAGGCACAAATTATAATCGGTTGTCCCTAATTTGGCCCAGTCATAAGCAATACATTTTTTTAAAAGTACAGATTAGAGGTGGGAAATGATTCTGCTGTTCACCTCTTTTTATATCTGCTTCAATGGCAACAAAATACACTGGAATATTAATTAATAACACAGAGGGAGATTGTGTGTGTGTAGGGCCATACATATAGATAGATATGAATAAAAGTAAAAGTTTTAGTCTTTCACTGTCGCAAATTCCAAAGAAATCCAAATGGAGCACTAGTTTTGTTGTTGTTTTGGGGAGGGATGGAAATTGGCTTATTGATGGAGATACAGCTCTGTAAAATTAGTAATTTCATTCCTGAAAAGAGAAGACTGAATAGTTTTGAAATCTAAGAAGTCATACTCCTGGTGGTGGTGGTGGTTCAATTTGCCTCAGCAAATATCTTATTAAACTCACTTTTGATAGTGTGTGCTGGGTGATTTACTGCACATGTCAACATTCTTTCATAAGCATGATCAAAGTTATAAATATTTTTGAAGATATCTGTTTTCTCTATAAATGCATCTATTCTGAACAAAGTAAAGTATCTATAGGCCTATGTTGTAGCATTATTTATGAAACTTTAGTATGTTTCCAAAATTTTTTGCTGTAAATCAATGAGTTTGAAAAGGTATATATTTTTTTCTCATACATAGTTTGGGGATGAAAATTGGGCACTAAATACCTCAATCCTCTTTACACAACTGCATATAAGAGTATTATAAATATATTAGAGGAAAGCCTCGTACCCTGCAATGGTTGTGTTTTTGGGATGTTTTGTGGAAGGGAGGAAAGACGTTGCTGCATTATAAAAAATTCCTTCCATCCTGTTCACGTAACAAAAAAGATTCAGGCAATTAACTCAGGTTAATTCTGCAGTGAAGACATCCCTGAGAGGTGTGAGCTATCTTAATGCCACATCAGTGTAGTTGTTCACTCTTAAATCCAATTAAAGTGATTTAGATGACATTAACAATTTCACTGCTCATTATTTTAGTAGAAATAAGTTAATGTGCGTATCTTTTAGTCCCCAGTGGGCCACCTTGGTCTTCTTAAATTCCTATAGCTCCAACTTCACTGTGACATTTGTGTTTTCAATACAAAATTCTGCAGAAGATTGAAAATTTTAGGGGTGATACGGCCTTGAATTTAGGTCTTATGATGTCCAGAGGGCTGTGTGTGAAAATGTTTTTTGAGCGCTGTGCATATGTGACAGTTTTTGAATGCAAACATATATTTCTGGCCCCATTTTTTCCATTAGCCTCTTCTCCATTGACTTCACCTTATTTGACCACCAGTGGAATCGTGTCAGGTGGTTAATGAAGAAAGAAGCAGTCTGTTAATCTTCTGAATATATCATTTGCCTACTTAGCAAAAGGTGAGAACATTGACACAGTTACTGGAGCAAGAACATTATGAGCCTGCCAAGAGAATCACCTTCTTAGGATTCATTAAATCAGGTTTTTCTTAGGAAACTCCATGGTTTTTCTACTAAAAAGTAGAAACCTCCAAGCTCTTTTGTTCAAGGGAAAGCTCATAGGCCACTGTCATAGCCAAGTAAAGGGGTCGGCAACCTTTCAGCAGCAATGTGCTGAGTCTTCATTTATTCACTCTGATTTAAGGTTTCATGTGCCAGTAATACATTTTAAGGTTTTTAGAAGTCTCTTTCTCTAAGTCTATAATATATAACTAAACTATTGTTGTATGTAAAGTAAATAAGGTTTTCAAAATGTTTAAAAAGCTTCATTTAAAATTAAATTAAAATGCAGAGCCTCCCAGACTGGTGGCCAGGACCCGGGGCAGTGTGAGTGCCACTGAAAATCAGCTCGTGTGATGCCTTCGGCACCCGTGCCATAGGTTGCCTACCCCTCGCCAAGTACATAGAGAGATCATTTTTAAGTTGTGATGTGGTTGTCAAAGGGAACTCTGTTTTTAGTGGGTATTGGTACCAAAGTGATCTGAATGCTGTCTCCTGGTGTAAGACAAGGATCAAATATGAGATTATTTTCCAGAAGGATCTACATTCCCTTGGATCTTTATGTAGATATGGAACAAAGGCCACATCTTAGCTTATAGGTCCTCTGTGTGTTGTCAGCTTTCCCACTACTGTCCTTCAGCTGCTTGAAGCATAGTTCACTTTAAGAAGACTTCCAACAGAGAGCAATCATGAATAACTATGTGCATCATTTGTGTTGCTAGATCCCTGTTCACCGTAAGGATTTTCTTTTTCCATTTCTGTCTCTTGTCTCCTTGTATCTTACAATTCGTGAGGCCATTGATGTACAGTAGAACCTCAATTATGAACCCCTTGGGAATGGAGGTTGTTCATAACTCTAAAATGTTTGTAACTCTGAACAAAACGTTATGGTGGGTCTTTCAAAAGTTAACAAATGAACTTCGACTTAATGGCTTTGAAATTTTACTACGCAGAAGAAAAATGCTGCTTTTAACCATCTTAATTTAAGTGAAACAAGCACAGAAAGTTTCCTTACCTTGTCAAATCTTTTTTAAACGTTCCCTTTATTTTCTAGTAGTTTACATTTAACACAGTACTGTACTGTATTTGCATTTTTTTTGTCTGCCTGATTGTGTTCTTCTGGTTCCAGACGAGATATATGGTTGACCAGTCAGTTCATAATTCTGATGTTTATAACTCTGAGGTTCTACTGTATGTCTAAATTGTAGCTGAAGGCAAAAAAAGGAAAGCGTGTGCAAAAAGCCTACCTAGTTCTCTCTTTCAGAAACAGCCTTGTGAAGTTAGCTGCCTTTGTATTCCAGGCCCTCAGTGTTTTGAGCATTGGCCTGCTAAACTCAGGGTTGTGAGTTCAGCCCTTGAGGGGGCCATTTGGGGAACTGGAGTTTAACCAAAAAAACCCAAAAAACCAAAAACCTGGGGATTAGTCCTGCTTCAAGCTGGGGGGTTGGACTAGATGACCTTGTGAGTTCCCTTCCAACCCTGATATTCTATGATTGTTGACTTGATAGAGATGAAAGCTTGAATTATTCTAGCCTTATTAGGACTGCAACTAATTAACAAAATTTTAGCAGCGTAGTAATGTTGGAAGGGCTTTGGTCTAATTATTTCATTTGCTGTACTATCATCCTACATGGAGAAGGTCGATGCCAACAGCCAATATTTTGGGACAGATTCTATATCTTTGTAAATATCAAAGCATTTTAATAAACATAAACCACATATTTTTGATCTATCCAAACAGACACACAGATATTGTTAGCATGCTATGGATATAATGTTTGATTGTGAACAAGTAATTAGGGTTGTGCAAACTGTTCACATCAAAATTTGAAGCCAGGTGAATATTGCCTGATTTCAAGCTTTGATGAGTATTCTGGCAGATTAGCACCACTACTCCAGCCTGAGACCACAGGCTATTATGCAATTTTTTTTAAAAAAAGTTTTGAATTAGATTTGCTGTAAGGTTTCAGGTTTGCATAGACATGAAACTCCAAGCAAACTCCAGAGTATGTGGAATCTCAAACACCCAACCAACTGATTGATCATAGTTTGTTGAAAGAGTAGGTAAATCTAAACTGGTGGTTTTTTTACCTCTCTATATACAAAAGAAGGGAAAAACAGAATTGCTATATAAGACCTTCAGGAATGATTTATTAGTTACTCACTTTGGTTGCTGAGTCTGTTGAGAACCCCATTGAAGTCTCAATGCAGGATCAAAGCTTAAGGATTGTGATCTCTGAAATGAAAGTCTTATGGTCATTAATAGGAATTTATGTATACGAGGACCATAGATTCTTATGTGTGACACATTAATATTGGATATTAATATTTGTATTATGGTGGTGCCAAAAGGATCACGATCAGGGCCACATGAGCTGGGTGCACACACATCTTGCGTTGTCTTCTCACATAATTAACATCTGGATAACAGAGAGGAAAGATGTGTACTGATATTACTGGTATATATGTTTTTTGTGTTTATCAGAGTGATACTATTAACTGCACCATGATCTGGTACTGTGGGGATGGGAAATTCTTAAAATTATTCAGGAAGTAGCTATGCATGTGAAAGTAAGATAATTTCTTGGTGTAGTTATGTTGCCCCAGCATTACCAGAGAGAGTGAATTTTGGGTCTTTTTGCCTCTCTTTCCCCTCCCTACCCATTGGACCTAAAAAAGAGATACCTTCTTACATAGAAGAATTGATTGTTCTTCGGGTTTTCTTTTAGCAGTAATACATGGAAATTTTGTCCATATCATTTTCAAGAATGTCAGTGTGTAGTGGCAGTCAGAAAAGCTAACAGTGTTAGGAACCGTTAGGAAAGGGGTAGCTAATGAAACACAAAATATTATAATGCCACTAAATAATTCCATGGTATGCTCACACCTTGAATGCTGCGTGCAGTTCTGGTCTCCCCATCTCAAAAAAGATATATTAGAATTGGAAAAGGTACAGGGAAGGGCAACAACAATGATTAGGAGGATGGAACAGTTTCCATATGAGGAGAGATTAATAAGACGGGGAGTGTTCAGCTTGGAAAAGTGACAACTAAGGGGGATATGATAGAAGTGTATAAAATCATGAATGGTGTGGAGAAAGTGAACAAGGAAGTGGTATTTACCCCTTCACATAACACAAAAACCAGGAGTCACCCAATAAAATTTAATAGGCAGCAGATTTAAAACAAACAAAAGGAAGTGCTACTGAAGACAATGCATAGTCTACCTGTGGAACTCATTGCCAGGGTATGTTGTGAAGGCCAAAAGTATAACTGGGCTCAATATAGAATTAGATAAGCTCATTAAGATAGGACCATCAATGGTTATTAGTGAAGCTGGTCAGGGATGCAACCCTGTTCTCTGGGTGTCCTAAGCCTCTATGTGCCAGAAGCTGGGAGTGGTTGGCAGAGTATGGATCACTTGATAATTGCCCTGGTCTGTTCATTCCCTTTGAAGCATCTGGCATTGGCCACTGTTAGACAGAATACTGAGCTAGATGGACCATTGTTCTTGCCCCAGCGTGGCCTTTTTTATGTTCTTAGTATAGAAAAATACATTCTAAAATATATTATTCATTCATTTTCACTTATTTTGTAACTTGATCTTATAAGGCTGGGCTACTGATCAGAACTGTTTTGAAGCTGACTTCTAAGGTTTCTTAACTTTTTTTTAACCACAGTTTTTTCTGTCATCTTTAATCACATAGATTTTGCTAGTTCAAGCCAGTCTTTTAACTATTAATTTTTTCACGTATTTTTAAAGCGTTTTCATTCAAAGGATCACCTTGATTCTGTACTGCTACTGTGTTGAAGAATGCCTTTATTATTAATGTGTTAGCACTGTATGAACATCAGCAGTCAGGAATTCCAATATATTTTTCCATTACCTGTTTAAAGCAGTGCAGTTTGTGGTTTAGAGTTAAGTCTCAGGACTAGATTCTCTGGTATAATTTTTTTGTGTGGTGTACAAGCACATCAAACACAGTATTCATTGGTATTATTAGGAAGTGTATAGCTGAATCTTTGTACCTGTTTATCTTAGTCCTTCTGCTGCTCTGTGTGAAGTTTCACTGCAAGTGGAATGGATGCCCACGGAAATAAATTGAAATAATCTGGTATGTTCCATGTTGGCTGGCACTTTCTCATTGCTCTCCAGAGTCCTGTGTGTGAATATTCTTCGAAGGTGTCTGAAATTGAAATGGATTGAAACAGTACTATTTAATTGTTGCTAGTATGTTGAGACAAGAGTGCCTGAAGTAAGGTGTCAAATATAAGTTTTTTTAAGTAAATCAGATGCATATAAATGTACAATAAATTGTTTCATAAGGATGTTTGTTATTAAAGTATGTTTAAATGTATTATCCAACTCATGTAAATACTTACATTAAGTTATTAGATACATTCAAATTATAAATGTTCATATGATGAATAGATTAGGCATTGGGTTCTAATGGGTACATGATGTTTGTTTGTTTTTAAAAACAACCCTGCCTCAGTGAATAATTTCTGTGAGAATTACTCTAGTTTCTTGGGTAAAAAGGAATACAATGGATAATTTATACATTTCACAGAAGCTTTGTTTTCACAAGAACATCAAATTAAAAAAGCCATGTTTAAACAATGGTAATGCTATACAATGCAAAGGCCAGGAAATTCAAACATATAATTTAATGGGCAAAGTCATGTTGAAGTTTCAATCTTTGAATGAATTTTAATTTCTTGAGTCCTACTTGTCTGCTAGAATCTTAATGTTAATCAAATTTTAAAATATATGTAAGCAGTGTCTTGAAAACACTCAGTGTACTGCTCTAATCTCTAATCTTTTAAAATCAACACTTAGTCAAATTAAAATTTCACTTGACAGTCCAATTATCTGTTACAACTTGGACTGTCGACTAACTGAATTGTTGATAAAAAAGGAAAAAATAGTCATTCCCTCTATTTTCCCCTCTAACAGAAAACGTTTTCATTTAAGTTAAGGTTAGTTTCGTATTAAAAATTGGACATAATTATCAAGGAACTTTTAAAGAGAGACTCTCCCTCCCAAAAAAAAAAAAGAGGGAGGGAATAAAAATGATCAGGTAAGGGAAGGTAGATAAATGTTCAGCTAGATTTACAAATTTTAACTAAGAGTATAAATAAAAAAAATCACATTGCTTATTCTAGAAACAGTCATAATTCTGCTCCTTGTTTATTTGAAAAAGGTACACTTTTATATCCCAGTAACTAAAATTTTGATTTGGGATCCTTGTTTGGGTTAATTTTTAATATCCAGGATCTTTATCTAATTCAGACTGAATAGCATAATGTATTGAAAAAGTATGAAGACAAAAAACTACTTTGAAATAGATTTTTCTATAGAGGAAATAAAGTTAAGGCTCATATTGAACTTGCTCTTAATGATTTTTGTGATAATTGGGCCTACAAATTTACCTTAATTGTGAGTTCAGCTGTAAAGAGCAATTGTAAGTTGTTAAGAAGTCACAATAACTTATGACAAATTTTCATGGGAGAAGTTATGAAAGGGAGATAGTCTGAATGAGTCCCAACAAAAGGACCTGCTGATATAACTCAGAGATCATGTTAAGATTATGCCTGATAAACAAGAAAACTGGGGAAGCAGAAATCAGTGAACCAAAACTGGTGTGTAGGAATTTAGGCCTAACTGGTGGACAAAATAATGAGAGGATATGCAATTCCACCCACCATTCCCTTTCTGGGGCCTTAAAAAAAAAAAGAGTCTTTGGAGAGAAAAAAATGGCTACTGGAGTGAGCTGCATCATCATGGCTGGGACCCCAAGCCTTTGTCTGACCAGACTGGGCCAGAGAGGGGGACCCAGATGACGACATAACCTCTACTGGCTCCAGCTGAATCCTAAACACCACCTGGGGTGAAACAGGATTACATTTTAGCAATAAAAGCTGAAGCCCATCTCACCTAACTTCTCTTTTGCCCCCAAAATGACACTTTTTACCATATAATACGAGAGTCAGACAAGGGTTTTTTTCCTTCTGAAAATGCTTCAGCTAAAGGAAACTAGGGATGTTGTTAAAATGAAGCTTTATTTAATACTTTGCATTTCAACTACTTTAATTGTTTTTTTCTTTTCTTTCTTTTTAATAAAAGGTTAAAAGGATTTTTAATGTTGTGTTTGTCATGGGACTAAGCAGGTGGAGGTCTCTGTATACCAGGCGCCAGATATTGTTAAACAGTGTTAAATATCAAACAGTAACTGGGTTACGTTAACATCTTTGGGCCCCTATATTCCATCTAAATTATTACTCCATGACTTCTTTGATAGTTGAATTAAATAGTGGTGAAGACAAATGGAAGTCACACTGTCAATGCATGGGAGCATTACTTGAGTTCCATGAACTTCCTAACTGGTACCTCCTATCAGTACAGACTGCTCCAGATTTTAAGGATGTATGTACATTCCCCACTGTAAACTGTGAAATGCTGCATTGTGAGTTAAATGACTGCCACTTACCCTATTGCATCCCCTCTGATTCTTCGTAGTCCTTGATGAAGGAGGTTTCCAGGGTGCAGTTTCCTGCAACTGGTTGCTGATACTGATAACCAACTCTTCTTCCTCTGTGGGGACTCTGTACTCCAGTGAAAGATTGCTATGGGAATGGAGCAGTCCCTGCAGATGGGTTTTAGTCTGACTACATTAGATAGCTGGTAATTTGAAAAACAAATCTTTGCATCATACACTGTTTTAATGTCCTCCCCTTCCCTTGAAATCAGGGGTTTACATTTCAGTGGAGTCAGCTCAGCTGTTGATCCTTCTGAGATTGATCAAATGAGCTCCCTTTAGATTATTGTATGGAGATCTCTTGAATCGCATCTTAAAACCCAAGTCTTTTCTGTTCTACATAGATATTAAAAAGGTAGCGATTTGCTTTGGTATCCTTAGTGGGGAAAAAAATCACCCTCCCCCATACACGTACATTTATTTATGACCTTATTGCCTTCCTGGCTGATATCCTTTATCCCAGAGGGGACTGTTTTGGTGTATTGTGAGTGAGGTGCCTTAGAATCCTTCTGAGTAAAAGGTGGTATATAAATATAAAATGTTGTATTATATTTTAGTTTTCCTTCCTTCCTGACATCTATGTATTTATAAAGCTGCATGATCACTTTCTTCACGTGTTTAGCTACACCAGTTTACAGAAACAGTATATAAAATATTCAAATCCCTCTTCCCATATTTTCATAGATTATAAAGCCGTAATGGACCACTGTGATCATCTAGTCCAGAGATCGGCAACATTTGGCATGCGGCTCGCCAGGGTAAGCCCCCTAGCGGGCCGGGCCAGTTTAACAGCCACGTCCTCAGGTTCAGCTGATGGTGGCTCCCACTGGCCGCGGCTCACCATCACATGCCAATGGGGGCTGCAGGAAACAGCATAGGCCAAGGGATGTGGTGGTCGCTGCTTCCTGCCACCCCCATTGGAGCCGCGGTTGGCCGAACTTGCGGACACGGCAGATAAACAAACCAGCCCCACCCACCAGGATGCTTACCCTGGCAGGCCGCGTGCCAGAGGTTGCTGATCCCTGATCTTATCTGATCTCCTGAATAAGACAGGCCATATGACTTCCCCAAATCAGTTCCTGAATGCACACTACTTGATTACTCCCTCAGCTGCAGGATAAATGGGTGTCTCTTTGCATTCACTTTATATTTACCAAAGTCATTGTTTCCTGAGAGTCAAGGTGACCCCATGGTTTATTCCCTGGTGTGATGACTTCACACATAGGAATGTAACATAAGAACGGCTGTACCGGGTCAGACCGAAGGTCCATCTAGTCCAGTGGCCCATGCCAGGTGCCCCAGAGGGAGTGAAACTAACAGGCAATGATCAAGTGATCTCTCTCCTGCCATCCATCTCCATCCTCTGACAAACAGAGGCTAGGGACACCATTCCTTACCCATCCTGGCTAATAGCCATTTATGGACTTAACCACCATGAATTTATCCAGTTCCCTTTTAAATGCTGTTTTAGTCCTAGCCTTCACAACCTCCTCAGGTAAGGAGTTCCACAAGTTGACTGTGCGCTGCGTGAAGATGAACTTCCTTTTATTTGTTTTAAACCTGCTGCCTATTAATTTCATTTGGTGACTCCTAGTTCTTGTATTATGGGAATAAGTAAAGAACTTTTTTCCTTATCCACTTTCTCCACATCGCTCATGATTTTATGTACCTCTATCATATCCCCTCTTAGTCTCCTCTTTTCCAAGCTGAAGAGTCCTAGCCTCTTTAATCTTTCCTCATATGGGACCCTCTCCAAACCCCTAATCATTTAAGTTGCCCTTTTCTGAACCTTTTCTAGTGCCAGTATATCTTCTTTGAGATGAAGAGACCACATCTGTACGCAGTATTCGAGATGTGGGCGTACTATCGATTTATATAAGGGCAATAATATATTCTCAGTTTTGTTCTCTATCCCTTTTTTAATGATTCCTAACATTCTGTTTGCTTTTTTGACCGCCTCTGCACACTGCGTGGACATCTTCAGAGAACTAACCACAATGACTCCAAGATCTTTTTCATGACTTGTAGCTAAATTAGCCCCCATCATATTGTATGTATAGTAAGGGTTATTTTTTCCAATGTGCATTACTTTACATTTATGCACATTAAATTTCATTTGCCATTTTGTTGCCCAACACTTAGTTTTGTGCGATCTTTTTGAAGTTCTTCACAGTCTGCTTTGTTTTTAACTATCTTGAGCAGTTTAGTATCTGCAAACTTTGCCACCTCACTGTTTACCCCTTTCTCCAGATAATTTATGAATAAATTGAATAGAATTGGTCCTACGACTGACCCGTGGGGAACACCACTAGTTTCCCCTCTCCATTCTGTTGTTGACTTCATATGCAAATGAGGCTTCCATGGTGTTGGCTTACAATGCTTAATTTACATACAAACCAGGCCTTTATTGAAGACCTTGCATGATATTTTTTATGGACGAAGGCTTTGAAAGCAGTGTGCTAGGTTGTCAGGTCTGTTAGGAATTGGTGTTACAGAACAGTGAACCTTTTGCCAGTTATCACTGACAGGTTCTTAGGCTGCCTTTGTGGCCTACCTTTTTTGTTTCTGGATGTATGACTTTGCATTTGATTGTATTAAAATACACATTATATGCTAGCATTCAGCTTACCAAGTTATCCTGATTGCTCTGTATCAGTGACTTGTCCTCTTCATTATTTACCATTCCTCCAATTTTTCTGTCATCTGCAAACTTTATCAGTGGTGATTTTGTTTTCTTCTAGGTCATTGATAAAAATGTTAAATAGCATAGAGCTAAGAACCAATGCCTGTAGGACCCTACTAGAAAAAAACCTTGTTCTAGTTTGTTAATCAAAGTATCAGGCAGCACCAAATCTATTGCTTTTCTGAAGGCTAAATATATTACATCAACATTGACCAGATTTGTAATCTCAAAAAAAAAAAAAATAGACAGACCAGCTCTGTTTCCTAAAGCCATGTCAATAGGCATTAATTACCTCCTTTAATTTTTCAAGTCCTGCATCAGTTCCATTTTTTTTGCCCAGAACTGATGTCAGTTTGATAGGCCCAGATCACAAACAAAGTCTGTAGCAGAGCAGAACTCAGATTTCCCAGTCAAGTATCTTAACCATCAGTCTGTCTTTCCAAGAGATCTTACCTTTTTTTGTGGCAAAGCATTTGACACCCTTTAAGCTAAAAGCACCTCTGCAAACCTTTTCTTTATTCACTTGCCTGAGGCAAGTAATTTTTTTTATTGGCAAGTACAATATAATTTATTTTTTAAAATTGATCTCTACGTACACCTATTTATGGAATATCTGCCTCCACCACTACTGAGCTTCAGTAAAAGCAGCAAAGAATCCTGTGGCACCTTATAGACTAACAGACGGTTTGGAGCATGAGCTTTCGTGGGTGAATACCCACTTCTTCAGATGCATGTAGTGGAAATTTCCAGGAGCAGATATATATATGCAAGCCAGAAGCAGGCGAGAGATAACGAGGTTAGTTCAATCAGGGAGGATGAGGCCCTATTCTAGCAGCTGAGGTGTGAAAACCAAGGGAGGAGAAACTGGTTTTGTAGTTGGCAAGCCATTCCCAGTCTTTGTTTAATCCTGAGCTGATGGTGTCAAATTTGCAGATGAACTGAAGCTCAGCAGTTTCTCTTTGAAGTCTGGTCCTGAAGTTTTTTTTGCTGCAGGATGGCCACCTTAAGATCTGCTATAGTGTGGCCAGGGAGGTTAAAGTGTTCTCCTACAGGTTTTTGTATATTGCTATTCCTAATATCTGATTTGTGTCCATTTATCCTTTTCTGTAGAGAGCTTCAGGAACCTTCTGGAAGGCAGTGCCTGTTGTGGCTAACATAGGGCTCTTTTGTGACACTGAGTGCTCAAAGCCAAGTTTCTAAAAGCTCCATAAGATCCCAGGTGTTTCAGTACCTTCCTTTCTACTACTAGTTTCACTGTGCAGGGTCTTCTGTGAGGCAGGCCCCTGGATACTGGAGATGAGTCTCAGCTAGGACCTCAGTTGCATAAGTTGTCCTGATTGGCCTCTGTGCTTTCATGGTTGCCAGTGGAAAAGCCCTTAGAACCATAGATGCTTCAGCATCCAGAGCTATAGTTCTCCTTTGGGCTCTCTGTGGAGCTTTTCACCATGTTTGCTGTCCCCTTTCCCTTGCCTACTTTTTAACTCTGGGATGATGTGGATTTACTGGCAGTCATTTTTGCAGAGTGAAAGGGGCCAGCTAAAAACCTGCTGTTGCTACTCATCTTTTCTCGCTTCCCAGGACAGCAAAAGTGTTGTCTTCATTGCCACTCTGTCCACCTCCAAATATAATACAAATTGATCCTTTGTTCGGCAGTATTCCTTTAAACTAATCTTACTAGACTTGTTTAGTCTGCAGAAGAGAAGAACGAGGTGGGATTTGATAACTGCTTTCAACTACCTGAAAGGGGGTTCCAAAGAGGATGGATCTAGACTGTTCTCAGTGGTAGCAGATGACAGAACAAGGAGTTATGGTCTCAAGTTGCACTGGGGGAGGTTTAGGTTGGATATTAGGAAAAGCTTTTTCACTAGGAGGGTGGTGAAGCACTGGAATAGGTTACTTAGGGAGGTGGCAGAATCTCCATCCTTACAGGTTTTTAAGGTCAGGCTTGACAAAGCCCTGGCTGGGATGATTTAGTTGGTGTTGGTCCTGCTTTGAGCAGGGGGTTGGACTAGATGAACTTCTGAGGTTCTGTCTAACCTTGATATTCTATTATTCTCTCTCTGTCATTCAGAGGAAGAAGAAAGGGATATGAGACTTGACAATAAGCTGCTTCTCAGTACTCACCAAGAGGAGATTTTTCTGCCTTATCCTGTTCTGAGGATGTTGTCAAGTCTGTTTGCTTTATCACCTGAGAATTTCATTCTCTGATGAGTGTATTGCTAGGATATATGATAGATTCTCTGAAAATGGATACTTCAGCTGGATACTTCTTCAGTTCACTATGGTGATTAGGGGTGGGGAGTACAAAACTGCATCATTTTACTTTGGGCACTTGTATCTATGGTATATCCTGGAATTTTAAGAACGCAGCTGGTCTTTATGGAGGATGCGGCGAGAGAAGCCAAGCTGCTGTTTATAAATAATAATAATAATTATTAATAATAATAATGAATTTCTAATTTGGTGTTATCTGTTGAACTGAGATCGTGTTCAGAAATCAGTGGCAGACATAATGCAAACCAAATCTCCTCATGTGGTAGAATGATCTGACGTCTAGTGTGCAAATTGTTGACTTCCCCACGAGAACATTTTCTGATGGATTTAATCTACTTAAAGAATTATATTTTTCTACTTTAGTCCCAATACCTTTTTCACAGTTTGTAGCTTATTCTCAGCCTGCAAGCGTAGTTGGTGCATTTGGGATTGGCTACAGAGACAATACTGGATCTCATTGTGACAAGCCCTGTTTAGTTGGTTGATTTATAGGGAAAAGAGAACAGTGAAGGGAGGAAATGAATTTTAGTGTCATCATTGCCTCAGTTTGGATCTATAATTATCTCTTTGTGCTGACTGAGAGAGGCTAAGTGTAAGTTTTTGATAACAAAAATATTCAAGGAAATCATGAGTTACACTTTGCTTGTTGACAGAAGAAGTTGCATTAGAATAGTTTAAAGCACTGTTGTTCTGTGACTCTATTTTGATCGTATATCTGGCTACAGGGGTTCTCAAACTGCATTGCACCATGACCCCTTCTGACAACAAAAATTACTTCACGACCCCTGGAGGGAGGCATCGAAGCTCACCTGAGCCCCAGTGCCCCAGGTTCAGGGGGTGCCAAAGCCTGAGTCCCACTGCACTGGGCGGGGGGCCAAAGCTGAAGTTCAAGGACTTGTACCCCGGGCAGAGGGTCTGCAACCTGATCTCCACCACTCAGGGCTGAAGTCCTCAGTCTTTGGCTTCAGCCCTGGGCAGTGGGGCTTGGGCTTCTGTCCCAGGCCCCAGCAAGTCTAAGCCTGCCCTAGTGACCCTATTCAAAGAGGCACTCACAGTTTGAGAATTGCTGTGCTACACTATAATATACAATTGATTTCTAGGGCACAGAATCCCTAAAAACCATTGATTTAGGTATTTCATGAGCCTTTTTCAGTTTTTCACATCACACTAGATGATTGTATTTTTTTTTAAGTACAGACCTTAAAAGACAATATGCCAGATTGATCCCAGATGGAATTCCATCTTTATCCCTGGTTAAATCAGTGAATTTACATGAGGAGTGAATTTGAATGTAGCTCAGTATATTTTGGTAATGCTTTGAGTCTTCTGTGTGATACCAGAGTTTGTATTCTCAATCGAATTAATACCTCAAGGATCTGAAATGTTGAGCATTCTGTTTTAGTATGTTAACTGCTATGCTGAAGGACTAAAAATATATTTATTGTGGCTAGATTGCTAGAGCAATTATAGAGTGGAAATTCTTAGATAACTTGAACTAACATCCTTCTTTCAGTAGTTGGTATTTTTTGAAAGTTTCACTAATTGGGTTGATTGCTGCCTGAGGGTTAATATGTCTGGAAAATTTGAGCTAGAAAAGCTAAGCTGTGTTTGAATACAAGCGGACTTGGTATAGAATAATCTCATGGTAGATAGCTGAAATTTGGCAGGGGAACAGTCTCAATTAGTTTTAGTCAACATTAGTTTTGATTTCCCAAATTCTGTGGCCCGCATTATGCAGGAGGTCAGACTAGATGATGGTAATGGTCCCTTCTGACCTTAAGTCTATGAATGTATACCAGTATATTGTTAATTCCACAGTCTGATTTCCTTGTTTAGTACTTTGCTTTCACCGGTGTGGGCTGTGCATGAGCAGAGAATTAAGCTGTGTTCTGCAGGAACCCATTCCTTACTTAGTGTGTGCATTTTAGGTGCAAAGGAACTGTAGATTCCAGATCTCTTGCTACAATTTCTGCACATCTTATATTATAAAAACTGTGCATCTACTAAGATGCAAAGTAGAGAACACAACCTCCAGTGGCTCTCAGAAGATGTGTATGGGATAGGATATTGCAGTCCTGTCTAGGCATTTTTGTGTTTTTCTCTTGAAACAAAGAAACTAAAATGTCTGAAATGCGTTTAAAAACAAATATTAAAAGGATATTAAAGATACATGGTTAAATTCTCGAGTCAGAAATAGCAAGGCTGAGACTGCACATGTAAGTTTAACTTTATCTTCTAGCACATATACATTACAGTACAGTTTTTAGTATGTGATCATACATTGCTTCCCAAATAATGTGGTGATGTATGTTTTCTGTAATCTTTTTTGATGCATCATCCTCACCACCTGAACTGTGGCATTTTCTGACTTTTGGGTGCTTAACCATGCAACCATAACATTATTTTAACATAGCTTTTATGGGTTAATATAAATATAAATTAAAAAATGGTTGTTCGCTTCCAGTTTTTATTACTACTTTGCAAGTAGTTTTGAAGTGCCTAAGGTATTGTCTAATAATTTTGTAAATACAGCAGAAGTCAACTGCTGTGAAGTTTAGAAAGAACAGAAGCATTCTAGTGACTTTTTAAAGACGTGCCAGTTGAACCGCAGATTCCCTGCCTTTTCTTAAACTAAATTATGATGTTCATCCAAAGGAGCGGGGAAGGTCATATCTCATTTCTGTACTGATAGGGGAGCCCTCTCAGGCCCAAGTGGCTTAAGTCTAGCAACATATAAGTCTGGGATTGACTCTGAAGATCCGCTAGCCTAAGCAGCCCTCTACTTGGTTTATTGGAGTCCAGGTCACCGGTTTTATCTGGCTGAACCAAGCTCATGATACCATCTATGTGGTGCAAAGGTCCCCAATCTTATCCAAATCTAATTCAGTGCTGTGGTTCCAGCACTACTGAAGTGGCACTCTGGCCCCTGGACCTCTCCATTTATGCCTAATTTGCCACTAAAGTTCCCAATCCCTCCACTTCAGCCTAATTTAGTACTAGTAATCTCAGCACTCAACAGAGGTTCCTGGATCCTTCAGAATCCTACTATTCTGACCTCATCTGTATCAGATGTCAGGGCATTCATGTATTTATGTAGGCTTTGATCCACAGACAGGGTCCTTAACAGTGTACTGGGTGACACCTCTATCTATGCTACGTATGTGACCTTCATATGATTGATTGCCAAGATACAACCACTTTGTCACTACTTACGGCTGAGCCACTTATGTCTCAGGTCACTCAAGATGTAAAAGGAGATGGTAACACATGCTCATCTGGGGATTCCTTTCTCATCTCCGTTAATATTTCTGGGTGGTGGATTGGGATGCTTACCTTTTTCTTCAGTCTTTTTAAGGTTTTTGAACTCTGTAGGAGATGCAAGCTCCACGTCAGTGTTGTGGAATTGAGAACTCTTTGTCTATCTTCTATGTCTGTCTTCTTTTGTTCGACACCAAAGACTCTCATCTGCTGGGTAACAGGGGAAAAAACCTATGTCTGGGAAGATTATTTGAACAGAATTTTCATACAATAGCACAAATGTCTGTTTTAGGTCTCATTCAACCATTTATGTTTTATCCAAGGGGGAATAAGTCCTAACTAAGTCTCTTTGTCACCAAGAGGAGAAGCCACTGTATCCAGTTCTGCTTCAGGGTCAAACAAGACCCCATGTTGTTGGTAGATTGCCCTTTTCTTGTGTAGAGACCACCTGAAGAAGAAAGGTAGGTTACTTACCATTAACTGTTGTTGTTCAAGAGTGTCACCTCTGCATATTTACACTTCTGTGCCAACTTCCACCATCTGGGGTCAAGGATTCTGGAATTAGAGACAGGACTGAGGGGCAAATGGGACCGCTTCCACTTTTAAACCTTTAGAATCGTCCATGATGGGGGCGGGGAGAGTGAATGGCCACACCAGACACTGCTCTCAAGAAGATTCTGCTGCTCAATGCCAGGCAGTACCAGTCCCACAAGGGGGAATATGTAGAGGTGGTACTCTTGCAGAACAGTAGTTACTGGTAACTAACTTCTCTTTTTAGTGCCTGCAATGAATCTTAGTCCAGTATGAGATTCTTTGATGGCTGAGGTCTATAACAAATGCTTCCATGGTTACAGGGATAAGCCTTGAGGCATGTATGAAACTGGGTTTGTCATCTTGGCATTGTGCTGCATTACTGTCATGCCAACAGACTGTACATAATTGGTTTTCAATTATTTAAACAGGCTACTACAAATACATTGCCAGAAAAATTACTTTACTTTCTTTTCTGTGACTATTTTTTTGAGAACAGTTCAACTGGTGGAGAAATAATTCTATGGGTATAGTGTTAGTACCCTCTTTTTCTTCTCCTCACCCGTATGTTTTGGAGACACCAACTTGTGTTCAATAATTTAGGAATATATAGCTCCAATAGCTAATTAGTAAGTAAACTCTTATATTGAAATGAACTCTGTCCCATAAGAAGCTGCCGTGTATTCTATTTGCATCTGTCAACCTGTATATTCATCTATAAATGTGACCCTTGATTCACCCCATTAGTTAATGTGCTAGCAGTACAGCATGACAGCTATCCCCTTTAAACTGAATATTATTCTGCTTGCGTTTCCACACTCATTATAAACAGGATATTTTTAGCCAGTTCAGATTAAAAATATGCCTTCTAAGTGTGGGTGGATTACTTGCTGAGTGGACTGATTTGGGGGGGAGGGCAGGGGAATCACTGCATTATTCAATTCCCCAGCTGTATCTGCAGAAGCTATATTTATCTTCAGCTACTTGTCACTGCCATTGTATTTTACGAAGGGATGCTGCAATTTCATTGCTCAGTGGCTTGGCGAGACATAAATATGGATGGATGAGCTAGATAAACGTTTGGTGTACTCTGCACGTTTCTACTGAAATTCAAAATGCATACAGTGCACAGACTTGAGAAAGTCTAGGATAGAACTTGAACATTGTACAGAGATATTTCTGACTTTGTTTCATAGACTGTTTGGATCCATGCTGTAGCTGCCTTATAATTTCACCTAATTCACAGAGGCACCAAGTCTCATAAAAGGTCAAGTTGCTTTAAATAGACTGTGAGAGCCATGTTTAGCAGTGAAAACTGAAAATTCCATTGGGATTTGGTTTCTGCTTTTCACATGTTAAAGTTGTTTTGTTGGTTCCAAATTAAATACATTGGCAAATTATTACCTAATTGGGCAATTATTATTATTACAGTGGTATATTGCAAGTTCCCTAAAATATGCATTTTGTAACTAACATGCAGTTAACTGTGCTGTAGAAATGAATTGCTGCTATGTTTATTTCCCCATCAGTGGGTTTTTTTTTCTTTCTTCCCATATACACTATAAATGGAAATTATAAAAAGGATAATTTGCATATTATTTACAGAATGTATGCGTTAGGGAACCTGCAATATATCACTGTAATAATATCTAGCTTTTTATATACAGTTTTCGTTAGTAAATCTCAAAGCACTTTACAAAGGAGGTATCATCCCCATTTTGTAGATACTAGGGCTTATACCAGGGGTCAGCAACCTACGGCATGCATGCCAAAGACGGCGCACAAGCTGATTTTTAATGGCACACTGTGGCTGCCGCTGGCCCCACTCAGCCCATTGCCAAACCCCGGCAGCAGGCTGATTGGGGCCAGTGGCCAGGACCCTGGCAGGCAGCAGCGTGCCATTAAAAATCCTGCATGGCCCAGCCCGCTCTTCTCTGCCCTCCACCTACCTACCTACCTCTCTCTCTCTGGCAAAGGGGAGAGGGCTGAAGGAAGCTTGGTTCTGCTGGCTGCTGCTGTAGGGCAGGCTCTGCTGGCAGCCAGGCTTCCCCCTCCCCTGCCTCTTCCCCCAGTGTCCTGTGTTGTGTCATGCTTCTTCTCCCTCCCTGCCGTTGATGGCCCTTGTGAGAGAGGGGAGAAGAGGAGCCCCAGCGCCCTTGCTGCTCAGACTGGAAAGGAGGCGAGGAAGAGGCAGGAGCGGGGCCTTGGGGAAGGGCGGTGGAATCAAGGAGTATTCCTCCAGCCCCCTGCCATGAGCCGCTCAGGGCAGGGGGCTGGGAGCACCCCCCTGATCCCAGCCCTCTGCCCTGACCCCTGCAATCCCTCCCCGCCCCATGATTCCAGCCCTGACTCTGGCACCCCTCACACATACCCATTCCCCCCACAACCCATGCCCTGACTCTTGCACCCTCCTCACAGTCACCCTGTGCTGACTCTTGCACTCCCCACATCCCCACCCTGAGCACCAAATGGGAGCTGCCCAGGTAAGTGCTCCACACCCAAACTTCCTGCCCCAACCCTGAGCCCCCTCCCTCATTCTAGCTCCTGGCTGGACCCTGCACCCCAACCCCCAGCCTGCTCCTTCACCCCCAGCCCTGTGCACAGTGCACCCCACCTCTTCCTCTCTCTCTGCACTGTCAGCTCAGTGCAGAGAGAGAGGAAGAGAATGGGCCAGAAGTAGGGAGAACTCTTATGTGGGCAGGGCCGGGACCCCCGACCAGCAGTGGGCTGAGCGGGGCTGGCAGCTGGGACTCTGGCTGGCGGGAGCCAGTGGATGGAACCCCAGACCGGCAGCGAGCTGAGCCGCTCGGCCTGCTGCTGGCCTGGGGTCCCGGCCCCAGGCCCCACTCAGTCTGCTGCCGGTCTAGGGTTCTGGCTGCTGGCCCCTTGCCAGCTGGGGTCCCAGCCAGTGACCCGCTCAGCCCAATGCCAGCCTAGGGTTGGCCAGCCGGGGTCTCGGCCACAGGCCCCATTCAGCCTGCTGATGGCCTAGGTGAATAGAACCCCAGACTGCCAGTGGGCTGAGCAGGCCTGCAGCATAAGATCACATTTTAATTTAATTTTAAATGAAGTTTCTTAAACATTTTGAAAATCTTGTTTACTTTACATACAGCAGTAGTTTAGTTATATAATATAGAGACTTATAGAGAGAGACCTTTTAAACAACATTCAAATGTATTACCAGCATGCGAAACCTTAAGTTCAAGTGAATAAATGAAGACTCGGCACAACACTGCTGAAAGGTTTCCGATCTCTGGCTTAGACTAATTTGATGACAAAGTAGCATGTAGAGAAAGGAGAAACCCCTGTTACTTAAGCCCCACAACTAGTCTCTGTTACTTGCTCAAAGGTGAGCACTATAGGCTATCTCTCAGTACAGATTTATCAGAAGGGAGCTTGAGGAACCTGTAGTCAGGTGGTCAGAGCACCTTCTTAGTAGAAGACTCTTGTCAGAGTGCGGCCACCAACTCTTGCTGGTGGCCGCGCTGACACTCTTTTTCCTAAAATTATTTATTTTTCCTGAAGTTAATAAAGTAATATGGACATATATACATCCAAATCATTGTAATTTATTTATGTAAGGTTTTGGGGTTCTTTTGCAGACTCAATAATAAAAATAATATGCAGTTATCTCTATTCTTTACTGGAATAGTCGCCCCACATACTGGACTTAGAAAAGGTTCAGAAAAGGGCAACAAAAATTATTGGGAGTATGGAACAGCTGCAGTATGAGGAGAGATTAATAAGACTGGAACTTTTCAGCTTGGAAAAGAGACGAGTAAGAGGGGGCTATGATAGAGGTCCATAAAATCATGACTGGTGTGGAGAAGGTAAATAAAGAAGTGTTATTTACTCCTTCTCATAACAAAAGAACTATGGGCCATCAAATGAAATTAATAGGCAGAAGGTTTAAAACACACAAAAAAGGAATTATTTTTTCATACAACGCAGAGTCAACCTGTGGAACCCGTTCCAGAGGATGTTGTGAAGGCCAGGACTGTAACAGGGTTCAAAAAAGAACTAAATAAATTCATGGAGGATAGGTCCATCAATGGCTATTAGCCAGGATGGGCAGGGATGGTTTCTGTAGCCTCTGTTTGCCAGAAACTTGGAATGGGTGATGGGATGGATCACTTGATTACCTGTTCTGTTCATTCTCTCTGGGGAACCTGGCATTGGCCCCTGTTGAAAGATAGGATACTGGGCTAGATGAACCTTTCGTCTGACCCATTATAGTCATTTTTATGTTCTTATGACCTAATAGAATAGAAACACCAGTAAGGTGCTTTGAACGTTCTTGTCTTTTTTATCTTTGTTTCTTTTGCTTTTTTGGTAAAAGTGGTTGTCAGTACAACAATTCTGAAATACATTTAAAAATGCTTTGACATAATAGAAGTCCAAATAATAATGAAAATCATATCTGCAAATTGTTTCAATTTTTTTATTTCAGAAACAGACAAAACAAAATCAATCCAAGCCAGTAATAACAACAAACATAATCCTATTTTATATGTTAGAAATAGAGTGTGATGATAAAAGTTCTGGGGTTTACCACATCCACTGTGTGGATCAGATTACTTGCAAAATCTCAGCAGCTCTTTGAAAGGAAAGTCTGCAGGATCTCGGGTCTCCTGTGAAATTAGAAGAGAAGCTTCCAGGTTGGCATCAGTGAGGCGGTTTCGGTACTTGTTTTTCAGGAAATGAAGTGCACTGAATGCCCTGTCTCACAGCACAGTATTAGAAAACAGGGACAAGAAAAGCAAAGCAATTTGAGTTAGGCTTTTGTAGGTGTCCTCAAACAGGTACACGTTACTCCAGAACTCCTGTATTGTAACAGCAGGCTGACAGAAGTGTGTTTTCATTCTTGAATCATTGCACATTTTCAGCATGAGGAACTCGAGATTCCTTAAATCCAAAGAATTAAAGGAAGCTAATATGTTTTGCAAGACCGTTAGTTTGTTTGCAGCTAATAAAGCTGAACCAGAATTTTTGAATGGGTCAGTCACAAAGGTGTACTGATGGAAAAAAGTCCCCTCATTGAAACAATTTTCAAGATCCTCCAAGAGGATACTCAGATATTGGGTTACAGCTGAGCCAAGTTTTTGCTGCACTTTCTAATCCTGGCAGCTGAGAAACTGACTGCTCCTCTTGTAAGGGCTGGACTATGTCAGTGATTGCCATTCTAAATGTATTCATTATTTCAATGCTATCAAATATTGTTAGCTGAGGTTTCTGAAGCTCCAGGTTCAAGGAAGAAAGCTTGGGTAAAAACTCCTTCAAAAAGACCAGGCAGCCATATATTGCTGGATCTTATAGTTTTTGGGACAGTTCCGGTGAAACTTTGTTCAGAACCTCAGCAAGCTCTTCCCAGAGCTCGAACAGCCTCTGTACACTGTCATTAAAACTAAACCAGTGGATTGGGTTGTAATTCAGCAGCACCTTTTCTCTCTCTCAGCCCATTTCACACAGAGTTGCAAATCTCCCTTTATTGACACTGCTGGTGTTGACAGCACTGATGCATTTTTTCCACTATGGATTCAATCTCGTTCATACTTTTCATTGAAGCTCTGCTGGCAAGTACTTCTTGTAGGGCAAAACAGTGAAACAACAAAAGTTTGAGTTCCCCTTTCTTGGAAGCTGTTCAGCACCCTACTCGTGCACTTTGGATAGCTGCTGCCCCAACAACTGTCAAATCACAGAGATGGTCAAAGCTAACACGGCACTCCTGTATTCTTACCTGAACACATTAAAAAATGTGTGTGTTTGCCATTAGGCCTGTCTTGGAGGCTTGTCTACACCACACAGCTTTTAGAAACAAGGCTGTCGACACAGCCTTGTAGCTAGAAGTCGGCGTATGTAAATGCTCTTTGTTGGTGCTTTGTCAGCACAAAATACTTCCAGCCCCGCGAGCGACTTTAGCTTTGTCAGCAGAGAGTGCTCCTGCCACTTGTGTCTGCAAAACTTTTGTCTTTTGCAGGGTTGGGGAGACAAAAGTTTTATCGACAGCTTCGCAGGGTAGACATACAATGAGGCTCACCTGACATAAAACACCTTCAGAAAAACAATGGCGATCACAGTCCAAAAAGCAAACACATACGATTACCTTGGGATTCCTCGTGACATCGAGGCTGTCATCTAAGCACAGACTGTAGAAAGGGCTTGCTGTGACTTCCGGCTATTTCATTTTGTAGAAAATTCACCAGATCTCTTGTGGTCCTCTGTAATGCGTCATTGCTGAGTGATAGCTCTCTGAAAAGCTTACTTTCTGGTTCTACAGCCAGAACAATTTTTTTCTGGAGTTCCCCATCGCTGAAACGTTTCCTTGCTTGCCCCAAATGTAGTGCAACTTTAAAAGTAGCCACTTGAATCTGATCCACTTTATTCAAAAAATCTTTGAGCTGCCGCTGATGTTGTCTTTCAAACTCTGTTTTTGCATCATGTAACAGCTTGCACCTCTGAAATTCACTGTGGTAATTCTGGTCAAGTACCTTGCGTTAGTGCTATAGTGATGTTGCATTGCATAAATTTTGAATTGATGAATTTCTTTTTTACAAAGAACGCACACTGCAACTTGCTCAGAAACAGAATCAGATGCTTCAGAAACACAAGTAAGTGCATTTCCCACCAATCTTGAAATGTTTGCTTTTCTTCCTTTTGTTAGCAGGAGATGGCTCCTGTGGGACCATCTCTGTATCACATTCGGGGTGCTATCTGGCACTGATTTTTTGAAATACTTTCTGATATCCATTTGTGTCTGATATCCATTTGTGTCTTTAACTCTTTTGCCTTCTATCACAAACAATCTCAGCCTACTCAAACACCACACAGTGATCTTGCTGACGATGAGGTTGACCAATAGCTGCTTATGGAGCTACAGTAGTGGGAGATGTAAAAACACAGTGTGAATGTGTTGTGATTTGAAAGGAAACCACATCTCTGTAATTCAGCTCTGCCTGCACTGTAGCAATATTTAGAAGGAAATGAGTCTGCATTATAATTTATGGTGTTTACAAGGCAACTTTAAAACTTTACATCTCACTGATTGTTGGGGTGCTCTGGTCTGGTGCATAGGAGTGTTTTGACTTCTATATTTGGAGAGCAGGGCGGTGTGGATTTAACCAGGACTGAACAGGGCCTTGTGGGTGGTTGATGTGGACGACCGCCCATTTTTGCCATGGTGCGGGGAGCACCAGAGACAAGAGGCGAAGAGTGGGTCAGGCCTGGGGTGCGAGGCTCCAGAAGAGTGTTTGGGAAAATTGGGGCCGAGGAAGATGGGGAGGCAGCAGGGCCCATGAGTGATGGGGTGGTGGGTGAGGAGCCTGGGAGAAAGAAGGAACTAGAGGTGATGGAGGCAGTGCTTAATTTGTAATGAAAGAAGTGGAAAAAATTCTGGTGAATATGATTTGCCAAAGAGCAAAATCTTCTTAGTTTTCATTAACTTGTGGAAGTTCTGAGCATACACTGAAGGGAGCTTCTGCCTATCATAAAATAAATCTCATTTCTATAGATATGATATATATTATGCTTGAGTATATTTTCGGTACAGTGAATTTATTTTTTTCTACATGGCCATATTAAGGGTAGTGGACATTGCACAGCTAGATCATATACATGTCAATGCAATTTTAGCTTGGTGCAGGTAATCATTACTGTAAAACAGTCTAAAATATCTTGAGCATTAATGTAATTGTATGGAGCATAGCATTCTGTTTTTACATTGGTAAATTAATACAAGAAAAAATATTTGCACAGGTATTTTGTTCCTATGTCATTTTCTTTTGCAACTGACCAATGCTGATGTGCATCCTCTTCAAGAATTTGGGGTGTGGGGGTGGTCTTAGAATACCTTCTTTTCTGAGCCAGGTTATGGGCTGGCAGTATTCTTTTCATCCTCTGGTGCTGAAAGAGCAGGTTCTTCTGTTCTCACCAGTTGGGCTGGCACTCCCCATTGCAGTCCAGGATTGGAGTCCCACTGCTGACTCTTCTGTGTTGGGCCTGGCTCCTCCTCCTTTACTGCACTCCAGGGGTTGAGGACTCAGTTTCTGGTCTTCCTCCTGCCAGTGCCTTTTTATTTGATGACATTACCTCCAGTTTGTCCTAATTATTTCATCCTAGTTGTTAGAAGTTAACCCTGGCCTGAAGGTTGGAATCCAGATTCAAATTTTCCCCAAATTTGTAAATATTTGGAGTTAGAATTTTGATTTGGTCTGTTATAGAGCTGGAGGAAGGAAGCAGCTTTAAAGTTTAGATCCAAATTTCCCCAAAGTTATAGAGCGTTTGTATGGAGGTCTGTGTGGGTATAAGATGAGAAGGCCGTTTAAGTCTGTTTGCTACATAAGCTTGGGAATTCTTGTAAGTGAATGTCACTGTGAAACTGAATACATTGTCATCAAGTATGAGGTTGAATACTATAAGTAATAGTAAGTAATATGTTTACAACTACTACTAGAGTGAAGTAGAGGTCTGTTTAGTTCTGGCTTGGTGGTGGTACTTCATAGTATCTTTACGTGCTTATGTTCCTGCTTGTGTACTTGCTTTTTTCTCTTCCTCTGTCAATAGTACCACTAGTAGGTTTCCCCATACACTTGTAGCATGCATTTGAGCTCCAAGATTCTTACTTTAGTCCCACTCTGGTATTTTGTGTTATTTTTGGCAATGCATACATCTTGAGAGAGAGAGAACACATGTCAGGCAATTTCAAGATTTTGTTCATAAACTGCCAAAGTTGCCTTGTGGTACTGCGTGCCATTTTTCTTTTTGATTACTGTTGATTGTAGAGACTTTACATATAAATAATTAAAATACCAATACTTTCTTTCTTCACGAGTATAACCTAGCAAAGTAAATGTACACATGCACACAGAGTGTATTAATATTATTCATCACTGTCTCTGCTGTTCTTTCCTGATCATTACACTCTAGTTCTGGGTTAGTCCTGCTACAAAATTAATCCATCTGCCGAGCCTCCAAACCTAGAAGATCCACAGGACGCCAGTCCCTTTGCAGGCCAAACCCCAAGCAGGTGTCTTTCCTCCTCAATACCTGGTGGCAAGTACCAATGGAGCTATGTTACAAGGGACTCACTGGGCTGCAGCTGACCCAGGAACTTCCCTTAAAGATGTATCCCCATTGTGTAAGGTTCTCGGTGCGAGAGCTGATACAGTCCCAGGCTGGGGAAAATCTGCTTGGCACAGAAGTGGATGTTGTGCATTTCCCAGTCCTCACACAGTCATTCTTTGCCCTTTCTTGTCACAGATATCTTAACTCTATGGAGAGCTCTGTAGGGTCCTGGCAAGGGGAGAATAACACAATGGAAGTGTCTGGCGCTTCTTTCTCAGGAGGGTCTCCTTGTTGCAGGTTGTATGTTGGGACAGATCAAATATTACTAATGGTAATAGCAGGGCCCTGGGAATAGGGCTTGCTGAATTATCCTCTTGAGTCTGCCATTAACTTGTGGTGTGTTCTTGGAAACGTCTCTGCACTAATATCTGCCTCAGTCTATCCATTGGTAAAATAGATTTAAAAGCACTTATGTATTTCAGAAGGATGTTAACCATTTGCTAATTCTTTGCAAAGTAATGGCTTATTAAATGCAAAGTAACCTCAGATGGGAAGGTTCTGTATAAATAAGTACAAAATATATGGTCATTCAATATTGGTTAGCTTTTCGATTGGAAATGTTGCGTCTCTTAATGGAAACTTTGATTTGTTTTAATAGGTTATTTCCTTTGATTACTCTGCTTCATGCCAGCCTCATATTTGACAGTGCATTAGTATCTTTTATTTAGTAGAGCTTTAATTACACATCACAGATTTTATAAGAATGGAAAAATACATTTAATTAAGACCAGAACCTGTTGGTCTTCATGTTGTTTAATGTGTTCGTCTTTGCCATTTTCCATAAGCAACAGTTAAAGTGCTACTTAATGCACGTATAGAGCATTCTTCATTACCAAGTGGGAGTCAGTGGAAATTTTATTAATTGTTTGCCTTAACAGTGTATCATTCTAAATACAGTTCAGCTGATGACTGAATATCACTAAATGTCACTCTCAATGTGACATGGTTTTATACAGAACACATTTAATGGTGCTGGGCAATTAAAGATGTTCTGAATTACTAAAGAAAAGCTTCAGACTTTTATGTTTTGATTTTTCTTATCACTGTCTCTAATTATATTATTAGGAGGTGTTTAGTAGCAAGTGATATTTCCTTATAAACCCAAAGTCTGTATGTTCTAATATTTCTGTAAGCAAAGAAGTTTGGTCACAGCCTGAAACTGTGTTATCTTAAATTTTTCTTATAATAAATGTCTAAAAATAGTTGCTCAAACTTTATACACACACAGAGGTGAGCTTTAAAACTAAATATTTTCAGGTAGACCAGTCCTTTCTGTAGACTCTTTTGCTAGTTTGCTTGAAAATGTTTTTAAACATTGAAAACCTGTATTGGACTTAGTGGGGTCTCTGTTTTGTTTAAAGTGGAACTAATTAACTAGAATACAAAAATTGTTGAACCACAAGACACACGCTTAGCTTCCCAACACGACACTGCCTTTTATCTCTCCTTTTATACGTTCTCTTGCATTGTCAGCTGTTAAGGGTAGGATCCTGATCTAATCCTTCTGCAGTGACCCTAGCAGACTATAGGATCTATAAAAATAATAATACCACCCTGTAAATTATTGTGGATACACCTCCTTAACTGGTGTACGTTCCCTGCTTACTCCTGAATATAGTATATAAAACAAGGCAGACCCTTTGTTACTGTATATAATTACCTGATTACAAGTGATTGATTGAAATACTAATAAAAAAAATATGAAAAGACTTACTCTTGAACATTCTAGCCATCTGTTTTCCTTGTCTAACACAATTGTTTTAAGGAGTGTTAGAAATAAGGCTAAATCAGGGTAAGCACTTTTGATAATTCCACCTGTTACTGTTAACTAGAAGTTTTTATTGCCAAATATTAAAAGTAATTTTATAAATTCTGTGGCTTGAGTGACAGTTTGTTCTTTTGATAATTGTACTTTGATTTCTCTGCAACGTATTATAACCTGAGATATGTAATGACAAGGATTTCCAGAAACAGGCAGAGAGAAAATAATTGTGTTAAAGAATTAAGTTCCACTTTCTGTGGAAGCTGTCTTGGTGAACAAAACATTTCAAGAAAATTACTGTGATAAATATGATTTTCTTTCGTGTTCAGTGGTTTATCACTAAAACATTTCTGCCCCATGTAATGACGTCTTGATATTTCGAGTGTCAAGTGATCAGATGACAATTTCAAATTAGGGCATTGGTTTGCGTTATTTATTTTTGGATTGGTTAGTTAGGAGGAAAAGCCATGGAGGGAACACTCAATTGTGATTGAATTTCACTGATTGACTGATATTTTCAGAATAAATTCACCCACCCAGCTGTGTGGTTCCTTGGTGTAAACTATAGGAGAATCAGGCATTTATCTTATTGCAGATTTTGAACTGGTTCTGTTTGATTCCATGGAAAATGAATAGCTGCTAGGATTATTTAAGACCTGAAATCTAAATTTTCATGCTCTGAGTATGGATCTCCTATATTTTAGATAAGTTGATATGTTTTGGTCTTCATTGAAATATGAACCACCTCTACCATCTCTAGTTTTACATGCTGATTGTTTAATTTGAGATTAATCTGGAAATCATCTGAAATCCAATGCTTGATATTAAGGGCTTTGTACAATTGCCAAGGAAAGAAATTTGATTTAATATATACCTTCTGAACTCCAACTCTTCCAGTAAATGTGTCTTTTTTGGGAAGGTGATAGAATGCAAATGTGTAGGTAGAATGCTAGAAGTATAGAAAATTTTATTCTATTGCTCCCTCCAAGAGGATCCCCATTCTTTGTGTTGTCCTCTCTCTTTAATGAATCACTTATATTCTTCTTTGAGTAATGTCCCTATGGGTGCTTCACTGTAGGTGTGTCTGTGTTCCTGGACTGCTGATTGGAAAACTTTGGTAGCAGTCTGTTCAGCCTACAAATGGGCTGTTCCTTGTCTGCCACAAGGGTAGCCACAGGCGCAAGCAACCCTGCTCAGTTCCTTCTCAACCACCCTGGCTAGAGACAGATCTAGAGCTGTCCACTCATGGAACGTTAACTTAAAATTGCGAATTTTAGCTTCTTTTGAAGTTTTTTCCTGTCTTTACTTGGTTTACATTTTATTTGGTCTATTGCCTAAAAAAATATAGGAAAAGAAGAAAGAAAAAGTCGGTCTTCTATTGACCCCCTGTGGCTTCAAAAAGTGCCTCAGTTGCAAGGAATCTATCCCAGTGACTGATGGACGCTTGCAGTGCTTTCACTGCTTGGCAGAGAAACACATTCCATAGAAGTGTAGTTTGTTTCAACAACTGAAGCCTAGATCCAGGAAGGACAGAGAACTGAGCCTCAAACTCATAGTCATGGAGTCAGCCCTTCAGCCACTGGAGTCCTGGCAGGAGCTCTCTCCGCAATCCTCCACTTCAAAGTGAGGTGAGCTCAGAGAAATGCCTGCGAGCCACTCATGTAAGGCCTCTAAGAAAAGGTCCTTGAGTCCCCATAGTGAGCCCCAATTGAGCTGGAAACTCTCACTGGCTTGGTCAGTATCACCGACAGTCTCTACTGGTACCAACGCCTTCTGTACCGCCAGATTTCTGGTGCACAATGGATCTTTTGGTCACTGATGCACCAGACTCTGCTCAGAATGGGTAACCTCCAACAAATGAGTGCTCAAGATCATCCAAGTTGACTACTCCATCCATTTCTCCTCTCTCTTCCCTCCCAAACAACCTTCCCTGTCCCTCTTCAGGGCCCTGTTTTGTGAGAGCCTGCTACTGTCAGGAGATAAACCATGACCTCAGCGTAGAAACCGTAGAGCCAGTGCCCCCACATCTCATCAGCAAAGGCTTCTGCTCTCGTTACTTCCTGACACCAAAGAAAAAAGGAGGTTAGAGATTCATACTAGACTTCAGAGCACTAAACAAGTTTATCAAAGCTCAGAAGTTCAAGATGATCACATTTATCAACGATCAATCCAGAGTTGGAAAAAAGAGACTGATTCTCGGCCCTCAACTTCCATGATGCATATTTTCACATCGTGATCGTACTGAGCCACAGATGTCATCTCAGGTTTATGCTAGGTCAAGACCACTATCAATTCAGAGTACTCCATTTTGGCCTCTCATTGGCTCCCAGAGTATTCTCCAAGGTCCTCACAGTAGTGGCAGCCCACTTTCAATCGCAAGGCATTATGATTTATGGACAACTGTGGTCCTATAGATCAACAAACAAAAATTGACATTAACACTGGTACAGAGGCTAGAATTCATAGGAGCTAACTCCATTCAGGCAAAGGTGCTCCTCCCCCATCACAGATTTCTCAGTCTCCTCTTGCTAATAGACAGGACAATCCAGCCCCAAATTTCGGCCAAACATTACCTCCATCTCCTGGGGAATATGGCCATGGGTGCATCGGTGGTTGCTCAAGCCAGACTACAGATGAGATGCCTCCAAGCGTGGTGTGGTTTGGTTTAGAGGTTGAACAGAGAGAATATAAGCAAAGTACTATTGATGTGTACCAGGGTCAAGGAATCCTGGGACTGATGGAAAGACTCAATAGATGTCTGTTGGGGAATTCTTGTTTGTTCAGTCTTCTTCATCTCTACTCCTGACCACCCTTGCATTCCTCATAGGATGGGGTACACATCTCAGTTGTGGCACAATACAAGGCCAATGGTCTTCAGCAGAGACATAACTCCACATCAACCTGCTTGAACTCAGAGCTGTCAGAAATGCTTATCAAAGACACACATGTAAGGGTCATGGGTAGACAATATGGCCTGGACATATTATATAAACCATCAGAGAGGTTCCAGATCTCATTCCCTGTATGTAGAAGCACTAAAACTATGGAACTGTTGCATCTCCAAGAATACCTTAATATCAGTGACCTACTTACAAGTAATATACAACACAATGAACAGTCTTAGCCGTGAATTCTAACACAACTACAAATGGGAGATAGATTTGGTAGTACTCCACAACATATTTCAACAATGGGGGACACCGATAATAAACCTATTTGCTAATTACTAGAACAGGAAATGTCCTTTAGTACTGCTTCAGAGAAGGGATTGGATGACGTTCCATGAAAGAGGCTTTCCTCCTTCCATGGGACAAGGGCCTTCTTTAAGCCTTTCCCCTATTGCCTCTGTTACTAAAGGTCCTGTTGAAAGCTGAAGGAGCAAATGTCATACAGATAGCTCCCACCTGGCCCAGACAGGCCCTTACCTATCACAGCTGGCACTATGACCACCGATGACTATTCCAATCACTCCTTACCTTCTATCACAGAATGAGAGACACTCTCCATCCCAACCTATGGATTCTGCAGCTCAGAACCTGGCTCCGTCGTAGTTCCAGCACAGAGAGACATCTTACTCTGAGGAGGTCCAGAAGGTGTTGTTGCATAGTAGGAAAGCAGCTACTTGCCATACCTATCTACAGAAATGGAAGAGATTCCAGATCTGGTGGGATCCCTACTACATCCACCTTACCTGTGATTCTAGACTACCTATTGACTCTTAAAAAGTTGCTACTCTCTATCAGTTCGCTGAAGGTTCATCTAGCAGCAGTTGGAGCCTTCCATCAGCAGGTAGGAGGATACTCAATCTTCTTCCATCCGACTACAAAGAAGTTTCTCAAAGGCATAACAAAACCTTTTTCTACAATCCAGACCTCCCACTCTTCAATGGGATCTCAGCCTACTATTAAAAGGTCTGACGAGGCCACCATTGGAACCCAGGGCCACTTGTTCATAACTCATCTTTCTATGAAGATGGCGTTCCTCATTGCCATCACCTCTGCAATGAAGATTGGGGAAATAGCGGCTTTGATGGTGCATCCCCCTTTTACTATGTTCTTCCTTGACAAAGTCATGCTTAGACCACATCCAAAGTTCACCCCCAAGGTGACTTCCATGTTCTATATAAATCAGCGTATTCAGCTTCCAGCCATTTATCCCAAAGGATAATAGGGAAGTCATCTTCCATACATTCAATGTGAGGAGAGCCTTGGTTCTTCAAGATGTTTATTCCTATGGGTGCTCCATGGCCCCCCCCATGTCCCTCCCCACTTAGGAGTTCTAATAGTTGGCTGGAGTAGAGAAGGAACTGAGGAGGGATTGCTTGCGTGTGCTGGCTAGCCGCGTGGCAGGTGAGGAGCAGTGCATGCGTGGCTGGATGGACTGCTCCCAAAGTTCTCTGAATAGCAGTACAGAGATGCAGACACACCCATAGTAGAGCAGCCATAGAGAGACACATCTTGAAGAACCATGGTTATTGCACAAGGTAAGTTAACTTCTTGTCTTACCTAATCTTCCCTGTAGTACATGTGAGGCAGTTGTATTTTTAATGTGGTTGCCACAGGACAGTGATACAAATGTATGAGCTTTTAAAATGTCATCCTAAAACATTTCTCTCCTCTTTCCCTTTGGTGAAAAAATAACAAATAGTTCCCACTCCCAGGTAAAAAGAATAGGAGTACTTGTGGCACCTTAGAGACTAACACATTTATTTGAGCTTAAGCTTTCGTTGGCTACAGCCCACTTCATCAGATGCATAGAACGTGGAACATATAGTAAGAAGATAGATATACATACAGAGAACATAAAAAGGTGAAAGTTGCCATAATGACTCTAAGAGGCTAATTAATTAAGATGAGCTATTATCAGCAGGAGAAAAAAAAACATTTGTAGTGATAATCAATATGGCCCATTTCAGACAGTTGACAAGAAGGTGTGAGAATACTTAACATGGGGAAATATTCAATTTGTGTAATGACCCAGCCACTCCCACTCTCTATTCAAGCCCAAGTTAATGATATCTAGTTTGCAAATTAATTCTAGTTCAGCAGTTTCTCACTGGAGTCTGTTTTTGAAGCTTTTCTGTTGCAAAATTGTCACCTTTAAGTCTGTTACTGAGTGACCAGAGAGGTGGAAGTGTTCTCCTACTGGTTTTTGAATGTTGTGATTCCTGATGTCAGTTTTGTGTCCATTTATTCTTTTGCGTAGAGACTGTCCGGTTTGGCCAATGTACATGGCAGAGGGGCATTGCTGGCATATATCACATTGGTAGATGTGCAGCTGAATGAGCCCCTGATGGCGTGGCTGATGTGATTAGGTCCTATGAGGGCGTGACTTGAATAGATATGTGGACAGAGCTGGCATCAGGGTTTGTTGCAGGGATAGGTTCTTGGGTTAGTGTTTTTGTTGTGTATTTGCTGGTGAGTATTTGCATCAGGTTGGAGAGCTGTCTGTAAGCAAGGAGTGGTCTGTCTCCCAAGATTTGTGAGAGTGAGGGATTGTCTTTCAGGATAGGCTGTAGATCGTTGATGATGCGCTGGAGAGGTTTTAGTTGGGGGCTGAAGGTGACGGACGGCTACTGGTGTTGTGTTATTTTCTTCATTGGGCCTGTCGTGTAATAGGTGACTTCTGAGTACTCTTCTGGCTGTGTCAATCTGTTTTTTCACTTCAGCAGGTGGGTATTGTAGTTTTTAAGAATGGTTGATAGAGATCTTGTAGGTGTTTATCTCTGCCTGAGGGATTGGAGCAAATACGGTTGTATCTTAGAGCTTGGCTGTAGACAGTGGATTGTGGTGTGTCCTGGATGAGAGGTAGAGGCATGTAGGTAAGTATAGCAGTCAGTAGGTTTCCAGTATAGGGTGGTGTTTATGTGACCATCCTTATTAGCACAGTGGTGTCAAGGAAATAGACCACTTGTGTGGATTGGTCCAGGCTGAGGTGGTTGGTGGGATGGAAATTATTGAAATCATGGTGAAATTCCTCAAGGGCTTCTTTTCCATAGGTCCTGATGATGTAATCAATGTAGTGCAAGTAGAGTAGAGGCGTTAGGGGACAAGAGCTAAGGAAGAGTTGTTCTAGGTCAGCCATAAAAATGCTGGCATACTGTGGGACCATGCGGGTACCCATAGCAGTGCCGCTGACTTGAAGGTATATATTGTCCTCAAATGTGAAATAGTCATGGGTGAGGACAATTTCTCACTTAAATCTGAGTGTGCATGTTGCATCTTATAAAGCTAGCAGGACTAAGTTCAAAACCTGGTTCTGACACTAATTTCTTCTGTGACTTGAGAAAATTGCATATGTGCCCTATTTCAAATTCTGATGTCAGGTACATCAGTGTAAATTCTGAGTAACTTCACTGAAATTTCGCCGTCTGTACACAGGGGATACTATAACTTATCTCACCACTTAGAGGGGTATTGTGAAGCTTAGTTAATGTTAGCGAAGTTCTTCATGGATTAAAAGAACTATACAAATACTGCTTACTGCATTACTTTGAAGAGCTTCAGGAATCTGAATTTATTTTAGATCAATACATTTCAAATAATTAAATAAAATGAATTAAAATTGTGACCTAAGGTGCAGAATCTGGGTAAGTAGCTTTTTTGATCTGCCAGGAAAAAAACAAATAAGCTATACATATATGTTATAAGATATTTCTTCACGATCACTCATTTCTGTAAATTCACAGAAAACTAAATTAAAAGATTCTAAGTTGATTTACACATAATCTGGTGGTAGCTGGTGTACATGTCCCATTGAAAAAGAAGCTCCTACACTATTGAATTGGTATAGCAAGAACAGTCCCATGCAAGATAATGGAGTGGTTCATGTGGGACTTGAGTAATATGGAATTAAGGGACGGTAATATAATTAATGCCAGTCAGCCTGGGTTTATGGAAAGTCTGTCAAACTACCATGATATCTTTTTTTATGAGATTACCAGTTTGAATGATAAAGGCAATAAGGTTGATGTAATATAATTAGACTTCCGTTAGGTGTTTGACTTAGTATTAACATTCAATTTTTTTAATCAAAATGTTATGTGGTGTTGTAGTCATATCTGTCCCAGTATATTAGAGACAAGATTGTTAAGGTAATATCTTTTATTGATCAGCTTCCGTTGGTGTTCTCTCTCACCAACAGAAGTTGGTCCAATACAAAATATTACCTCATCCACCTATCTCTCTAATTTATTTAATGTGTGCCATGTTAATTTTATTAAAGGCTGGCTAATTGATAGGTCTCAAAATGTAATTGTAAATGAGGAAGCATTAAACAATGGATGTGTTTCCAGCAGAATTCTGCAGAGATCAGTTCTTGGCCATATGCTATTTAACATTTTTATTAATGACTTGGAAGAAAACATCTGATAAAGTTTGCAGATGACCTACAAATTGGGAGAGTGATAAATAATGAAGAGGACAGGTCAATGATACAGTGATCTGGATTGCTTGGTAAACTGTGTGCAAGTAAACAATATATGTTTTAATATGGCTAAATGTAAATGTATCCATGTAGGAATAAAGAATGTAGGCCATACTTACAGGATGGGGGACTCTATCATTGGAAGCAGTGACTCTGTTAAAGATTTTGGGGTCATTGTGGATAGTCAGCTGAACATGCCCTCACCCATGTGACTCTGTGGCCAAAAGGCTAATTGGATGAATAAACAGGGAATCTCAAGGAGGAGTAAAGAGGTTAGTTTACTTCTGTATTTGTCATTAGTGCTGCTGCTGTTGGATTACTATGTCCAGCTCTGGTGTCAACAGTTCAAGAAGGACTTGGATAAATTAGAGATGGTTCACAGAAGAGCCACAAGAATTATTAAAGGATTGGAAAACATGCCTTAGAGTGATAGACTCAATGGCTCAGTCTATTTAGCTTAACAAAGAGAAGGTTAAGGGATGACTTGATTACAGTAGTTAAGTACCTACATAAGGAATAAATATTTAATAATGGGCTCTAGAACTCAAGTTAATTTCTTTCCCACTTGTTTATCATCAGTGCTAAGGATTCTGCAGGCAAAATTATCATCTCAGTGACGCTTGTGCAACCTTATTGCTTAATGTAGGCTTGGAATGATTTAATTTATAGATGCTTGGTAAGTGATTCTATTGATCTCAAGATGAATAGAATTTGCACCTCAGTCTTGTTTAGTTGTTGTTTTCGCAGGGCTAACCGTTGTAAATAGCTGACAGTGCTTATTATGCTCTTGCAGTAGTAAGATCATACTAAATTTTGCATCGGAATTTTCTGTTTTACAGGGTGAGGGTCTCATATTTTAAATCTGAAACATGTTACAGGGAACTTGTACCAAATTTCAGCCACTAATTAATGTGCATGTGGAATAAACTCGTATGAGTTTGAGTATTTCTGTGGTGTTGATTTTAAAGGAAATTGGGGAAAACTGGAACAGTGGAAAAGCCTGATGTCTTTTCCACACAGCACTGCAGATTTAAAGGCTTCTGCTGCTCCCTGAGCAGTAACATTGTGACATCAGAAATAATCAGCCACTCTTTCTCATGTCCTCCATTTTGTTTACATACTTGGGAGAGCACTGATTGCTTAACTGGTAGTCATTGCAATGGCTGCCTTTGAAAACTGGTTTACTACAGACTATCAAAACATTATAATGAAGGGTCACAGGAAAAATTGTAATGAGTTTTAAGGAGCTCCTGCTGTTCTGCTTGGGGTTTGTGCTGTGTAAGTTACACTGTTTCTTTTCAAAGGGTAATTGTTACTTTCCTCAAAAAGGGTTACATGAAAATAAGATATAAAATTAAAGCTCCTTGTATATTTTTATATACTTACAAATCTGTGGCTTTCTGAATATTTACCTTTTTCAAAAAGCAGGAAATTATAGATCTGAGTCCCTATTCAGTTTTCTATTATACAATTTAAAAAGAAGTAATTTAAAGGTTGCAAAAAAACCAAAAACATGTTTTGTTTGAATACAGTTTAGTTAAATTATTTCCAATATGTTGATCAACATGGCACTGAGTGGTGAAACATGGAGTTCCGCAGAGATAACAGTAGCAATTAAATATACAGTGAAGATGACAATTGTGTAAATGCTTTATTATTTAAATAGCATATGTATGAAAAAAAATTTGGATTAAAAACTAAGGTAATTCACACACAAAAAGTTTAATGTTAAACTTTTTCTCAGGAATAAACAAAATAATAAAAAATTAGGCAATACAAAGTTTTCAGTTACATGATTGTGTATTATTTTTTACACAGGATTCCTTGTTTATTTCATGCACAGGATGGATCTGATCTGGGGATTAAAAGCGATGTATAGGGAAGGAGTCTGTAGGATTCCTGCCTCATTTGTTGCAGAAGTTGGAAGTTTTGTAGTGAATGAGAAAGTAGACTGCGGGAAGAGAAAGGATGGTCTTATGGCTAGGAAAGTTGAATGTCACTCACCTGGAGACCTGGATTCTATCTTTGCCTCTTCCATAGAGTTCTTACGTGAAACTGGGCAAGTTACACCAAACTTTTCACAGTCATTTCTCAATGTAATTAAAGGCTCTATCCTAATGCATATGCACAAGGGACTGAGGTAAGGGTGCATGGGCAATGTTTATGCTTGAATTTCCTAATTTGAGACTGAGGCTGGTGATGACAAGCTTCTCATGGTTTGCTCTGTTACATGCTAAGGCACAACCAGTATCATCAAATCATCATTCAGATGTTGCTCCACAAGGTCTCAGAGGAAACAACAGTGGAAATATTTACATTTTCATAGCCACTTTAAGAGAACTGTAGGCCCCGCCCTACAAATTTGCCAGTTCAACACCGAACTTGAGAATGCGTGACTCTCTAACCTTTTAATCCTTAACATATTTCCTAACTTTTTATGGTTTTATTTATGGATGAGAGCAGCCTTACTTAATGTTAAATTAAGTTTTTTGTTTGTGAATTTTTACCATGAAACTGAATAGATTTTACTTGAATGCACCCAACAATCAGTTCAGCTTTGAAGGAGCCATTTTAACACTGTTGCTATTCAGAGTTGAATTGCACTTTTAATTTTTAACTTTGAGGGCTCTTTTGGTTCATATGTTGAATAAAAAGTACATTTTAAAAAATTACTCCTATTTTCCATTCTCAGTAAAGAGAGCCTTCTAGAGAGCTCAGGTTTTTCCTGTTGTAAGTATTTGAATATACCGAGGGGTTTTCATATATAAATGCTTGTAATATCTGTCTGATTATAGAGAACAATGAAAACCTTATCCCATCAACTTTATGTGACATCATGCCATGAATATTACAGCAATAAAATAAATCATAGAGATCCATGCTTTTCATTGCAGAATTCATAATTAAATGTTGAGTTTCTGTATCAAGTTACGACTTAGTCTTAAGCAGTGCCATCTTTCTGGACTTGATGATTCCAGCTCTGTTGTTTGTTAATTAAGCCATCTGGAAAAGCAGCATAAAATTGTTTGATAGTGGGTCTGCATTTTTTATTTTTGTACTTGCTATTGATCAACTCCTGAAGTGACACATGCTTAGCTTCATTAACTTTCAATGAGAAATTGTTGTAAAAGCGGTAGAAGTAACTGCATAGAGTGCCCAGTAGTTGCTTCTGTTGATATTGTACATTCTGATTTTGTGATATATTAAGTTGCACTTTTCTGGATGAATTGTGGATGGGTTAATGTGGTACCCAGACACACACTTATTGGAGAACAGTGAATTGCTAACTAACATAAATCCTCAGAGAATTTTTTTTCTTATCAATAGTTTCCATTCCCTCAATATGACCTGAAAATAAAACAATATCAGAACACTTCACAATATGAAGTTCCTTCATAACTAGGACATTTTAAGTTACTTCCAGTCTCTGATTGTTCCTGAGTGGTTTCTGAGTAAGCAGTAGCACCAAATACTTGCAGATCTTGTAAAATGCTTTGTGGAGTTTGAAGTGGAACCCTCTGAAAAATAATGGCATCTAGCTGGTGTGATACTGCTTTTTTATTCTTTTTTGTGTTGGAGGTTGAAGTTATACCATATGCCTGTGCTTCTAAACTTTTTTTTGGCAACAGCTGGTTTTCCGTTCTAAGACCTCTGTTGCAACAGCCAGTGCCTGGATTTGGAGCCACCAGAGCTCCATTGTAAGTTGGAGGGCACACAGTGGAATGGGAAATGGTGCGATGAGAATCGGCAGAGGCAGCTCATTAAGGAAAAAGTGGGGAGTCTAGTGTAGCACTCACGAAATTCTGAATTAGCACCAATAAAAGCAATATATTAGTGGTTGGGAACTACTATCATAGATACACTCACCGTTGTAATATCTGTTAACCAGTAAGATGCTACTGTAAAACGGACTTTAAGAAAGGAAGAGATTTTTGTGTGTAATGTATGCATGACAACTTTGCTTGAAAAGCTACCAGAATTTTTTTGACAAATCAATTTTCTTGTGTCTATAATAACTTCTATTAAGACTCGTTTAGAAATTTCACCACTGATGTACATTTTCCATGACCTAATTTTATTGAGCAGTTATGATGCACAGAAATGAGCTGTAGTTAATAACTCATTTACCATTATTTTTCCAGACACTGGAAGCCATTCTGAATTTCAAATACTCTGGGGGACCAGGACATGCTGATGGCTATTACAGGAACCTCTCCCTGGGCCTTCATGTGGAAGTGGAGCCATCTGTCTTCTTTACACATGTCAGTACCCTTCCTGCAACAAGGTGAGTCTTCCAGTCATCCTTGCAACCCAAGATATCCACAGTAACATGCAGACAAAAGCTGCTGAATGGAATTAATAAGATGTATGGAGAGATGTGTGGAACTGCTGGATGTTTTATAAGATACCAACTGTAACTTACCTTTTACTTAAGAAATCTGACTTTATGGTTAAACAGTACATGTGCATTGGAAAATTTCTATAGTTTCTCTTCGAGTGCTTGCTCATATCGATTCCAATTAGGTGAGCGCACGCTGCGTGCATGTTTGTCTGAAGATTTTTACCCTAGCAACACTCGGTGGGTCAGCTGGATCGCCCCCTAGAGTGGCGCTGCCATGGCGCCGGATATATACCCCTGCTGACCCAACGGCCCTTCAGTTCCTTCTTACCGCCCGTATCGGTCGTTGGAACAGTGGAGCGCAGCTTAGCTGATCTCCACTTCCCTAGCTACTCGTAGTTCTCTCATTATTCTTGTGTATATAGTTGAAATTTCTATAGTAGCAGTTAATTCTTATTGGTTTTTATGACATTGTTAGTGTATATAGTTAAGAGGGGTTCGGGGATTAGCCCCTTCCCCACACCCGGTGCCAGGGCCTATGCCCGGTTCACCGAGTTTCAAACTGTGCTTGGCCTGTCACAAGCCGATGCCAACAGGAGATCCCCACAACTTCTGCCTTAAGTGCCTCATGGAATCCCACCTCGGCGATAAGTGCCGGATCTGCAAGGCCTTCAAGCCGAGGACGAAAAAGGAGCAGGACTTTCGTCTCAAAGAGCTCCTGATGGAGGCAGCTCTTCCTCCTCCGTCTTCAGCACCGAGCGCTAGACAATCCACTGGCAGAAGCGCTTCTTCGGCACCGGATCGCACCGGTACTGCTAAGGCCTGTTGGCACCGACCATAGCCAGCACCGGTATCTGCTCAGCACCGTTCTCTCTCCCTGCGGTTGAAGAGACAGAAGACTCCCGCTGCTTCCGTGCCACCTGCATCGCAGCCAGAGCACCCAGCTAGATCGGACTGCCTGGCACCTATAGCTGCCGTAGCACCAACCATGTTGGCACCGTCGATTCTGGTCTCACAAGGGCCGTCGAGTCCAGTACCTGAAAGCTCCCCGGCGAGAGCCGTGGTTGAGCTCACTATTCCCACCACACCAGAGATATTTTCCACGGCGAGGAAGCTGATCGCAATGACAGAGTCTGCCCTGCCTCAACCGCCAGCGCCACCGGTGCGGGTCATACAATCTGTAGGCAAACCGGCCTTGATGAGACCACCCTCTGTCAGCACCGCAGAGTGGCACCGCTCATGATCCCGGTCCTGTCGCCGATCCCAGTCCCGGCACCGATACCTTCTCGGTACTGGTCGCACTCGCGGCACCGATCAGTTTCCACTTTGCCGGCCCGGTATTCTCGGCACTGATCCAGCTCCCATCACCACTCCAGGCACCGTGACTCTTCCAGCCACTCCAGACGCCGAGCTTCGAGATCCCGGTCAACCTCCCGTCACCGCTCCGGTCGTAGGTCCCGATCTCATTCCCAGTACCGGTATGGCTCCCGGTACCAATCCCCAGTGCTGCACAGAGCTTGATCAATCATAGAGGGAGACTCTCTTCTGAGGGGTTTTCCGCCCCTCCTTGGCGATCCCGACACGCATCGGTGTCCTCTCATGCGGACAGTTCTTATGCAGAGGACCGTGACTCCGATGTGCCCACGAGAATCTTCCAGGAAACCCAGGCCCAAGATCAAGGCCCCCATCAGTGGTCATTCTGGACACCTTGGGCATATCACCAGGCCCAAGGTGTACCTCCAGTCCCATCTCGCTCTGCTCCATCAGAGCACTGGGTGCTGGAGGCAACTATCAGCCGTCCCCCTCCTACCGGTATGGAGGAAGCGCCTGTTCAGCCACCAGACTCCCAGATTCCGCTGAAACCGGAGGTCATCCAAGAGCAAGAGTCCACACGGGACCCGCTTGTCCCTGGCCTCTCCTCTTCCTCCTCTCTTGATGAGGTGATGGCGGGGACATCCTCCATGAGCCCTCCTCCAATTGACCGGAGAGCCCCTCAGAGCCTCCTGAGATATGTGGCACTGAACATGAATCTCCACATGGAGGAGGTACTGGAGATAGAGGACCCGGTGGTGGATATTCTGTCGGCTGACGCCTCTAGAAGAGTGGCCTTACTATTCATCTGGACGATCCAGGCCAATGCTGATACCATCTGGCAGTCTCCAGCCTCTATTCCACCCGCTGCCAGGGGAGTTGAGCGCAAGTACATGGTGCCCTCTAAGGGGTACGAGTACCTGTACGTCCATCCTCCTCCCTGCTCCCTTGTCGTACAGTCTGTCAATGAGATGGAACGCCATGGCCAGCAAGCTCCGGCTCCAAAATCAAAGGAGGCTAGGCGTATGGACTTACTGGGCTGTAAAGTATACTCTGCAGGGGCCCTCCAACTCTGAGTGGCAAGCCAGCAAGCCTGCTTAGTCGCTACAACTACAACACCTGGGTGGCGGTGGGCAAGTTCATGGAGTTAATCCCTCAAGACTTCTGTCAAGAGTTGGCTACCATCTTGGAGGAGGGAAAGAAAGTGGCGAGGACTTCCCTCCAGGCCTCACTGGATGCAACAGACTCCGCAGCCAGGACTCTGGCCTCGGGAGTTGCCATGAGACGCATTTCATGACTTCAAGTGTCGGACCTCCCGCCGGAACTACAGCATACCATACAGGACTTGCCCTTTGACGTTCGAGGCCTCTTTTCTGAAAAGACTGACTCTAGGCTGCAAAGCCTGAAGGCGACCCAGGTCGTTATGCGCTCTCTCAGCATGCACACGCTGGTGACTCAGCGCCGGCCTTTCCACCCCCAGCCTCACCGCCCTTACCCTCCGCCTAGACAGAGGCAGGACTTTGGCAGTAGGCGTGGCCGAGCCGGTCGTAGACGGCAGTCAGGACCCCAAAGGGGCCAAAATCAGGGTCCCTCCAAGCCACCTACAGGGCCAAAGCCAAACATTTGAAGGTGTGCCCGAGGACGGCGTACCAGTTACTTTCCAGGATTCTTTCCCTCCCTTTTACAACCGCCTCTCCTTTTTCCTCCCTGCGTGGTCCCAGCTAACTTCGTATCGTTGAAGTTCCGCATGGTGTCCTTGGTGACTATCATCTCATCCTTGGATCCCAGAGACTGATGTGCTGCCCTCGATATGAAGGACGCATATTTTCACATCACCATTTATCCTCCACAGAGACGGTACCTCCGGTTTGTAGCCAACTGTCAACATTTCCAGTTTATGGTCCTTCCGTTCGGCCTCTCTACAGCCCCAAGAGTATTCACAAAGTGCATGGCTGTAGTCGCCGCCTCCCTCTGCCGCCGTCGAATACATGTTTTTCCATATCTCGACTATTGGCTCATTCGAGGGACCTCCGAGGCACAAATCACTCATCATGTGGACATCATCAAGACCTATTCATGAGTCTAGGCCTGATGATCAATACAGAGAAATCCACTCTGGTTCCCACACAGAGGATAGACTTCATTGGGGCCATCCTGGACTCCAATCTCGCCAGAGCCTGCTTACCACAGTCTCGGTTTCAGGCGATGGTAACAATTATCCGAGGCCTACAGAACTTCATGACTACTTTGGCTCGCACTTCTCTTGGTCTCCTGGGTCACATGGCAGCCTGTGCATTCGTGACCAAACACGCCAGGCTACGCCTCCATCCCTTCCAATCTTGGCTCACCTTGGTATACCACGCGGGAAGAGACACCATAGACATGATAGTCACGATTCCCCTGAGCATCCTAGGCTCCCTTGACTGCTGGTTGACTCCCTCCCTGGTGTGTGCAGGGATGCCATTCCATCTGCCTCAGCCTTCTATGTCCCTGATGACGGATGCATCATCTCTCGGCTGGGGTGCTCACCTCGGCCATCTTCGCACTCAAGGCCTTTGGTCATCTCAGGAGCTGGCCTTGCACATCAATGTCCAAGAGCTGAGAGCAGTCCGCCTTGCGTGCCAGGTGTTTCAACAGCATTTGCAAGGCCATTGTGTCTCAGTATTCACAGACAACACAACGGCCACGTATTACATAAACAAACAGGGAGGGACACGGTCCTCCCCTCCTTTGTCTGGAAACCATCCAGCTCTGGGACTTCTGTATAGCCCACTCGATAGACCAGGGGTTCGGAACACTCTGGCGGATTGACTCAGCAGATCCTTCCTGTCTCACGAGTGGTCGATTCGTCCGGACTTTATTCATTCTGTTTTCCTGAAGTGGGCTTTCCCCGTATAGAACTTTTCGCTTCCCGCGAGAACAGGAAATGCCAGATGTTCTGCTCCTTCCAAGGCCTCTCCCCGGGCTCGATCTCGGATGCTTTCCTGATGCCATGGATGAGCCAACTGCTTTATGCCTTTCCACCATTCCCGCTCATTCACAGGGTCCTGATAAAGCTCCGCAGGGACAGAGCTCGCTTGATCATAATCGCTCCAGCGTGGTCCAGGCAGCACTGGTACACCATGCTGCTCGACCTGTCAATAGCCAACCCAATTACCCTGCCTCTTCGCCCAGACCTCATAACTCAGGACCATGGCAGACTTCACCACCCAGACCTGCAGTCCCTTCACTTCATGGCATGGCTGCTGCGTGGTTAAGCCAGTCCGAGTTACGTTGCTCTGCCTCAGTACAAGTACTCCTGGGTAGCAGGAAACCTTCCACTCGGTCAACGTATCTGGCCAAGTGGAAGCGTTTCTCCTGCTGGTGCGAAATGCATAATGTTACTCCCACCGAGGTCTCGATCCCCACCATCTTGGACTACCTCTGGTCTCTCAAACAACAGGGCCTAGTGATATCATCATTGAGGGTGCACTTGGCAGCCATCTCTACCTTCCACCCAGCGGAAAGTGGCCGCTCCATGTTCTCACGCCCTGTGGTTTCTAGGTTCCTCAAGGGCTTGGACCGCCTATACCCCCAAGTATGCCGTCCCACCCCAACCTGGGACCTCAACCTGGTTCTAACCAGACTTATGTCTGCCCCTTTCGAGCCGTTAGTAACCTGCTCGCTACTATACCTGTCCTGGAAGACAGCTTTTCTCCTAGCCATTACATTGGCCAGATGAGTTTCCAAGCTTAGGGCTCTCATGGTGGACACACTGTATACTGTGTTTCACAAGGACAAGGTGCAGTTGCGACCACACCTGGCTTTCCTCCCTAAAGTGGTATCGGCCTTTCATATCAACCAGGATATCTTCCTTCTGGTGGTCTTCTTGAAGCCACACTCGTCACGACAGGAACAACAAATGCACTACCTATACATCCATAGAGCGCTCGCATTTTATATCGAGCGGACAAAACCTTTTTGTAAAACGCCCCAACTCTTCATCGCGGTGTCAGACCGAATGAAGGGCCTCCCTGTCTCCTCCCGAAGGATCTCATCGTGGGTGATGGCGTGCATCCGTACTTGTTATGACTTGGCTCATGTTCCCTTGAGCCACCTCACCGCACATTCTACCAGGGCTCAGGCTTCATCTGCCGCCTTCCTGGCTCATGTACCCATCCAGGAGATATGTCATGCAGCTACTTGGTCCTCGGTCCACACCTTTGCCTCACATTACGCTCTGGTTCAACAGTCCAGAGATGACGCGGCATTTGGATCAGCAGTTGTACGTTCTGCGACATCTTCACTCCGACCCCACCGCCTAGGTAAGGCTTGGGAGTCACCTAATTGGAATCGATATGAGCAAGCTCTCAAAGAAGAAAAGACGATTCCTCACCTTTTAACTGTTGTTCTTCGAGATGTGTTGTTCATATCCATTCCAAACCCGCTCTCCTTCCCCTCTGTCGGAGTAGCCAGCAAGAAGGAACTGAAGGGCCGTTGGGTTGGCAGGGGCATATATCCAGCACCACTCTAGGGGGCAACCCAGCCGACCCATCGAGTGTTGCTAGGGTAAAAATCTTCCGACGAACGTGCATGCAGCACGTGCACACCTAATTGGAGTAGATATGAGCAACACATCTCGAAGAACAGTTACAAATGTGAGTAACCATCTTTTCACATTTTCACCTTGCTATAGCTTGAAAATAAAACATTTCCTTTTATAAAATGGGTACCTTCTTCCGTGTATCTTGACTGAAATTGTTAAGGTTTTAGTGTTGCTGTCTGCTGTTTTAGACTGTGTTCTGCATGCTTCTGGATACCAGTGAAAAGTAAGTTTTGGTCATTCTTTCCTAAGTGGATTTTTACCTGTTTCTCACAGGTGATAAAATAAAGTTTTCTATTTATAGTGGCTTTCGTCCAAGGATCGTGTACAGAATGTAGTCAAAGGTCAAAATTTTCAAACTTGGGGTGTCTAAAGTTAATCAGCAATACTGAACAGAGAGTTTTTCTAGTAATTATATTTGCTGCTATTATAATTACCTGATTAATAGAAAAACCTCAATTCTGTATAGTCATTTTCATTATCATCTTTTTATCTGAGGTATTTCTTGAGCCAACAGCTATTTTATGAAAATTAATTTTGCATGTTAAAGTAGTTCTTCTACTGATTGCTGCATGATGGTATAAAAGGCAGCGCTGCCCCTGACCATGCTCAATTCCTCCTTACCACCCATGATCGATAGAGTGCATTGCTTTGCTTCTGCAAGTTTATTTTTAGAGGGAATTTATCTTCCTTTCTGTACATAGGTAAGTTTGTGGCCTTGGCTAGTGTTAAGATTAGTGTAGCTCTTCTTTGTTGTTTTTTCTTGGAACAAGGGTTCCCTCTTATTCACAGTGCCAGAGTATGCCTCAGTCTCTGAGTTTTAAGCCATTTGCTGGCTTGCAAGAAATCTGTGCTGGTGAGTGACTTGTATTCCACCTGCCTTAAATGCACTGGTGAGGATCACAATCTAGACCATTGCCAGATTTGCAAGGACTTTAAATCCCCGACAAAAGAGGACAGAGAAGTGAGACCGCGTCACCTCCTCATTCAAGTTGCCTTGTGTTCCCCTTCTGACCCTTCCCAGTCACGGCAGGCACCAAGTATTTCAACATCGGTGAGGAGCAGTCTTACAGACATTGCTTCTGAAACTCAGCACCAATCCTCTTCTCTGGTGCTGAGAAAGAAGCACAAAATTTCAGACCAGAACAGTAAACGACAGTAAGCAATCTGGAGGACAAGGCAGAGTGTCCTATGGAAAGAGAGATTCCCGAGCAGTGACCTATTTTCATCAAAGGTCTTCAGCTCTAGCACTGGTGCCTGTGCTATTGATATTGCAGTGCTGACTCCTTTGGTGCAACAAGAACAGCACCAGGAAAATCTCTTGATACCACTGGTGCCAGAGGCCTCTGCAGAAGCACAGGACCCACTTTGCTTCTCGATACTGGATTCTCTGATTGATTGTGCAGGAGACAAGTTGGCAGGTACCAGCGGAAGTTAGGCCCTGGCTGTACACAGTCTCGGAGACCAGATCAGTACTTGGTACTGTGGAGGCTAGATCTATGAAGCATGCAGTCCAGCAGTAAATTTAGCATGCTGTCCCAGGTTCTGGAGATATGTTCCTGGATCTTGGCACCACTTGGCACATCACCAGTGTGGTCAAGCAATTCAAGGTCCTCCTCAGAGTCTGAGGTACACCTAGTGTACACTGAGTGACCTAGAGAAATTGGAGGATTGGGCCAAAAGAAATCTGATGGGATTCAACAAGGACAAGTGTAGAGTCCTGCACATAGGATAGAAGAATCCCATGCACCACTGCAGACGGGGGACCGACTGGCTAAGTAGCAGTTCTGCAGAAAAGGATCTGAGGATTACAGTGGATGAGAAGCTGGATATGAGTCAGCAGTGTGCCCTTGTTGCCAAGAAGGCTAGCAGCATATTGGGCTGCATTAGTAGGAGCATTGCTAGCAGATCTTGGGAAATGATTGTTTCCCTCTATTTGGCATTGGTGAGGCCACCTCTGGTGTATTGCATCCAGTCTTGGGCCCCACACTAACGAAAGCATGTGGACAAATTGGGGAGAGTCCAGCGGAGGGCAACGAAAGCCCTGTCTGGGATGATTTAGTTGGTGTTGGTCCTGCTTTGAGCAGGGGATTGGACTAGATGACCTCCTGAGGTTTCTTCCAACCATAATCTTCTATGATTCTGCATACTTATGCCCCTTGTTCCTGATGACACTCCCTTCACCTTAATTGCGGGAATTCTATTCTTAGTACTCACTGGAGTTCCAGAGACATGGATCCATGGAGCAATGATTGCCAACGTTCTATGCCATACACATGGTCTTTCTTGAACCTGTGGGATGTACCTCCCACTTACAGATCCTCCCTGGTTCTTAAGACTTACAGATCTGGCAGATGACAGGCTAGCTCATGTGAGTAGATCTAGGAGGTTATTGTCAGTACTGAGGCTGGTTCTGGTCCAAGACTCTGAAGACCAGACTCAGGGTTTGGAACCTTGACCCATCTCACTACAGGAGGATCAACCTCAGCTTCCTCTGCATTCTTCCTATTCATCATCTGCAGAGACCCTTGTCTCCTGGAATTTCTCACCTGTCCAGGATGACTATAGGGCTTATCAAGAGATTTAAAAGAGAGTATCTACTTCTCTTGATATTCCTGATGAAGTAGTTCAACAGAGTTCTCAAAGGCTAGTGGACATTCTGGGTTCAGCAGGACCTTCTAGAATGGCTCTATCTATCAATGAAGCTATCCTAGAACCTACAAAATCTTTGTGGAAAACCATGCTGTCTACCTCTGACAGCTAAGAAAACTGAGAAAAGATATCATGCCTGCTATTTTCAAGCACATCCTTCACCAGGTTTCCCAGTTGTCTCTGCAGTGAAAGAAAGTGTGTGTCAGGGATGATTTCCTTCTACCAAAAGACAAAGATGCAAAGAAATCAGGCCTTGTCAGTGGAAAACTTTGTACCACATCTTTTCTATGGTTTTGAATCTCTAACCAATAAATCTTATTGGCCAGATACAACTTCTCCCTCTGAGCCAAAACCCTGAAGATCTCCGACAAGTTGACAGAGGATGCCAGGCAGGAATTCTAGACCATGTTAGATGAGGGCAAGCTGAGGGCTTGGACCTCTCTACATGCATCCTTAGTTGGGGGTGATTCAGGAAGTACATGTAAATGTTCATGACTTTAGTCCTTGGGTCCCCTGTAAAAGATCTAGCAGATGATCTAGGATCTCCCTATCTCACAGAAGATGGATAAGACGGTCCACACTGAAATAATTGGAAATTTACGTGCCTTTCTCCAAAAGAAAGCAGTTCCACCTTCAGTCTCTACGGGAGTGCCAGGTTTTCCCACAATAGCATAATCAATCTAGAAAACGAGGGAAAAAAGACAGGAGAAGACCTCCTCCACAATTGTCGTCCTCTGTGAGTTCTTCAAGACAGTTGAGATATCCCAACCAGATTGCAATGTACCGGTTTTTCTCTCCCCTAATTTTTCCAACAGGTTATCCCACTTTCTGTGTAGTTGGTCCCCCTAATTACTGTGGAACAGGGATACACCTTGTAGTTTATTTCCAGTCCCTCCTTCAACTTCTGTCCCTGTTCCTCATTAAGGACCACTTTCATGAGGATGTACAAATATTTATAATTAAAAATAAATAAAGTGAGCACTTTACATGTTGTATTCTGTGTTGTAATTGAAATCAATATATTTGAAAATGTAGGAAACATCAAAAATATTTAAATAAATGGTATTCTATTATTGTTTAACAGCATGATTAATCACAATTAACTTTTTTAATTGCTTGACAGCCCTAGTAATATTGCAATCTCTGTATCATGAAAGTTGAACTTACATATGTAGAATTATGTACAAAATTTAACTGCATTAAAAAATAAAACAATGTAAAACTTTAGAGCCTACAAATCCACTCAGTCCTCCTACTTGTTCAGCCAGTCGCTCAGACAAACAAGTTCATTTACATTTGCAGAATATAATGCTGCTCTCTTCTTTTTTACAACTGCAATTTAATTTATATAAAAGCCTTTGGTGAGAAACCTTATCAAAGGCTTTCTGGAAATCTAATATGCTACATCCACTGGATCCCCCTTGTCCACATGTTTGACCCCTTCAGAGAACTCTAATAGATTAGTAAGACATGATTTCCTTTTACAGAAACCATACTGACTTTGCCCAACAATTTGTTCTTCTATGTATCTGACAATTTTATTCTTTACTTTTATTTCAACTAATTTGCCCGGTACCAACATTAGACTTACTGGTCTGTAATTGCCGGGATCTCCTCTAGAGCCCTTTTTAAATGTTGGCGTTACATTAGGTATCTTCCAGTCATTGGGTACAGAAGCTGATTTAAAGGACAGGTTAAAAACCATAGTTAATAGTTCTGCAATTTCACATCTGAGTTCTTTCAGAACTCTTGGGTGAATGCCATCTGGTCCTGGTGACTTGTTACTGTAAAGTTTATCAATTATTTCCAAAACCTCCTCTAGTGACACTTCGATCTGTGACAATTCCTCAGATTTGTCACCTACAAAGGATGGCTCTTGTTTGGGAATCTCCCTAACATCCTCAGCCGTGAACACTGAAGCAAAGAATTCATTTCGTTTCTCCGCAATGACTTTATCGTCTTCAAGTGCTCCTTTTGTATCTCGATCATCCAGGGGCCCCACTGGTTGTTTAGCAGGCTTCCTGCTTCTGATGTACTTAAACATTTTGTTGTTACCTTTTGGAGTTTTTGGCTAGCTGTTCTTCAGACACCTTTTTGGCTTTTCTTATTACATTTTTACACTTATTTTGGCAGTGTTTATGCTCCTTTTTATTTGCCTCACTAGGATTTGACTTTCACTTTTTAAAAGATGCCTTTTTATCTCTCACTGCTTCTTTTATGTGGTTATGCCGCAGTGGCTCTTTTTTAGTTCTTTTAGGTTTTTTTTTAATTTGGAGTATACATTGAAGTTGGGCCTCTATTATGAAGTCTTTGAAAAGTGTCCATGCAGGTTGCAGGGATTTCACTCTAGTCACTGTACCTTTTAATTTCTGTTTAACTAAACTCCTCATTTTTGCATAGTTCCCCTTTCTGAAATTAAATGCCACATTATTGAGGAGGTGTTCTTCCCACCACAGGGATGTTAAATGTTGTTATATTATGGTCATTATTTCCAAGCAGTCCTGCTATAGTTACCACTTGGACCAGATCCTATGCTCCACTCAGGACTAAATCGAGAATTGCCTCTCCCCTTTTGGGTTCCTCTACCAGCTGCTCCAAGAAGCAGTCATTTAAAATATCAATAAATTTTGTCTGAGGTGAAATGTTCCCAGTCAATATGGGGATAATTAAAATCCCCCACTATTATTGAGTTCTTTATTTTAATAGCCTATCTAATCTCCCTTAGCATTTCATTGTCACTATCACTTTCCAGGTCAGGTGATCGATAATAGATCCTTACTGTTATATTCTTATTAAAGCATGGAATTACTATCCATAGAGATTCTATGGAACATGTGGATTTAATTAAGATTTTTACTGCATTTGATTCTATATTTTCTTTCACATATAGTGCCACTCCCTCCCTACCCCCCATGCACCCTGGCACGACCTGTTCTATCCTTCTGATATATTTTGTACCCTGGAATGATTGTCTCCCATTCATTGTCCACACTCCACCAGGTTTCTGTGATGCCCATTATATCAATAGCCTCCTTTAACAGGAGGCACTCTAGTTCACCCATCTTATTATTTAGACTTCTAGCATTTGTGTACAAGCACTTTAAAAACTTTTCTTTGTTTATTTGCCCTTTTCTGATGTCAGATTCTTTTTTATGTGAATATTTCTCAGCTGATCTGGCCCAAACTTTATCCTCTTCCATCCTCTCATCCTGACTAAAACCTTGAGAATCTCTGTCAATAGACTCTCCTCTAAGAGAAGTCTCTGTCTGATCCACATGCTCCTCTGCAGCAATCAGTTTTCCCCCATGTCTTAGTTTAAAAACTGTTCTGCAACCTTTTTAATGTTAAGTACCAGCAGTTTGGATCCACTTTCATTTAAGTGGAGCCCATCCTTCCTGGATAGGCTCCCCCATCCCAAAAGATAAGAGGGAAGATCCTTTCATGGATTGAGAACAGGTTAAAAGACAGAGAACAAAGGGTAGGAATAAATGGAAAATTTTCAGAATGGAGAGGGGTAAATAGTGGTGTTCCCCAAGGGTCAGTCCTAGGACCAGTCCTATTCAACTTATTGATAAATGATTTAGAGAAAGGGATTAACAATGAGATGGCAAAGTTTGCAGATGATACTAAACTGCTCAAGATAGTTAAGACCAAAGCAGACTGTGAAGAACTTCAAAACGAGCTCACAAAACTAAGTGATTGGGCAACAAAATGGCAAATGAAATGTAATGTGGATAAATGTAAAGTAATGCACATTGGAAAAAATAACCCCAGCTATATATACAATACTGCATACAGATGTGGTCTCTTCATCTCAAAAAAGATATACTGGCATTAGAAAAGGTTCAGAGAAGGGCAACTAAAATGATTAGGTGTTTGGAACGGGTCACATATGAGGAGAGATTAAAGAGGCTAGGGCTTTTCAGCTTCGAAAAGAGGAGACTAAGTGGGGATATGCTAGAGGTATATAAAATCATGAGAAAGTGAATAAGAAAAAGTTATTTACTTGTTCCTATAATATAGGAACTAGGGGTCACCAAATGAAATTAATAGGCAGCAGGTTTAAAACAAATAAAGGGAAGTTCTTCTTCACACAGCACACAGTCAACCTGTGGAACTCCTTGCCTGAGGAGGTTGTGAAGCTAGGACTGTAACAGGGTTTAAAAGAGGACTAGATAAATTCATGCAGGTTAAATCCATGAATGACTATTAGGCAGGATGGGTAAGGAATGATGTCCCTAGCCTCTGTTTGTCAGAGGGTGGAGCTGGATGGCAGGGGAGAGATCACTTGATTATTACCTGTTAGGTTCACTCCCTCTGGGGCAGCTGGCATTGGCCACTGTCAGTCGACAGGATACTGGGCTGGATGGACCTTTGGTCTGACACAGTATGGCTATTCTTATGTTCTTACAATGTCACCTGAAAGTGAGAATAGGTATTTGCATGGCACTATTGTAGCCCACATCGCAAGATACTTACTTTGCAGATGCTCTAAAGATTCATATGTCCCTTCATGCTTCAACCATCATTGCAAAGGATGTACATCCATGCTGGTGACAGGTTCTGCTCAATAACCATTCAAAGCAGTGTGGACCGATGCATGTTCACTTTCATTATCTGAATCACCAGCAGAAGGTTGATTTTCGTTTTTGGTGGTTCGGATTCTTTAGTTTCCGTGTCGAAGTTTTGCTCTTTTAAGACTTCCGAAAGCATGCTCCACCCTTGTCTGTCTCAGATTTTGGAAGGCACTTCAGATTCTTAAACCTTGGGTCAAGTGCTGTAGGTATCTTCTTTGCGTTTTGTGAAATCTGCAGTGAAAGTGTTCTTAAAATGAGCAACATGTGCTGGGTCATCATCCGAGACTGCTATAACATGAAATATGTGGCAGAATGTGGCTAAAACAGAGCAGGGGACATACAATTCTCCCCCCAAGGAGTTCAGTCATAAATTTAATTAATGCATTATTTTTTTAATAAGCATCATCCGCATGGAATCATGTCCTATGGAATGATGGCCAAAGTATGAAGAAGCATATGAATCTTTAGTGCATCTTGTAAATAAATATCTTGTGACGCCAGCTTCAACAGTGTCATGTGAATACCTGTTCTCACTTTCACATGATGCTGTAAATAAGAAGTGAGCAGCAATATCTCTCGAGAACGTAAACAAACTTGTTTGTCCAAGTGATTGGCTGAACAAGAAGTAGGACTAAGGGGACTTGTAGGCTCTAAAATTTTTCATTGTTTTGTTTTTGAGTGCAGTTATCTAGGGAAAAAAATTTACATTTGTAAGTTGCACTTTCACAGAAAGGCGATTGCAGTACGGTATGTGTATGAGGTGAATTGAAATACTATTTCTTTTGTTGATATTACTATTTTTATTACAAATATTGACACTGTAAAAATGATAGTGATCACTATACACTTTGTATTGTGTGGTGTAAATGAAATCAATACATTTGAAAATGTAGAAGAATATCCAAAACTATCTAATATGTTTCAATTGGTATTTTGTTGCTTAACAGTGCAATTAAAACTACAATTAATTTTTAATGGTGATTAATTTTTTTAATTGTGCAAGTTAACTGCAGTTAATCAACAGCATTACTTTTTCCTTGCACTTACCTAGTTCTTTAACAGTCATTAATATTAACAGTTAATACAAGCTAAAAGATAGTTGCCTGTAATTGTGATCGCCTATGATTAAAAATCTAATCTTTGTTTTTATCAGTCCTCTATGCATTTGATGATAATAACTTACTTGAGAGATGTAATAACTTCATTAATACTTTCTAAACTTCAATAAAGATTGCAGGTTTAAAGTTTATAATTTACCTTTAGAAGTTTCTTATTTGTATTTATTTTCTGGAATATGTCCCTCTCATCCTATGAGATGCAAACATGTTCAGAAGTGAAATAAACCACAGATTTAACTTTTTGTGATTAAGGTTTAATTTTGTACATACATGTCTTATACGTTTACATAGTCAAATCATACAATTTTAGTGCTAGGCTGATTTACTGAATTCTGTGTTTAAAATTGATGTGTAAAACAATGGGGATAATTTTATTCTTTTTCAGTTGTGCTTAGTTCTTACATGGTGCTAACTGAAAAATATGGTAAATATAAGCAAATCGTATGGGTATATACTTCGAGGATTTTGTAATCCAGTTGCGGGGATGTTTACTTTGGGGACTCTGTAAATACTCAGCAAAACATCGACACTGTTTTACAAAAATTCCATGGAATTAAAGTTCTTTGAAATGACTGACCCACAGTCATGAAGCGAGTCTGAGGCAAAGATAGGAACTCAGCCAACTACAGGTCACCTGCTCTAAATGCTAGGTACCATAACGACTTTCCCAACACTCATTAGGGTCTAAAGTTAGTTCTTTATTTTCTGACCTCTAAATGATTATTGTGTTTAATAATGTAGTATTGAGAAACTCACAAATTTATTATTCTTTGTGTTAGGTAATGACCATTTTCCTTATCCTAAAATGAGACTTTCCTATTCCTTAATTGTCATTCTCTTGCCAGTGTTTTACTGCATATAGCAAATATTTTACCCTAAAAACCCCCTTTTATTATACTGCTGACTTGATTTGTAGTTCAGGCTTCCATGGAGTCCAATTATATTCTTATGTATACTTTCTCTGCATAGTAGCAGGTGCTGGATAGTTCCAATTCAGCAAAGCACTTCAGCATATGCTTAACTATATTGATTAGCTTTAGTCCATATGTGTTCTGCATGTAAAGTCAATCAACGCTAAGCATGTACTCAAGTAATTGCTGAACGGGGATGTACTTCAGCATGGACTGTAGTAACTAAGCTGATGCATAAGTGCTTTGCTCAAAAAGGGCCAAAAATAATATACATATTTAAATCTTTCTGTGCAACTTTTTTCCTGCAGCCGCTTCCGAAAGGTTCTTATTATCCCTTTATTTTTACATACGTGAGTTGACTGCATGTTCATAAATGCACTTTATTTTCATGTACTCATCATGTCTCTGTATTTATTCTATGCTAATGGTTTTGGTGATCAACATAGCTGTTTCTTCTTGTGCTTCGTAATATTGATTTCCCAGCACCAAGCCACGTCGTTTATCATACTATATTACATTTTAAAGTGAAGAAAAATAGTAGAAATTTATCATTTTGAAAAAATCTGTGAATAAATGTTTCTCATTAAGTAAAACGCACTTTTTCTTGATGTATTGATCTTTTCGCTGCCGAATCCAAATACTTAGATGCTGTAAATTACAAGTCAAAGTTTTCACTTACACTTTCTCTCCTTATTTAACTTTTTAAATTAATTTGCCTTGAACTTGTATCAGATTTTGTTGCTTAGGTTTTATATGAGATGTTAAACTGCTTTTATTTAGTTTTTATGACTCAGGCTATGCTTTTGTAGCTTCAGATTTTCAGTTGGCAGTTCACAACATAAAATACTATTTGGTCTAGTTTCCCTGAGTTTCAAAAATATGCCATCGAAATATTCCTGGGGACATTGAATGCAGCTGGGAAATGCATCTTCTTATTAAAGCTAACAATGTGACCTATACATTGAAACCCCACAATATTTTTTTAAATTTACTAAGAGATAATGTTCCCCACTTACTTATCAGTTACCTTTAGTTGTTGATGAGAGAGTTGTTGATACAAAATTTTTCAGGATAGACAAGTCCCAGGCAGATTGCGAAGAGCTACAAAAGGATCTCTCAAAACTGGGTGACTGATCAATAAAATGGCAGATGAAATTCAGTGTTGATAAATGCAAAGTAATGCACATTGGAAAACATTCGAACTATACATATAAAACGATGAGGTCTAAATTGGCTGTTATCACTCGACAAAGAGATTTTGGAGGCATTGTGGATAGTTCTCTGAATGTGCAGCGGCAGTCAAAGTGAACAGAATGTTGGGAATCATTAAGAAAGGGATAGATAATAAGACAGAAAATATATTTCCTCTATATAAATCCCGCATCTTGAATACTTCATGCAGATGTGATCGCCCCATCTCAAAAAAGATATATTGTAATTGGAAAAAGTTCAGAAAAAGGGCAAGAAAAATTATTAGGGGTATGGAACGGCTGCCATATGAGGAGAGATTAATAAGATTGGGATTTTTCAGCTTGGAAAAGAGGTGAGTAAGAGGGGATATGATAGAGGTATATAAAATCATGACTGGTGTGGAGAAAGTAAATAAGGAAGTGTTATTTACTCCTTCTCATAACACAAGAACTATAGGTCACTAAATTATAGGCAGCAGATTTAAAACAAACAAAAGGAAGTATTTTTTCCACACAATGCACAGTCTACATGTGGAACTCCTTGCCAGAGAATTTGTGAAGGCCAAGACTATAACACGGTTCAAAAAAGAACTAGATAAATTCTTGGAAGATAGGTCCATCAGTGGCTATTAGCCAGGATGGGCAGGGATGGTGTCCCTAGCCTCCGTTTGCCAGAAGCTGGGAATGGGCAATGGAATGGATCACTTGATGATTACCTGTTCTGTTCTTTCCCTCTGGGGCACCTGGCATTGGCCACTGTCAGAAGACAGGATACTGGGCTAGATGGACCTTTGGTCTGACCCAGTATGGTCATTCTTATGTTCTTATGAGAGAACAATGCTACCCAACTGATCAACTGGAAAAATGCCATACAGACTTTTTCCTCAGTTCCCTTGTGTTTCAAATAGACTTAAATTTGGGAAATGATCTTTCCTGTATGATGTCTTAGATACCAAAGTGGTTGATGCCTTAGGAATACTTAAGATAATGATGCAAGATACATGAGAGATCTTTAATTGGACCAACTTCTCTTTCACCAACAGTTGGTATAATGAAAGATATTACCTCACCTTGTCTCTCTAGCATCTTGGGACCGACAGGGCTACAGCAACACTGCGTAAGATAGTGATAACATTTCCACCAGATTTAATTTGAGGGTTCAAATAGCCAACTAAAATGTGAGCTTACTGTCTACTCTTACTCTCTCTTTCATATGTATGTGCTAACACATCCTGTACATTACATTAACAAGGCTAATTAAAATGCATCAGTTTACATCTACTATTCTTTCACAAGCTTGAGTCCATATTTAATCTTAGAAATGTAGTGCTGGAAGGTATTTTAAGAAGTAATCTAATCCAGCCCCTCCTTAGTATGTCTAGACCATCCAAGACAGGTATTTGCCTAACCCAGGGTTTCTCAAACTTTGTCATAGTGAGCCTCCCTAAGTTAAGAAAAAAAATTGTTCCTCCCATAGTTTACTAGGATAACACACAGAACTGAAAATCCTATATTTTACAAGAATGAGTAATAAAGTAAAAGGGTTTTGATCAGTGCAGTTATATCAAAAGTACTAATTTTATTTCATAAAGCACCTTTCATGTTATCCCACAGTTCTGCTCATCAAGAGTACAGATTGTAGTAGCTAAAAGAAAACTGGTGATAGTGACTGTAAAAGTGACAGAGGGTTAAAGTGATTGGCATCAGCCCATAAAAAAGCAAGAGATGAGTACATTAGTGTGAGAGTAACTGGACCAACTAACTGAAACCGGGAACAGTCCCTAGTATAGAATTGACTGACTTACAGCAAGAGCGCCCAACACATAGGCAACATGCTTGAAGCCCGAAGGCGTTGGGAAACAGAGCGCTTAGGAGCAGCTCTTAACTTTTGCCTACCTGTCTCTCTTGTGCTGGTGGGAAGGACTAGTCCCCACTGACAGGGGCTCCCATTGAATGGCACAACAGGTCAGTGGTGTCTCGCAGAGCGCCCAGCTCTACATCCCTACATTGCATCCCTGATGGGATGATCACTCTGATGTGCTTGTACACTGTTCTACCAGTAAAGATATCGCAGCTGTAATTTATCACTGTAGATGTCTGAAAGCATTGTTAATAGCATCTGTGACTCCATTCCTCCTTGTGTCTCATTCCATTGGTTCAGCTTTTCCATGTGACCATGTTCTGTTCAGGGCAACGAGTCACACGGGCTTCATCCTGCCTGCTCCTAGCAGAGTAGCCAGTTTCCACTCAAAGAAGGAAAATAGGTTGGCTTGGCATGATTTGTTCTTGAGAAATCCATGTTGCTTATTGCTTATTGCACTGTTATCCTTTAGGTGCATACAAATTATTTAACAATTTGTTCAGGTATCACAGTTAGTCTCACTTATCTCTGGGACCTGGCCGTTTTAGCCTTTAGCTGCACTGGCCACTGGGGGAACAAGTGATTGACTTGACTGAACCCCATTCCCCCACCAGCTGTCTGGAGGTGTTGCATGTTTGAATTTAATAGCAATAGTAACAATGTGAGAAGTCAAAGTAACAAGCTCAAATGGAATTATTTAATCAAAGATGATCTGTCAGTGGTTAATACAGCACTGTACAGAATACATAAAGAAAGTATACTGAACTACTTTTTGTGAAGAATAAAAAGCGGACCCTGTTTCCTTCATCTGTAAGTGGTGGAATGCTAGCAGTGTTCATTCCACTCTAACTTCCAAAACCTCTTTCCTGGTATAGGGTGTGAGACCCTATAACATTTCCTTTTGGAGGTAAAAAATTACTTTCCCACAATGTATACTGTTTTTGGTATTTCAGTTTACCACATTACTTAAGGAATTTCTTTTGTGGTATCTCAGTTTAGCTGATAAACTATAAAGGGATTTTTAATCCAGTCATTATTGCTGACAGCTGTGGCAACAGGCAATTCATAATGAGCTTAAACATCTTTCAATGGGTCATTATTTCATTCATTCAAAAAATAAGTGCAATAACTATGTATCAATTGCAGAACGTAAGTGGATTATAGGCATCTGTCATTAATTACCCACTGTTTTATAACGTATTTCTGTAAGGTCCCTTCATTAGTTGTGAGGAATATCTTCCTGATGATCTGGACTTCAGCAAACTGAGAGACTCTAAGAATAAAGGTACAGCCCAATATTTAGGCCACGTGTACACTCTCAACTAAATCGACACTGCTGTCATCGATGCAGCTGTGTTGATTTAGCAGGTCTGGTGAACAAGCTAAGTTGATGGGAGAGCACTTTCCTGTCAACGTCTGTACTCCATCTCCCCAAGAGGCAGAAGTAGACACCGCTGTAATTCAAACTAAGTTACATTGACTTCAGTTACATAATTTACATGAATGAAGTTGCCTAACTTAGATTGATTTACAGCGTTAGTTACCTAAATTCCTGAGCATTGATCACACACTAAGGGCGTGTCTATATTACCCGCTGAATTGATGGGCAGCAATTGATCCATCGGGGGTTGATTTTTATCATGTCTAGTGAAGACGCAATAAATGGACTGCCGAGCACTCTCCCATTGACTCTGGTACTCCACTGGAGCGAGAGGCGCAGGCGGAGTCAATGGGGGAGCATCAGCAGTCGACTCACCGCAATAAAGACACCACGGTGAGTAGATCTAAGTACGTTGACTTCAGCTACATTATTCACTTAAATCGATTCCCCTCCCTGCACCCCTCAAGTGCAGACCAGACCTACATTCAGTTTAAGGGCAGAACTTTTCTGCTTCCTAGGTACAGGAGATTAAGTTTATAGATAACCAAAGTCTTTTTTACAATTTTATATATTACACAGCATAAAAGGTTAATACTTACCAAAGGGGCCTTTTGTGGCTGCTGCCCAGCTGGTATCCTCCTTTCCTTCCTTGCCCAGATAGGACAAGGTGCCAATCCAGCTGTTCCTGCAGTGTGGCCTGGAGATAGGTGTACTGTCCAAAATGAAAAGTCAACAGTTCTGTAGGTGAAACATCAAAGGATAATAATTGGAAATCCAGCCTACTAAGTAGTTAGGCCTACCACTGTGTGGTATCTTATATTGGCTAATGATAAACTTTTACAAAATTTATACTTTTTACGTCCTATTAAAATGTTGTTGAACCAATCTGAATATGTTAAACAACCTTGATTGATATTGAGTTTGCTGGATGGGACTTCTGATCATTGTAAAATGTCACAGTTCAAAATTCTAATGGTTTTCTGCTCCATTGTACTTACACAATTTCCCGCTATTTCACTGCAACAAACTGTGACACAGCCTCCTTTGCAAATAAAGATTTGGGTTGAAAAATCTGAACAATAAGTTTTAAAATATAGAAGAGAGGGAATAAACTGATGTTTATTTTCCATCAGCGACATTTCAGCCTCTTCTTTAGAGTATTTTTGGCTAAATAATGGAAAAGTTCAAGAGTTTCGTAGAGTCATTTTTGATTTTGTTCTTGTGTGGCTCTAGTTCTTCAATTATTTCAAACTAGGTTTCCACTGAAACTGTGACAATGGAATTGTTTAGCAGCTTTCACATTCACTACACTTAGAATGAGAAATAACCACCTAGTGAATTCAACACTGTGATGACTTAAAAATGTGATGAGCTAACTAGTTTATATATAGGGCCCTACCAAATTCACGGTGCATTTTGTTCAATTTCACAGTCATAGGATTTTAAAAATAGTAAATTTCATTATTTCCGCTATTTAAATCTTTAATTTTGTGGTGTTACAGAAGAACATGAGAACGGCCGTACCGGGTCAGACCAGAGGTCCAACTAGCCCAGTACCTTCTACCGACAGTGGCCAATGCCAGGTGCCCCGGGGGGGTGAACCTAACAGGCAATGATCAAGTGATCTCTCTCCTGCCATTCATCTCCATCCTCTGACAAACAAAGGCTAGGGACACCATTCCTTACCCATCCTGGCTAGTAGCCATTTATGGACTTAACCACCATGAATTTATTCAGTTCTCTTTTAAACCCTGTTATAGTCCTAGTCTTCACAACCTTCTCAGGTAAAGAGTTCCACACGTTGACTGTGCGCTGTGTGAAGAAGAACTTCCTTTTATTTGTTTTAAACCTGCTGCCTATTAATTTCATTTGGTGACCCCTAGTTCTTATATTATGGGAATAAGTAAGTAAATTTTCCTTATCCACATTCTCCACATCACTCATGATTTTATATACCTCTATCATATCCCCCCTTACTCTCCTCTTTTCCATGCTGAAGAGTCCTAGCCTCTTTAATCTTTCCTCATATGGGACCCTCTCCAAACCCCTAATCATTTTAGTTGCCCTTTTCTGAACCTTTTCTAGTGCCAGTATCTCTTTTTTTGAGGTGAGGAGACCACATCTGTACGCAGTATTTGAGATGCGGGCATACCAAGAGCAATAATATATTTTCAGTCTTCTTCTCTATGCCCTTTTTAATGATTCCTAACATCCAGTTTGCTTTTTTGACCGCCTCTGTGCACTGCGTGGACATCTTCAGAGAACTGTCCATGATGACTGTAAGATCTTTTTCCTGATTAGTTGTAGCTAAATTAGCCCCCATCATATTGTATGTATAGTTGAGGTTATTTTTTCAAATGTGCATTACTTTACATTTATCCACATTAAATTTCTTTTGCCCTTTTGTTGCCCAATCACTTAGTTTTGTGCGATCTTTTTGAAGTTCTTCACAGTCTGCTTTGTTCTTAACTATCTTGAGCAGTTTAGTATCATTTGCAAACTTTTCCACCTCACTATTTACCCCTTTCTCCAGATCATTTATGAATAAATTGAATAGGATTGGTCCTAGGACTAACTTTTGGGGAACACCACTAGTTATACCTCTCCATTCTGAGAATTTACCATTAATTCCTACCCTTTGTTCTCTGTTGTAATTGTAGGGCTCCTAACCCAAAAAGGAGTTGTGCAATGGTCACAAGATTATTGTAAAGGGTGAGGGAGGGTTGTGGTACTGCCACCCTTACTTCTGTGCCGCTGCTGGCAGCAATGCTGCCTTCAGAGCTGGGCAGCTGGAGAGCCGTGGTGGCTGGCCAGGAGCCCAGCTCTGGTGTCAAAGCCGCTGCCAGCAGCAGCGCAGAAATAAGGATGACATGGTATGGTATTGGCACACTTAGTTCTGCACTGCTGCCTGCAGACCTGGGCTCTCAATCAGGAGCTGCCACTCTCTGACCATCCAGCTCTGAAGGCAGCAGATTGCATAGTATGGTAAGGGTAGCAATGCTGCGATCCCCCTAAAATAACTTTGCGACCCCCCCACAACTCCCTTTTGGGTCAGGACCCCCAATTTGAGAGAGGCTGGTCTCCCCCATGAAATCAGTATAGTATAGGGTAAAAGTACACAAGACCAGATTTCATGGGGGAAGACCATATTTCATGGTCTGTGATGCTTTTTTCATGGCTGTGAATTTGGTAGGGCCTTATTTATATAGAATCATGTTAGATGCCCCACCCACCTTCCAGAAATTTCTGTCAACCAATCCCATTCCCCCTTGACAGTTCCACCCACTCTTATCTTTTCAAGGACCAGTGAAGGTCAATTTTACTCACTAGCCATTCCCTTCAATCACCAATGACTCCTGTGACAGTCTGTTCCCCATGTTCACTCCTTTTACAAGTTTATGCTAAATTTTGTGTAAAGTATACTGTGTATGGTATCCTTTTAAAAACTCATGATTTGCTGATCATTGTTGTCCTGGTAAAATGTGTGGCAACATTGTATGCAAAGAGACAGGATTCCACTGTATGATATTACCAGGACATGTTCTGAAGGGCAGTGACAAACAAGTTCCCCAGAGACAAAGGGCTACTTAATGCCTCAGCCAGGTGTCAACAAGATCAAATGCACCATCAACCTGATTATGTGGCCACTCTTCAGCAGCAGAGAGGGTATGGGCAAAAGATCTACATTTTGACAAAGTAGCTTAATGGTCCGGACCATGCAATTTTTCTGTCTCCTGAACATCAGCTGGACATGATTCTTGCACAAAAGAAAGAGCTATAAGAGGAAAGGACATGTGTCCCAAATCATCTCACCCTTGCTCTCTACCCATGGCAGCATCAACCCCTGAAGAACAGAGGAAGCAGCATTGCACTGGAGAAGGGCGGTGGGGGAGATCCTGAATGAAAGAGGTTCAGGCAGTAAGACTGTTGGAACATGTGGCAAGAGAGACCTTTTGCTTTATATTCACTTAGCTTGTTAAGTGAGGTGTTGGTTGCCTTTCACCTTTTATTTCCTTGTAACCAATTCTGACTTATATGCCTCAGTATTTGTTGTCACCTTAAAATCTTTTTGTCATTAATAAACTTGTTTTGTTGTTTATTCTAAACCAATTTGTTTGGATTGAAGTGTTTGGGGAAACTCCATTTGCGGTAACAAGATTTATGCATGTCCTTTTCTATTAATGAAATGATGGACTTTATATGAGCTTGTACTGCGCAGGAGGCTTCTGGGTGGTACAAGACAGATATTTCTGCAGGAATGTCTGGAATTAGGAGTTTGCTGATGTTGTCCTGCAGTGTAATTAAATAGTGGCTGGCTATAGCACTCGTACAGTATAGCTGGGAGTGATTTACATGCTGGTGGCTGTGTGAGAGTAGACCAGGAATGGTTGCTCTCATAGTGAAACAGTGTAAATGGCACCTCAAGTTGGGAAATTGAGGGGACCACAGCTGTCCATCAGTCCAGATTGACTCTTGATAATGTCAGAACTCCATCCATTTCCCTTCATCCTTAAGATTCTGAACAAGTATATAATTTTTCTCTCATTAGTCATAGTAGATATAACAAGACTCTTAGGGCTATCTACATTTAAAAAGCTGCACCAGTGCAGTTGTGCCACCATAGCACTTAAGTGAAGACGCCACTATGCCAGCGGGGGCAGAGCTGTTTCTGTCAGTGTAGTTAATCTACCTCCATGAGAGGTGGTCACTATAGAGGTTTCATTGATATAACTACATCGCTCAGGCTTGGAAAATCCATACCCCTGAGTGATGTAGTTATACCGTATAAGGTTGTAGTGTAGACCTAATGTTTTCATTACTTCCCTTCTGCCTTTCTCAATCAGTTAAGTTTTTCATTTACAGATTGAAATTGGAGCCTAATGTTTCTGTTATGAAGAAATTTCATATTATGTTCATGTAAATACTTCGAAGTGACAGTTTTTAAAAAATGAAAATAACTAAAGCTTCTACAAACAGTGCAGTTCTGGACCCCTAATTACTAGACACAGAAACAACTTGCGGGGGGTTCAGAGAAAAGAGCAACAAAAATAGTTTGCAGCCTGCAGGGACTGATTTTTCAGTGAAGATCAAAAGTTAAATGTTGAAGCTCTATTTCTTAAGATTTTTAAGAACTCAACTGAACAAAATTCTAGTAAATGTACAATAATGAACAATGCTGCAGGGTATGTTCTAGATAAATGGTTCCTAGTTTGGTCTCCGAATCAGTTGTTTATGAAGTGTTTGCTAGTGGTTTGTAGAAAATAGGGTGGGTTTATAACATGCTGTTGGCTTTCCTCCTTGTTTCCAGCTGATTCTGCTGTCTTGCTTCATTTTCTCTGAAACAACACTAATCTTAGTAGTTTGGGTCTTAAAAGGACTTTGTCAACAAAGTTGTATATATTAAAATTGTCTTAAATGAGCATTCAAAGAATTGACAAAAAAATCCATTATTTAATGGCAGCAGTCTGCTAATAAGGGTGGTGCTGGATTGTACTTGGTACTTTTGAGGATACTTAGAAGTGATCCCACCTGATAGGAGATGCAGACATGTGCAGATCATAAGTATAATTAAATTCTGCTCTTGTTCAACTATGCATGCTCTTTTTAAATTTCAACACGGTTTAATCAGTTAGTTTTAGAGAAAAAAATTAAGATACTATAATAGGAATAGATGAGAGTAAATATAATTTTAGATTCCATAATATATGTAATTAAAATACTCTGTTACTAAAGCTAGGGTACTAATTTTTTCCGTTTCCGAACAGCACCCGACAATGCCATCTGCTCCTTGATGTCTTCAATTCAACTGAACATGAGCTGACTGTTAGTGCTAAAAACAATGAAGACCTAGTTCTGCATGCGGGGGAATGTCAGCGGTAAGTGCTTTTGGCATTAAAAAGATACTGCTAGAGCTTTATTCTCTCAACTTTTGTGAGCTATTCATTTTTTAAAATCGTTGTACAGTTTCAGAGACTGTAGTCTATTTTTGTTTCTCTGAATATACATCTTTGAGTGCTAAGAATTTCTTGATGTAATTTATTTTGTCTGCAGTTTTCTTCCAGTAAAATTAATTGTAGAGCACAAGGTGATTGTTACTTGTGGAGTGAAAGAATGACATGGACTGTTGGATTGACTGGCTATGTTTTCCTAAAACTTTTATAATATATTGGCTCTTGATGCACTTTAAAGAGAGCGTATTTTGATGTTGAAACCTCAGTTTTTATTCATTGAAATAGATTAAATTCATATATATATATATATATATATATATATATATACACATACACATACACATACACACACACACACTTTGCACAGAATAGACCTTTCTTCATTCAGTTCATTTCTGCCATGACAACCATTCTGTGAAAAGGAGAAATAGACAAAAGAAAATGGAAACAGAGAAAAAGGAAACAGGAGCAATTACATTAGGTTAGCTCTGTAGTCTGTTCCCTTCATTCATCTCCTTGGGTACTTATCTAGGCAGGAGCTCTTAGAGCTATTCCCATCCCCTTTCCTAACCTGTCCACGTCACAGTTATTAGACTGTTTGTTCCTATGGGCAGGTACCATCCTTCTTTAATATCTGGAAAGTGCATGGAACATAGTGGACACAGTCCTAAACAATTAACAGTGTTGAGACCATTACCCTATCAATCAAATCCTTCCTAAGACCCCACTTCTTCTGAGGTATTTATAAGAAGTGAATTTATTTCATCATTGGGTGAAAATCAGTGTTTTGATGCCAAAATATTAACAAGAGGCTTCCTCAACAAGTTTATGCCTCACATACAACTAAACATTATATTCTCTGGGTAAAATATCCAGCCCCCACCAAACTGTCCCTTTAGCAAAACAGCCATCAATTTACATATTATTTCCCCCCCTTCCTTCTCCCAGATTGTGAGGATAGGTGAGTTGGTGTGAGTTGGAGGAATGAGTGTACACAGAGTACTTCAGGAATTTAGGCAGAAAAAGGTTTCCTGAGTTGATGGTAGGGGAATCTGCCTCCTTCGCTCTCTCTGAAAGGTTTTCATTGCCATCTTCTCCATACTCTGAAACAAAAATTGAGATGACACTTGTCAGTTATCAACCAGCAACCAGTGATGTATTTTTCAGTTAAGATATACACTTACTTCCTTAAGAGCTCTCAGTGTTCTGCTCTTTTTTTAAAGGTGGGATTGATAGTCTGCCTCCAAATGACCCAGCACTTCCCTTTAAGCTTTCATCAGCCAAGAAGGCCTTATGTCCAAACAGCGTGTGGAATAGAATTTTCTGATCACATCCAGAACCTCAGTGAACACCATAGTTCTAAACCCAGATGAATTTTGGCTTTTAGCTTCTCAATATCCTGCTTTACTATCATTGATGTGGACAACTTAGTCTTAATCCAAGTAATTTTCTCTGCAAAATAACGAGAAATTTTCTCTGAGGGGGTAGTCAAATCAGCCCCCACGAGACGGAAAACTTCATTAAACAGTTTCTCTACCATATGGAATGATGGTTCTTCTCTAGAGGCACACAACTGTACCTCAAGACCTTAGGAAATGTTTGTCCCAATAAGTCATCTTTGGCCCAGGATTTCTGCCATTAGCTCTTTAGCTGTCCTACACCTTGCTGCTTCTCTCCCAAATCATCGTTAAACCAAGGTTACTTGTGAGGATGAAACTGTGAAAGGGGAAACACTCCAGTACCATTGATAGTGGCAGGTAATCAAAATAAATTCCTCACTACTCCAGGAGAATAGTACTACATTTTCAAGCCATTGGAGCCAGTGATTTTCCATGAGAGGAGTACTTTATCCAGCCCTCTAATTCTAACCCAAACACTAGATCCAAAACTGAGTCTGCAGCTACCTGGGACAGTCCTGTAACCCTCATGCTGGCCACAAAATCCTGAATTGAATATGAAGAATCATCATCTTACGCCAGTGTTGAAATTACTGGACACTGTCAGCCTTAGTGACTCCAGAGCCACAGCATTCTGGAAATTCATTGTCTCAAATTGAAGCTGCACTTTTGCCATTTGTCTATTATAGAATTCACCTCTTCCATGATCTCTGCATTCAGTAAGACAATAATATGCAGTCTTGTGTTCCTTACGTGTCATTAAAAAGAAAAATTTGAACAATCACCAAGATGTGCCATGCCTAACCATAGTAAATATGTAATTGTGCTGCTGTGTCCCTTGCCCTTCTGTGTCACATCCTTTCCATACCGTTTCTGAATCTCAGTCATATTTTAAAAAAACCTGTAAGCTCTTTGGAGTAAGGAGTATATCTTTTGTGAAGAGCCAGCACAGATTTGGGTGGTACAAAATAATAAATAGTAGTAATAGAATCATAGGACTGGAAGGGACCTTGAGAGGTCATCTAGTCCAATCTCCTGCACTACGGAAAGACTAAGTATTATCTAGACCATCCCTGAAAGGTGTTTGTCTAACCTGTTCTTAGAAATCTCTGGAGATGGAGATTCCACAGCCTCCCTAGGCACTTTATTCCTGTGCTTAACCACCCTTACAGTTAAGGAGTTTTTCCTAATGTCCAACCTAAACCTCCCTTGCTGCAGTTTAAGGTCATTGCTTCTTCTCCTGTCCTAGTGGTTAAGAAAACATTTTTCCCATTCTCTTTCTAAGAATCTGTTATGTACTTTAAAACTGTAATCATGTCCCTTCTGTCTTCTCTTCTCCAGACTAAACAAAGCCAATTTTTGTAATCTTTCCTCATAGGTCATGTTTTCTAGACTTTTAAGTCTTCGTTGCTCTTCTCTGGACTTTCTCCAGTTTGTCCATATCTTTCCTGAAATGCGGTGCCCAGAATGGTCACAATACTCCAGTTGAGGTCTAATGCGTCTCTCCTTCCACCTCCGGTCTTTTTTGCAACAATGTGACTCTGTTGACTCCTATTTGGCTGTGATCCACTTTGATCCCCAGATCCCTTGCTGCAGTACTCCTTCCTAGGCAGTCATTTCTCATTTTGTATGTGTGTAACTGATTGATTGTTACTTCCTAAGAGGAATACTTTGCGTTTGTCCTTTTTGAATTTCATCCTATTTACTTCAGACAATTTCTGAGTGGTCCAGATCATTTTTAATTTTAATTTTACCCTCTGAAGCACTTGCAGCCTCTGCCAACTTAGTATCGTCCACAAACTTTACAAGTGTACTCTCTATGCTATTATGTAAATAATTGATGAATATATTGAACAGAACTGATCCTTATGCCCCCCCTTTGATATCCCCTTCCTGCTTGACTGTGAATACTATTAACTAAAATACTATAAACACCTTTTAAAAATAGGCCTACAACATAGTGACCCTTTTTGGGGTCGATAAATTTGAATAAGTAGCTCCTTTTATTTGTATTCAGGTTTAGTAACTTTAATTTAAATAGTCTGAAATGCCAATATCATAACAGATGTAAAATTTCCAAGTACTTTACTCCTCCAGTAGGGATATTTATCAAGGAAGAACTTGTTTCACATTTACATTTTTATATTATGCGCTCCTACCACAATAGTGTGATTTTAGTTCCAGCCTAAAATATTTGAATGTTGTAATGTGGGTTATAAATTGCACTTTACTATGTGTATTTTGTATTAATTTATCTTCTGTTTCATAGTTAAGTACTTTTAATGTAAGCATTACTGCATAGCTTCTACTTTGCCTCCATAGTTCTACAGTTAGTATAACTGAACATCTAGTCAAACTTAAGTTGAGTTTAAGAAGGCCCTGAGAAGATTACCAAATCCCTTCAGTGAGAAGACTGATTTTACTACCCAGAGGCCAATATGAAAAATGCATAAATTAACCTTTTTCAATCTTCCTTGCTGTTCGGGGATAGGGCACATTGGTCTTCCCAACAGAGCCTTGCCACTGGATTCTCACTTGCCCCCTTTTTCCTATCTTCTGGACTACCCTTTGTTAATATCTGATTGTGTGTTTAACTTGTTCACCTCCAGTCAGTTTTTAATTCCTTGTTCTTTCTTCATCCCCAGTATCTCCATTAATATTTCCCTCATTTCTCTTGTTTTCTCCCTGCCCATTCTCCTCACCCTCCAGCCCCTCCTTCAGAGCTTGTCTATATAGAGACATATTGTATGGCCAGCCAGGGTATAAATCTACAGTGTACTAGCCTTCCACACTAACTGGTCATGTGGACCCTGTTATAATGCACTAAAAATTCTGTTGTGCACTGTGACATACTGCTGTTTGAAATAGGCTGTGGAAAGCATAAGCACTCCTTGTATCATTCCATTCAACATAGTAAAGCTTTATTTATCTGGTGTTTTAAGAAAAGTGTGCAGATCCTTCCCTTCCCAACCACCGTTGTAATACATTAAAACACTGACTGCAACAATTGTCTTATCCTGCAACATAATACACGCACACCTACTGGGAATAGACATGAGCAACACATCTCAAAGAGCGCCAGTTACAGAACAGGTAACTGTCCTTTCTCCAAATTTTTTTGTCAAAATCCCAGTACATAATCATGCCAGTTTCAATTATTTTGGTAATTTATTTCAAAATACTTGTCAGCAAATATGTCTGTAATAATACAGGCACACACAAAAAATTTCCCCAGGAGTAGAGTTAAAAGAATCCCTATGACAACCCAGTTCCTGTTCCTCCCCCTCCTTCCCCCCCCCCCCCGAGCCCAGCTGGGGGGCCAGACACAGACAGCCACAACCCCTACCCCTCAGAGCCCAGCCACTGGACCCCCCCCGTCTTAGATACACGCACCACCTAGTCCCCAGAGCCCAGCAGTGTCCCCTCTTCTCTGGCCTAGATAGCCGTAGGAGTAAACTAGGCAGGCCAAAAAGAATTAGAAGAGCAACTAGTAAAAGAAAAAAAAATTGCTGTTCATTTTTGTGTAAGTACATGAGAAGCAGAAAACCTGCCAAACAGTGCAGCCACTGGATGATCAAGACTCTAAAGGAGCACTCAGAGAAGACAAGGCCATTGCGGAAAATCTAAAAGAATTCTTTCCATTGGTCTTCTATGCAGAGGATATGAGAGATTCTCACACCTGAGCCATTCTTTTTGGATGACAAAATCTGAGGAATGGTCCCAGATTGAGGTTTCACTAGAAGAGGGTTTGGAACAAAGTGATAAATTTAACATTAGTAAATCAGCGAGACCAGAGGGTATTCACCAAGGAGTTCTGAAGGAACTCAAATATGAAATTGCAGAACTACTAATTGTGGTATATAACCTGTCGCTTAAATCAGCCTCTGTACTATATGACTGATGTGTAACTAATGTAACACCGATTTTTAAAAAAGGTTCCAGAAGCGATCCTGGTAATTATAGGCCATTACTTGGCAAATTGGTTGAAGCTATAGTAAAGAACACAATTATCAGACTTGTAGATGAAGAAAACATGTTGGGGAAGAGCCAACAGAGCTTTTGTAAAGGGAAATTATACCTTACCAATCTATTCAGATTCTTTGAAGGTGACAACAAGCATGTGGACAAATGTGATCTAGTAGATATAATGTACTTGAACTTTCAGAAAGCCTTTGACAAGGTCCCACAGCAAAGGCTTATAAGCAAGTAAGCAGTTATGGGATAAGAGGAAAGGTCCTCTCATGGATCAGTAACTGGTTAAAAGATAGGAAACAGAGGGTTGGAATAAATGGTCAGTTTTCACAGTGGAGAGAAGAAAATAGCAGGGTCCCCTAAGGATCTGTACTGTGACCAGTGCTGTTCAACATATTCATAAATGAGCTCGAAAAGGGCATAAACAGTGAAGCGTCAAAGTTTGCAGACCATGCAAAATTAGTCAAGATAGTTAAGTCCAAAGCAGAGTGTGAAGAATTACTAAGAGGATCTCACAAAACTGGGTGATTGAGCAAGAAAATGTCAGATGAAATTCAAAGTGCAAAGTAATGCATACTGGAAAACATAATCCCAACTATACATACAAAATGATGGGATCTAAATTAGCTGTTACTGTTCAAGAAAGAGATCTTGGAGTCATCGTAGATAGTTCTCTGAAAACATCAGCTCAGTGTGCAGCAGCAGTCATAAAAGCTAACAGTGTTAGGAACCATTAGGAAAGGGATAGGTCAGACAGAAAATATCATAATACCAGTATATAAATCCATGGCATGCCCACACTTTGTATACTGCATGCAGTTCTGGTTGCCTTATCTCAAAAAAAAAAAAAAGTATATAAAAATTGGAAGAGGTATAGAGAAGAGCAACAAAAATGATTAGGGATCTGGAACAGCTTGCATACGAGGAGAAATTAAAAAGACAGGGACTATTCATCTTGGAAAAGTGATAATAAGGGGGATATGATGGAAGTTTATAAAATCATGAATGACGTGAAGGAAGTGTTATTTACCCCTTCACATAACATGTGAACCAGGGTTCACGCAATGAAATTAATAGGCAGCAGATTTAAAACAAACATAACGAAGTATTACTTCATGCAACACACAGTCAACCTGTTGAACATGTTGCCAGAGGATATTGTGAAGGCCAAAAGTGTAACTGGGTTCAAAAAAGAATTAGATAAGTTTATGGAGGATAGGTCCATCAGTGGCTAGTAGCCAAGATGGTCAGGGACACAGCTCCATGATTTGGGTTTCCCTAAACCTCTGACTACTACAGGCTGGGATTGGATGACAGGGTGGATCAGTCAATAAAGCACCCTGTTCATTTGAAGCTTCTGGTACTGGCCACTCTCGGAAGACAGGACTCTGGGCTAGGTGTACAATTAGTCTGATCTACTGTGGCCATTCTTATGTTCTTATTGTTTATGTTTGTGTTTGCGAAGATGGCAGGGATATGCTTTTATCCTTTGCCCAAATCTCCAGGATATCTTCATGGGTGTGCACTTCATATTTCCCTTTTCAGTAACTGTGGGATTCAAAATGCTTCGGTGGGTCCTGCTACTATGATGACCACTTCATCCATTTGCAGGCCTGGTACATTTGGAATACACTGTTTTACTGAAGAGTTCTGTGCTTGCTGATCCCTTTAGAAAATATGAGTTGAGAGGGCCTGGATTGCTGGCCAGCAAACCATGCAATAGATGAAAGTGTTGGGATCTTCGGCAGAGGAGAGTGTGTTTGCTTACAATTTCAGTTGATAATGTTTTGGATTCATTGGAAAGATACTGTCAAGTGGTGCAAAAGAACGCAAAACACATTTTGCAGCTCATCAAACTTTAATAGCTGAGTTCCTTCCAGCTCTAATATATACATTGGAAGTTTTTGTTTACGTCGTTGGTGGCTGGTGTGAGAGAGTTGTAACTGATGCTGGTGACCTTCTGGGTAGATTGAGTAATGTGTATAGTAGCCTCAGTTAATTAAAATATGTCTGTTGTACTAGAATAATGTGTGTTTATTTTGCTAACCTACAGTTGAATACACAGCTCATGATAATGAGAGATATGAGCTTTATTATATATGGTTTTGGGCAAATTTGTCTTATTCTGTGTTACTGGAGCCCCTCATTTGCAAAGTTTTTTGAGAAAATCACTTGTACATTAGATTCTAACTTTAGCATTTAAAGTGCATGACACTGTGTCTGTTGGAAAATTCCACACTTGGCTATAACATTAGTAGTATCATTTTGTAGTCTTTCTGCCTCCCCTAATGCTGTTTAACTGTTACATTAGTTTTGTTTAATGTAGGAGATGCTGCTGCTCAACTCTACAGGAGACTACTGAGGGACTCTTTTTTGTAAGAACGTTGAAATGTGATGAATGTAATTGGTAGTAACTTATTTGTCATAGTGATTTGGTGGTTACTACAAAATTAAAATAGCAGAATATATCAGACAGAACTCTTGAAAGCAGCTGTATTATGCATGTTAACAAAAATAATGTATTGCCAGCAGCAGTGATTTTAATTTATTGAAAAACTTAGTTCTGGTAATTATTGTGTTTCTTACTTGATTATCAAGCCATTAAAATTAAATTTCATGACAACCCTCGTTTACGCGTAAATCACTTTGTAATTTATGGTAATAGATGTTATCTCATTACATGCCTCAAGATATCTAGTTTTGTACAGCATATCATGCATTGCCTTTGAATTTACATTCTGTGCACAGCATGTCTGGCATTGAAGAATCTCAAATAACATAATCAGTGGAAAGATATTTATCATAGTGATGATATCTCAGTAGCTCAATCCTGTCATCTGTCTTTGTGGTGCACCATAACTGAGTTATGAAAGTCTTTCATGCATATGAGATAAACAAAGATTTCACAGTCAATAGTTGCAGATGTCATAATACTTGCAGATGCTAAGAATTGTTTGGTTGATTAAATGACTGGCAACGAGGAGATCCATACACTGTTGCTGACCAAGTGACATCTTCCTATGAAAGAATGTCTTTCCAAGTGTAAAAAATGTGAAAATCTGAATCTACTTAAACTGTTAGAGATTTCACCTTTATGGGAATTGTCTGCTTCTCTCCTAAAGAAGTTGTCATGGTACAAAGAGCCACCCTTATTTTCAGAATACAAGGGGTGAAAGCTGAGATGAAGATAGAATAAAATTTATGACATGTTATAGGGTGGCCCCATCTGAAATGCCCTCCAGCAGCAGGCTCCAGCAAGACAGGAATGCCTGCCTCAATTTCCCTCCTTCTGCCCATGAAAGGAACATAGTCTCCCATTGTCTAATATAAAGCCCAGCTCTGGGCATAATTTATTCACATACGCCAGTGCAATACTTCCCCCAAACCTTCTAGAAAACTATTTTTCAATTTACACAATAAACATACGGCAGGTGTCTCCCACATCCCTTTCCAGAGATGATATCAGCAAGTCAGCCACCTGAAACTCAAAAGCAGGACTGTGTTCTCAGTGACTTTGGCCCCTGTTTCAGGGCCCCACTCTCCAGACCTTACTGCCTAAGTGTGACTGGCCTTTCTGCTGCCCTTCATTCAGGTCTTTGCCCTGAGGGCTTCTCCTGTTGTAGGTCTCGCAGCCAGTCACTCCTGTCCCTTTTCAGGGGATGCACCCTGTCACAGCAACCATCTTCCTCCAGGGCTTGGCTTCCCCATATCAACATAGATCTTACACTTTTTCTAGGGGCCTGTGTGAGCCTTCCACTTGTTGGGGTCCCCAACTTTGATCCATTTTCACCAACCGTTTTCCTCCAACCTCCTCACTGGGCAGCTCACAGTTATTGCATGCCTTCCAAACTCAGTATGGTCATTTTTATGTTCTTATGAGGCATACGGGACTTTGTTTAGAATTCGGAGGCTTAAAACACCTAGGATCCAGCAACTTTTTAAAAAAATCTTTCAAAACAACCTTAGAAATTCATTTTCACTATTTATTCTGAACAATAACACCATACTGTAGTGAGAGGAAAGAAACAGATGGCTATTCACATACAATTTTTTCATATATATCTTACAAAGACATTTGATTTTTCATTTTTAGTTAAAGGTATAAAAGTGTAAAGTTCCCTTTCACCATAAAGGGCATAAAACAGAAGAGAGTTCTCCATCTTTGGTAGGAGCACTTGTAGTATTACTTTGCCAAATCTTTGATTAGAGCTCTTATATAATTTCTTTTCAGGGGTGTCGATCATATGTGTTGCAGTGTCTGTTCCAATCTGCTTCTAGTTTCATTCAGGAAAAAAGGTAGCACAGTGACTTGAATTTGCAGAGCTGGCCTTAGCAATTTTGGGTGGGTATGTGAAACATTTTTGCTCCCCCTGTGCCCAAAATTGTAACTATATCTTGTCCTCTTTCTGTGCACATAGACAGCCTAAGATTTTTGGGAGGAGTTGGAGAGATGATCATTTGGGTACACCAAAAGTTAAGTGACCCTTAAATAACAAGAGTATATATAGGAGAGAATCTTTTGAGGATTATTGAGGTAAACTGCTTAAAAGTATATGGCTAGCAAGAACATCCAAAGTTACAATTGCAAGATTAAAAAAAGAAAAAGGAAAAATAAGTATAAATATTTTAGAAGACATATAAAACTTGGTGCTTCAGGGCATAAGCAATCCTCTAATTCATTGTTTCTCAACCTTTTGAATACCAGGGATCGGCTTGCTTCCTTTCTAAACTGTGTTGGGGAGATCTCGGGGACCGACACCAGTCCACAGACTGGTTGTTGAGAAATACTGTTCTAATGAATGGGTTTGGGGAAAGACTTCCACTAGGGGCAGTTTTTCTTATAGATGTCTGCTGCAGGGTTTCTTTTGCCGCCTTCAGAAGGGCCTGTTGCTGACCACTGTCAGGAATAAGATGCTGGACTAGATGTTATGATAAATTCCTCTGTTCTCCTTATCCTTCCCACACAGATTCTAAGGTTGGAAGACATCACTGATCATCTAATCCAACCTGTGTAACACAGTGAACTAATTTTTGTTTGAATTAGAACATATCTTTTAGAAAACATCTGTTCTTGAGGTAAAAATTGCCAGTGATGGAGAATCCACCACAATGCTTGGTAAGTGGGGTCAGTGGTTGATTAGATTCATTATTAAAACTTGCACCTTATTTCCTGTCTGAATTTGTCTGGCTTTAACTTCCAGCCATTGGATCTTGTTACACCTTTTTGTCTGATAGACTGAAGATTCCATTATCTCATATTTATTCCCCATGTAAGTGCTTATACACTGTGATTACATTATTCTTTAACCTTCTGTTTGTTATGATAAATAGATTGAGCTCTTTGAGTCTGTCACTATATAGCATGTTTTCTAATTCTTTAGTCATTCTTGTGGCTCTTCTCTGAACCCTCTCCAGTTTATCAACATCCTTTCTGAATAGTGGACCCCAGAAATGGACACAGTATTCCAGTAGCAGTTGCACCAGTACCAAATTCAGAGGTAATATACCTTCTCTACTTCTACTCTAGATTCCCCTGTTTATGCATCCAAGATTGTATTAGCCCTTTTGGCCACAGCTTCACTTTGGGAGCTTATGTTCAGTTGATTGTTCCCCATGAGCCTCAAATCTTTTTCAAAGTCACTTCATCCTGAGAGAGTCTTTTAAGTAATATCTTGTAAATATGGCCTATAATTCTTTGTTCCTAGATGTATAGGTTTACATTTTGGGGCTTATTAAAATGCCTATTATTTGCTTATGCCCAGTTTACCAGGCAACCAAGATTGCTCTGTATCATTGACCTGTCCTCTTAATTATTTTCTACTCTCCCAATCCTTGTGTCATTGCAAATTTTATCAGTAATGATTTTGTTTTCTTTCAGGTCATTAATAAAAATGTTAAATAGTGTATGGCCAAGAACTGATAGAATTAATGCCAATTACCCTCTATTAATTCTTTATTAATTGACTCCTGCATCAGCTGTTCTATTACTTTCCCCATGATTGATGTCAGGCTGACAGGCCTCTAATTAACTAGGTCATCATGTTTACCCTTTTTAAATATTGGCACAAGATTAGCTTTCTTCCAGTCCTCTGGAACTTCCCCAATGTTCCAGGATTTATTGAAAATCATCAGTAAGGATCCAGTGAGTTTGGTCAGCTCATTTAAAACTCTCAAATGCAAGTTATCTGGAATGGCTGATTTAAAAATGTCTAGCTTCAGTAGCTGCTTATTAACATCCATCCAAGGTACTGTTGGTATGGAAAAGTCTTATCATGTGATATGACTACATCAGGGTTTCCCCAAATATAAAACAGTAATATTTACTGAATATGTCTGCTTGTTCTTCATTATTATTGACTATTCCACTGTTTCCATCCAGTAATGGACCAATACCATTATTAGGATCACTTTGTTCCTGATATAACTTTAAAATAATCCTTGTTAGTATCCTTAAATCTGCTGGCTGTAGAGTTCTCCCTTTGTCCTTTTGTTTCCCTTATCAATTTTTTGCAGTTCCTAGGTTCTGATTTATATTCATTACTATCCCTTTCTTCCAGTTGTTACATATATATATTTTTAATTATAGTTACCTTTACATCTTGTTTAAACTAGGTTGGCCTTTTAAGCAGTGTGGCCTTCTTTCTCAGTTGTGGGATTGTGGGTTTTTTGGCATCTAATTAATTATTCCTAAACCATTCCCAAGCATCATTCACATTTTTCCAATTAATTTTTCTCACAAATGATATGACTCATATTTGTTTTCAGTTTTGTGAAATTGGCCCTTTAAAAGCACCAAATATATATATACTGTTTGCACAAAACAGATATAATTTTCATACTTGTACCTAAGCCACTACTAATTTTTTTTAGTTTTATGATCAGTTCCTGATTATCTGTTCAGATAAGGTCTAATATAGAATTCCTCTGTTTGATTCAAAACTTTGAGTTAGGAAATTGTTATCTATAATATTTTGAAATTCCAATGATATATTTTAGTACTAGCTAGCAGTAGGAGACTGCCGGCATATGTTACTGAGATTGAAGTCCCCCATGATCTCACAACTTTTTTTTCCTTATATATTATAGATAGCTGCTTAAAGAGCCAGTAATCCTGTTCCCTAGTATGATTTGATGGTCTGTAACAGTCACCAACTGTACCCCATCTTGTGCTTTTCTGTTAGGACATTTATCTGTTCTCCGTCAAAACTGGAACTCAGATATTTTTCTTTCAACTCCAGGTTAGTTTACATTGGTTTTGTAAATGATTAGAAACATTTTTTTGTCTTCAATAAAATCTGAGATTCATCATCATATTTATAGTTGCCCTAAATCATAGAGTACACAATGGCTGCAGGCTGTTCAGGGCTCAAAGATCAGTATTTGCATTTTGACATTATCAGAACCCATAGTTAGTGATAATAAAAAGCTTTCTATGAAAAAGGCCCATATGGTCCCTTCTTTCCTCTCATAACACTTGGGAAAGATGGTTTACTACTTTTTATTGAGTGCTGTCAATGATTTTGATGCTGGACAAACCTGGAGGAAAACAGGTCCTTGTCCCAAGAAGCTAACAGCCTAAATCAGGGGTAGGCAACCTATGGCATGGGTGCCGAAGGCGGCACGCGAGTTGACTTTCAGTGGCACTGACACTGCCCGGGTCCAGGCCACCAGTCTGGGGGGCTCTGTATTTTAATTTAATTTTAAATGAAGCTTCTTAAACATTTTAAAAGCTTTTTTCACTTTACATACAATAATTTAGTATATATTATAGACTTATAGAAAGAGACCTTCTAAAAAAGTTAAAATGTATTACTGGCACGCAAAACCTTTAATTAGAGTGAATAAATGAAGATTCTGCACACCACTTCTGAAAGGTTGCCGATCCCTGGTCTAAACTGACAAATAAAGTACAAACAAAAATGATACACTGGGCAAAGTTCCAGTCCTTTTAGATGTTTGCTGTTTTATTTCTTTTTCTCTGTTGGACATTAGGTGAGAGAGGGGGAAAAAAAGGGAAGAAGAGAGGTAAATGAAACAATTTTTTTCTGTAGTTGGGTTGTACCGCAGCTGAGTCATTCCTTGAAAAAAGCCATTGTTGAAACTAAAATGCAGTCTCTTTAAATCCATATATATGCTAGAGTAAGGCATTCTGTGTTCAGAATCATGAAATTCTGCCTTTGGTAAATTATAAACATTGAGAAGGAAGTCAAGATCTCACATTACCAGCTCTTCACTGAGGATGTTCTGCTTATTAAGAGGCTTGATATTATTGAGGAAGACAGATTCATTATTGTTTAAAAAAAGTGGGGATGGACAAGGATAGGTACTAAGAATCTGCTACTGTGCTGCAGCTGTGGATCTCTGTTAGTAGAAATCTGTCTTTCTTTGCATGAATTACTCCACCTCTCTGCCAGGCTCATCCAGTCTTCCCAAAGCCAAACACCTTCTGTTTCCTTCTCCATATCCATCCACATAATTTAACTTGATTTAGCTGCCCTCCTATCTATAGCATTCTCCTATGTGCTCTAAGAATCTCTATCTTCCCGTCCCCCTCTGTGAACTGTGACACCCACTCTGGCCTACTTGTCTATCAATGGCAGTTTCAGCATAGTGCTCCTGACTCCCAGCCTCCCATCTAAGATAAGTATTGAGCCGCCTTCCATATAGAGCCGCCTTCCATATAGGCTATATAGTGTTGTATTGTAAAATAAACAAGGTTTTCAAAATGTTTAAGAAGTTTCATTTAAAATTAAATTAAAATGTTAATCTTATGCTGCTGGCCCTTTCAGCTCACTGGTCTGGGGTTCTGTTCATCTAGGCTGGCAGCGGGCTGAGCGGGGCCTGTGGCCGGGACCCTGGCTGGCAAGGGACCTGCAGCCAGAATCCCAGACTGGCAGCGGGCTGAGCCACTCAGCCCACTGCTGCTCAGGGGTTCCTCCGCTGGCTCCTGTCAGCTGGGATCCTGGTTGCCGGGTCCGCTCAGCCCGCTGCCAGTCTGGGGTTCCGGCCCTGCCCACATACAGTGGGTACCTACCTTCTCCCTGGTTCTGGCCCATTCTCTTCCTCTCTCTGCACTGAAATGAGGGTGGGAGTTCACTGAGCACAGGGTGGGCAGTGAAGGGTCTGGCCAGGAGCTAGAATGAGGGAGGGGGCTCAGGGTTGGGGCAGGAGGTTTGGGTGTGGGGCACTTACCTGGACAGCATCCATTTGGTGCGAGGGGTGCAGGTGGGAATGTGTGTGGGGATGTGTGCAGGAGCTCCTATTTGGTGCTCAGGGTGGGGATGGGGATGTGGGGGGTGCATGGGGTCTGGGGTGGCTGGTATGTGGGGGGGTTCAAGAGTCAGGGCAGAGGGGGCTGGGTATGTATGGGGGTGCCAGAGTCAAGGTGGGGTTGTGCGGGGAGTTAAGGACTCAATCAGAGGTCTGGGTGTGTGTGTGGGGGGGGTCAGGGCAAGGGGCTGAAGGGGATATGCCCACCTTCCCCCAAGGCCCTGCCCTGCCCTCCTTCTCTGCAGACCCTGGAACTCCCATGCCCCCTCCAACCCCTTCCTGGATCCATGCCCCCTCCAGAGACTCCACCCACCCTGCCCAGGATCCCACCACCTATCCAACCCCCCTGCCCCCTGACTGCCCCCCTGACTGCCCCCTGCTTATCCAGCCCCCTCAGACCCAGACCACTTACCATGAGGCTCCTAGCAGCATGTTCTGCTCCGTGCAGAGCCAGACACGCTGACCCACAGGAGCGGGCAGCCCTGCCTGTCAGAGTGCTGCATGCAGCGGCAGGGCTCCGGGGGAAGGGGGAAGGCAGGGGGAGGGGCTGGCGGCTTGCTGTGCTTGGTCAGGTGCTCTGGCCCGGGAGCGCAGACCCCATGGCTTGCTGCGCTGGGAGAGTGGAGCTATTTTCCCACCCCTGCATTAGGGTGTTCCCGGGCACACCTGGCACACCCCATTTGGATGCCTATGGTCTGCCCCTGTGGGGGGGGTGGAGGGCAGAGAGGAGTGGGCTGGGCAGGATTTTTAATGGCACGCTGCTCCAGCAGGCAACAGCATGCCATTAAAAATCAGCTTGTGTGCCGTCTTTGGCACGTGTGCCATCGGTTGCCGACCCCTGCTCTAGAGCTATCTGTACTTAGGGATGCTCACACTATGTTGCTGGTGTGGAAGCACTGTAGCTATTTAATGGAAAGAAAGATGATTGTCTTGAGTTGATGCAATTTATGTCTGGTTTAATGCACAGAGGGGTGTATGGGGTGCCCAGGGAGGGGTAGTACCTCTGATGGGGGGACTTGTCGTACCCCTTCGGGGGTTGTCCATCCACTTTGGTCCCCACCTTCACTCAGCTCTCACTTGTGGCTTCAAGTAGCTGCAGCATGCGCAGTGGCCACACCCTGGGCAATGGCTTCAACAGGCCAGCTAAACCAGGTGAGTGTAACTGATGGGACTCAAACCCTCAGTGAATTAGGAATATGCCTACCCTGCATGCAACGTCAGCTCTGGCGGACTGGGTGAAAGAGATCCCTAAGATCCAATGGCCAAGAAGGCGGTTCTGCAATGCTTTGTGGACAGCGAAGGGCTTGACAAGGCACGAAAGACGTCAGGCCATCCACTGCAACCAAAGAAGATACCAGTCGTGACGATTTTTCGTACCATTGGTGTCTGGCTTCTAAGGTCGAGAGAGTGGGATTGCTCCCGTGCAACGGCTCTACCACTTAAAAAGTTTTCACGCACAGGTCCTATGCAAATCATCAAACATCATCATCATATCACCCAAGTCCTGTGGCAATGGGGGAGGGGCAAAGAGACAAGTGGAAGTTACCACTGGGAGCTGTAGTCCCAATCCTGCACTTAGGTGGCCTGTGGATAGGTGGTCGTCCAGCTTTGTACCTGGGGCAGCAGAGTTGCCCGGCTGCATCCCAGGCATCTGAGCAGCCCTCTTCCGGACAGCACTGCTCACCCTAGTAAGGGAGGGGCCTAGAAAAGGTGGCCTAAAAATTACCTGCCCTACAACAACTGGCCAGCAAGCCACGGCTGGCAGTTTAACCCAAACTGCGGCCGAAACCAAAAGAAAAATTTGAGGAAACTTACCGTGATGTATGGAATATTTGTACCCTCAGGGATCGAGAAGCTGTTGCAAGACCTGAGAGAAGGCCAGTTCTTATTGCTCGAGAACTGGCCCGCTACAACATCGATATAGTGGCATTAAGTGAAACAAGATTGCCTGGGGAAGGTTCCTTGAGCAAACCAGGAAGTGGTTACACCTTCTTCTGGAAGAGTAAGACTGAGACAGAGGACAGAATACATGGAGTTGGTCTGGCAATAAAAACCTCATTGATGCATCAACTCCCAGCCTTCCAGTGGGTATCAGTGAAAGATTGCTGAAACTACGCTTCCCACTAAATGCCAAACATCATGCCACCATCATCAATGCATATGCAGCCACTCTAACATGCTCTGACAACTCAAAGGAACAATACCGTGAAGATCTCGACAGACTGATCAAGGCCACACCTGTAACAGACAAACTACTCCTACTTGGAGATTTCAATGCCCAAGTCAGGGCTGACAGTGAGAACTGGAAAGGAGTAACCGGGCCACATGGTGTAGGCAAAATGAACAGCAGTGGACTACTCCTTTTGAGCCTTTGTTCTGAAAATGACCTGACCATTACCAACACTCTGTTCCTACAAGCGGACAAATACAAAACAACGTGGATGCACCCTAGGTCCAAACAGTGGCATCTGATAGATTATGCCATTGTCAGAAGGCGAGATATCCAAGACGTAATGATCACCAGAGTAATGTGAGGCGCAGAGTGCTGGACAGATCACAGATTAGTCAGGAAGTCTCTTCAACTTCACATCGCTCCCTCTCGGCACAAACGCCCTAAGCATGTGCGACCTGCTTTCAACATAGCAAACTGAAGGATGCTCAGTGTTTCAACAATTTCCAGAGGAGTCTTGATGACAAACTGATATCCCAAGGACAATTGATCGGTACTGTAACCGAAAAGTGGGACCAGTTCAAGCAGCTAGTGACTGACACAGCAATTACATCTGTTGGACCAAAGAAAAGAACACATCAGGATTGGTTTGATGAGAACCAAGAAGAAATATCCTCAGCACTGGAAGTAAAGAGAAAAGTCTTTATTGAATGGCAGAATGACCCCTCCTCAGTCTCTAAACAGGACCATTTCAAGTACCTTTAGAGCAGAACACAGAAAGACCTCCGTCAGATACAAGACAACTGGTGGGGAGCAAAGCCAAAGAAATTGAGCACTGTGCTGAGACTCACAACTCAAAGATGTTCTTCAGTGCTATTAAGACTGTCTATGGACCTTCTAAACCAAGGACCACCCAATGGCTCTAATCAGACAACACAAGGGTGATTAAAGATAAAGAAGGCATCAACGAAAGATGGTGAGGACACTTTTTTTTAGCAACTTTCTCAATAGACCAACCATGAATAATAATCTCCTCAATGAAATTCCACAACAACCTGCTCTGACAGATCTTGACTTTCTGCCCACTATAGATGAGATTAAGAAATTTGTTAGCTAGATGAGTTCAGGAAAAGCTCTTGGAAAAGATGGGATATCAGCAGAGAGATACAAAGCAGCAGATCCAGCAGCACTAGCAGCGTTCCACAGCGTGATCAGCAGCATCTGGGAGGATGAAAACATACCACAGGACCTCTGCGACGCTACTGTTGTGTCTCTTTTCAAGAACAAAGGCAGCAAAGCAGAATGTGGAAACTATAGAGGCATATCCCTCCTCTCCGTTGGTGGGAAGGTCATCGCCCGCATCATCTTGAACCGCCTAATAGCCAGTATGTCCGAGGCAAATCTACCTGAAAGTCAATGTGTTTTCCGACCTGGCCGGAGCACAGTCGACATGGTGTTTACTGTCAGACAAATACAAGAGAAGTGCATTGAACAGAATAGGCACCTGTATGCCGTCTTCATAGATCTTACGAAGGTGTTCAATACCATCAACAGGGAAGCCCTTTGGACCATTCTAACGCGACTTGGCTGCCCAACAAAATTTGTCCAGATTATACGCCTTTTTCATGACAGCATGACAGGCGAAGTATTGTCTGATGGAGCCACGTCCCTTTCAACATCACCAGTGGCGTGAAACAAGGATGTGTTCTCGCTCCTGTCCTATTTAACCTGTTCTTTGCATGCGTCCTTAACCATGCAATGAAAGATCTGGACCGAGGTATATACTTGAAATACTGGCCCAATGGTTCACTTTTTGACCTCCATCGCCTGAATGCAAAGACTAAGACAGTGCAGAAACTTCTTCTTGAAGTACTCTTTGCTGACGACTGTGCCCTCATGGCTCACACTGAAAATGATCTTCAGCACATTGTCAACAAGTTTGCTGAGGCCTCGCAACTCTTCAGACTATCAGCCTCGGAAAGACAAATTCTTCATCAACCTGCACCTCGATCAAATGCTTCTGTCCCGAGTATCTCCATTGACGGCACTCATCTTAAAGTAGTGGAGAACTTTAAATACCTGGGTAGTGTCATATCCAGTGATGGATCACTGGATAATGAGATCAACGCATGAATATCCAAAGCAAGCCAGGCACTTGGCTGTCTGCGTGTCAAAGTTTTAAACCACCACAACATCCGGATGTCAACAAAACTGCTTGTGTACAGAGCTGCTATTCTTTCATCTCTTTTGTACGGGTGCGAAACATGGACACTATATAGGTGTCACATCAAGCAGCTTGAAGCATTCCACATGTGCTGCCTCCGCAACATCATGAAGATCCGCTGGCAAGACAAAGTGCCCAATCTCGTCCTCAAGAGAGCCCAGATGACAAGCATTGAAATGATGATGATCATGAAGTCACAGTTTCTTTGGACTGGTCATGTCAGCCGCATGGATGCCAACAGAATCCTCCGCCAGCTTCTGTATGGTGAGCTCTCCCAGGGCATTCGGCATATAGGTTGTCCACGGAAACGTTACAAGGACACCATCAAAGCCAATCTGCAGTACAGCAGTATCAAACCTAGGGACCTTGAGGACGCCGGCAGCGACAGAACACAGTGGCGTGCAACAGTTAGAAATACCTGCATCGCCTTTGAGGAAGACCGCTGCCGGCGTCTACAAGAGGCACGCGAACGACGTCATAGAGCATCAGCAGCACGCAATCCACTAACCGCAATCTTCCCATGCACTGTCTGCAGCTAAATGTGCACCTCTAGAATTGGCTTGTACAGTCATCAGAGGGCACACCATGAGACCAACAACAGATGATCTGCACAGATTTGTCATCATCGGATCGATGGACTACCAAGGGAATGCACAGAGGGTTATTAAGGCTAACACTTCTACACCACACCCATTTCACTTCATTCTTAAATACTGATCATTGTAAAAAGATAATGTTATATTGTAGATTTTCTGTAACTACAGACAAAAATATCCAAATCATTATTTTACAGAGTGATTAAAAAAGTAATTTAAATAGCTTTAGTATTAATAGCTGTATGACTTTTTCTTCTAAGGAGGACAGTCATTTAAGATCACTGCTCCAGCATTCTGAATCCATTCTTTAATATTACAATGCATTTTCCTCTTTCTCCATTAATTGAACAGGGTAATAGCTACTATGGTACTGTATAGTTCAAGTCTTTTGATCTGAAGGATAATAGTGAAAGATACTGTATACACAGCAGTACTGTAGAAAGCCTGCTTTATTACAGAATTTCCATTGTCTTATTCCCATATGTTTAGAAATATGTTTGAAATGTTGTCTTCATTCTCTTACGACATCTCCTGGTGTCACTATAGTAACACTAGAGTTCTACTCATACAGCCAAAGCCCTCTTTAGTATACTGTAATGATTTGAGTCCTAAATTCAACAGAAATAAATACAGTAGTCTGTGCGCTAATCTAACTGGAGTGAACTTTTTGTTTAAACTAGAGAAGTGTAATAGGAAATTGCAGAAAACCCACCACCACATCGTAGGGCAAAATAAATTAAAGGAAAGGAGCATGAATAGGGGAAGAACAACTTATTCATCCTTGCATGATGCAGAAGTCAGATTTTTGTTGTTGTTGTTACTGATCTTGATTAATTAACTTTGAACATTTCTGAGCCATTTGCTATGAGTTTCAGGGCCATTCAGTTCAGTTACCTGTGGTGACTTCTGCTCCAGTCTGTCCCTAGTACTAACTTCCTTTGCCACTAGTTGGGGGACAGTGTATTGGGGGGCATGGTAGGGACTCTTGCAGTGTTACAAGGGAGTTCCTAGCCCTTCCTCTCTGCATCTGCTCTGTCGATAGCTCTCTGGCACAAACCACTGCTTTAATGATGTGGAATCCCTTGCATAGGTGAATAGGCTTTGGGGCACTGTTGTCAAATATGATCAATAATTACTTCTTCTCAGGTCCCTCCATCACAATCAGAGGTTTTTCCAATGTTGGGCACATGATACGGCCCAGTCTGTAGCCCTGGTGAGATCTTCCATAGTGCCTTCCTGGTGCTGCAGACTGACAGATGTTCAATAATTTGTGTTTCACCATAGTCATGTGTCTCTGGGTTGTTGGAATAGACCCATTGCCGCATACAGACTTCTCACCAGCCGACTTAAAGATCTCAAGGTTGATCAATCCTTTTCTGCACCTATGGGAAGGCCTTTGGCAATGTCGATGTGCATTTTCATGTCCTTGTTGAATATTTCAAGCTGTGGGCACCACATTTTCAGTTGTATAGCTGTCAGTGATATTCTTTAGGAGTTCCATTGCAGCTTGGAAGCATTTCTGTGATATCAGGCTGCTAACTGCTGTGGTGTAGCTACATGGTGAATGGCTGGTATCTTTGACATGTCTTAATCATTCCAGTCTGCTTATGACTGCTCTCCTAATGTTCGGTGGAGTGATTCCAGCAAGCACATAAAGGTTGTTTCTTTGTTGGCTTTATGCATCCTGTGATATAGCAGCATTGATCATTGAAATCACAGAACATGTTGCTTCCCAACTAATACAGTTTTCCTATCTTTTTTCACTGGTAAATGCAATAAAAATGGAGTCTAGACTGAGTTCAGGTTTTTACAGAACTATGGACATTGCTGCAAGTGAAGTACATTGGAATGGCTCAGTCCTTCAGTCCTCAGGATTATTATTACTTTAAGTCTCTGAGTAACTACAGCAGCATGGGATGCTAGTCCCCATGTGAGCTCCCATCTTGTCCATTGAGCAGGACAAGCAGTATTTCCCAAGCACTGAGAGAAAGCAAGAGGATGTGGAATTCAGGGAGGAATCAATCTCTCATTTCTTGAACCATAGTATTCTGATTGTAGCCTAGTGACCTATGTGTCTTTAAGATCTCCAGACCAATTATTGTATTTTTAAAATCAATCCCTTTCTCACAACGTGCCATAAGTTGAAGAAGGCCCCAAACTCTGTAATAACTGAGCTCTAAGATTACCCTGTTAGCCTCATTGAAGCTTCCCTCATGAATTCCTAATAAATCCTTTCTGGACACTTGTAAGAAAACACAGCAGTTAATGAAACACTGCCAAGTAATGGACATTTTTATGAGACTCTTTCACTATCAAAATTTTTTTTGGAGGTGGAGGAAAGGTTCTACCAGGTATTGTGAAAATGTCGTATTTAATCAATGATTGTTTAAAAAAGAAGGTGACTTGTAATGAATTCTCCAGGTAAATTATGTGCTGTATAAAAAGTTTCTTTTTCTCTCTTTAAATGTGATACTTGTCAATTCTGTTGTGCTCTAAGTACAGTAACTCCTCGCTTAATGCTGTAGTTATGTTCTTGAAAAATGCTACTTCAAGTGAAACGATATTAAGTGAATCCAATTTCCCCATAAGAATTAATGTAAATTGCGGGGGGCTTAGGTTCCAGGGAAATTTTTTTCACCAGACAAAAGACTATATGTAAGGCTTGTCTAGACAAAGCCCTGGCTGGGATGATTTAGTTGGTGTTGGTTCTGCTTTGAGCAGGGAATCGGACTAGATAACTTCCTGAGGCCTCTTCTAACCCTAATATTCTATGATTCTATTATATACATACACACACACAGTCTAACACATGTATACACAGTATAAGTTTTAAACAAACAATTTAATACTGTACATAACGATGATTGTGAAGCTTGGTTGAGGTGGTGGAGTCAAGAGGGTGGAAGAGAGGGATATTTCCCAGGGAATGCCTTACTGCTAAATGATGAACTAGCACTCAGCTGAGCCCTCAAGGGTTAACACATTGTTAATGTACCCTCACACTCTGCAAGGCAGCAAGAATGGAGGGAGGAGACACAGTATGGCAGAGAGAGACAGAGACACACTGTGTGTGTGTGTGTGTGTGTGTGTGTGTGTGGAGAGAGAGAGAGTGTGAGTGACAGTGTGTGGGGGAGAGAGAGGCGCATTTCTCCTTTAAGTGTGCTAACTCCACTCTAAGTACACTGCCTTTTTAAGTAGATCAGCAAGTTGAGACAGCAGCTGGTGCCAGCAAGCTCCCTCTGTCCTTAGCTCTGTCCTGTTCCCTCAACCCCCGCTCTGGTGAGATGGGGTGCAGGAGCAGGGGGAGGGAGACACCCCTGACATTAGCACCTATCTTTCCATCCCTGCCCCCTGCACAGCAAGCAAGAGGCTCCTGGGAGCAGCACCAAGGCAGAGGGCAGGAGCAGCAAAGGGTAGTTGGGGGAGGGACAGCTGAACTGCCGGGCAATTGATAGCCTGAGCTGATGCAGGGCTGCCGGTCCACTCTGGTTCCAAGCCCCCACCAGCTAGCTCCAACGGGCTGCTCTTTCTCCAATCAGTAGACAAAGCCAGCAGCTGCCAAACAATGTTATAAGGGAGCATTGCACAACTTTAAATGAGCATATTATCTAATTGGCCAACAACGTAACAGCATTAACTGAGATGACGTTAATTGAGGAATTAATGTATTGTATTATGAAAGAAAGTACACTGCTGTCCTCGGGAGCCAAAAATCTTACCGCATTATAAGTGAAACAGTGTTACATCAAACTTGCTTTGATCCACTAGAGTGCACAGCCCTGTCCCCCCCGGAGCGCTGTTTTATGGCATTATATCTGAATTCTTGTTATATTGGATCATGTTATATTGGGGTAGCGGTGTATATAAGGCACCTGATCAACTATCTCTGTACCATATATTATTCTTTATACTTGCATCATGCCCCCTCCTATTTTTCTGCTCTCTCTATTTTTCTGCTCTCTATATCTGTCATGGTATAATTCCCCACTCTGAACCTTAGCGTCCAAAAGATGGGGTACCAGCATGAATTCCTCTAAGCTCAATTACCAGCTTAGTACTTGTAGCGCTGCCACCAACCAGGAATTCCAGTGCCTGGTACACTCTGGTCCCCCCAAAACCTTGCCCGGGGACCCCCAAGACCCAGACCCTCTGGATCTTAACACAAGGAAAGTAAACCCTTTCCCTCACCATTGCCTCTCCCAGGCTTCCCCTCCCTGGGTTACCCTGGAAGATCATTGTGATTCAAACTCCTTGAATCTTGAAACAGAGAGGAAAATCCACCTTCCCCTCCTCCTTCTCTCTCCCCCTCCTAGACTCTCCCTGAGAGAGAAAGTAATCCTAACACAGAGAGAAATTAATCTCTCTCTCTCCCTTCCCTCCTTTCTCCCCACCAATTCCCTTGTGAATCCAGACCCAGTCCCCTGGGATCTCACCAGAATAAAAAAATAATCAGGTTCTTAAACAAGAAAAGCTTTAAATTAAAGATGGAAAAACAGTAAAAATTATCTTTGTAAATTTAAGATGGAATATGTTACAGGGTCTTTCAGGTATAGACACTGGGAATACCCTCCGTCTAAGTATACAAGTACAAATAAAAATCCTTCCAGCCAAATACACATTTACAAATAAAGAAAATAAACGTAAGCCTAACTCGCCTTATCTACCTAGTGCTCACTATTCTCAACTTAAAAGAGCCTGTATCGGACAGATTGGAGAGAAACCTGGTTGCACGTCTGGTCCCTCTGAGCCCCCAGAGTGAACAACAACCAAACACTAACAGCACACACACAGACTTCTCTCCCTCAAGATTTGAAAATATCCTGCCCCCTGATTGGTCCTTTGTTCAGGTGACAGCCAGGCTCACTGATATTGTTAACCCTTTAGAGGCATGAAGTACTTCTGTTCTATTAACCCTTAACTATCTGTTTGACAACATCAAACTGTCCCAATATGTATTTCTTTCTCCAAAGGAAGAGTTTTCTCTTGTCTCTGTCAGCTGGGATCCCTCAGGACCCCTTGTTTTTCACCTATATCTCTTCTGAGATGGAATGCACCATATATGAGATAATATTGACTTTATAATGACATAATATTTTCATTATTATTTTCTGTTCCATTTTTTATGCATTCTAACATTTGTTTGCCTTTTTGACTGTCACTTCAAATTGAACAGATGTTTTCTTTGAATGTTCCATAATTACACCCAGGTCATCTTTCTGAGTGGTTACAGTTAATTTAGAACCTAACAATGTGCATCAGTTGAATCTAGCCCTGGGCTGTAAGTCAAAATATAATGGCTTGTAAAATATGTTGCTGCTGGTATAAGACGGGAGACAGAATTTGGCACTTATACTCTTTTTTTAATTTGTTTATAAGGAAAAACATAGAGAAAAGGGATATGTACTCTTTCTAAGTGATTGTAATTACAAGTTAGCAATTATCAACTGTAGTTAAAATACTGATTGAAAGCATGAATCTGGACATCACCCGCACAGGTGTGTTGTACCGGTGATATATTGTCTCAGGGCACTTGATGTGTTTCATTTTAGGGTACTTGCTGGTTCATTGCTCCTTGGAGCTCACTTTCTTAAGACTGCACAGAAAAGAGACAAGTTAAGTAATCTCATTCCCTTGCTGATGGAATCTCTGTTGTCGTTTATGATTTTTCTTTGTGACATTCAAGATGTTAGATTTACTAAAATTATTTCATTGGGTCCTGCAGAACGGTTGGCTCTTTTGGTGTTACAATGTCTGGAATTGATGATGTTGAAAAAGAGAGCCATAACCGATTGAGAGGATATATGGAAAAATTCAAAGGGCATTATTGTTAGTGCTTTTAAGTAAGTTTTCATGAAAAGTAAAGAGGAGAGACTCAGGGAAAGAGAATTTCAAAAACAAAAATAAAGTGAAGTCGTCATGGCCGACTCTGTCACCCATGGAGCTTATTTCTCTAGCTCAAGTTCTTCGTTACACCAGAATAATTCTGTTGTTTCTGAGGACTTGTCTTCACTACGGAACTAAATCAGTGCTGCTGCAATAGATGCAGTGACATCGATTTAGCTGGTCTAGTGAAGACCTGCTCAATCAATGGGAGAACACATTGCATAGTGTGATCTAAGCTACATCCCCTTGAGTTATGCTACTAACATAACTCAAATTGTGTAGCTTAGATCAACTGGCAGCGGTAGTGTAGACCTGGCCTACACAAGAGAGTACAGAATTTCATCTATGGCCTTTAGTGTGACCGTGTGCCTTGAAGATATCTAAACTCACTTTGTATAAGCTCTTTGAACCTAAATCTCCATAGGTGAAAGGCTAGTGATCTCAGATGTTAGTGTTCTAAATATGAAACAACTCCACAAACACCTTCTGATTCCACAATTTCAGTAATTGTCAACTGCTTGCGGACATACTGTCTCTGTTTTATTTGCACCTAGGGTTGTGTGAGCTTTCTGAAACTGAAAAAGATTTTGTACAGACTCTGAACTGACAGCTGAGTGAAAGAAAACTCGTTTTGGAAAAAAGCTATTGGGTCATTGCTCCCTTGAGGGAAACCTGTAATTCTTAAATTACTGCAGCAGGTACAGTTTGCCAGGTCATCTGTTTTCTTCCTGAATGACTTATTCGTTCTCCTGCATAACACTGTTTTTGTTTGTTTTCATTTAGCTACAAATTGAAATATATGTCAACACTGCAGAATAAATGTCAGAATATTAGTAATTCAATTGGTATTCACTGTAAGAGAATCATCCCTTTGGTGTTAATATGTCTATTCTTTTCCGTGTAAAATACTAATGCGTGTATATCCATAATATCCCCAGCAGAAGGCTGCATCTAATTTTCTAGAAATGGAAAAGTTTGGAACAACCCACAAGAATTATACAATCTCAGCAAATGATATACCATCTTGGTCTTGAGCTTTGATGAAGCCAGGACATTGCCTGTCGGGACAGCTGCAGGCCACATTGTCGAACTCCATGGGCTAAATTCGACCCATGGATGGTACTTCGCATAGTCTGCACAAACTCAGTTTGATAAAGCACCATGTATGTGATTCCAGGAGCAAGGAGAGTTAATCATGCTGAATTTACAAATTAAGTAATTACGTAAGAAATTATATCCTAATCAGGTATCCCATTTGAATTCTAGCACCTGGTAATAGGGGAGTCACACGTGCCAACAATGTGCAGAAGAGCATAGCCACCCAGTTACAAGGAACCATATGCATAACCCTGTTGCATCCCCTTTGTATCAGAAACTGCCAATTGTTTTAACTGAACTATGTTCTCTGTTAAACTGACTTTGATTTTAGGAAAAGAGACTGTATTTCATAACTCAGTGGTTCTCACCTGGGAGTCTGCGACCGAAACCCAGAGAGCCCGAGCCCTGGCACTCCCAGCCAAGGGGCTGAAACCCCAGTACCCCCCCACTGCTAAAATCCTGAGCCTCTGTGTCCCTCACCACAAGGCTGAAACTCTGAGCCCCGCCGCCACTCCGCCCCCCCAATGCAGTGCCAGAGTGGGGCAGTCCCAGGGCAGCTCCCCAACTGCTGCTTTGACTGGTTTCATGGAGCAGGTGGCCACGGCATTCCCCCCTCTGCTGTTGGTGGTCCGGAGTTGCAGTTGCTCCTTAGCTCATGCAGCCAATAAGAGCCGCCCAGGCAGGGGGACCCTGCTTTGTGGCCGGCAGAGCCCTTGGGGAGCAGTAACCACAGGGGAACCCTCCTGGCACACAGCCCTTAGCTATCCCGTCACTGCACCCTGAGCTACTCCCCACCTGCCCGTAGCCCCTAGCTACCCCATCACTGCATCCTGAGCTACCCCCTGCCCGCACACAGCCCTTACCTAGCGCCCCCCCCCGTACCCTGAGCACTTCTCAAACTTTTTGAGCTGAACCCCCACCACACACAACCCAGACAGGCTGGGTGTCCCGCTGAGGGGAGTTTAGGGGATGGAGGTGGCCCTGCCTTCCTGGATCCTGCTGTGTGGAGTTGGCCCAAGCGCCGCTGGCCCCTGCCCCCAAAAATAGAAATCAAACTATGCCTATGCCTGATGGCCCAGCCCTGGCCCAGAGCCCCGAGTCCACCCCCGACCCCTACTCCTGAGTCCTGGACTTTTTATAGCCTGTTGAGGGGGGCCTCTGTCAAGGTTCCTTCCCCACTCTGAACTTTAGGGTACAGATGTGGGGACCTGCATGAACAGTTCTAAGCTTAATTACTAGCTTAGATCTGGTACCACTGCCACTATCCAGAATTTTAGTGTCTGGATCACTCCCTGTCCCTGCAAAAGCTTCCCCTCCCTGGGTAGCCTTGAGACCCTCACCAATTCCCTGGTGAGTCCAGATCCAATCCCTTGGATCTTAAAACAAGGAGAAATTAACCATCCCCCCTTCTTTCTCCCACCAATCCCTGGTGAGTCCAGATCCAATCCCTTTGCATCTGAAAACAAGGAAAAATCAATCAGGTATTAAGAAAAAAGGCTTTTAATTAAAGAAAAGAAAGGTAAAAGAAAACCCTCTGGGAGAGATTAGCATACCAGCTACTCTCACAGACAACAGATTCAAAACACAGAGGATGTTCCCTGGGCACAATTTTAGTTACACATAAGAAAAATAATACCCAAATACCCAATTTGATTCTACTTCTATTTGCATAAGACAGGTTACAAAGAAATAAACATAAACGTATTTATTCCTTTCTAAAACTTACTAATCTGATAAGAGGCTGGTTCCTTGATCTTTTTCACTCCAGCTGAAACTGAAACTCTAAACAAAGGAAGAGCTTCCCTCCTTCCTTTTGAAACGTCTTGTTCCCCCATTGGTTCCTCTGGTCAGGTGTTAGCTAGGCGAGGTGAACTTTTTAACCCTTTACAGATAAATGAGGCATTAACCTTTAACCATCTGTTTATGACAGCCTCAAAAAGTAAAAGGTTGACAACCCCTGTCATAACTGATCTTTTAACACAAAACTGCTCTGTTTGGGTTGACTAGGGTGATCAAATGCAGTCTATAATTTATACAAGGCCATATGTGTATGTAACAGTTTGCAAACAAGTTCTGCCGTCTGGCCTATAGCCACCAACCTCTTCTCTTTTTTAAGGAAGGTTACCACTCACTGTGTGCAACTCTTTATCTTAACCCTGAGCAAAAGGCAACTTGGATCAAGTGCTGAGAGAGTGAGTGAGTTTTTGTGGACTGTATATTAATGAAGAGGGCAGGAACAATGTACTTCAGTTTGTGCAAACCAGGCACATCCCTGGGCTTGTGGCAAGTTGCCAAGGCAGCACAAACTCTCCGTTGGGTGCAGTTTGAGGATACTAAGGTATACTCACAGTCAATTGCTTATGCTTTTCATTTAGGGGCAGCACAATGAGGAGAAGGTACAGTAATAAACATCTGTGGTTTGAGCATTGGCCTGCTAAACCCAGGTTTGTGAGTTCAGTCCTTGAGGGGGGGCCATTTTAGGGATATGGGGATTGATCCTGCTTTGAGCAGGGGGTTGGACTAGATGATCTCTTGAGGTCCCTTTCAACCCTGATATTCTATGATCTTCTAATTTTTCAGTGGAGCTGTGAAACATCACACACAGTGAATTATTTAGAGTCCTGACATAGGCTCTGTCATTCCACAGGTGCAATACTGAATTCATGCAATTTTGTCATTAGAGAAAAGTGCTCTTGGTGGCAGCGATGGTCCAGATTTGTCTTTTATAATTGCAAGAATGAAAAAGAAAAATGAGAGGTGCATCAAATTTTTACAATTTTTGTTTCACACTGAAGGTTGGCTTATAATACTTTTCAAAATATACATAAGTTGGTGGTAAAAATATTACGTATTAGTAATTTATGTTCTGTGGAAATGCTGAAACACTTGTATAATAAGAGAAAGGAGTTCATTATTGAAAACTCATAAAAATATTCATCTTAGTTTCATAATATCATTTCTCAAAATGAAAATCCTTATTGATTTGTACCTTTTTGTTCTGGTACTATACATGTCTGCATACATTCCTGAAACACTGCCTCTCTTACCTGCTTCACTGTTCTTGTGTTTTGAGCTAAATCCTATTTTGGAGAAAGTATGTAAAATGTGGTGATGTGTGGAAGGTCTCATCTGTATACGCTTTAAAGCTTAGTTTAAGCTTTTAACAATGGAACTACAAAGTTCTGAGGAAAGAAGGTGGTGAGACCGCAGAATAAAAACAACATGTATTTTAAAGATACTTGTATAGCAGCTTATTTTCCAGATGCTACTTGAAATAGAAGGGCAGGGGAGGAAAATATTGTTTCTTTAAATAGACAGGTTACCACAGCATCTGGCTTCTTCTGTGGCAGATACTGCATTTCTCATTAATCGTACCTTGCAAGTGTCTGCTGTTGCCATAGTAACTATCTCTGAGCCTTACACCTAAGATTTATCCTGACAAAGGTTATTGTGGCAACTGCTACTAATTGGGATTTTGTATATCTTGCTATTTTTAACCCCCTTTTTAAAGTTATACATGGATGTATTGGCAGAATGGTTGTAGATGAGAAAACACTTTCAAGGATAGAACTAATTGTTTGGAAACTAAGATCAACATTTTTGTTCTATGGTTGGCAAAAATATTATAAGTTATAAATTGTATGAGCTAAAATTCCTGTGCTATCCTTTTTGTAATACTTAAGAATTTTTTTATATATTAAAAAGAATTGTCCCTGTCCTGAGGAGCTGAAAGGCGTGACATAATGAGAAGTGTGAGGAACAAAACAAGAAGGGCTGGGAAAGGCAGGACAGATGCAACATCACTAAGATTGTAGTTACTGAGTGAAGGCTAGTGCACAGCATGTTAAAGCAAAACGTTCTTTTAAAAATAAATACCTTGAAGACTTTATCAGCTAGTTCCTTCTAGGTGTCATGGAAAAAGTGGGGGGAGGGATAGCTCAGTGGTTTGAGGATTGGCCTGCTAAACCCAGGGTTGAGAGTTCAGTCCTTGAGGGAGCCATTTAGGGAACTGGGGCAAAAATCTGTCTGGGAATTGGTCCTGCTTTGAGCAGAGAGGTTGGACTAGATGACCTCTTGAGGTCCCTTCCAACCCTAATGTTCTATGATTTTCAGTAGGGATTGAAGGGACCATTCTTGAACAGTTCTAGGGGGTGTTGAGTGCCCTCAAATCTCATTGGTGTTGATGAGACCTGACGGTATTCACCTTTCAGGATCTTGCCCTAGATAAGCAGGAAGATGGTAGCTTTGTATACCAGCTCAGGAAGCACATTACATGGCTAGGGGGCAGCATGAAAGTAAAGCTGTAAGTGAAGTGAAAAATAGAGAGGGGCTACGTTTATCATCTTTGTCACAGTAGAAGGACTTTATGGTGAAGTGATATATCTTGACTTTAGCAAAGCTTTTGATACCGTCGCCCACAGTATTCTTGCCAGCAAGTTACACAAGTATGGATTGGATGAATCGACTATAAGGTGGCTAGAAAGCTGGCTAGATTGTCGGGCTCAATGGGTAGTAATCAATGGCTTGATGTCTAGTTGGCAGCCGGTATCAAGCAGAGTGCCCCAGGAGTCGATTCTGGGGCTGGTTTTGTTCAACATCTTTATTAATGATCTGGATGATGGGATGGATTGCACCCTCAGCAAGTTCACAGATGGCACTAAGCTGGGGGAAGAGGTAGATATGCTGGAGGGTAAGGATAAGGTCCAGAGTGACCTAAGACAAATTGGAGGATTGGGCCAAAAAAATCAGATGAGGTTCAATAAGGACAAGTGCAGAGTCCTACACTTAGGAAGGAAGAATCCCGTGCAGTGCTACAGGCTGGGGACCGCCTGGCTAAGCAGCAGTTCTGCAGAAAACGACCTAGTTATTACAGTGGACGAGAAGCTGGATATGAGTCGGCAGTGTGCCCTTGTTGCCAAGCAGGCTAACAGCATGTTGGGCTGCATTAGTAGGAGCATTGCCAGCAGATCGAGGGAAGTGATTATTCTCCTCTATTTGGCACTGATGAGGCCACATCTGGAGTAGTACATCCAGTTTTGAGTCCCCCATTACAGAAAGGATGTGGACAAATTGGAGAGAGTCCAGCGGAAAGCAACAGAAATGATTAGGGGCCTGGGGCAAATGACTTATGAGGAGAGGCTAAGGAAACTGTTTAGTCTGCAGAAGAGAGAAGTGAGGGGGTATTTGATAGCAGCATTCAACTACCTAAAGAGGGGTTCCAAAGAGGATGGAGCTCAGCTGTTCTCAGTGGTGGTAGATGACAGAACAAGGAGTAATGGTCTCAAGCTGCAGCAGGGGAGGTCTAGGTTGGATATTAGGAAACACTATTTCACTAGGAGGGTGGTGAAGCACTGTAATGTGTTACCTAGAGAGGTAGTGAAATCTCCATCCTTAGAGGTTTTTAAGGCTCGGCTTGACAAACCCTTGGCTGGGATGATTTAGGGTATGGCTACAGTTGCAGCTGTACAGCGCTGGGAGTTACAGCTGTCTTCGTACAGCTGTGTAGGGAAAGTGCTGCAGTGTGGCCACACTGACAGCTACCAGCGCTGCAGTATGGCCACATTTGCAGCAGTTGCTGCGCTGTTGGGAGTGGTGCATTGTGGGCAGCTATCCCACAGAGCACCTCATCCCATTTTGGCGCTGTGGGAAGGGGATGGAAGGGTGCGGGTCATTCCGCTTCCTGTCCCAATGCCCCGTGGTGCATCGCTTCACATCCCAGCAGTCGCTGTTTTTCGTCCACGTTTGGCGCTATTGCGAGTCTCCCAACGGTTTCTGTGCAGCATGATTTCTGTGGGAAATGGAGCCTGAGCTGCTGAGGACTTTGCAGATGAGTGTCGCCAGCACATCACGTTTGACAGTTGAGCTATTCCTTCAGCTCCAAAGTGACAGTGAGGAGTCCGACGATGTTATCGAGTTGCCTGACGCGTATGGCACTAAATTGCATGTGGCATTCACGGAAATGCTCAGCACCATGGAACGCTGCTTTTGGGCTCAGGAAACAAGCACTGAGTGGTGGGATCACATAGTCGTGGAAGTCTGGGATGACGAGCAGTGGCTGCAGAACTTTCGGATGAGAAAAGCCACTTTCATGGGACTGTGTGCTGAGCTCGCCCCCACCCTGTGGTACAAGGACACGAGATTGAGAGCTGCCCTGCCAGTGGAGAAGTGGGTGGCTATTGCAGTCTGGAAGCTGGCAACTCCAGACAGCTACTGATCGGTCGGGAACCAGTTTGGAGTGGGAAAGTCGACCGTTGGAATCGTGTTGATGCAAGTTTGCAGGGCCATTAATCGCATTCTGCTAAGAAGAACCGTGACTCTGGGGAACGTGCAGGACATTCTGGATGGCTTTCCACAAATGGGTTTCCCTAACTGTGGAGGCGCGATAGATGGGACGCATGTTCCTCTTCTGGCACCACCCCACCTAGCATCCGAGTACATTAATCAGAAAGGGTATTTCTCTATGGTTCTCCAGGCGCTTGTGGATCACTGTGGGCATTTCATTGACATTAACACAGGCTGGCCTGGAAAGGTGCATGATGCAAGCATTTTTCAGAACAGTGGCCTGTTCAGGAAGATGCAGGCTGGGACTTTTTTCCTAGAGCGGAAGATCACAGTAAGGGACGTCAAAATGTCCATTGTGATCCTTGGAGACCCCACTTACCCGTTAATACCTTGGCTCATGAAACTGTATACAGAGAAGCTTAACAGGAGCAAGGACCGGTTCAACTACAGGCTGAGCCGGTGCCAAATGACTGTGGAGTGTGTTTTTGGCCGTTTAAAAGGGCGCTGGAGATCTCTGTATGGGAAGCTAGACTTAGGGGAAAGCTGCATCCCTGCGGTTATATCCGCGTGCTGTACCCTCCATAATATTTGTGAAGGGAAGAGTGAAACAATCAGTCAGGAATGGACCTCCGAGGTTCAACGCCTGGAGGCTGAATTTGCACAGCCAGAAAGCAGGGCTACTAGAGAGGCCCAGCACAGGGCTACAAGGATTAGGTATGCCTTGAGGGAGGAATTTGAGGCTAAAAACCAACAGTAATGTTTGATGCCTTGCACGGGAGTGAAGTGCAGTGGTTACAATGTTAGTAGGAATCTGTTTTTCCTAAAATGATTTGCAGTGCCTGTTTCTTTCCTGGGCTATGGTATCTTTCACTTTCTGCAATAATAAAGACTGTTTTCAAAGCCAAGAATTCATTTATTGAAAAGAAAATAACTTTCTTGACACACAACATTTTGGGAACCTAAAAGGGCAGGGTGGTGGGGTAGTGAACTGTACATCACAGGTTTGAATATGTCCTGTCTGGAGTGCTTTGCAATGACTGCTGCACTTCAGGATGAAAATACTGCGTGGTGATGGGGGTTGAGTGCAGAGAGTAAGGGTCGTAGTTCTCATGGCTGGTTGGTGAACGTAGAGGTGTTGGGGGTAGCTGGTGGTGGTAAGAACCTGGATGCTGGGGAAGGAGGTTTGGAGCTGACATTGGGGCACAAGGGAAAGAGCTTTGGAATGGGGGGCGGGGCTGGCATGGTAGTGCTCTGCCTGCATGGCTACGAGTGACTGGATAGAGTCCGCTTGGCGCGCCAGGATGCTTATCAGCTGCTTTGAGCTTTTCTTCTTAGCCGCTGCGTTTCTCTGGCGGAGCCTGCTTTCCCTTTCCCTCCAGTCCTGCAATTTTTACTCTCTCTGGCAGAGTGATCCATAACTGCTTTCAGCATGTCTTCTTTGCTATTTCGCGGCTTCTTCCTGAGGTTTTGTAGCCTCTGAGCAGTGGATGATACGGGCTCAAGGACACTTTTCGAAAGGCAAAAGTGGCAGCAGTTAACATAGGCTGCATTGTTTATAATCTCACCCAGACAGTTATTCCCACACAATGAAGGAGTTTACAGTCTTCACTTTAGGATACTTTTCCCATACCAAACAGAGCTCACATAACCCACAGGAGGCAGGAAATGGTGAGTAAGGGGGACTGATTGCTTCAGGGATGTGCAGGGGTTTCTGTGCATTGGGGAAAGCAAACTATTGCAGGGGGCACCTACACTGGACACTCTCCCAACATTTTCCACAGGAGTTAATCCTGGACGCTATCTCGCTGTGGCGGGTCACCTGTGTCGTGGAAAATGACCACCACCCAGTTGAGTTGATCAGACAGCCTGAGGCTCCTTTATTGATTAATCAGAGAATACATGCATATGCATGGAGAGACGACAGGTCCTCTAACAAGAGGTAAGTCGCTCTACCTTACAGCAGTGATACCTGGGTTTATAAAGCCGAAAACCGCAAATTATCACATGAGCTTATACATCCGATGATACCTTATTTGGCTAACATATGACATCTTTTCAAAACAATTGCTATTAATTATTTTTATATATTGCAAAAAGAGCTAAAATTGCAAAGCTTGTCCCTTTTTACTTCCTCTTAGGAAGATCTTGCTATTGCCAAGACCTTGACACTCGGTTACCTTGTACTTGCGGTTTCAGCAGCTGTGTTCTGAAGCGACTTTTGAGGAACTTGGGTCAAAAAATACATGTTTGTTCTTTTGGCCAAGTTATTAGGAGTTATCTTTTATGCTTGCATGGGCTACTTAATAAACTATAATGACCTAGCAGCTGTTAGTCTATTCTGGCAGTGATGGATGGGTTATGTAAGGGATTTTGTCAGTTGTTTAACCCCTTATAGCAGCATTTTGATTGTTTAGCAGCATTTAATAGTGTTATGGTAGTGTATTAAATCAGAGAGTGAGCCTCAGGCGAGTTAGTGATTGATTATTTTCCTTACTCTTCTATATGTTAGTATGATTAAGGCCTATGGCCTTGATGTAATTATTAGCTTGATCAAGACCCGGCTTTTGGGCCTGGGGTTAGTTTTCTTTATCACCTGGGAAGGGGGAATGATTGCTTCAGGGATGTGCAGGGGTTTCTGTGCATTGGGGAAAACAAATTACTGCAGGGGGCACCTACACTGAACACTCTCGCAAAGTTTTCCACAGGAGTTAATCCTGGAAGATATCTCGCTGCTGCAGGTCACCTGGGAAGAGCGGGAGGGTCTTCTACAGCAATGCGGATTCTGGTCTGGCCCCTATGCAGCTTGCCTGTGTGCAGCAATGGTCCCCCCACCCCTTGCGGCACAGTGGCACGGACGTGTAAGCCTGACTGGGACAAGGACCACAGTGGCTCTCCCTATAAACTTGCGCAAGCGCATTGCCCACGCTCTGGCTGAAACTTTTGAAGAGATTACTGAGGCCGATTACCGCGACGTGATAGACCACATCAGTGGGCTATTCCAAATCTAGGCATGCATACATGCAGCCTTAACCCACCCCCCCCTCCTGAAATATTCCCATCCTGAAAATAAAAGCCACTTACCGGGAACCCGCTCCTCTGCTTGTCCTTCACCAAGTACCGGCTCCTGCGACTGGCTACCTTCCTCCTGGCTTGAGAAGACCTCCTGCTGCATGCCTCCTGGGACTCCGGGGTGTCTCCCTTCACCCCAGTACCCTCAGTCTCGGTTTCCTCCCCCCCCAGAAGTGTCCATCATAGTCGTCAGATTGGCAATGGGGTCACCCCCAAGTATCGCATCCAGCTCCTTGTAAAAACGTCAGGTCGTGGGGGCAGCACCGGAGCGGTGGTTTCCCTCATGGGCTTTGCAATAGACACTCCGCAGCTCCTTTACTTGAAGCCTGCACTGCACCGCGTCCCAGTCATGGCCCCTTTCCAGCATGGCCCTTGAGATCTGCCCATAGGTATCGTAATTCCTATGGCTGGAGCGCAGCTGTGACTGCACAGCTTCCTCACCCCAAACACTGATGAGGTCCAGCAACTCGCCATTGCTCCATGCTGTGGCTCGTTTGGTGCATGGAGGCATGGTCACCTGGAAAGATTCTGATTGCACCCCACACCTGGCTGAGCAAACAGGAAGGGGATTTTTAAAATTCCCGGGGCATTTAAAGGGCGGATCACCTGAGGCCAGGGAAGTAGAGTGCGAACTGATGAGCAGAGTGGCTGAACAGGCATTCTGGGATACCTCCGAATACTCTGGAGGCCAATTACAGCGCTTTTGGTGGCCCCACTGGCCCAGCAGCGCTGCATCACCAGCGCTGCAATCGTTATACCCCAGGCAGAGCAGGAGTACAGCCAGCGCTGCAGCCAGGGAAATGCAGCTCTGTATGTGCCTTGCAAGTGTGGATTGTGAATAAGTTGCAGCGCTGTAAACCCACCACCAGCGCTGCAACTCTCCAGTGTAGCCAAGCCCTCAGTTTGTGTTACTCCTGCTTTGAGCAGGGGATTGTACTGGATGACCTCCTGAGGTCTCTTCCAACACTAATCTTCTGTGATTCTGTGAATCTAAGTGTGGTTATACTATCCAACATTAAATATATCTAGAATTTTGGTAAAACGAGACTTAATCTGAAGGAAGGTAACTTCATAAACAAGAGAGCCAAAATAAGAGCAGTACAAGCTATACCAGTAGGGGGAACAGAGGGAAGTGACTTAAATCTTCAGTTAATAGGAAGGGCATAGATAGTGCTCAGCATTTATTTTACTATAAATATTGCAGTTGTTGCATATCTGAGTTAATGAGTCAAGGTTGTCAAAATAGATTTAATTGGAATTATTTAATCTAAGATTATCAATCAGATTAGTACAGCACTATACAGAATACAGAAAGTAATAGCTACATTACCACCCTTTGTTGTCAGATTAAGAACTGGATATGACTCTCTTGCATCTGGAAGGGATGCGCCGTTTTTATCCCCCAACAAAATTCCCATACTAGTAGCATTATATAGGGTTTTAGACAAAGGAAACCTCATTGCCAAGAACATTCTCCCAGAAACACATTTTGTGATGTCTATATGCGCTCAGTTTACGTAATTTATGTTTGAAGGCATGATTATTTACAGCTGGGAGCTAACAATTCTTCAAGATAGTATCTCTCAGTGAGTCCTTCTTAGCCCACAATCATTCTCTCTGTTGATCCCCTAATGGGAAAATCTGTTATAATAGTCATCCCTTATTAATTTCCTAAGTAGCCCCAGTCCTATCTAGGTGCAGCAAAGGCCCTTCTGGAACCCATTGGGAGTTGCCCAGATTTGAGGGCCACTTCTCCTTGATGCTGGATAATAGGGAGATGATTATTCCACCTGACCAAACAGAATCTTTAATATTTATGCGTAACATCTCCTCATAGTTTCCTGTTGATGCTGCTGTCTTAGAGTTGTCTTCTCCAGTCACCAATGACTACAAGGTAAGAGCTTCTGAAGAGTGATGAAAAATCAAGGCAAGGTTGGGTTAATTCAGCTCCCAGGGATGAAAAATTAAAAAACCTTGATTTATTTGGGAGAAAGGTTTATTCTTCTTCCAGTTTACAATTTAGAGTTGTTATATACAATGTTGTTATAGTTGAGTTGGTCCCAGAAACAAGGTGGGTGAAGTAATATCTTATATTGGACCAACTTCAGTTGGTGAGACAGAGAAGCTCTCTGTAAGCTTGAAAGCTTATCTCTCACCAACAGAAGTTGATTCAATAAAAGATATTGCCTCAGCCGCCTTGTTGCTCTAATTTAGAATTGTGACTCACCAGGCGCTGCTTGCTAGCTATGACTATTCAAACTGGGATGTAGTGTCTGAATTTCAGAACAAATTACCAGATGTGAAAGAGAAATTTAAAGCCTTTATAAGTGAGAATCAGTTGCTTGCTTGCTCCTCCCTACAGGATGGCAAAAGCCATTGTGCCTTGTGCTTCATGCCTGGAACCATCACGTATACCAGCTGAAATGCACTGCACAACAGAGACTTGCTCTTTTAAGCCCCAAAATTATTTTTAGGAAAAACAGATGAGGCTCAGCACTCTAAAATATTCCAGGTGACCCTGAAATTGTAGGGTATTTTATATCTCTGCTATTAAAAGGAAACAGTTTCAGCCTGAGGTCCAAAAGAAGTATCTGTACTACCCAGTGGGATAGCCCATCAGCTCAAAAAAGTGTCACAGATATCAAAAGAGGAGACCAAAACCTCCACCTACTTCACTTCTCTTACCTCAAGATTATTTTCAGCTTCCAAGCAGTCTTTTTGATTCCTTGGTGCAGCGCAGCAAACCATTCCTTAGAGATCTCCCTTTGGCAGCATGTTGTCTCACTTCCTACATGCTTGTACCCACATTACATCAGACTGGTGGGGTCTGAGGACAGTGGAACTGGGATATACTCTGCAATTCTTCAAGTGCTTGCACATGTCCATCCCACTGTAAGTATGTGTGTGCACCTCATGCACAGCTGTTAGAGAACTTTTTCTCTGTGGTATCCATCGGGGCAGTGCAAGTGCTTTCTGTCTCCACATGCCACTGTATGCTGGATAAAAGTTAAGAGTGTGGAGCCACTTCTGACCTCCCTCAGTTCCTGCTTACTGCATGTGATGGTTGTCAGAGCAATCTCAGACTTGTCATAAGTGCTTCCCTCGCTTCTTTATAATCTCCTGTTATTGTTAGGAATTAGTTAGTGAAGTTTGTTTGTTTTTAGCTTGTTTAAATGATAGATTTCAGTCTTAGGTCTTTTTGGACCAGTTTTTCATCTTTCAGTACTGGGATTCGTACTGGAATGATGCCATGCCCACCATTTGTTCAGTCCTGCTGGACTTGTGCTAAGCCCATGCCAGTCAGTGACCCCACACCTGGCCTGCTTGAAATGTTCGGGAGAATCCCCCCCCATAAGTGACAAATGTCACAGTTGTAAGGGATTTAAGCTCCACTCAAAGAAAGAGTGGTGAGGCTCAAATGTTTACTCACGGAGCACCCCAAGTATATTGATGCTAGTACGGAGCACATTGGAGATATCTGCAGCTCCTTGGTCCCATTCCCAAGAAAAGCGTTAGAGGCATTAGTCTGTGTCCTATCCAAGACAGAGGCCATAACCTTCATCAGAGCGTTGGGGACCATGCGTCGTGATAATCAAAGCACTGGCCTCCTTCTAAGGGGCTTTGGCCCCCTCGGGGGTGGATCCCAGGCCCATATCAGTGGCTTTTATAGACACCATGAGGTGTACCACTTCCCACTTAAACCTCCCTACAGTCATCAAGATTGCTCTGGGGGCATTGGCACCAAGAGTATCATTCTCTAGTACCTGGTACTGAGCAGCCAAAAGTCACTTCGGTGCCTTCCCTACCACAAGTTACGGAACAGGCATCACCTGTGAATACTGTGGCATACTCTTCCTTGTTGCCAGACAAGGCTGTTGACAGTCAGGTAGAGGAGGTGTGTGAAAGCTCTTGTGAATTGGTCAACACTCTGGTATTGATGGCCCCTCTTAGGTGGTTCTGCTTATTAATGAAGCCATTACAGAGACAGTTAAGGGCAGTGGCAGACATCATTCTCCTTCCCTTCCACAGCAAAGTGAGCTGAAATGAGGTACTACATACCCTCTGAGGGTTATGAAAATATTTACTCTAGCCCTCTCCCAGGTTTCTTGGTGGCCGTAGCTCCTAGTGAATGGGAGATACAAGGACACCAAGCATTGACACTGAAGGGCAAAGATTTGAGAAGGCTGGACTGGTTTGGAAAGAAATTTTATTGTATAGGGAATCTGCAACTCAGGATTCCAAACCAACAGGCATGCCTGAGCTTCTAGGTCTTCATTCTCAGGGAGAAAGTTATAAAATTTAAAGTAGGGCTGTCAAGTGATTAAAAAAATAGTGACTAATTGCGATTAATCGCGCTGTTAAAACAGTAAGACCACCATTTATTTAAATATTTTTGGATATTTTCTACATTTTCAAATATATTGATTTCAGTTATAACACAGAATACAAAGTGTACAGTGCTCACTTTATATTTATTTAGATTACAAATATTTGTACTGTAAAAATCAAAAGAAATAGTATTTTTCAATTCACCTAATATGAGTACTGTAGTGCAGTCTCTTTATCATGAAAGCTGAACTTACAAATGTAGAATTATGTACAAAAAATGCACTCAAAGGCCATGTCTACATCTAAAATTTTGCAGCGCTGGTTGTTACAGCTGTATTAGTACAGCTGTATAGGGCCAGCGCTGCAGAGTGGCCACACTTACAGCAACCAGCGCTGCAAGTGGTGTTAGATGTGGCCACACTGCAGCGCTGTTGGGCGGCTTCAAGGGGGGTTCCGGGACGAGAGAGCAAACCGGGAAAGGAAACCAGCTTCCCCGCGGTTTGCTCTCTCGGTCCCGGAGCCACCCAGCAAACCGCAGGGAAGGAGACCTGCTTGCTCGGGGTTCCGGGACCGAGAGAGCAAACCGGGAACGCCACGGTTTGCTCTCTCGGTCCCGGAGCCAGCCAGCAAACCGCAGGGAAGGAGACCTGCTTGCTCGGGGTTCCGGGACCGAGAGAGCAAACCGGGAACGCCGCGGTTTGCTCTCTCGGTCCCGGAGCCAGCCAGCAAACCGCAGGGAAGGAGACCTGCTTGCTCGGGGTTCCGGGACCGAGAGAGCAAACCGGGAACGCCGCGGTTTGCTCTCGCGTTCCCGGAGCCAGCCAGCAAACCGCAGGGAAGGAGACCTGCTTGCTCGGGGTTCCGGGACCGAGAGAGCAAACCGGGAACGTCCCGGAACCCCGAGCAAGCAGGTCTCCTTCCCTGCGGTTTGCTGGCTGGCTCCGGGACCGAGAGAGCAAACCGCGGCGAAGCTGGTCTCCTTTCCCGGTTTGCTCTCTCGGTCCCGGAACCCCGAGCAAGCAGGTCTCCTTCCCTGCGGTTTGCTGGCTGGCTCCGGGACCGAGAGAGCAAACCGCGGCGAAGCTGGTCTCCTTTCCCGGTTTGCTCTCTCGGTCCCGGAACCCCGAGCAAGCAGGTCTCCTTCCCTGCGGTTTGCTGGGTGGCTCCGGGACCGAGAGAGCAAACCGGGAAAGGAAACCAGCTTGATTACCAGAGGCTTCCTCCTTCCACGGAGGTCAAGAAAAGCGCTGGTAACTGTCTACATTGGATTACCAGCGCTGGATCACCAGCGCTGGATCCTCTACACCCGAGACAAAACGGGAGTACGGCCAGCGCTGCAAACAGGGAGTTGCAGCGCTGGTGGTGCCCTGCAGATGTGTACACCTTCAAAGTTGCAGCGCTGTAACTCCCTCACCAGCGCTGCAACTTTCTGATGTAGACAAGCCCTAAGACAAAAGAATGTAAAACTTCAGAACCTAGAAGTACAATCAGTCCTCCTTCTTGTTCAGCCAATCACTCAGACAAACAAGTTTGTTTACATTTGCAGAAGATAATGCTGCCTGTTTCTTGTTTACAATGTCACCTGAAAGTGAAAACAAGCATTTGAATGGCATTGTTGTAGCCGGTGCTGCAAGATATTTACATGCCAGATGTGCTAAAGATTCATATGTCCCTTGATACTTCAGCCATCATTCCAGAGTACATGCATCCATGCTGATGACAGGTTCTGTTCAATAACTATACAAAGCAGTGCTGACCGACGCATGTTCATTTTCATCATCTGAGTCAGATGCCACCAACAGAAGGTTGATTTTTTTTTTTTTTTTTTGTGGTTTGGGGTCTGTAGTTTCTGCATCAGAGTGTTGCTCTTTTAAGACTTCTGAAAGCATGTTCCACATCTTGTTCCTCTCAGATTTTGGAAGGCACTTCAGATTCTTAAATCTTGGGTCAAGTGCTGTAACTGTCTTTAGAAAACGTACATTGATACCTTCTTTGCATTTCATCAAATTTGCAGTGAAAGTGTTCTTAAAACGAACGTATTTTGTGTCATCATCCGAGACTGCTATAGCATGAAATATATGGCAGAATGAGGGTAAAAAAACAGAGCAGCAGACATACAATTCTCCCCCAAGGAGTTCAGTCACAAATTTAATTAATGCATTATTTTTTTTAATGAGCATCATCAGCATGGAAGCATGTCCTCTGGAATGGTGGTTGAAGCATGAAGGGACATACGAATCTTTAGCGCATCTGGCATGTAAATATCTTGTGATGCCAGCTACAACAGTGCTATGTGAATGCCTGATCTCACTTTCAGGTAACATTCTGATTAAGAAGTGGGCAGCATTATGTCCTGTAAATGTAAACAAACAAATCACAATTAATCGTGATAATGATTGTCTTAGCTGTTGGCTGAACAAGAAGTAGGACTGAGTGGACTTGTGGGCTCCACAGTTTTACATTGTTTTGTTTTTGAGTGCGGTTATGTAACAAAAAAGCCTACGTTTTGTAAGTTGCACTTTCATGATAAAGAGATTGCACTACAGTATTTGTATGAGGTGACTTGAAAAATACTATTTTTATCAATTTCATAGTGCAAATATTTGTAATAAAAATAATATAAAGTGAGCACTGTAAACTTTGTATTCTGTGTTGTAATTGAAATGAATATATTTGAAAATGTAGAAAAACATCTAAAACTATTATTTAATACATTTTAATTGGTATTCTATTTAACAGTGCAATTAATCGTGATTTTTTTTAGTTAATCCCGTTAGTTAACTGCGATTAATCGACACCCCTAATTTAAAGACAAGTTACCAGAGTACTGTAGGCAGGAATTTGCAGTAATAGTGGATGAGGGCAAGCTAGTTGCCAGAACTGCTTTCCAGGACAATTCAGATGGCTCTCACAGGACAGTTTGAACCAGGGCATCAGCCATTTCTATGAAAAGGTATTCGTGGTTGCAATCACCTGGGTTTCCACAGAAGTCCAGCAGACCATCCAGGACCTCCCTTTTGAAGGTCCCTCTTTGTTTTCAGATATGATGGACAAATGGGGTCCATAGCCTAAAAGATTCTACTGTGACATTAAAACCTCTTGGAATCTGTACTCCAGAAGCAGAGGAAACAATTCTTTCCTCATCTGCCATACAGACATCAGAGTTTTGCTCCCCAGTCTCAAGATCTGCTGAGGAGAAAGGGCAGAGGCGATAGGACACAACATCCTCCTGTATTAGTGGGCTCATCCAGTCCAACCGTCTTGTCCAGACATTCTGATGCACTGATCCAGGGTAATGGATCAGTTCCTGTAGTTTCATCTCTTTCCCACCTTTTGTTTACAAATCTCTTATTCCACTTCCTAAGTGCTTGGGCCTGAGTTGCACCAGATCGGTGGGTCTTAAGCACAGTGGAACTGGGACGTGCCCTCCAGTTCATTTCTTCTACTCCTTCTCACTCCCCTTCCCTGTCCTTCCTCAGGGACTACTCTCATGAAATCATCCTTCAGTACAAGGTCCAGTTGCTTCTTCTGGCAGGGCCCGTTAGGACTCCAGGGGAAGGCTTCTGTTCCCACTAATTACTTATCCCCAAAGCAAGAGGAGGTATGACTAGCCTATTCAGTTTTTCCTCCCACATAAAGGTAGGAAGGAACTTGTTAATTCTAACAGACAACTCTGCAACTGTGTTTTATGTAAACAGGGAGGAATGTGATCGACCCAGCTATCTCACAAGGCAATTTGTCTCTGAGACTTTTGTGTAACAATTCAATTAATTTCCCGTCTGCTTATCTTCCAGGGAAGCACAACACATAGGCAGATCAACTGAGCAGGATCTTCTCTGAACACCATGAGTGATAGTCATGCCCAGACATGGCCAGATTGATCTTTCAGCTCAGAGGGAATATCTAAGTGGATCTGTTTGCAATAAAGTCCAACAGAAAATGCCATTGGTTTTGTTCCCAGAGAGGTCCCAGCCCAGGCTTATTTATATATGCTGCTACCTTGAAGGACCCACTCCTCTTTGCCTTCGCTGATTCCCCTGCTACCCAGATTCCTGTTCATAGTTAAACAGACCATGCTCATGTCATCCTTCTAACACTCATGTCAAAGTCGCTGCTACTAACTTTATCAGTCAAGCTTCAACTGTCCCACTGGATCCAGACATGTTTTCTCAGGACCACAGGTGCCTACTGCATCCCAGTCTGCAATCCTAGGCCTGATGGCATGAGTGCTTCATGGTTAATGCCTTTGGCGACACCTTGTTCTAAGGATGTTCAGAAAGTGCTTCTGTAACCGTGCCCTCTGGATGTCACAATTGAGAGTGACAAATTAAGGACAAACTGCTGCAAAATAGGGCAGATAAACCCCAAGGCTGATGGCTAATCCTCCATAGGATAGACCAAACCAGGAACAAAGTAAATTCCCGTTTCACCACACTGGCTAACAAGAAGTCATAAAAGCAGTTTCCTTCTGTATTCTGATCCTTGTATTCCCCTGCCCCACAGCACTGGATTTAAAGATGAGTGGTTCTTTACAACCAGTCTTATCAAATAAAAGGTTCTTGTGATCCCAAAGGACCAGCCACACACGTAGGTCAATATATAACTCAGATTTTACCCCAAAATCACGCTGATCCCAATCCACGAGTAGCTAAAACTGGAAGGTTTATTCATAGAAAGAAAGAAAGGTGAGAGTTAAAATTGATTAAAGGAATCAAATAATACAATAAATGCAAAGTTCTTGGTTCAGGCTTGTTGCAGTGACGGAATAAACTGCTGGTTTAAGTCAAGTCTCTGGTTACTTCCGAATCAGTGGAAGGACCTCAGTCCATTGGCTAAAATGCTCCCATTAGTATAATCTGTAGTCCGGAGGTTTGGGTAAGAAAGAGGCTAGAGCAGAAAATATGCACAATGGAGGCGTTTCCAGGGCCTTTTATATCTTCTGCCATGTAGAGGGTATCCCATTGTTCATACCTTGGAAAAGTACAGTAACAAGATGGGGTTTGGAATCACATCCGCAAGTCACATTTCCATGCATTTCACCAAGTCATTGCAGGAAATCATTACCTATGCCCCAAAAAGCAGGTTTGCAGGACAGTCCATACAGTGTAGATAGGCATGTCTCATGGTCCATTGTCAGTTAAGTGTTTCTTGATGAGCCACTTAATTTGAATAGTCCTGCAAAGGTGTGCAGGCTAACTACCTTGTGGGCATTACCCCAGGAGCAAACATTTGAAATACAGGTATAGTGCCAATACTCATAACTTCAAATACAAAAATGATACATGCATACAGATAGCATAATCATAACCAGCAAATCATAACCTTTTCATAGACATCTCCCCTGACAATCTTTGTACAAGATTTGTTGCAAATATATAACAGTGGTTGCAACAATGGTCCATATGGTCATATTTTAATCAGATAACATCACAGCTTCTGAATAATAGACAAGAAGGACAAGAAACAATGGGCTTAAATTGCAGCAAGGACAGTTTAGGGTGGACATCAGGAAAATCTTCCTGTCAGGATGGTTAAGCACTGGAATACATTGCTTAAGGAGGTTGTGGAATCTCTGTCACTGAAGATTTTTAAGAGCAGGTTAGACAAACACTTGTCAGGGATGGTCTAGATAATACTTCAGTCACCTGCACTCAAGGCTGGACTGACTAGAAGACCTCTCAACGTCCTTTCCAATCCTGCAATTCTATGAAAACCCACAGCTAGAGGCACTTAGCTGGCTAAATTGAAGTTTCTCCATTTTGTCCCATCAGAAGGGCATATTCCAAATGCACCCTTGAACTTTGAACTGAACTATCTTCTATACTTTAAAACAACAACGTTTGGCAATTAGCTCTACAAAAGTCCATTCTTCGGTGTAGAGTAGATCTCTTTTCTTTAACTCCGTCATTACCAGATTCCCAAAGGGGTTGGTCAAATTATCACAGAATCATAGAATATCAGGGTTGGAAGGGACCTCAGGAGGTCATCTAGTACAACCCTCTGCTCAAAGCAGGACCAATTCCCAGCTAAATCATCCCAGCCAGGGCTTTGTCAAGCCTGACTTTAAAAACCTCTAAGGAAGGAGATTCCACCACCTCCCTAGGTAACCCATTCCAGTGCTTCACCACTCTCTGAGTGAAAAAGTTTTTCCTAATATCCAACCTAAACCTCCCCCACTGCAACTTGAGACCATTACTCCTTGTTCTGTCATCTGGTACCACTGAGAACAGTCTGGATCCATCTTCTTTGGAACCCCCTTTCAGGTAATTGAAAGCAGCTATCAAAATCTCCCCTCATTCTTCTCTTCTGCAGACTGAACAATCCAAGTTCCCTCAGCCTCTCCTCATAAGTCATGTGCTCCAGCCCCCTAATCATTTTTGTTGCCCTCTGCTGGTCTCTTTCCAGTTTTTCCACATCCTTCTTGTAGTGTGGGTCCAAAACTGGACACAGTACTCTAGATGAGGCCTCACCAATGTCGACTAGAAGGGAATGATCACGTCCCTCGATTTGCTTGCAATACCCCTACTTATACAGCCCAAAATGCCGTTAGCCTTCTTGGCAACAAGGGCACACTGTTGACTCATATCCAGCTTCTTGTCCATTGTAACCCCTAGGTCCTTTTCTGCAGATCTACTTCCTAGCCATTCGGTCCCTAGTCTGTAACAGTGAATGGGATTCTTCCATCCTAAGTGCAGGACTCTGCACTTGTCCTTGTTGAATCTCATCAGGTTTCTTTTGGCCCAATCCTCTAATTTGTCTAGGTCCCTCTGTATCCTATCCCTACCCTCCAGCATATCTACCACTCCTTCCAGTTCAGTGTCATCTGCAGACTTGCTGAGAGTGCAGTCCATGCCATCCTCCAGATCATTAATTAAGATATTGAACAAAACCGTCCCCAAGACCGACCCATGGGGCACTCCACTTGAAACTGGCTGCCAACTAGACACGGAGCCGTTGATCACTACCTGTTGAGCCCGACGATCTAGCCAGCTTTCTATCCACCTTATAGTCCAATCATCCAACCCATACTACTTTAACTTGCTGGCAAGAATACTGTGGGAGATAGTACATGTGCAAGATCCTATCCCTCCTTGGGATCTGAACTTGATCATAGCAAAGTTGATAGGACTGCCATTTGAACACCTTGCAACTTGCTGTCTGCTCCACCTCTGTGTGAGGATAGGGTTTTACCTTAGCCAGAAAGGTGGGTGAGTTGAGAACTCTAGTGTCAGAGCCTCCTTATATAATTTGCTATAAGAATAAAGTTTAACTCCATCCTCACCCAAAATTTTTCACGAAGGTAGTCTCTAATTTTCATGTTAAACAAGCAATCTATTTGCCGATGTTCTTTCTGAAACCCCATGCACATAGAGATGGGGACACACTTCAGTCGTATGTGAGCAGGACTTTAGATTTCTGTCTGGAGTGTACTCTCTTAGATTCTCCATGCAGTTTTTTGTTGCAATTGAGGACTGAGCTAAGGGCCAACCAGTTCCCACTGAGAGAATCTCATCCTGGATCTCTTCATGCATTTGTTTGTTACCAATTGAACATATATAACATAAGAATGGCCATACTAGGTCAGACCAAAGATCCATCTAGCCCAGTATCCTGTATTCCAACAGTGGCTAATGCCAGGTGCTCCAGAGATAATGAACAGAACAGGTAATCATCAAGTGATCCATTCCCTGTCGCTTATTCCCAGCTTCTGGCAAATTGAGGCTAGGGACACCATCACTGCCCATCCTGGCTAATATAGCCATTGATGGACCTATCCTCCATGAATTTATCTAGTTCTTTTTTGAACCGTGTTATAGTCTTGGCCTTCACAACATCCTCTGGGAAACAGTTCCACAGGTTGAGTGTGCATTGCATGAAGAACTACTTCCTATTTTTTGTTTTAAATCTGCCTTCTATTAATTTCATTTGGTGATTCCTGGTTCTTGTGTTATGAGGAGGAGTAAATAACACTGCCTTATTTACTTTCTCCACACCTGTCATGATTTTATATACCTTTATCATATCCCGCTCCTTAGTTGTCTCTTTTCCAAGCTGAATCGTCCCAGTCTTACTCATCTCTCCTTATGCGGAAGTGTTCCATATCCCTACACATTTTTGTTGCCCTTTTCTAACCTTTTTCAATTCCAATTGGCTATATATAATATAACCCCTCTCGTTATAGTATTGGCACATTCTACTAGAGCTCAGGCAACTTGGTCATCTGTCCACACTTTTGCTTGTCATTATTCCATTTCCCATCAATCCGGGGATGGTGCCAATTTCAGACAGGTTGTCCTACAATCATTGTTCAAGTAGACTCTGAGCCTACTTCCATGTTTGTCTGGTTGTGAGTCTCGTTCAATGGAAGGGACATGTCACATTCTGTCATAGTTACAGGTCTGTATCAAATTGTGAACTCTGTTTTATATTGCCCTGCATTTTGTGTGCTAACTGCCATTTTGTATTCTCTGTTGAAAGGCCAGTCCATTCCAGACATGGACCTTCCAGGGAGAGGCATGGGACAACCCAGATAAGACTATAAATGAGGGAGCCATCAACTTTGAATGAATGAAAAGACACTCAGCACTCATTCAGCTAATAAAATGCAATGCCTACTCACCTGAGAAATCTGACTCATGACTGAGTCAACATAACAGCTTTGTGAAAACTTGGAGGTGTTCAGCTGATGATAAACTCTCTGGTCACAGTATATTCATTCCAAGTAATAAATTAATAGATTGTCAGGAAATATATCTCCTCTACACTAAGATAAAAATTGTACACTAACAGGTAGTTTAGACCCATTTTTTTTTGTTCTTTATAAAAAGATACATTTTATTATTTATTTTTAAATTAAATTAAAATAGTTTCATTTGGAGTTGAATATTTCATCAGAAGAGTTTACAAACAATGTTTCAGTTCTAGTACAGGAGAACTAGAGAAGGAAACTAATTAAATACTTCCTATAAACAAAGTGAAACTGCAGATACAATGTTTTTTCTTTTGCGAACTGAATGAAATGCACGAGGAAACAGAATAGTAAAACGTACATTGAAAAAATTATTTGTTTTAATAATCTATTGCTTTTAACAACATAGCGAAGGGAATTTTCTTTAAATATGTGACCATATCCTTCGAAAAAAGGGTTAGATCAACATAAAAGTGATGAAACATTCAGTATACGTAAAGCTAGTGAGCAGTCTGAGTCATGCAAATAACTTGGCACCATTTTCTAAAAATCATGGAGTTCTCTCTGAGATGTGACGTACTTCTCATTTTAAATGGAATGTTATGTTCAGAAGTTGTCTTAAATATCTGACCTATGTGTGTCCTTCTGATTGTCCCTGGAAGTATAAAAAGTTTTCTGAACTGGGAAAACTCATCTTTACTTGAAACCACTAGTTGTTTAGAAGAATCAGAGATAATAAGCTTGCTCTTGTACAGCCCAGCATGTTCTATATTAGAGTTTAGGTATATTTTGGACATGTTTCTTTGTCTCCCATTGTAAAAGATGACTTCCATTTCTACGTGCTTATCAACTTAACACTTCTTATTTTAAAAGTTTGTAGTTTTGCATACTAGGCTCAGAACATCAGTAAATTTGATGTACAATTGCAAGACTTTGTGGAGAAATGGAAAGACTTTGGTCAGATTGTGGGCAAAGAGACTCATTAATGATAGTAGCATTGCTAGCCACTCAAATTCTCTCTTAGCTTTCAAAAGAAACCTTGAGAACAGAAAATTCATGGTGAGTTTTACTGTATCTCCACATAAATCTGTTAGGAATTAATCAGCTGGTGAGGCCTCACTAATCATCACTGGTCTCACTTATTCTAACTCTCATGTCAAGTGTCAAATTTAAATTTGACCAGTGGTGGAACTGAGTTTGATTCCCACTACTTTAACACAAATACAGGAAGGTAGTGCTTGGCTGGAGGTTAATCAGAAGCAGATATACAAAATAATATATGTTTGCTGTAAGCCTAATGCTTTGAACCATCTCCAAATAACATTGCAACTTCCCCCCCCATGTAATAAAAAATTTAATATTGTTTCAGGTTGCTTTAAGAAATTTTGTGTCCAGGGCTGTACACATTACACAAGACATATTTATAGTTAGTAGCATCTGAACCAATCGAGACACTAGCTCTTGCATCTACCTATATTGATCCTGAGGACTTACATAGAAACTACATAAAAATTAAATGGCTTTCTTCACCCTGATTGTCAAATATTCTTCCCATTTTTATAGACCAGATTTGTAGCCCTTACTGATTAGAGAACTATGCCATGACTTTTGGTTCTCTCACCTGAAGGACCTTGAATGTTAAGACAAGAAACTTTAATGTGATTTGGTGGAAGAGGGGGAGCTAGTGGAAGGAATCAGGATCATTGGCTCTTGTGATCCTTGATGTAAAGAGGGTCCTTAGGATTTGCCCAAGCATGTATGAAGTACCCATAAAATGAGAAAGGAGTCCTATTACATTCTAGCAAATTATTGCAAGAGTAACATGGAATATTGAGTTAAATATTTCATTTAGTCATATCCATATATATGCTATATTTTATTCTTATACCATATGTCTTCAACCAGACAAAACGAGTTGCCTTAAAGACAGAGAGAACTCTAAAGACACTTTACATTTTTATAAGGGTAGAGCGTGAACTTGTTGGATTGTGGTTAACTCTCTGTAGACTAAATTCCAACTATCTTTTAAAGAAACCATCAGTAAGTATAACAACGTGATTAAAAAATACTGCTAATGCTAATCTTTCTAAATGTATAATGTATATATTTAGTATTCAGTACATTAACTTTCTTCCCAGTGGTAATGAACTCAGTTCTTTTATCTGCATCATTTTGCCTTGCTACAACATGCTAAATATTTGCCATATCAATTCCATTGATGAGAAGCACTTCAGTTTAATTTTCAAATGGTAATTAGTATGCTACCTTTCCATCTAAGGTACAAAATTACTCTTAATATTGGACTGTTGTGAATTCAGTCCGTGCTTTACTTGTCAGCAGCTATAGCTACTATCTTCTTCCTTTCCCCTCCCCACTGCATCTAATTATTGGCTCAGCTAGTGTTCAGTTTGAACTTCTTTTCCACTCCATTTCACTAGACATACACTGGCTATTTGTACCCTCCTTCGCTGTAGTCTGCCATTTGTACAACATTATCAGCATGTTGTGCTCCACAGCTTAGGTATTGTGAAACTCTGATAAGAGTACATCTGTTCAGATTGTGTAATGGATTGGATAACAGAAATTAAGAAATAGAAAAGACCTGTTTAGTTCATTTTGTCTGTTGCGTGTGAACCAGTACAAGATTGTTCCCTATGCTGTTGCTTTGTCTGGTTTATTTTTTATTGGGTTGTTTTGATATTTCTTTTTACTGTCGTACAGCTGTATGTGTCCACACTTAAAACATAAGAAAAGTACATTATGCATTGAGTAATGTATATATTAAATTAGTAGTGCAGTATATGTATACTGAATTATTCCAGAATTTTTCTCCCCGACTGTGTTCCTTTTCAGTCGCTCCTATGTAGTCTGCAAACATCATAACATTCTAGTTCTCCTTCAGTTCAAAATTCAGCAAAAAAGTTTGCTTTTCTCTTAGAAGCTTAAGTTGAGGCTCTTAATTAAATGTAGTGTGACTTTAATAGGAGCTCTAGATGCTCAGCATCTTTGAAAATAAGAGCTCTACTCTTTAAGAGTCTAACTACAGAGTTAGAATTTAACTTTAAGCTAGGTTTGACTATGTTGGGCTGTGTCTATATGACTGCATTTATGCTTGGTTTATGTGAATTTTGCTGTATCACAAAGCTGGCATTGGATTCCCCAGTTTCACAATTCAGAGAAACACTGTTAGTATCTGAGCTCTAGTTAAAATGATTGTTTTACAAAATTTCGCCTCAATCCTGCAAAGATCCTGTTTAACTTCATGCACTGTGAATGATCCATTGAATTCGATGGGGATACAGTGCTTAAATGTAAGCATTTGTGCAAGCCTGCATAGTCAGGATCTTTAATTGTAGTTAATTATAGTCAGGTCTAATAGTCTGCTGGGCTTTTAAGTAAATCCTCTATTTATTTGACTATAACCAGTGCCCGTGTAACAACATCTTGCGAAAGGACTTTTACTATGTTCATAGACTGATCATGCTCTTCTTTCCACTTCACTTGTGGTCAAAGAGTCGGGCTCTTTGTTTCTGAAGGTGCACAACAGTGTTTCCAAATTCAATAATTCCAATGATCTTAAAGAAAATAAAACATTTGTGCAGGGAATACTACTGAAGTAAAATGAAAGTTAATAATAAAATCATAACCAGGCTGAGAATGTGATAAGCATGTAAGAAAGTACTTAATTACATCATATTTTTTAAGCTATATGGTCACCTTACCATAGCATGAAGTCCTGTGCCTGACATCAGTAAGCTGTTTCTCTTTAAGGGCCAACTCCTGTGAGAAGTGCCTCATTCAAGGCATTGAGAGTCTTCAGTTCTCATCTCTTGAATCCAGGGCTGGCTCCAGGGTTTTTGCTGCCCCAAGCAGCAAAAAGAAAGAAAGAAGGGGGGGAAAAAAAGACAAGAAAAGGGGGGAAAAAAAAGCTGCAGTTGCAATCTGCAGCTTTACCGCCGCTGTTTCAATCTTCGGCAGCAATTCGGCGACTGGTCCTTCGCTCCGAGAGGGACTGAGGGACCCACCGTCAAATTGCTGCTGAAGACTCAGACGTGCCGCCCCTCACTGTTGGCTGCCCCAAGCAGCTGCTTGCTGGGCTGATGCCTGGAGCCAGCCCTGCTTGAATCCCAGCATTTTTCTCCAGTTCTCCAGTGGCTCAATTCTGGAAGGTTTTAGTGACTAATGGGACAGTTTTGATCATCCTCAGCACCTCCCAGGATTTGACTCCAGGATCAGTGTCTTAGTTAGCCCCAGTGTACCTTGACTGCTTTATGGACTATGCACATTTCTCCCTGCTGTATCGTGTGCAGGTGTAAACCATATCAGCAGTGCGTGCTTCACTGTGTTGTTATTGGTAATACACAACCACAATTGTATGTCTGAAGTTGGAACCTGTTTAATTTCATCATCCTTTCTGTGCGTAATGTCACTTTCCTAATCAGCATTTGGGATATATTGGAATATCATAAGTTATTTGCTCAGTTCAAAAAGTTATTTTGATCCACTTTTAGTGGTTGGGAAATCCGTTAATAAGACATTAATCCTAGCTGTTGTTAATACAGTTGTAATTTTCAAAAGGCAACCACCTTTCTGGGTGATGTCTGATCACCAAAAGCAAAGATTAATGGAATATTAATTTGCTTCTCACTTTAGGAGCATCTTTGTTTCACTTACTGAATTGTCAAAGAGCAGAATATTTCTCTGACATTTTATAGCTAGTACAGTTCATATAAGACATCCAGCAAGTGCCTGCCTCGGTACTAGGAATAGAAATATTTTATGGTTTTAGGTTTGTTTTTCCCCATTCCAATTAAAACAGTTTTGTGTTGAGTTTTAAAAATGTATTTGCAATGTTTACAATCTAAATATTGCAGAAATCTGTTACTGCATGAAAATTGAATAGGAACTCTCTCAAACAGATATTGGAACTGCTGTTTTTCAAATATTAAATTGTATCTTAACGATCTTTGAGGCAGGACTATGTCTATGCATAATACAGATGTAATAGAGCCTTGATTGTGAGTGGGGTCTCTGAGTGCTATTGTAAAATATATAATAAAAATGAATAAAATGAAAAAGTAAACAGTATAAATGATGAACATAAATTTGATGCTGAAATCACTTTTAATAATGTAAGATGGCATTAGTATTAAAATTAACACTTTAATTAAAAAAAATCTAAATACTGATAGAGCTTGTTTGAGATCACTCCCTGATTTGGAAGTTGTTGACTATATTTCAGATGTTTCGAAGAGATAAATAGACACTCTGTGACTGATCAATGTTTGCATCAATTTTTAAAATGCATTTTCAAATATTTAATCATTGTAACACTAGAAAATTAGCATCACTTTCCTCACATTGTGGCTGACTTGGAATTGGTGTGCTGTAATACCATGGGGAAACTTTATTTGAAATCTTTAATTCAGTAAAAGCGAGATCTGGGGGTTAATCAGAAGATTTGATAATTGTGAAGTACTGATTGCTCTCAATATGCGAGTGGGAATGAGGTTGAAGCTGGAGCTTGGACTGGGGGTGTTCTTGTCTTTGTATTTGAATGAAACTGTTACTTGTACGATGTTTATTGCATTTTAAAGATTTACTTCTTATTCACATATTGCCTGTGCCTGTACCCATGTAGATCCAGCCCCAGTGCCTGTGAGCTTTGGCATTCTCAAGAAAGAAGTGCTCATTGAACCCACATGAGTGCCCTGTCACAGCACTGAATGTTTGGAACCAAGATTAGAAAATTACCATGCTGTTGGAGTCTTCAGTTTCTTTTCAAGGTTATCTGCAGACTTAGGTACCTCTGCTCTGTTAAGTTGCTAGGAGATTCAGGGTACAGTTTTCATGCCCTCTCCTTCAACAGTGTTTGTTTTCCCTTTACATCACCTTTAGCTAGCATTCCTGATGACTTTTTTTGACCCTGAGGAATAAGATTTAGTGGGTGACTGGGACCACTCTTTTCCTAAAGGTCAGGATGCTATTGGGGCATCCTTAGTATCTCAGAGGGTATGTATACACTACGGGATTATTCCGATTTTACAGAAACCGGTATTTGGAAACAGACTGTATAAAGTCGAGTGCACATGGCCACACTAAACACATTAATTCGGCGGTGTGCGTCCATGTACCGAGGCTAATGTCTATTTCAGGAGCTTTGCACTGTGGGTAGTTATCCCATAGTTCTCACAGTCTCCCCCACCCATTGGAATTCTATGTTGAGATCCCAGTGCATGATGGGGCAAAAACAGTGTTGTGGGTGAGTCTGGGTAAATTTAGTCAGTCAATACTCCCTCCATGAAAGCAACGGCAGACAATCATTTTGCACCCTTTTCCCTGGATTGCCCTGGCAGATGCCATAGCATAGCAACCATGGATCCCGTTTAGCTTTTTTTCACTCTCACTATTTGTGTACTGGATGGTGCTGACAGACGCGGTACTGCAGTGCTACATGGCAGCATTCACTTGCATTTGCAGGGTTGCAGAGACAGTTACCAGCCCTATTGCACCGTCCGCTGCTGTCATGGGTGCTCCTGGCTGGCCTTGCTGAGGTCAGCCAGGGGCGCTTGGACAAAAATGGGAATAACTCCCTAGGTCATTACTTTCTTTACATTTTGTTTAAAAGTAGAGTCAGTCCTGCCTAGAATATGGGGCAAGCCTACTAAAGAACCAGAGAGGACAGCCGCTCTAGGTCAGAGCCCCAGACATCCCGCAGAAATGATGAGCTGCATGCCATTCTAGGGGGTGCCTCTGCAACAACTCCAACTGTTGCTTCCTTCCTCCCCCACCCCTCCTGGGCTACTGTGGCAGTTATCCCCCCATTTGTGTGAAGAAGTAATAAAAAATGCATGCATAAGAAACTCTGACTTTACTGAGATAAAATGAAGGGGAGGCAGCCTCCAGCTGCTATGATATTCCAGGCAGGACTGAATCTCCATTAGTCATTAAAGTGGGGGTGGAGGGGGAGGAGCACAGTCTCCAGCTGCTATGATATTCCAGGCAGGACTGAATCTCCAGGAGACAAAGCTTAAAGAAGTGAATGAGCAGGAGTCATTCCCATTTTTGCCCAGGCACCCCCGGCCAACCTCACCGAGGCCAGCCAGGCGTACTCATGGGATGATGATGACAGTTATCAGTCCGACTGCACCGTCTGCCATCAGGGAGAGGAGAGGAGAGGAGAGGATGCTACTGTTTAGCGCTGCAGCACCACGTCTACTAGCAGTATCCAGTAGACATACAGTGACATTGAAGAAAGGCGAGAAACTATTTTTTTCCCTTTTCTTTCACGGGGCGGGAGGGGGGGTAAATTGATGACATATACCCTGAACCACCCACGACAGTGTTTTTGACCCTTCAGGCATTGGGAGCTCAGCCAAGAATGCAAATGCGTTTCGGAGACTGCGGGAATTGTGGGATAGCTCGAGTCCTCCGTTCCCCCTCCCTCCCTCTATGAGCGTCCATTTGATTTTTTTGCTTTCCGTTATGCTTGTCACAGAGCACTGTGCTGAGTCCCTGCTGTGGCCTCTGTCTATCATAGCCTTGGAGATTTTTTCAAATGCTTTGGCATTTTGTCTTTTGGAACGGAGCTCTGATAGAACAGATTTGTCTCACCATACAGTGATCAGATCCAGTATCTCCTGTACGGTCCATGCTGGAGCTCTTTTTGGATTCTGGGACTGCATGGTCACCCGTGCTGATCGGCGCTCCATGCTGGGCAAACAGGAAATGAAATTCAAAAGTTCATGGGGCTTTTCCTGTCTACATGGCCAGTGCATCCGAGTTCAGATTGCTGTCCAGAGCGGTCACAATGGTGCATTGTGGGATAACGCCCGGAAGTCAATACTGTCCAATTGCGGCCACACTAACTGTAATCCGACATGGCAATACCGATTTCAGCACTACTACCCTCATTGGGGAGGATTACAGATACTGGTATTAAGAGCCCTTTATATTGATAAAAAGGGCTTCGTTGTGTGGACGGGTGCAGGGTTAATTCAGTTTAACGCTGATAAATTTGATATAAACTCGTAATGTAGACCAGGCCTTAGTGACAACATCTCCACCTCATTTATATCGCCATAATCTTCTAGAGCCGTCAGGACCCATTACAGAGTCACTGGAATTTTGAGACCATTGTAGTCCAGAGATATTGCCTCTTTTATGTCTTAGGCCATGTCTACATCTAAAATTTTGCAGCGCTGGTTGTTACAGCTGTATTAGTACAGCTGTATAGGGCCAGCGCTGCAGAGTGGCCACACTTACAGCAACCAGCGCTGCAAGTGGTGTTAGATGTGGCCACACTGCAGCGCTGTTGGGCGGCTTCAAGGGGGGTTCGGGGAACGAGAGAGCAAACCGGGAAAGGAGACCAGCTTCGCCGCGGTTTGCTCTCGCGTTCCCCGAACCACCCAGCAAACCGCAGGGAAGGAGACCTGCTTGCTCGGGGTTCGGGGAACGAGAGAGCAAACCGGGAAAGGAGACCAGCTTCGCTGCGGTTTGCTCTCGCGTTCCCCGAACCACCCTGCAAACCGCAGGGAAGGAGACCTGCTTGCTCGAGGGTTCAGGGAACGAGAGAGCAAACCGGGAAAGGAGACCAGCTTTGCCGCGGTTTGCTCTCGCGTTCCCCGAACCACCCTGCAAACCGCAGGGAAGGAGACCTGCTTTCTCGGGGGTTCGGGGAACGAGAGAGCAAACCGGGAAAGGAGACCAGCTTCGCCGCGGTTTGCTCTCGCGTTCCCCGAACCACCCTGCAAACCGCAGGGAAGGAGACCTGCTTGCTCGGGGTTCGGGGAACGCGAGAGCAAGCCGGGGAAGGAGACCAGCTTGATTACCAGAGGCTTCCTCAGGTATGCTGGGATACCTGCTTATTCCACGGAGGTCAAGAAAAGCGCTGGTAAGTGTCTATACTTGATTACCAGCGCTGGATCACCAGCGCTGGATCCTCTACACCCGAGACAAAACGGGAGTACGGCCAGCGCTGCAAACAGGGAGTTGCAGCGCTGGTGGTGCCCTGCAGATGTGTACACCTCCTAAGTTGCAGCGCTGTAACTCCCTCACCAGCGCTGCAACTTTCTGATGTAGAAAAGCCCTTAGCATCTTTACTGATGTGGAGGCTAAGGAAAATGTAAAATTACTTTTCTGATTAATAGAAAGTTACTGTGCATAACCTAGAATAGTCTAGCTAATATCTGCACCAATTCCTGTGGTCTTTCAGGACCTTGGGAAATTGAGATGCAGAAATGCAGTCATTTGCTTGTGGTCACACAACCCATCAGAAGCACAACTGGGCATAGAAATCTGGTCTTTTGATTCCCAGCCTTATCCACTGGACCACACTGTCTGGTTTGTTTTTTGACATGTTACACCTTCATGTTGTAACTGAGGTATTCTTGACAGCTGATAGATACATTCTGTTACTTGCTCATAAAAGGCGTCTGAGGAAAGAAGTCTAGTAAAAATAATTCTTGAGGATGGTCACAATAGTAATTTCCTTCATCTTCTTAATGATCAGCCTCCTGAACTATGAAATACGTAGACTATGACCAACATAAGTGTTTTGAAAGCACCTCTTTTCATATAATTCTTCATGAAAATTGGAGTGTTAATGTGACATAGTCAATGTATCATTATGTCTAATCTGTAAGTTGTTAATGATTTTCCTTGCACACATAGGAGATGTAACATCTAAGCCAGAGGTCCCCAGAATGTGGGGTGTCCCCCCCTCGGGGGGCGTGGAGAACCATTTTGGGGGTTGTGCAGCTGGGGCTTTGGGCCAACCCCCATGGGGGGCAGGGAGGGAGCACCATCCAGCTCTGCTCCTGGCCCTGGCTGCTGAACCTGTGTCTGGGGCCCCAGCTGCCAGCCTTGGCCCTGGCGGGGGCTCTGCTCTGCTCCCAGCCCTGTCCCAAGCTGTGGCCTCAGCCTTGGCCCCTTTGCCCCATCCACATCTCCCTCCTCACAGAGCCACAGCCCTTCTCCCGGCCCCAGCTCTGGATGGGGAGGAGGGTGTGGACAGAAATAAGGGGGAGGGGCTGATCCTAAAATGTTTGGGGGCCACTGATCTAAGCAATAAACTATCATGTATGTCTTATGGGGAAATATGGACTTACAGATCACTTTGGCAGTAATGCATACATTTTTGCTACATTTAAAGTAAACTAGACAAAATTATTGTGCAAAAATTGGAAAGTATACCACTGAGGAGGTATAGAGAGAATAATAATGTTTCAATCTCTCTTGGGGGTCTATATCAGTGTGTTTTATTAGATTATTTGGTAAAGCAGAGCTGCAAAATTGAAAAACAGAATATTTGATCCTATGAAATCCTTAGTATTTTGCTTTCCTGAAATGATTATCTTTTAGATCAGTGGTTACGAAATTTCTTGTACTGGTGACCCCTTTCGAACACCAAGCCTCTGAGTGTGCTCCCCCCACCCTGAAATTAAAAACATTTTTTTATATATAACGCTATGTTAAATACCAAATTTAAACCCTATTGCTTAAAATGAATTTACCTTTTCTCGCTGCTTTTAAATTAAGACTAAAACACATTTTTATTGAATTAAATATAAGTGGAAAAGTTATTTTTAAGTAGAATTTTATTTTAATACTTGACAGCCATTGACCCGAAGCAGCCAAAAATCAGTGAGATCGATAGTGCTATTTATTTCACACAAGAAGTTTTATTCTTGATGTTGTTTTCGAGATTTTGTTTTTATTGTGAGAAGGCTGGAGAATCCACTCTTGCATTCATAGGTAGTGGGAAATGGTGGAAGAATGCTCAAGGCCATTTCAGACACCAGTGGGTATTCACTTGCAACTGAGCACCAGAACAGGTTTGGAGGCAGCTGTGTGAAATTTGCTTTCACTTCATCATCATTGATCATGTCGACAAACTGTTCCTGTGTGTGAATATCATCAGTAGGTAACTGCTCAGCTGTCACACTGAAAGGGTTCTTCAGGGAATGAAGTGCTTCTGGTAGTGCTGGGAAGTAGTGGGAGAACTCTTCATGAAGGGCTCTCAAATGTTCATTGATTGCTGACTTGAGAGCACTATCAATGTTAACTTCCTCCTCCTCGCTGAACGGGGAAAGTGTCGGAAACATGCCATATCTTTCTGTGTCCGGCTTCCTGGACCACAGATCCAACTTGATCTGAAGGCTTTGATTTTTAGTCAGGTCTATTAATATTGGACGTTTTCCATGAAGTGACAGATTGAGATCATTAAGGCTACCAAAAATATCAACTAGGTATGCCAAGCAGAGAAGTCATTTCTTGTCACTGAACATTTTGTTCAGCTCTTGTTTCTGTTTTCGCAGGAAAAACTCTGCCATCTCTTCTTGAAGTATAAAAATGTGCTTTAATGTGCATCCTTTAGAAAGCCATTGGACTTGAGTGTGGGAAAGTAGAACTTCATATTCACCATCCATTTCACTGCATAACTCTCGAAAGAGACAACTATTGAGAGCACGAGCTTTAGTGTAGTTCGCTGCTCGTATAACAACATTCACCACAGCATTAAGGCACATTGGCAGTGTCTTTGCAGCTAGGACTTGAAGATTAGATTATTAGAGTTGGAAGGGACCTCAGGAGATCATCTAGTCCAACTGTTTTGCTCAAAGCAGGACCAATCCCCCCCTCAAGGATTGAACTCACAACTGTGGGTTTAGCAGGCTAATGCTCAAACCACTGAGCTATCCCTCCCCCACAATGGATTCCACGAGTGATGATCATATTAGGTGAGACACACTTTCCCTGCTGAAAGCCAGACCGTGCACCCATCATTGCTGGAGCACCATCGGTACAGATACCACAAAGGTTTTTCCAGTCAGTGCCATTGCTTTCGAAAAAGGCAGTCACTTTATTGAAAATGGCCTGTGCTCTTGTGGTGGTTTAAGTTGTTCACAGAATAAGTACTCATCCTTAACGTCTCCGGCATTACCATATCGTACGAATGCTATCAAGTGTGTGCAGTAAATAACATCAGTAGTTTCTTCAAGTTGCATGCTCAACATACTGAAAGGAGAACATTTAATTTTGTGCACAACTTGTTTTTTGATACCTTTAGACATTTCACATATATTCCACATTTCACAGTATCATTAGACATGGAAAGCATATTCAGTTTTTTGTCAGTATCGTTGCCAACCATAAGTGCCATGGTATCTTTGCATGCTGGCAGAATAAGCTCCTCACCTACTGTATATGACGTTTTGGTACGGGCAATTCGTAGTGACACAATATAAGAAGCATCCACAGCTGAGGAGGTTTTCTGTCAGAAATTTCCATCAGCGTCAAGCCTAGCCTACTTTGTTGCTTCTGTGTTTGAAAAAATCCATGTTTTGATTTTTATGCTCAGGATGTTTAGTTTCAAGATGTCACTGCAGTTTGCATGGTTTCATTGATTCAGCAGACATAACTTCACAGCAAATGACGCATTGTGGTTTTTCAATACCAGAGGTGATGATACTGGTAAAACGAAGTTTAATGTAAGACTCAAGATACTTCCATTTTTTGGTGGTTTTGGCAGTACAGGTGGCCATTATTTTCAGGAGAAAGTTTGAACTTGTGGGTCTGACTGTTAATTAATAAAGTACTCGTTCAGCTGCGAATCAAATCCTCTATGTTGTCTCAGTACCAGGGCCAGCCATAGGAAAAATGGTGCCCTGGGCAAACTTCTACTTGGCGCTCTTTCTTTGGAGGTGGAGCGTAGTTGCGGATGGAGCTGGACTGCAGGAGCTTGGGGCTCTGAGATCTGAACATGGTGGTGATGGTGGCTCACAGCAGGTGGCAGACCTCGGGGCTGACAACCCTGTGTGTGGTAGGGCTCGGGGTTACCAACCTTGTGCCCATTAGAGGTCCTGGCTGATAACCCTCAGCATGGCTGGGCTCTGCCTGACAATCCCAATACTAGGACTTGCAGCCCTATGCCTGGCTGGAATTCACAGGCCTGCTCCTGGCCAGGGTTGAGGTCAGGGCTCATGGTTGCAACTCAGCACAGGGGTTGAGACTTGTGGCTCGCAGCCCCGCTTTTGGCCAGGGTTGGGGTCGGGGCTTGCAGCCCCACAGCTCCACACAGAGTTTGGTGCTCACAGCCTGGCAACTCCACACAGAGGTTGGGGCTCACAGCCCCAGACGGTGGTCGGGGCTTGCAGCCACGCATCGCTGTCGGGGCTTGCAGCCCAGCGCAGGGGTTAGAGCTCGCAGCCATGTGCCGGGGTCAGGGCTCGTGACCCCCCACATAACTGGGTCACAGCCCCCAGTTTAAGAACCAAAGTTATAGATAGTCAAATCATTTCCTTAACAGAGGAGATGAAGCCAGGAGCTGTGGAAGTAGTTCAAAATTCATAAATTGTAGTAGTTGTTTTGTGCCATAGCTGTCTTGAGATACTGTCTTGGGATGTATGTGTGTTCTTTAAACATATTTCTTGTAAGTGAAATATTTGAATGTATACATTTGGCAGTGTGGGGGAGGAGATTATGAGCGTAAACTTGCTCTTCTAATCAATCACTATCACAAACGGACAAGAAGGGGATGTGTGTGTATGTGTGAGATAGAGAATGTATGATTCTGTAGTTTGATTTTTACCTTATTCTGCACTTTACTCCAATATGAAACAAGATGCTACCTTTTATTATATGTGAAATTGTTTGAAAAACCTGTTGGACATAGCAGTTTGAGAAAGGAAAAGATACATTTGTGTTGGGTTAATTGCCCCACTTATATGGGGAGTAGATACACTAGGGAAGGGGTAAAAGGCAAATACCGTCCGAGAATGTATCAAATGAACTATTTCCAGTACAGAAAGGGAAGTGTTAATACTACCGTGAAAGACTTCACTGCTAAGATCATATCTATAATATTGTGTACTGTTTTTGTTATCCATGTTCAAGAAAGATAAATTCAAACAGGAACAGGTGCAGAGATCAGCTAGTAGGATGATCAGGAGGATGGAGAACCTATCTTACAAGAGGTGATTAAAAGAAGCTGGCTTCTTTAGTCTAGCAAAATGAAGGCTGAGAGAGATGGCTTCTGGGTATAAATCATCTGGTAAATCTTTACTTTAAAAAGATCTTCATCCCTCCCTGGGAAAATATTGGCACAAAAATGAGTAGGTATAAACTGGCCATGAATAAATGTAGATAGGATATTGGAAGAAGATTCTAATTATTAGAACAGGTTCTGGAACAATTTATGAATGTGTACTGGGGGCAAACAGACTAACTATTTTTAAGATGGAGCTTGGTATTATTATAAATGACATTATATGGCAAGGGTGCCATGATAGTAGAGGACTGAACTCTGTGACCCAGGAGGTCCTTTCTAGTCATATGTTTAAAACTCTTCCTAATCAGGAATGAAAAAGTGGGTTTTCGATTAAACAAAGATTTTCACACAGTTTCTTTTCATTTAAAATTTCTGATTTTTTTTCCTTGGAAAATATGAAAATCAAAATGTTTTTTGGAACCAAACACATTTTAAAAAAAACCCTAAAGGTTGAAAAGTCAAAATTTTCTGCCCCAAAAAATCCATTTTCTGACCAGCTGTTGTGGATCACTCACCTCAAATAGCTATTGGTGGCATATATGGCATTGAAGTAGATTCTCAGTAGATTCTCTCAAGATCTATTCATGCACTTTTGCATGGATGGGTATGTGGAAAGCCTGCAGATGAGTCTTTCATGTCTTACAGATTGCATCTGGGCTGCAGGCTGCTGGTTGTATCTGTTTTAGTTCCTGGTTTTACTAACAACAAGATGTATTGTAGTGTAGTGTAAAAGCAAAAAAACACTTTTGAAGTTATAAATACCAAATGATATCCATTTCAGTTTCTCACTTACTTCAAGAACTGTCACAATACAATAATTAAGAGTACAGCTTTGCTGAATCCTCTAGAAACAACAAACTATCAGTATGTAGAAGAGCTCATTGTTTGAAATTCACCCTTCCCCCCCAAGTCTGGTTTGGTTGTTGAAAATGGAACTATTCATATTCAAATATAGGATATAATAGTTTTTTTCACTAATACTCAGTCTTCTCCCAACTGACCTACAAAGTGCTTTCTCAAGGGCATAGCAAACCTCTTCCCACAACCCAGGCTCCCCGCTCCTCAATGGGATCTCAACCTAGTGTTAAAGGACTAACTAGACCCCCGTTTGAACCTGTGCCACTTGTTTACTAACTCACCTTTCCATGAAGACAGTGTTCCTCATTGCCATCACTTCTGCCAGAAGGATAGGGGAGATAACTTTGGCGTCTCCCTTTCATGTGTTCTTTCCTGACAACGTCACACTTAGACCACATCTAAAGTTTACTCCCAAGATGACTTCTGCATTTCACATGAACCAGCTTCCAGCCTTTTATCCCAAACCTCATGGGGATAACAGTGAAACAATCCTCCATATGCTCAACATGAGAAGAGCCGTGGCCTCCTATTTGGATAGGACAAGGTCTTCAAGGAAATCTCCAAGATTTTTCCCCTCCATTGCAGATAGGTCGAAAGGTACAATGATATCAACTCAGAGACTCTCCAAATGGGTCTCTGTCTGTATTAAATTCTGTTATCAATTGTGTAATACAGCACCCCCATCTTCGGAATGCACACATTCTGTGAGGTTGGTCTCCTCATCCATCACCACCTCCAAGGGGATCCTTATATAAGAAATCTGTAGAGCAGTTACCTGGAAATCTGTGCATACATTTTCAGAGCGCTATGCCATTCTGAGGGATTTGGCCGCAGATGCCAAATTCAGTGCCACAATACGATCAGCCATATGGATTAGACTCTGAAGTCCCAGGCCCAAGTGGTTGATACTGCTTGGGAATCACCTGCAATGGAGCACCCATAGGGATACTAGTTGTAGAAGTAGTAGTTATTCCCTTGTGTAGTCGCAATGGTTCTTTGAGATGTGTGTCCCTATGTGTGCTCCGTGACCCACCCTCCTCCTCTCTACTTGGGAGTTCTAGTAGCTTACTCCGTGCTAGAGAAGGAACTGAGGAGGGAATGCTCGTGCACACTCGCTAGCCTCATGGAAGGTGAGAAGCAGTGCGTGCGCATGTGGGACAGACTGCTACTAGTGTTCTTCAATCAACAGTGCAGGGGCATAGACACACCTACTATGGCGAACTGATAGTGCAGGACCCATGTGGACAAGGTTGGAACTCTGCCATAATCTCTAATTCCCAACAGTACACAGTATTTATATTATATTATATTATTATATTTCAGTTTAGAATAGCATCTTCTTTCCAAGGTAACAACATAGTGCTCTTTCCAGTGTTTTTGTTAGAAAGCCTGAAAGACATTGTCTTCATCAGAGTGCAGAAAAATCTTCACTGTTGTTTGAGCTCTAGTTATATCAGCATTAACGAGCACTGTCTGCGGGTTGCTGAACATTTTGCTTTCTTCTCAGGAACAGCATTACCACTCTTCTCTTTTGTTCTGATTCCTGTTCACCTCTTCAGTGATGTTTGAAGAGCTCTTTACCAATAAAGAGAGTACACAGAAGCATAAAACTCTTGAAAGTACTGTTTTTGAATTTGGGTAAATGGTACACAAATCCAGATTTCTTGTTTTTTTGCCCTCTATACTAGAATTTTTTTCTACAGGACACAAGTATCTGCTACATACCAGTAAATTATGCTGAACATTTCTCAAATATATTTAATCTTTGTGCTGTTACATTTGTATTTGCATCTTCATCACTGTGTAGTACTGCTGATCTTTAGTAACAATAATTTGACTTAGAAATAATTTCCTAATCAAGATAGACGTTTGAAGGTTGGCAGAGTTTAATAGTACAGTATTAAATGTATGGCTCAGATACCAGAGGTCTTCTATTTGTTGATATACAGAAAAGGAACTATTTTATTTTTGTACACAGAGACATTCTGAATTTATAATCTGTTTTATGCCCCTGAGAAGGATATCTGTACCTTTTAAACTTATGTCATACGAGTCTACTATACATAAGCATAGAAACTTTTGGCCAGATTCCGGCTTTTACATCTTGTATTGTCTCATTGACAGGTTTACATGGAGTGTAGATTATGGCTGAATTTGTAAAATTTAATTGAATAGAAGGTTTTTAAAGCATTTCATATTTCAGAATAATTGCTCCCAATAACTTAAATTCATCCATTTAGTTGAGCAGGCAAGTATCTGCCTTTAAAAGAACTAGGTTTCATGCTCTTAACATGATTTCACCTAAACTTGACAAAGTTGGTCAGTAACTTCAGAACTTGGTAATAGAGATGATTTACTGATTATGTGCTATATGCAGTATGTAACTTTAGATAAAACATGAAAGAATCCCAGGATGTTAAAATGACAGGTCCATTTTTAAAATGAGCATTGCTGTTTAGTGAAATGCTGAGTATGGGGATGCAGTAAGGGGTAATCAGAAGCACTTATCACCTTTGATAGGTTGCAGTGTTTCCTGTGGTTTGGTTTCAGCTTTTAGCTCCTTTCTTTAGTGATCAAATATGTTCTGTCCCTCTTTGTAGGGCAAACCTTAATCTCGAAAAAGCACAGTAAGTACAAAAGTACAGCCGGAGGGGATGACTGACTACTTTAAACATCAGATATGAGAAATCTAGACTCTCTCAACCATAGGTTCAAATCCTAGCATATTTGACTTTGCTTTTTGTGTTTTCCATGATAGATTGCCATGATTGCCATGCAGTTAGGTGTGTGGAGAGACCTTACAGCCCAAAGTTCTGTGTGAAATTAGAGATTCCATGTACTTTTGGTAAGAGCAGAGGTCTGCACCTAATTCTGGCCCAAAGTTCCTCTTCCCCACACAGTTGTGCAGTGTTCTGCCTGGCTGGATATGTACCTCCACCCCAAAGGGTGGTTGTATTTCATAATATATTTCGTGAAGAATTTTAAGATCCTTTGGGATGAAATGCTGTATATAAATGTAATAATGGCATTGTCAGATTCTTTCCTTTCTGCATTGTACAGAATGGAAAGAAGTATGTATTTACCTTAATCATAACTTCCTTTGGATACCTGCTAGAAATAGGAAAGTCGATCTGTCATTTTCCAGACATTTTTTACAGATATTTTGTTCTGCTTGAAAAATGCCTTTCTGGTAACTTGAACCATTTTAAAAGACTTTATTTTATCACATGCTGCCAACCATCAGGTGTTCAAATCATGAAACAAATCAGGCACAGAAAACTTATGTAAACTACTGTGCTGAACAACAAGTGTTGAAAACTACAGATATTCTTATTTCTATATCTCAGAAGATGGGGATGGGGGAGAATAATAATATGAAATAATGTCTAAATAAAGATTGTGTTCTTGGCACCTAGCATGTGTTGGTAGGATCTCAAACGCAGTGATTAATTGCCTAATTCTGCTACCGTTGAAATCAATTGTAAAACTCCTACTGACTTAGTGGGAATAAGATTGGATCCTAAAAAAGGTACTTTCATTATGGAAAGAAACAAACATTTTGCAAGGAGTTATTTACTCAATCATTTCTCTCAGCCTGAGGAGAGGGGCCATGGTGAAGAAACACTGAAGTTTTCAGCACTAAAATTTGTATTTAACTTTACTGCCTAATGGCCAGGAAATTAACCTATTGCAGGTTTGTCATAGCTTTCTTCAGAAAAATACTGAGATCCATTTTTGTGTTGATTGAGTCAGTGACAAATATGCCATAAATGCACAGCCCAAAAGACATTCCGGATGAAGCAGTTTACAGTCTTTGTGCTGTAATTATCAACATAGTACAAAAAAGGACAGCATTCAGCAAACGTCATCATTCAGAGAAATTTCAAATCTTTCTTAATGTGGTATCCATACATACAGCATTGAAAACAGATCTTATCAGATAAATACAGATGAACTCTGTATGGTACCTCTCTGGTGGTGTCTCTCTTGCCTCCCTGGGTCTTGGTCTTTTAGTAGCCCAGCCCTGTTATGGGGCTGTATCTCCAGAGCTTCCTTCCTGGAGACACTGTCTTCCTGCAGCTCTCCCCAGGCTCAGTCCCTGCAGCCAGCCAGGAGCTCCCTCAGTGCGCCTCCGGTCTCTGCAAACACTGAGCTGTCTGTGGCCCTGCTGCTCTTCCAGGCAGCCAAGCCTGCAGTCCTTTCTTCTCCAGCTCCAAGCAACAACTAATTGCTGCTCTGTTTTGCAGCTCCTTTTACATGGCCCTCTGTCCCTGATGGGCTGCTTCCTGTGCAGCCATTCTAGCCTGCTTAGAGAACCTCTCCATTGCTCCTTTCCTGGGATGGGTGTGGCAGAACCCCGAGGCCTCCAGAAGGGGGACTTTGGCCTAGTCCACCACATCACATGCAAAGACAATAAAGCATAAAGAGAGAAATAAAGACACACAGCTGAATTCCTGTCCAGCTCATGCACCATCAATAAAAATGTTAACGAAATTCCATTTATGTGGCAAATTCTGCCCTTGCTTACACAGTGAAGTTGCACAGGTGTAACAGTGCTGGATCTGGCCTGCAAAATGCTCTTTATTTCTGATGATGGTGAATGAGTCAGAAAGATTGATTTTTGGATCCAAGGATGAGTTTGCTGGTTTGAAGATTAGAAAAAATAAAGTATTTCACTTCATAAACTGAGCAAATTTGATTTGGGCTCACTGACACAATAAACAGAACCACAAGATAACTTTTCAGTTTACAATTGCATTTTGAGTCTGAAGATTTCACATAAAACAGGCTATTGCTACAAGTAATGAGGACTGGTGGAGAAATTGTAAAATTAGGGAAAGGTTTAGCTCTAATTCTGATATACAGGTTTTATTTTAAAAAAATCATTGCTGGTAGAAATAAAGTGGAGACTGTATTGGTCTTTTTAGCTAAATATGCAGGACATTTATGTCCATAGTACAACAAGATGTGAAATCTTCTCACTTTTTGGCTGGTAAATACAAAGATGCATCTCATAAATCGGTCACACAACAGAGTAATAACATTTTTTAAATAGTCTGACAATAAAAAGTCATGAAGTTATCAGATTTGTCACTCTCAGAAAAGGAATTATATAATAAAGTATTTCTAAATGGGGGTGGGGATGGGATGAAAGGAATGAAGCATCACCTGCTATTCTAATGGTGTTTCATAATTATTACCTTCTTGACTTTTTTCTTTGCTGAGAAAATAGATATAAATAGCTCATTAGATTGTGTTGTTTGCTTGCTTGTTTGGTATGTAGTACTAATATAAATGTATTTCCTTCAGAAATTTCATCAGTTCTCGTTGTTTTAAATGAGAGAAAGCAAATAAATCCCATTACATGGACCCATCCCTTTGAATCACAATATTGTCACATTCCTCTTTCTCCTTCCTCTCCTGAATCAGGTTATAAAAGCCATAGTATGTCTTTAAAAATTAATTTAATCTCTTCTGGAGCGACAAACACTAAAATTCTGTATTATGTATTACAAACAAAAACTATGTTAAAATAACAGTATTACAGTTGCAGAGTGAAGCACTCGAAAACTAGGAAATGCTAGAATTAAGGTTGCCTTTTCATCTAATATCAGTCTCTCCTCTCATACTGTCTCTGGCCCCGTCTCTTTACCTGGACAGTCCCAGTTATCCCCTTATACCTTGGCTCCTTGTCAGATCTGTCTCCTTCCCCACACCTTCCCTGCACATCATTGGTTTCCCAGTCCCAGTCTCCTTGCCCAGCCTTTTCCAGTCCTCCCCTCCCCGCACAGCTCACAGTCCCAGTTTCCTTCTCCCTCCCATGAGTCTCCAGTTCCAGTTCTCCGCTCCAGGCTTCTTGTCCCTAACTGCTCCCACTCCCCCCCCCCCCCCGCCGCCCACAATCCACTAGTTCCTGCTCTTGTAGCCTTTGCATTTGAATCAGGGAGCTTTCTTTTCTCCATGCTGCCTGGGCCCAGCGGGGGCGAGGCATCTAGAGCATGGGAGAGCCAGGTTCCTTGCTCTTAGTTCCCGCACCTGGCTCTGGAATGGTATACCGGAGCCCAGAAAGGAAGAGGGAAAGTCCTGCTTAGCCCAGGGCTGGAACATGCTTAGCATGGGTGGAATCTTCAGAGATTTTAGCTGAAGTCAGGCAAGTCTCTACTGAACATGTGTGAACTGGAATTTTTCAGAGGCTTATTATTTTTCCAAAAGTGGGTGGATTTTCACAGTGACAGCAAAAGTTACATTACTGACGCAAAGGCTATCCGCTGCTAATTTTCAAGTCCTTGCTCCAAAGCATTGAGACGCTAAAGCTTCTCAAAGAAGAGGCCACCAGAATTTAACAACATATTTTTTCCTACTTTTGTTCTTGGAAACAGGTGAACTATTTTTGCTGAAATAAAAATAATTAAATGAATAAATTCAGCCTGGAGAAAATACCCTGCACATTAAATTTCAGCACACATGGTTAAAGTTTGACAAAATTATAAGCTCGTGAAAATGGGTCATATAATAGGAAGTGTCAGTTTAATAAGAGGTGATGTTATCATCGCTGTCTATAATAAAGACCTGCTGAGAGGGGGAGAGAGATTGTTACCCAGTTTTCATGGGAATGCAAACCGTTATTAACAAATGTTAAAATTATTAAAAGTACCTAAGTTCCACTTTCAAAAGTGGCTTAGTCAATTTGGAGCCTAAATTCCACTGACTTTTGTTGAGATGTAGTCTTGTAAGTGCTTAAGTCAACCCCTTTCCCTCCAGTTGCACAGCGGCAGTATAGCGCCCATGACTGTCAAGCATACGTGATGTACTAGTCGTTTGTCACGCTCCAAGGTCTTCACTAATAGCTCACTTTAATTCAGTCTGCTGGTGAATAGTTGTGCCACAGCAGCTATCTGTTATAGGATATGCATTTACAAAGGACATTAAAAATATCAGCACCTCCCTATAGTTCTTGTTTTGGTGTTTTTATGTTGTTAAGGAACATTTTTTTTTCTGAAAAGAGGCCAATTATCTTTAATTTTGAGGAAGGGCGTCTTGTCTTTCATCTGATGTTATCTGGAAGTCCAGGCAGATCTGACTCCTCTATTTTCAAAGACACAGTGACATTAGATGGTTGTGTCTGCAGTACTTGTCCTGAATACATACTCTTCAAAACAAGCCCTGGTTTTTGTCTTTTAAATCACCTCTTTCAATTTTCAGTACTGCCTTCAACTACATAATGCTAATTCTTTTCCCTGTCCATCTGGTAGTCAAGAACTGGCATATGTGAATAATTTAAAAATGATTAAACTACTCTACTTCATTGCAAAACTTAGAAGTCAATGTTTCTTTTTGTGATATTTCTAAGCAATCATTCCTGATTTTTCAGAGACGACTTTGATCATGTGACTTATTCTGTCTATTCTGCATTTCCATGCTGTTCAGTTCTTTAAGAATGCATCAAACTCTTTTCCTTGGACCTTTCTCACTGTAGTTTGGTCAATATGTTTATATACACAATTAAATGTGCATAAAATGTCTAAGGTATTTCTGACTATTGTCAATGAGGTAATAATGATTTAAACTGTGGTTTTGCAACATAATATTTCTCACTACTTGGGAAGTATATGCCAAAGGTTGGAATTACCAGTATGAACAAGACTGGGAATAACTAACTGTTGTTCATCACCTAATGGAAAGTGTATGTTAAAATCAAAGGTGATGGGTAAAATCTACCAAAGACTATATGGTCTATGCAGTTTAAACAGATGAAACAAAAACAAAGAACGTGAAATAAAGGGATGCAACATAGGTGGAAGAATATTTGAGTGGTTCAATATGGAAAATGGAGCAAGTTGTTGGGAGATACTTAGAAGATAAGAATGTCCATAATGGATCGGACCAATGGTCTTTCTAGCCCAATATCTGTTCTTCCTACAGTGGCCAATGCCAGGTGCTTCAGAGGGAATGAACAGAACAGGCAATGATCGAGTGATCCATCCCCTGTCATCCACTCCCAGCTCCTGGCAATCAGAGGCTAGGGCCACCCAGAGCATGGGTTTGCATCTCTGAACATCTTGACTAATAGTCATTGATGGACCACCTCCATGAACTTACCTAATTCTTTTTAGAACACCATTATAGTTTTGGCCTTCACAAAATCCATTGGCAATGAGTTCCACAGGTTGACTGTATGCTGTGTGAAGAAGTACTTCCTTATGTTTGTTTAAAACCTGCTGCCTATTAATTTCATCTTGTCACCTTTGGTACTTATGTGAAGGGATAAATAACACTTTCTTTTCCACTTTCTCCATGCCATTTATGATTGTATAGACCTCTGTCATATCTGTCTTAGTTGTCTCTTCTAAGCTGAACAGTGCCAGTCTTTTCAATCTTTCCACTTATGGAAGCTGTTCCCTACATCTAATAATTTTTGTTACACTTCTCTGCAACTTTTCCAATTCTAATATATCTTTTTTTGAGATGAGATGACCAGAACTGCATGCAGTATTCATGGTGTGGGCATACCGTGGATTTATAGAGTGGTATTATGAGATTTTATTTTTTTATCGATCCCTTTCCTAATGCTTCCTAATATTGTTAGCTTTTTTTTTCAGTGCTTCAGGGAACTATCCACAGTTACTCCAAAATCTTTCTTGAGTGGTAACAGCTAATTTAGATCCCATCATCTTCTATGCATATTTGGGATTGTTTTCCAGTGTGCATTATTTGCACTTATTAAAGTTGAATTTCATCTGCCATTTTGTCACCTAGTCATGCAGTTTTGTGAGATCCCTTTGTATCTCTTCACAGACCGCTTTGAATTTAAGTATTTTGAGTAATTTTATACCATGTGCAAATTTTGCCACCTCACTATTCAGGCCCTTTTCTAGATCTTAGGTGTTGAACAGCACAAGTCCCAGTATAGGTCCTCAGGGACCCCCTATATTTACCTTTCTCCATTGTGAAAATTGTGGCCACTTATTCCTACCCCTTGTTTCCTATCCCTTAAGCAATTACTAGTCCATAAAAATACAAAAGCCAAACCCTTCCTTTCTATCCCATGATGTCAAGGAAGAGAATGAGATTGATTGATGTACGTAAGGAGGAAGGTCTGGGTCTTGCAAATGGGAAGAGACAAGTGGTTAGCAAGGTGGTTATCGTTAAATTAAGCTTGAGGACGAACTACAGAAATTAAGTTTGTCAAGCGCCAACAAGCAAATTATGACTATTCCCAATTTTGTGTGTATGTGTTTGGGGGGGAGATTAGGAAAAAACTTATTTATTAATGTAAACACACCCCTATTTCTGCTGTTAGTTTTGAATTTATAGGCCTGATCCTGCTAACACTTTACCTAAGTGACTGCCATTGAGGACACTAACATGCATAGCTTTTTTATAGAGGTCTGGCTATATCCCTCATGGTTTCATATGAACATCATTCTAATCAGCACATTTTCCTTTCATGAACTGAGAGCTGCTGTTTAGCCAGTGTCATAACGTCTGGTAATAATGTATATTCAGTTCATCCTTTTGGTTTGCAATGAGAGAAAATATATTTTTGGTTGCACTGAAAACATCAGTTACCTGATTTTGGAACATATATAAACTGTTGTGCCTATGACAATTCATTTTGGCCTTTTTCACAATGACTCTAATTCTGTCTTCTAAAAAAAATTTCACTTAATTATATGCATAACACAACTTTCTGCCTTTTATTTAATTGGGCTCGCCTACATTGTTTCTGCCTAGTAGATGATTATTTAGCAATTTGCAATTTGTGTATCCCCTAGAGAAACTAAATCATGTTAAATGGGAATAAAAGCCTCTCCACTATTTTGTCCTTGATTTACTGCATGGTGCTCTCTCTCTCTCTCTCTTTATGCATTATTCTGGAAAGATAAGAATATAAATTAGACTGAAAAGAAAACAAATGACAAAATACCATGTGGTGAAAGACTGGGAAATGGTGAGAGAACAGTAAGCAATGGAAAGGGAAATCATTTGTTGATAAGTCTTTGTTTGAAGAAAAAAGCAGGCCATATATGTGTTTGGTTTTGTACATTTTTGATTGTTACATTATTTAGAGTGGGAATTTTGTATTTTATGTTCATGTTTGAAATGATAATAAATCAGAGCACGAGTAGGAAATACCAAAATTAAGAAGTGGTAAGTATCAGAGAAAACAGTGTCAAAGAAACAGGATAAGACATGAGCTTATTATTTATGATGCTTTTGGAACATTTTGTATTTGACATTTAATACCATTTCATGGCTGAGATACTTTTCAGTTGTAGGCACCAACCTCTGGAGTGCAAGGAAAGAATGCTTTGGTTTTAATACTGCTTATTTTTTGTAATACTCAAGAAATTAAGTAAGTAATACTAAAATGTTTGCAGTTGCAGTATTCCTGTTTGCTTAGTATCTAATACATAATTCCAACTATATATTTGTAGACCTACAATATTACTTAATAAGTTAGATGATTTGGGCCAGAGTATATGAACTTTTTGTAGAGTTGTTACCTCCAAGTCCTTACACTTTAAATTTATCTTTTTTTTTAATGTCTCATTCTTTGCACTGTAGATGTAAAACCAAACATCCAACAAATCAGGTACATCTTTGGTCCTGTGGATGTTTGATACCACTATGTAGCACTTACATCACACTTTTCTATTTTCAAAGTCCTTAACAGATATTGACTGAGCAAACTTCACAATGCTCTAGTGAGAGACATAAGTATTGTTGTTGGCATCAATTTGGTGCCCCTCACCATTTTATATGGGTGCCTTATAGGGCTTTGAGGTAGGCATTGTTAGCCCCATTTTACAGATAGAAATAGAAGCAGAAAGGTTGTGAATTGTTTAAACTTTAATTGCACAGAGAGAGACAGACTCACAGCACAGATTCAGTCTCTGGAGTTGTGCTCACTCTACAGTCCTCTCTCTTAGGAATGTTGTATAGTCTCATATTGCTTGAGATTAAATGACGCACATGGTTCCTCCATGAAAGAACTGAGTTTGGCACTCACAAAGAGAATTCACTTCATTTTCAATACTACTCTTACAAGCAAAAGTAGGGTACATATGGTAAAAAAGCTCTAGTAGGACAAGGAAAAAAATATTTGTGCAGTTATTAATTTTGAGTGGGAGTGGACTCAGCAATATAGTATTCCTAAATATTGATATAAATCATGTTTGTAAATACATCAAGCCCTTAGAGCCCCGAGAATATTTTCTCATTACTCGCAATGTGGCATTAGACATAGACCATACATATGTGCTTTCAGTGCATACACAATGAGATGGGGAAAGAGATTGAAAGTCTCCCAAAATTAAGTTTCAAATGCACATTTTTCAATTTAAGTACTAAAGCCTGTAGCTTGAGTTCTGTAACATGTTGCACAGCTTCTGAATTTTCTCCTTTAATGATTTTCATTTATCCTGAGACAATTATGCCCATTTTTCCAAGAGAAGTTTCTGCAAGTAGAAAATCCCTCCTCCTACCCCCATCAGCCTCAGAGGTGGGTAGGCGTGTGTATCTTTGTCTGGATGAACAGGGGAGAGAAGACCCTTGGCCCCTTTAAAGAATATACCCATGCCCCTTTTACGCTATTAGACTCCTTGTGGGCTAGAGGAGGAGGGCTTATGTGGCTTATTCTGATTTGCTAGACAAAAGGGTACAAAGGTATAAGCCCTCCCCCCCCCCCCACTTCTGAGGTGTCATTCTGCCTTGGGAAGGAAAGCTCACTTCACTCCCACCTTGGGATTAGAGTAGGACCCAAGTTTTTGGGCCTTCCTTTAGTTGTCATGCTATTCATAGAATATCAGGGTTGGAAGGAACCTCAGGAGGTCATCTAGTCCAACTCCCTGCTCAAAGCAGGACCAATCCCCAGACAGATTTTTACCCCAGTTCCCTAAATGGCCCCTTCAAGTATTGAACTCTCAATCCTGGGTTTAGCAGGCCAATGTGCAAACCACTGAGCTATCCCTCCCTCCTTCCTTTTCATCTTTCTGGGGCTGGAAAGGAATCTTTCCCTAAATGCCACTTTGGCCTGGGCAGTGTGGGTTATCTCGACTTCCTCTCAGCAGCCCAGGGACCCTGGGTGAGTTGTAAAATTAATTTTGTTGAAACTTGGCAGGTACCCAGTTGTGTAGGAGTCTGGTTCCCTGATAAAGAGGAATTGGAAGTGGGTAAGGATAAGTATTTCCAAAAAAATATCTCCTAGGGGTTGGGGTTCCTAATGCCTGGTACAGTGAGGAGACACTCCTTTTTTCCCATCCCACTGACTTTTGGACAAGGGTAGTGTCAAGGTTTTCCCCCCACTTTGAACTTTAGCGTCCAAAAAGTGGGGATCTGCATGGACCCTTCTAAGCTTAATTCCTAGCTTAGATCTGATAATGCTGCCACCAGCCAAAAATACAGTGTTTGGCACACTTCCTGTTCACCCAAAACCTTCCCTGGAGAACCCAAGACCCAAACCCCTTGGGTCTTAAAACAAGGAGAAATAAACCATCCCCCCTCCTTTCCCCTCCCTGGGTTACCCTGAGAGGCTACACTGATCCAAACTCCTTGGATCTTAAAACAAAGAGGAATTAACTTTCCCGTGCCCCTTTCCCCCCACCAATCCCTGGTGAGTTCAGACTCAATCCCCTTGGGTCTTAAAACAAGGGAAAAATCAATCAGGTTCTTAAAAAAAAGAAAGCTTTTAATTAAAGAAAGAAAAAGTAAAAATTATCTCTGTAAAATCAGGATGGTAAATGCTTACAGGGGATTCAGATTCATAGAGACTAGAGGGACTTCCTTGCACCCCCCCCACCTGAGATTCAAAGTTACAGCAAACAGAGGTAAAAATCCTTCCAGCAAAATACACATTTACAAGTTAAGAAAACAAACATAAGGCTAATCCGCCTTTCCTGGCTATACTTACTATTTTGAAACATGAGAGACTGATTCAGAAAGATTGGAGAAAACCTGGGTGTACGTCTGGTCCCTCTTAGCCTCAAGAGCGAACAACGAACAAGACAAACAGCACAAACAAAGACTTCCCTCCACCAAGATTTGAAAGTATCTTGTCCCCCGATTGGTCCTCTGGTCAGATGTCAGCCAGGTTTACTGAGCTTCTTAACCCTTTACAGGTAAAAGAGACATTAGCCCTTAACTATCTGTTTATTACGGGGAGGCTGTTGGTGTCTCAGCAATTGTACTGGGACCAGGTTAACGGGGAAGACTGATGGTAGCTCTCCATCTGGTGGAATGATTACAAAGGAGGGATGAATTGTGGCCTAGTTAAACCATATTTCTGGTGTCTTGTCCTGTGCTGTGAGGGAGAATGCTTTTCTTTTTCTGAAACCACCTTTTACCACCTATTACCAGAAAGTAATTCATATGCTTAGCTTGAATCCTAGAAATTGTGTGAGGTTCAGGGATTTGCACAAGGGGAAAATAACAGAAACAAATTAGCTATTGTGAAGTTGAAAGGGGTAATTTTAAACTGTTGGACAGCAAGCAATTTTGTTTTCAAAATTACTAAAAATATTTAGTTTAGAGAAACAAGAAATGCTCGGCCAGCTCTTACTAGTTGTTTCTCTTACTGTGAATTCAGGGGTGTGACTTTCACTATTTTAGTCACAGGGGTTCTTTTACATACCTTAGGGGATCTCATGATCAAAACCAAACAAAACATCACATTTATTTAACCATGACTATGTTATTACTAAGAAAGGAAAAGAAAAAATTAAACAAAACGTACATGACCAAATATAAATGATAAACCTGAACAGCTTAACGGGACTAAATCGGGGGCCCCAGATAATCTGCATCCAAGAATATTAAAGGAATTGGCACATGAAATTGCAAGCCCATTAGCAAGAATTTTTAATGAATCTGTAAACTCAGAGGTTGTACTGTATGACTGGAGAATTGCTAACAGAGTTTCTATCTTTAAGAAAGGGGGAAAATGTGATCCTGGCAACTACAGGCCTGTTAGTTTGACATCTGTAGTATGCAAGGTCTTGGAAAAATTTTTGAAAGAGAAAGTAGTTAAGGACATTGAGGTCAGTGATAATTGGGACAAAATACAACATGGTTTTACAAAAGGTAGATTGTGCCAAATGAATCTGATCTCCTTCTTTGAGAAGGTAACAGATTTTTTAGACAAAGAAAACGCAGTGGATCTAATTTACCTCGATTTCAGTAAGGCATTTGATACGGTTCCACATGGGGAATTATTAGCTAAATTGGAAAAGATGGGGATCAATATGAAAACTGAAAGGTGGATAAGGAACTGGTTAAAGGAGTCTTGAATGGGTCATACTGAAAGGTGAACTGTCAGGCTGGAAGGAGATTGCTAGTGGAGTTCCTCAGGGATCGGTTTTGGGACCAATCTTATTTAATCTTTTTGTTACTGACCTTGGCACAAAAAGTGGGAATGTGCTAATAAAGTTTGTGAATGACATGAAGCTGGGAGGTATTGCCAATACCGAGAAGGACCAGGATATCCTACAGGAAGATCTGGATGACCTTGTAAACTGGCGTAATAGTAATAGGATGAAATTTAATAGTGAAAAATGCAAGGTCATGTATTTAGGGATTAACAACCAGAATTATTGTTATAAGCTGGGGATGCATCAGTTGGAAGTAACAGAGGAGGAGAAGGACCTTGGAGTATTGGTTGATGACAGGATGACTATGAGCTGCCAATGTGATATGTCCGTGAAAAAAACTAATGGGGTCTTGGGATGCCTCAGGGGAAGTATTTCCAGTAGAGATAAGGAGGAGTTAGTACTGTTATACAAGCACTGATGAGACCTCGTCTGGAATACTGTGTGCAGTTCTGGTCTCCCATGTTTAAGAAGGATGAATTCAAACTGGAACAGGTACAGAGAAGGGCTACTAGAATGATCTGAGGAATGGAAAACCTGTCTTTTATGAAAGGAGACTCAAAGAGCTTGGCTTGTTTAGCCTAACCAAAAGAAGGCTGAGGGGAGATATTGCCCTCTATAAATATATCAGAGGAGTAAATACCAGGGAGGGAGAGGAATTATTTAAGCTCCGTACCAATGTGAACACAAGAACAAATGGATGTAAACTGACCATCAGGAAGTTTAGACTTGAAATTAGATGAAGGTTTCTAACCATCAGTGGAGTGAAGTTCTGGAACTGCCTTTCAAGGGGAGCAGTGGGGGCAAAAGACATATCTGACTTCAAGACTAAGCTTGATAGATTTATGGAGGGGATGGTATAATGGGATAGCCTAATTTTGGCAATTAGTTGGTCTTTGACTATTAGCAGTAAATATGCCCAATGGCTTGTGATAGGATGTTCAATGGGATAGGATCTGAGTTACTAGAGAGAATTCCTTCCTGGGTGTCTGGCTGGTGACACTTGCCCACATGCTCAGGTTTTAACTGATCGTCATATTTGGGATCAGGAAGGAATTTGCCTCCAGGGCAGATTGGCAGAGGCCCTTGGGGGTTTTCGCCTTCCTCTGCAGCATGGGGCATGGGTCATTTGCTGGAAGATTCTCTGCATCTCGAAGTCTTTAAAGCATGATTTGAGGACTTAAATGGCTCAGACACAGGTTTGATACAGGAGTGTTTGGGTGAGATTCTGTGGTCTGCTTTGTGCAGGAGGTCAGACTAGATGATCATAATGGTCCCTTCTGACCTTCAAGTCTGTGATTCCATGATTCTGTGTCCATTGCAGTGTCTTTTGTATGCCTCCCAGTGGAGAGCTTTTAACAGAGATTACACCTTTGAGAATTAACCACATCGGAGACATTTCTTGTTTGGTAAATTAAGTTCTCTGAAAACATCCACTCAATGGAGTCTGGTAGAGGGCAAATATATTGGTCGCTGGATGAGTAGTTTTCTGTTCCCTGAGTGACCGGAGAGGGGCTGCACTAGAGTAATCAGGAACTTGCTAGAACCAATTAAGGCAGACAGGCTGATTAGATCACCTACAGCCAATCAAGGCAGGCTAATCAGGGCACCTGGGTTTAAAAAGGAGCTCACTTGAGTTTGTGGTGGGTGTGTGAGGTGCTGGGAGCAAGAGGCGCAAGGAGCTGAGAGTGAGAGGGTATGCTACTGGAGGACTAAGGAGTACAAGCGTTATCAGACACCAGGAGGAAGGTCCTGTGGTGAGGATAAAGAAGGTGTTTGGAGGAGGCCATGGGGAAATAGCCCAGGGAGTTGCAGCTATTACAGGAGGCACTATAGACAGCTGCAATCCACAGGGCCCTGGGCTGGAACCCAGAGTAGAATGTGGGCCTGGGTTCCCCCTAAACCTCCCAACTCCTGATCAGATACAGGAGGAGTTGACCCAGACTGTGGATTCCACCAGAGGAGAAGATCACTAAGGTTGCAAATCTGCCAGTAAGCGCAGGACCCACCAAGGTAGAGGAGGAACTTTGTCACAATAGTTAATGTTGGTTTTTAAGTATCGGAATTTTAGTTAAAGTAGTTACATTGTTCAGGTGACTTTCAGGTATATATTTTTCTTGTTACCTAGTACTGATCTTCAGTCTTCATGGCTGACCAGAAATCACACAGTTTCAAATATTCTCTTTCATGTGACATGGCCATTCCCTTTAATGATGGCCATACAGAATATTCATTTTGTTTAGGTGATGGGACATATTTCGAACACATGCTCAATTTATTTATTTTCACAGAAAACTAAAAAATCTAGATGGGCTAGATTTTTATTAGATAAATCAATGAGACTAGCCTCAAATACTGGTGTACCGCAGATTAAGCTCTCTCAGAAAAGTCCTTCTCTAGTTCTGGTGCCTATAAGTTGGTCCCTTCCATCCTTGTGTGGTAAAGGCTCAGGTGCTGAAATCATTGGATGGAGATAAGTCCCATCATCATTTCCATGAAGAACGTAAAAGGAGGTCACCTCCTTAGGCACCTCCCAAAAAGAGGAGAATTAAATCTCTTCAGAGGCTGGATGAAAAGGGTATTCAAGGTGTAAATGTAAGTTCTCAGACACCATTAAACAGACTCTATCATTACTGACAGGCCTGGTACTCTACAACATGGCACTGGTCTGGATGCCTTCAGTATTGGCTCGGCTAGCACCAACTTTTACAGCACCGAAAGACTTAATAATCTTAGACTTTCCTGAGTCCCCATGACTAGAACAGACACAGAGAATTCCATTATTAGTATCAAGCAGTTCTTTACTCAGGGACACAGGTACTGTCCTTCTTGGAATGACTTTAAAATCTGCTCTCTCTGTCTGAGAAGAATATTCTTTCTCATCCTCTTTGGTGGATAGTAGGGGGGTTCTCCATCTTATTTTCCAGCATATTTTTCCACAGGTCCATATATTAGGACCCCGCCTAATTATAGTAGCGATAGATAACACAGAGGGGACTCATCCATCCTGGTCTCAACACCTTGGCCTAGTGCACATTTTTCATATAGAGGACGCTCATGGCCATATTGAGCTTTTCAATTATGTAGTCTGCAGTCTACCAGGACACAGAACAGTAACCTCGTACCATTCCAGCACAGCAGCAACTCCACTCATCTGAGACAGAGCAAACTCATCACACTGATCTTTCTACATCAGCATTATCAAAGCTGTATCTCCAGCAGCAGCAACACCTCCTGATGATTATAAAGCATTTTAAGAGCTTCTAAAAAGGCTGCTTGAAATGCTGAAAATTCCAGTAGAGGTGGTGAGCAAAAAATCTTACAAATTATTGGAAATTTTACATACCTTACTGCCAGAGTGGCAATGCCAGTTAACAAAAGCCTTCTAGAGCTGACTCAGCTGCTGTGGGAACTTCAACCGCAATCCCTGTGACATAAAAGTAGACAAAATATAACCAGGCCAGGCCTTGGGATTTGAGTATTTTTGTGTATAGCCAACACCTTTTTCTCTCGTCATTGTGGTGGTGTGTCCAAGAATGTATTAATCAGCACAGTTATAAGTACACTCTGAAAGAAAAGGACCAAAGAAATAAGACTTACTGGGTAAAAAAAATATTATTCTTCAAGTTTACAAATGAGAATCTTGAATTATCAGACTTTCTTTTCAAAAGATAACTTCCAATGTTGGCGTAGAGTTGCCAATTTTTTTGATAGTGTACCACAAGCATTGAGACAGGAGCTACAGTTGTTAATCAGTGAAGGACAACTAATCCCAAGAACAGTTCTTTAAGCCACTATAGATTTATCAAACACCATGGCATATTCAGTGGTGACTGTCATAACAATGAGATGTTTATCATGGCTTCAATCATCTGGTATTTCATGAGAGGTACAAAATACTGTAGAGGGCTTACACTTTTAAGGAAGCAAACCTTTTGGGTCAAAAAACAGATGACATCTTACACATCTTAGAAGATGTTTGTTAAACTTAAGATCACTGGTTGTCTGTTCCATGCAGCTAAAGAGAAGACAATACTAATCACCTCAAGCAAGGCAACCTTCTCAACCTTTTGCATACTCATACCAACAGCCTACAGAATATCTAGGAAAGAAGCAACATTTTCGTAAGAGAGGTCCATCTGCTTTTTCTGCGTCCACTTCTTCAATTGTTTCTGACGAACAAAAAACAAATGTTGATGGTGCTGTTGAGAGCTTTTGAGAACCAATCTGTATGGATCTTTTCACTTTGCTGACTCCTTTTGGAAACAGACTTGCTTATTTTTGGGAAACCTGGAACAAACTTTTAGCAGATCAATTGGTCCCCAGTATTATCTGAACTGGGTAGTTCTAGTTCTAGATTATCCCTGTCCCTTATCTGCAGGGACCTCTTTCATGAGAGGATACTACAACAAAAATTCAATCCTTATTGCTTGTTGGAGCCATGGATTAGGTTCCTCTGCAATACAGGGGAAAGGATTTTTATTCTAATTTCCATGGTCTACAGGACTGAGATATACATACTCACCAATTCCCTTAATACCAAGAATTTTAAGAGAGATGAAACAGGACTGTGAAGATAATTGCTTCAGCTTGGGCCTGATAATTTTGGTTTCCAGACCTCTTAACATTGTCAATTTGACCCCCAGTATTTTTATCTCTAATTCTGCATCTGATTTCTCAAGATGAACTGAGGATCCTTCCTCCAGGCTATCAATCATCCCTGAATTTTCCATATCCATACAGATTGTATGGATATGGAAAGGACTTGCTCTAGGGTCATCCAAAATATTTTGATAGCAGAAAAGATTGTGAGATCTGCTTATAATGTTAAATAGAAGAGATTTTTGTTCTGGGCTGAAGATCACTATATCTCACCATTTTGAACAGACATTCATTTTATTTCAGATTACCTACTCTCCCTGAAGTCAACAGCTTTCTCAGTTAGTTTTGTGATGGTTCACCTGACAGATATGTCTGCTTTCCATCTACCTATTGAGAACTATACTGAATGTTCAGATCCTACGGTGGGCAGGTGTTCCTGCCAATTAAACTGTCTGTGCTGTGAGCTAGGAGTGTGATTCCCCTGCTTACAAACACGTGTTTGCACTAACTCAGGATAGCACAAATATAAATAGTCTAGCCATGGTAGCACAGATAGCAGCAATGGAGTCATTGATTACCTGTGCTGAGTACAAACCTGCCTGAAACGGTGAGTATATACTCGGCATGGATAACCCATGCTTCCTATGCTGCTGTGGCTACATTGCTATTTATACTAGTGCTAGCTCGTTGAGAGCTAACACAAGTATGCGGTCACGAGCAGGGAAATCACCTTCCTGCATAGTGTAGATATAGCATTAGAGAACCTCATCCCTCGTGGTATTTGTATGTAGTATTAGTGAGTCACATGGTTCCATCCTGTGAACCATTAGCAACAGGTTCACATCAACATCCTTCCATGAGAACCTCATTTCTAGTGGCCATTACATTAGTGCAGAGAGTGGGAGACTATCAACCCTTAACAGCAAGCCCACCAGACACTGATTTTTGTAGAGAGAAAATCTCTTAGGACTCAACCTAGTTTATTCCAAAAGTTCAATCAGATTTTCATAATAATCAGACTGTTAATAATCAGACTGTTAAGTCACACCCCTTAGATGTATTAAGATCCATATCCTTTAATTAACATAGAGCTAAACTATTTAGAATCTCATCTAGACTAGTTATAGACTAAAATACTGAGAGGGTAAAAGGGAAGACTGTTTCTTCCTAAAGAATAGCTAAATTGATCTTTGATTGTATCAGACATTATCTGATTGCTAAACGAGATCTTCCTGTTCAGATCAAGGCTAACTCTACTAGAGCTTATGCTGCTTGGGCATCTTCTTTTAGAAATGTTCTAATTCCTGAAATACATATAGCAGCCATTTGGCACTCAATTCATACTTTTACAGAGCATTATGCCATAGGGGAGGCTGCCAAAGCGGATGCTGGCTTTGGCAAAGTAGTTATTTAATCACTATTATCTTGGGACTCCAATATCACACCTCCAGTGAGGTCATTGCTTGGGATTCATCAGGAGTGTAATACACATAGATAATTACTTTAAGAAGAAAAAGAGGTTACTTACTTTGCAATGTCTGATGTTCTTCAAGATGTGTTGTTTATATGTATTCCACAACCTGCCTTTCTGTCATACCATATTGAATTCTACACTCATTGGATGTTTGTTTAATGAAGGAGCTGATATTCGTTTGGCCCCACTCCACCCTTTTATGCCCTCAGGAGGAGGGGGCACAAGGACAGGTAGGATACAAGTGTGGATCAGTGGGCACTGCTGATCAAAACATTCTGATCTCTGGCACTGGGGGCACATTCATGGCAGGAGTGCAATACATATAGACAACATATCTCAGACCATCAACTGCTGTACAATAAGTAACCTTTTTGTTTTGTACATATATCCTGTGTCATGTGACCGAGAACAATTCAGAAGCATAAAAAGATAAGTTAAAAAACTGTAAATTACATGGTGCAGTTTCTGAAAATGTTAATCAAATGGCTGGCATTGTAATAGGAGAGTTATGAGGTGCTATAATTGTCTAGATTCAAGCAAAATAAATCCTGATCTGTCAATAATTCAAATACGGCTTTGACATTGTTGAGTAGAGATCAGATATTCATCTATATATGTATGCTTCTTCACTTAATATAATGCTAACACTCCTCCAAATTTCCTAATTAAGTGAATGAGCTTTGATTATTAGCTTCTTATTTCCCACATGTCCTAATACGTAAATTAAATAGCAAAATCCGTATTTCTATAAATAGCTAACACTTTTCCAGTGTGGCTTTTGTTATGAAAGCATAAGCCATTTAAATGGTCAAATGAAAAAGGTAGAGATTGGAGCGAATTTGTTATCCCTTCTCATTTGCTATTTAGGGCTTCTGGGTTGAGGAACCTTTAGAGAGAATAATTGCAGAATCCATAACATAAACTGCTTCAATTTGAGCATTTAAATAGCTAACATTGTCTTAATGTGGCAGCCTTTTAAGAAATTACATTATATACAGAGGAACTATTCTTTCTTAGCTTGAATTTTTATTATCTGAAATTCTTTGGATCAGATATGTAGATGCCATTGAATTTGAAACTTCAGCATTATGGGCTAACTTATCTTTCATGTCAATTCTTTTAAATAAAATACTTAAGCTATAAGTGCAGTTTGTGAATTTAATTGACCTTTCAAAGATGAATGGAAAAATTATCTTTCCCTCTGCATAGTTCAGATGTTAATGGAGTCCTTTTTTCTTCATGAAATCAGTTGTGAGCTAGGAGGGAGATCATTCCTGTGGGCTGGCTGAGTCATTTTGTTTTACCGTTGCACTTTCATATAAAATATGAAGTATGGATTTTTTAAAATAATTTAAAAAAAATAGAAATCAATGCGATGTACATAAATTTAGAATGCTAGTCTTAGTAAATATCAATGATTAAATACAAGGGGGGCCAATTTCTGGGAGCCATTTAATATATCTCTTAAATTTATGTTCAAACATCATTATGTCATTTACATTGATTTTAATAAGCTGTTGAACTTGTGTTAAATTATATTTGTATTTGCCACATTTTATTATATAGAGTTTTATATAAAATGTAAAATTAATTAGAAGGTATTTGGATGTCAGCTTTTCTGTAAGGCATTTTTTTTATTTGCCTTTGTTTTCAGCCATTGCAAAATTTCTGTGCCAGTTAGAAAGGTAGTTTCTAATTTCTACTAACTCTCTTTTCATGGAAAATGACAGATACCTTAAGAATGTATAGTGCACACTGGGTCTTACAATACTAATATTTTCATTTTACTTCAAATATTTCCTTTTTCAGTAAAAATCTGCCTATATGGTATATTTGGTTCTTGTGGCAGACAGTAATATATCAATAAAGTGGCAATGCATATATATAGGAAAGTGAAATTTCTTGTATCTTTAACAATGCTGTATCATCACTTTAGTGAGAGTTGGTTTACTGATGTTTAACTAACTACTCTCTACAGTTTTGGAAGGTTTGTTATATTTTCCTTAAGTAACCCTGACATGTGCCATGGCACAGCACCATGCAGATATATCTGTGTTGCACATGAGCTGACTTTCATTTCCTATTCATTCATTTAATTTATATTTGACTAATTTGCATCCCTGTAATACTACTATATCATCTGAGCAGCTGTTACAATAATACGGACTTATTTTATGACTAAAACCAGTAGCTTCAAAACATGAATGTTTCATTATTCATGGAAACTTGTCAATTCATTCTTCTCTCCCTCACCAGCAAGGTTATCCTTAGAGAACTAAAAAGGGAAAAAAAAATCTCTTTTCCATGTGCATGGATATTGTTTTACATAATGCAGTATTTTTATGCAAATATCTCATGAGTTATTAAAACCCTCTCCTCTGAAAAAATTGAATTGCTATATTTAAGGTAAAGTAGGTTAAAATGAAATTCTAGTTCCTTTTTTCAAAGCAAGTATAAAAATTTTTAAGTCCTGGGATTTGTGGGTCTTGTTGACTTCAGATTTCAGTTTTCCCCTGAATCATGGTTACTGTTAAGTCCGTGGTTTCCTGTATAGCATAACTAGGCTTGGAAGGATTAAATTTTTATTGTTAAATATTGGTAAACATCAGTATTGCCATACACACACAAACCAATGAAAAAATATTTCCATTGATGAAAGCTGAAATTTAAAGATTGGCAAAGTAAGCAAAATGCTGCTTGTGAACTTAAGAGTTTGATTTAAGGATATTTACTTTGTATATTTTGAAATATGTTAATATTTGTTTTAACTGTTAAAAACTTTATTTTTGAATCACTGTCTACTGTCATTAGATTATTGACTGACCCACCCTGTAATTTCCACAGCTGAGAAAATTTAAATGGTAAAAATAGAAAACATTATTAAAAATAAAGATTAATATTATCAGTCAATTAAAAAAATAGAATTCTGCCAAGCCTAAGCATAACCTTGCAATCTGGGCCTTTGATGCAATAGCTTTTGACAAAATATGAATAATTGCTGTACACTCATTTTTTTCTCTTCTTGTTTGTACTTAGGTACTACTACGGCTTACAAAATGCTAACAGATTTTGAAAACAAAGAGGGACAGTAGTGCAGTGACTCTGACAGCAGATAGAAATTATAAACTAAGTAAGGATTCTGAATCTAGAATTAGTTTCATTGTATGCAGTGTTATAGCCCTGTCAGTCCCAGGATATTAAAGAGACAAGGTGGGTGAGGTAATATCTTTTATTGGACCAACCTCTGTTGTTGAGAGAGACAAGCTTTCGAGCTTACACAGCTCTTCTTCAGGTCTGGGGAATGTACTCCTGGTGTCACAGCTAAATACAAGATGGAAAAATTTGGTTAGCATAACTAGTTGACATGTTTCAAGGGACTATTCTAGGTGAAGTGGCTTGTTAGCACCCCTCCAGTCAGAGCAGAGAAAGGAATTGAATAGAGAGGAAAAGCAGTTGGGGGTGAGGAGGGTTGTTAGTAGGTTCTAGATTGTTGTAATAAAGCATACATCCAGTGTCTTCTGTTCAATCTATGTTTTTTAGTGTCTAGCAAAGTTGTGATTTTAAGCTTTTTCTAGACATTGAAATCATGGACTGAATAGACGCAATAGATGTATGGCTTATTCCAACAATCTGTAATCCACTAACAACTCCCTCTCCAGCTTCTTTCCTTTCTCCCCCGACGTCCCTTCTTTCCCCTCCAACCCTGATGAGTGGAGGGTTGTTAATGGGACAGTTCACCTTGTATGGTCCCTTGAAATATGCATTAACTACTTATGCTAAATTATCTGTTCTTCTTCGAGTGATTGCTCATATCCATTCCAGTTAGGTGTGCGCGCTGCGTGTGCACGTTCGTCGGACGATTTTTACCCTAGCAACTCCGGTGGGCCGGCAGGTCGCCCCCTAGAGTGGCTCCCGCATGGCGCCTGATATATACCCCTGCCGGCCCACCCGCTCCTCAGTTCCTTCTTACCGCCGTGTCGGTCGTTGGAACTGTGGAGCGCGACATAGCTGTCCTCCACGTCCCTAGCTCTCCATTGTCTCGTTGTTCTAATAGTTGTATATAGTTATAGTTGTAATTAGAGTTTTTAGTATTAGTTGTTAGTTGTAGTACTTGTTGTAAATAGTTAGCAGGCTTGGGCTCTAGCCCTTCCCCGCGCCCGGCGCCAGGCCCAGGCCCAGGCCCGGCTTGCCAGGGTTTAAACAGTGCTCGGCCTGCAAGAAGCCGATGCCAACGAGCGATCCCCACGACGCCTGCCTGAAGTGCCCTGGGGAATCGCATATCTCTGAAAAGTGCCGCATTTGTAAGGCATTTAAGCCAAGAACAAAGAAGGAGAGGGATCAGCGCTTAAAGACCCTCTTAATGGAAGCAGCGCTTAAGCCTCCAGCCTCGATGCCGAGCGCCGGCTCCGCTTCGGCACTGGGAAGACGCCGCGGCACCGGCCTTCCCCGGCACCGGGCCCAGAAGCAAGGCCTTCGATGTCTGCCACTCCAGCCAAGCAGATGCGTCCGGAGCGTCCGGCACCGTCTACTGCCGCGGCACCGATGCCAGGGATTCCGTCGACTCCGGGCCCGGGAGGTCCGTCGAGTCCAGTCCCTCACAGCTCCCCCATAAGATCCGGGGTCGAGCTAGTGGTTCCCTCGATGCCGGAGACATTTGCTTTGGCTTGGGACCTGATTGCTTTGACTGAGCCTACGCTACCTCAACCCCCAGTGCCTCCAGTGCAGGTTCTGCAGTCAAAGGGCAAGCCTACGGCCTTGCGAGCTCCATCTCCGGGTTCACCAAGCCGGCACCGATCCCCATCAAGGTCCTGGCACTGTGGACGATCTCGGTCGGAACGCCGCTCGCAGTCCCGGCACCGCTCCCCGCGGTGGTACCAGTCGTACTCGCGGTGCCAATCCTCTTCACGGAGGTCCCGGTACTCCCAGCACCGTTCTGGCTTGAGCCACCGCTACTGGCACCAAGATTCCAGAAGCCGCTCCCATCATCGGCGTTCGGCATCCCGGTCGACCTCCCGGCACCGCGCTGGTGGTAGATCTCGGTCTCGATCTCGGCACCGGTATGACTCCCGGCACCGGTCCCCGGCACCGAGGAGGTCGCCGTTGTCTAGACTGAGGGACCCGTATCAATCCTGTTCGGCTCCACCTTGGCCATCCCGACAGCCATCTGTCTCCTCTCAGACAGACAGCGCGTACGCTATGGACGCGGATAGGCCTGCTGCTCTCTTCCAGGATCCCCCTCCTCAGGAGCATGGACCACAGCAGTGGGGCTTCTGGACCCCCTGGGCATATCATCAAGCCCAAGGGCAGCAACAGGTTCCCCCGTGTCCAACAACGTCAGAGCACAGGGCTCCGGAGGCCACAGTATCTCGTCCTCCCCCGCCCCTGCAGAGGAGGGATTGTCTCACCAGTGGGACCCGGACCTCCCTCCAGAGCTGGAAGCATTGCTCCAGATGGAGCATCCTGCAGATCCACTCCTGCCGGAGGTCTCCTCATCATCCCCCCCCGGATGAGGCAGTGGCTGGAACAACATCCACCAGCCCTCCTCCGCTCGACCTCAGAGCGCATTAAGACCTCCTCCGGTGCGTGGCACAAAACATGAATTTACAGGCCGAGGAGGTCTCAGAAATTGAGGATCCGGTGGTGAGCATATTGTCTGCAGATGCTCCCACTCGTGTTGTCCTTCCCTTTATACGGACCATTCAGGCCAATACCACTACCATCTGGCAGTCGCCGGCATCAGTTCCCCCCGCGGCACGCGGTGTGGAACGCAAATATATGGTGCCATCGAAAGGGTTCAAGTATCTCTATGTCCACCCAGCCTCATGCTCCCTCGTCGTACAATCTGTGAACGAGAGGGAGCGTCACGGCCAGCAGGCCCCGGCACCGAAGTCTAAAGAAGCGAGGTGCATGGATCTGCTTGGCCGAAAGGTCTATTCTGCGGAAGCTCTCCTTAGCTGCTAAACTTACAACACCTGGGCGGCAGCGGACAAATTTAAGGAGTTGCTTCCACAAGATGCACGTCAGGAATTTGCAGCGATCCTTGACGAGGGCAAGAAGGTGGCACGAACTTCTTTGCAAGCATCCCTTGACGCCGCAGATTCGGCCGCCAGGACCCTGGCTTCTGGCGTGACCATGCGCCGAATTTCCTGACGACTGGCTGATTCGGGGGTCATCAGAGGCACAAGTCCTCAGCCGTGTCCACATGTTCAGCAGTCTCTTCGAGAACTTGGGTCTCATCCTCAATATAGAGAAGTCAACGCTAATCCCCAGTCAGAGGATAGAGTTTATCGGAGCACTTCTGGACTCTACTCTAGCCAGAGCCGTTCTTCCTCTAGCAAGGTTCCAGACCTTGATGGCCATTATACGATGACTGCAGTCAGCACCCTTGACCTCCATACACATGTGCCTAACTCTATTGGGCCACATGGCGGCTTGCACGTTTGTCATGCGGTATGCGTGGCTTCGCATGAGGCCCCTCCAGTCCTGGCTCATCAGTCAGTACCGTCTGGCCCGGCACCTTCTGGACGCGGTTGTTACCGTTCCCCAGGACATATTAGGTTCCCTGAGGTGATGGCGCTGGACCAGTCCGTGGTATGTGTGGGGTTGCCGTTCCATCTGCCCCAGCCTTCGGTGTCCCTGACAACAGATGCCTCAGATCTAGGTTGTGGGGCCCATCTCGGAACCCTACGGACACAAGGTCGGTGGTCATCTCACGAATTAGCCCTCCACATCAACGTACGGGAACTGAGGGCAGTCCGCCTTGCTTGCCAAACATTCCATCTTCAACTTCAAGGTCGCTGTGTCTCGGCATTCACCGACAACACAACAACCATGTATTACATCAACAAGCAGGGCGGCACGAGGTCTTCTGCCCTGTGTCAGGAGACCGTGAGGCTTTGGGACTTCTGCATAGCCCACTTCATTCACCTCATCACATCCTACCTTCCCGGGGTTCGGAACACGCTGGCGGATCATCTGAGCAGATCCTTCCGTTCGCACGAGTGGTCCCTTCGCCTGGACGTTGCCCTTTCACTCTTCCAGAGGTGGGGATGTTCCCGGATGGAGCTCTTCACGTCCCGAGGGAACAGAAAATGCCAGATATTCTGCTCCTTTCAAAGCCGGGAACCAGGTTTGGTAGCAGATGCCTTCCTTATCCCCTGGACGACGCATCTGTTCTACGCATTCCCTTTGTTCCCGCTCGTCCACAAGGTCCTTCTGAAGGTGCACAGGGACAGGACCTGCTTGATCATGATAGCTCCAGCGTGGCCCAGGCAACATTGGTACTCCATGTTGCTGGACCTGTCTCTAGCTGACCCTGTCCCCCTGCCCCTTCACCTGGACCTGATCACTCAGGACCACGGCAGGCTACGTCACCCAGACCTGCAGTCTCTGCACCTCATTGCTTGGCTCCTGAGTGGCTGACCCCGTCCGAGCTCCGTTGCTCTACCCCAGTGCGGCAGGTGCTCCTGGGCAGCAGGAAGCCTTCCACCAGAGCGACTTATTCAGCGAAATGGAAGCGCTTCACTTGCTGGTGTGCGGAACACAGTCTTCTCCCCGCTGAGGTCTCTATTTCCATTATCTTGGACTGCATCTGGTCCCTTAAGGAACAGGGCCTGGCGATATCATCTCTTCGGGTTCATCTGGCTGCCATCTCCACTTTTCACCCAGGGGAGGATGGCCGATCGGTGTTCTCTCACCCTATGGTGACAAGATTCCTTAAGGGATTGGAGCGTCTATACCCCCGGGTTCGACACCCTACCCCTACCTAGGACCTGAACCTAGTTCTCACCGGCTCATGTCCCCTCCGTTTGAGCCATTCGCGACTTGCTCACTGCTCTATCTCTCCTGGAAGACTGCCTTCCTGGTGGCCATCACCTCAGCCAGAAGGGTGTCGGAGCTCTGGGCTCTCACTGTAGTAGATCCCCCGCATACGGTGTTCCACAGGGACAAGGTCCAGCTGAGACCGAACCCAGCCTTTCTCCCCAAGGTGCTCTCAGCCTTTCGTGTCAACCAGGAGATCTTTCTCCCTGTCTTTTTCCCAAAACCCCACTCGTCCCGCAGGGAACAGCAGCTTCCCTCGCTGGACGTCAGTTGAGCGCTTGCGTTTTATATAGAGAGAACCAAGCCGTTCCGCAAAACCCCCCAACTCTTTGTGGCTGTGGTGGAATGGGCCAAGGGGTCACCTGTTTCCTCTCAAAGAATCTCCTCGTGGGTAACGTCCTGTATCCGAGCCTGCTATGACTTAGCTCGTACTCCTCCGGGTCACGTGACTGCGCACTCTACCAGAGCTCAAGCGTCATCGACAGCTTTCCTTGCCCACGTGCCCATCCAAGAGATCTGTAGGGCAGCAACCTGGTCCTCCGTTCATACCTTCGCTTCCCATTATGCCCTGGTCCAGCAGTCCAGAGATGACGTGGCCTTCGGCTCTGCAGTGCTACATGCGGCGACTTCTCACTCCGACCCCACTGCCTAGGTAAGGCTTGGGATTCACCTAACTGGAATGGATATGAGCAATCACTCGAAGAAGAAAAGACGGTTACTCACCTTTGTAACTGTTGTTCTTCAAGATGTGTTGCTCATATCCATTCCATACCCGCCCTCCTTCCCCACTGTCGGAGTAATCGGCAAGAAGGAACTGAGGAGCGGGCGGGCCAGCAGGGGTATATATCAGGTGCCATGGCGGCGCCACTCTAGGGGGCAACCTGCCGGCCCACCGGAGTTGCTAGGGTAAAAATCTTCCGACGAACGTGCACGCACGGCGCACACACCTAACTGGAATGGATATGAGCAGCACATCTCGAAGAACAACAGTTACAAAGGTGAGTAACCGTCTTTTCCATGTTGTATTTAGCTGTGACATCCTAAGTATGTTTCCCGGACCTGTGTAAACTCAAAAGTTTGTGTCTCTCACCAACAGAAGTTGGTCAAGTAAAAGAAACTACTTCACCTACCTTGTCCCTCTGTTTCATTGTTTATTTCACAGTGCAAGGATCAAGTTGAAACTAAGTGCTATGCATTCCCCTTCCATATCTCCTGCTTTTTATTTGGAAGCTATCAATTAGTGCATCTTCACAAAATCACTTCAAAACTAGAACATCTTTAAGTTCTTAAAACAATAAGCATAACACAATGGACACTTTTTATCTATAAAATTCAGAACACATTTGTTAAGGCAATGGTACACAGAAGGTGACATACAGCATATAAAAGTTGACTGGTCTAGGCATGTTTCAGTGGAAGTATAGCCTGTGTGTGTGTATCTATAGATTTTCTTCATGATGAATGGTAGATGTGGTGTCTGAGGCATTTCCTTTTTATATATTTGATTTTTAGTAGATTAAAGCCTTCCATTTCAGTAAACATTGAGGAGTAAATGGTAAAGGAGTTTTAATGATACAATACCAGGAAAGTGACAGAACTTCATATGAATTTTTTTAGTAATAGGAGCACTGAAAGGTTATGTAATATAAGAATATTTAAAAGATTCTTTCCTTTGTCATGAATTTCTAACATTCTGATTCTTTCCATTTCCTGCACCGCCAGGTACCCTCATTATAGTACTGTACCTGTTGTATTGTTCTGCAGATTACGCTATGTGATGTTTTTCCCTCTATGGTTTTGCCTCATCCTCACGGTTTATAACATTTATTCTCAGGATGCTACTGTATTGTGCTGCCTGTCTCCCTTGATGTAATATCAGTGCAATATATATCATACACTTGAGCATAGGTGCAAGCATTGGTTAAAATTGATTGAAACAGGGCTAAGAGCTTTCACCATAAGAACCAAGGAGGAGGGTGAGCAGTCTGTGGGGACTTCTTACTCAACCAGGTAGAGAAAGGGAAGATCTTCCGCTGCTTTTATTAGATACGGAAGATCTGTGCTGTTTCCCACTCACTCTTTCTTTAACTATTGTGTACAAGTTCCACAATCTTACAAGGGATGAATTCCTGATACTGACAAGAAAGACAATGAAATAATAGGATACTTAAATAAAAAGTGGAAGACTAATGAATGGCGCTCAGGGAGGGTCTCATAAATTTGATGTGATTTGTCAGTTTAGCATTACCATTTTATGTTTTGTGGAAGGCGCAGCAGATGAATTCCCTGAGGGCCATCACATATTGAGCAAATGTTATCGTTAACAGCAATTTATCATTGATAATCATTTCATTGCAAAGCACACGCCCACAATTAACTCAAATGTTTCCTTGTCTCTTTATCATATGTATTTTGGGTACCTTGACATTAAATTAAATGATAATATCTTAATATTTTGTCATTTAGACTATAATTTTTTTGGTTGGTTTTGTGTGTGTCTATTGAGCTTCTCTGAATCATGTCTGGAAGGAATTTTCTTAGAAATTGAATTTGATTAAAGGTGTAATAAAGCTAAATAAAACATCGATTTACTATATCAGAGGGGTAGCCATGTTAGTCTGGATTTGTAAAAAGCAACAGAGTCCTGTGACACCTCATAGCCTAACAGAAGTATTGGAGCATAAGCTTTCGTGGGTGAATACACACTTCATCAGACGCGTGTACATGCATTTGATGAAGTGGATATTCACCTACGAAAGCTTATGCTCCAATACTTCTGTTAGTCTATGATTTACTATAGAAATTTCTCATTTTTTATAAAAGTTTTGATGGTTGTTGTGGCTGTGGAGTGTTACAAGTGCTGCAGAGTTGTTAATGCTACTAATGCTGCTATTCTTGGGTCTCCGTTGTTTGCTGCACTAGCACAGAATACAGCTGGCTAATTCAGCAGACCTCAGTGTTCATAAAAGGAGACCACAGGCTTGGTTTGGGGATGAAGGTGCTTGGACAAGTTTATTGTTTACAAAGGACAGTGCTAGTGCCCCATAGAAGCTGCAGGTACACTAATACTTGTATGCCTGCAACAAGGTACCAGCGCAATCAGCATAGCAGTATTCTGTTCCCTAGACCAGTACAAAGATGTCTCTCTTATGCCTCCTACTTTTATACATCAATACAAACAAGTTAGGTATTACACTCCAGATGTTGTTAATTAACACCTTATGCCTGCTAGTTCAAACACATGTTCATCCGTTATCCTACCCTTATCCTATGAGGGGTTGATTGTGTTCCAGCACCGTCTCTTCGGAATGTGTTTACATGGCTACTTGAGAACTCTCGGTGTTCTTGTATTTTCCTCTCAGGTCAGGAATGTTGACTAATACTTGGTTGACTCATACCTAGTGTATTGCTGTTCTGCCAAGGCCAGGTCTACTCTGGTTCATAGCCTTTGGTTCATACTGTCAGTTATGCCTAGGGCTCCAGCAAGACCTACAGTGGTGACACTCCTATTCAGTGGCAGCCTGCAGGATCAATAACGGTGCCATCATTGGCTCCTTGCCACAGCTATGCTCTTTGACTATGGAGGAGAATCATGGAGCATTAACAATTTCTCCTGTAAATTACCCTTCATTTAGGTTCTAGCCTGATACTGTGTTCTGGGTCCCTCTTTCCACCTCAAACTTTTATGACTGTAAGTTACTCTCTGTACTTTGGGATGTGCCAAAGCTTTGTCCTGCATTTACCAGGGCTAGAAATAAGACTGAATTCACTGAAATAAATCTTTATTATAGAAAACATTTTCTATTTTGTAGGATATTTTAATTAAAAAATTAAGCAAACATCACAAATTCAATAAACCTCCCTTTCCAACAAAAATCTGTAAGTTGGTTACTTCAGTTACTTCCATTATTCTACATTTGCCAGTCTTAGTACATCCATGAAAAATATTTCCACATTTGAAATTTGCTGAGGCACAGAACAGAAACTAATGTAGTTCCCTCCAACCTTAGGAAATGTACTTGACACTCCTGCTCTTGAGTGAGTTGTATTGCCACAGGAATTATGCTAAAAGCTGGTCTCTTTCATTGTGTCTTGCCTAGGAGCAAAGTCATCAGCAGTCATTCATTTTTTGTTGTTGTCCAAGGTAGCGTATTTTGATTCTTTACTAATTAATTTTTTCCATAGCAGTCCATTTCAGAAAGTGCTTCTTATTTGGTAATTTGACAGGAAACACATTCTATTGGATCCAGGAATACTACACTATATTCAGAAAGGTGTAAATTCTTGTTTTTTATATAATTGTTGTTTATAGTTTAATATCTGATTGTTTAGCACTATACCATAATATTTTAATTTGTTTTCATGCCTCACCATATGCTTGTTAAGTAATTATTTTACTAATTATTTGTTTGTATTACTATTACCGTAAGATGTTGAAAATACTGTCTAGTAGTGGCTGAGATGCATTGAGAGATGCTGAAGCTATGGACTTCATGAGTTTTGCTTACAAATGTTTTAATGTACAATATCTGCATGGAAATTGGGTACTTTTGCAGTTATCTCATGTGCATGAGTAAATATAGGTTTTGCATTTACAAAAATTGTAGGTTTATGTTAGGAAGTGTGTGTGTGTGTGTGTGTGTGTGTGTGTGAGAGAGAAGCTCCTTTTGGCATAGTTATACTAAACAGCATATCTACACTCTGGAGTCTCTTATTCATGTTATAAAGTGACTCGTTGGGGTGCCAGGGTCTTCATTTGTACATCTATATGCAGGGACATGTCAGTGTTTAGTGGTAAATTCATAATTTTTTAATCACCTTTTTTTCTATTGGGGGCCACTGACCCACAGAAAAAATCAGTCGTGGGCCACACACAGCCTCGTGCGGGGTTGGGGGGCAGAGGCTCAGGGCTTCCCCAAGCCTCCAGAGTGGGGTCAGAAATGAGGGGTTCAGGGTGCAGGAGGGGGCTTTGGGCTGGGGCAAGCAGTTGGGATGCGGACTCCGGATGGGAGTGTGGACTCAGGGTTGGGGCTGCGCCAGGGGTTTGGGAAGCAGAAGGGGGCTCTGGGCTGGGGTCAAGAGGTTTGGAATGCGGGAGCAAGCTCAGGCTGGGACAGGGGATTGAGGTGTGGGAGGAGGTTTGGGGTGTGGGCTCTGGGAGGGAGTTTCAGTGTGGGAGAGGGCTCAGGGCTGGGGCAGGGGGTTGGGGTGTAGGTGGGGATGCGGGGAGAGAGTTAGGGTGCAGAAGGGGGTTGGGCTGCAGGTGCGGGTGTGGGCTTTGGGAGGGAGTTAGGGTACAGGAGGCGGTTCTGACCTGGGGCAGTGGGTTTTGGGTGCGGGCTCTAGCCGGGCATCACTTACCTCAGGTGGTTTCCAATCAGTGGCACAGTGGGGCTAAGGAAGGCTCCCTGACTGCTTCTCTGCACTGGTCCCAGAAGAGGTGACCATGTCCAGTCCCTGGGCGGAGGGGGCAAGGAGTCTCTGCGCAGTGTTTGCTGCCTACGCCCACAGGTGCCACCCTGTAGCTCCCATTGGCCATGGTTCCCGGCCAATGGGAGCTGCAGAGCCGGCGCTGGGGACAGGGGCAGCACGTGGAGCTTCCCTGATCGCTCCTGCTCCTAGGGGCTGCAGAGACATGCTAGTTGCTTCCAGGAGCGGCATGGAGCCTATTGGCCTATTTAACCGCCTGGCAACCCTAGCTTCCCCCCGCAGTTAGGCGAGCCAGCGCTTGTGACTCCAGCCACACGGGGGCATCAAGGCTAGGGGCTTCTGATCTGCAGCATGGAGACTTGCCATGGGCCAGATGAAATGAGGCAGTGGGCCATAAATTCCCCACCCCTGTTTTAAGTTATGAGTTTTATAAGTATAATTTTTGAAGGAAACAAAAGTTAAAATTAATTTCAGGGACACATTTTGATATTCCTACAATTTTTTTTTTTTTGGTTTTCTTTTACATTTACTTTGATGCTGTATGGGGTTGAGTTGCTAAAATGTAATTTATAGTGTTTTCTTACTAGCGTACTCATATTTTAAGCAGGGTGAATTTATTTCAATCAAAGTGGTGTAAATCACCGATTTTAATCATAATTTAAATAAGCAACACGAAACCTTGATTTAAATAATTATTTTTAACTTTTTTTTTGCATTTGCACATTTTAGTTATTCTCCTAAAGAAAGATTGATTCTCATCGCTGATAACCATTAAAGCATGTTGATTTGCTACTAAATATAGCCTTTATGTTAAATTTGATGCTTCTTTTTGCTAACCAAGAGGATACACTATAGCTATACATTTATTTAAGCAGTTATATAGCTTAACTTTCATTTATTGACATTCTTAATTTTTACATTGTTAGTATTTTAGAAAATGAAGAATAACACATTTCTTATTTACTATTTTTTTTTTTTTTTTTTTTTTTACTGGTGATATGTATCAAGCTCTGTTTGGATGGAAATTCAGCAAAAAGGCACAAAACAGCATTTTAATTTTTTTATTAAATACTACTACTTTAATACGTTGAATACCTAGAAGAAAACATTTATCACAACATATGTTTCATTTAAATCTAACTGATTTATTAAACAAACAAGTATTATGTGTAGTTAGTGAATTGAACTGATTTTGTGGTTGCCATGTCTTTCAAGATTTTAGAATTAGTACAGCTCATCCTCTTTCACTTTTGATTCAGAGACTGAAAGAGGAAAACAAGCTTTCCTAGCTTTTCAACTCCCAGTTGGTTTCTTAACTTTGAATTAAGTCTTTGAACTAAACTAAAATAGGTTGAAAAACAGAAATGGAGAAAGTATTATCTCTACTGAACCAAGTTTTAGGGGTGTAACCGTTTGTCCAAATGTTAAGTATCAGAGGGGTAGCCGTGTTAGTCTGGATCTGTAAAAGCAGCAAAGAATCCTGTGTCACCTTATAGACTAACAGACGTTTTGGAGCATGAGCTTTCGTGGGTGAATGCATCTGATGAAGTGGGTATTCACCCACGAATGCGCGTGCTCCAAAACGTCTGTTAGTCTATAAGGTGACACAGGATTCTTTGCTGCTTGTCCAAATGTTGTTATTGCATCCTATGTATCTTCATCACTTTGAAAAAGTAAATTCTGCTGGTAGGCTTTCTAGTGGCAGCTTTGAGTTTTGAGGAGCCCCAGTGAAGTGAACCGGTTTCAGGGATGAAGGGATCCCCTAGTGTTTTCTCAATTTACCAGTATGGATCTTTGATCATAACTTGCTTTCAATATTCTGTATCATGAATCATGATATTAATGCATCATTGTGATCCAGATTACTCTTACTGAAGCAATATATAATACCTTTTTGTTTGGTTTGGTAAAAGTATATGAAATGATCTGCGGGAGACATTCCCACTAAATTGTTGTATTAACAATTCTTTTCTTTTCTTCCTTTTTTCCCCCCACCTCAGTATGGCTATCCAGGTTGACAAGTTTAATTTCGAGAGTTTCCCAGATTCCCCTGGTGAAAGGATACAGTTTGCAAACCCAAAGCAACTGGAAGAAGAGAGACAGCAGGCAAAAGGTCTGGAGATCAACAGCAAGTTAGACGTTTGCTGGAAAATTATATCCTTTAATATATGCTTGATTTTTTATATATTGTGATAGACCCAGGCCAGTTAAGTACAGCAGAATAGCACAGAAGGCAGCTATCCTGGCCACTGGATTAACAGTTTTCTGTTCCCTGACTGACCAGAGCAGGGGCTGCTCCAGGCTAATGAGAACACCTGACTCTAATTAACCAGCAAAGAGTCAGGTGAGCCCATTAAGCTAATGTGACCACCTGACTCTCATTAACTATAAAAAGGGCTCGCTACAGTCAGGCAGAGGGGAGCCAGAGGAGAGGAAGTGCAGCTGAAGGGCTGGTTAATGAAGACACCCTCAAACCATCGTTAAGGGAGCCCTAGGGTAAGGGTGAAGAAGGGAGAAACAGGAGAGCTGTGGGGAAGTGGCCCAGGGAAAATGTAGCAGCTCTGGCAGTGAAAGGTTGGCTGCCAACAGCTGCCACCATTAGGATCCCTGAGCCAGAACCCAGAGTAGAGGGCAGGCCTGGGTTCCCCCCAACCCACCACTACAGGAACACCTGCTGGGAGGGGAAGTCAGGCTCCTGTCAGGACAGGAGGCTAAACTGTTCTGAAATAAGCCCCCAGTCACAACAGAGACTGTGGGAGTTCTCAACAGCCTCCTTGCTGGCCTATGATGAAAAGGACTCAGTAGACTGTAACCCTGGACCTAGAGAGAGAAGGGCTACGTGGAGGGTCACAGTAAGCCACTGAGGCTAGCATAAACCACCTAGAAGCACAGAACCCATGGGGGCAAGGTCAGAGCTCTGCCACAATATATATATATATATATATAGCAGCCTTATGACACATTTTATTTTATAATTTATATCACTGTTTAATAAGGTTACTGAAAGGGAAAACAATTAGAACTTAACATTATTACAGACTTCTTAATTAATTGCTCTGTATTTTATTTAGATTTTTCACGATGTTCAGGTCTTAATATAATGGTTGTCTTAATCTGAGTCATATGGGTGTGCTGAAAATCCTGTCTATTTCCCCAACTTTTGGGGAATGCAGAATAGCAGTGAAGTTTGATGTTATATAAAATTAGATTAGTTCTCTCCAAAAGCAAAGTCTGCAAAGCGGTAATGAAATCATGATTTAGCCTTAAAAAGCTGAGAATATTTTTTTAAGTTACACTTAGAATAATAGACGTGTAGAGCTGGAAAGGACCTTGAGAAGTTCTCAAATCCAGCCCCATGCACTCAGGCAAGAGCAAGTACATCTAGACCATCCCTGATAGGTATTCATCCAACCTGCTTTTAAGATCGTTTAATGATGGGGATTGCTCCCTTGCAAGTCTTTTCCAAAACTTAATTACCAGTACAGTTCAATTTTTTTCCCTAAAATCTAACCTAAATCTCCCTACTGCAGATTAGGCCCATTACTACTTGTCCTACCTTCAGCAGACATGGAGAACAATTATTCACTGTTCTCTTTATAACAAACCTTAACATATTTGAAGACTAATTTCAAGTCTTCCCCCTCAATCTTCCTTTCTCAAGATTAAACTTGACCAGTTTTTCTAACCTTTCCTCATCAGTCAGGTTTTCCAAACCTTTTCTCATGTTTGTTGCTCTCCTCTGAGCTGTCTCCCAATTTTTCCACATCTTTCCAAAATGTGGCACCTAGAACTGGACACTACTCCAGCTGAGCCTCACTAGTGCTGTATAGAGTGGGACAATTCCCTCTCATATAACACTGTTGTTAATACACACCAAATAGTAGACTTTTCACAACTACCTTACATTGTTAGCTCTTATTCAGTTTGTCTTCCACTATAACCTTCAAAGCCTTTTCAGCAATATTACCCCCTAACCAGTTTTCTCCATTTTGCAGTTGTGCATTTGATTTTTCCTTCCTAAGTGAAGTATTTTGCACTTGACTTTAATGCACATCTCTCCCTCCCCAATCCTTTTTGGAGTGGTCTGTTTAATTATAGACTTATTTTGTTATGGTGCCTTTGCCCCTTAACGTTCCCTAATAATATGATGATTAAAATAATAATAATGCATTGTACATATATAGTGCCATTCATCCAAAGATTTCAGATGCTTTGTCATCACTAATTATTGAAAATGCACATAAGTGCTGTGACGTGGGTTCGTAATATTATATATCTCTAATGATGATGAGTAAACTCAACCACAGTAAATTGAAAATGACTTGCCATAAGAAGTCAGAGACATAACCAGAAATAGATACCAAGAGTCTTGATGCAAAGTTCCATGTCTTGCTCATTAGACAACATTTAAAAAACTATCCATGCTATGAAAAATTTCTGTTTAACCAAATCTCCTATATAATATTGCTAGTAGATTCAACCTTCTGACATCTATTAAAATATTTAAACCCTTCCTGATAACATGGATGAGGGTCTTACACTGGAATTGGTGACATGCTGTAATAATCCTAGTGCCCTCATCTTTTTGGTTGTTATTGAGTAGCAATATTAATGTACCTATTGCATTCTTTATTTAATTGCAAAAAATATATCAAATAATTTTCTGAGTGACAGTTGTTTGACCTATCTAGGTGAGGGACATGTGAGGGACTAATGCGCCATTTGCATCTCCTTCCCCACCAGAACTAAAAAAACACAGACAGTAGTCTGAATATTCACCTCATGAAAGAGGTGATGTGACCTGCATCTGAACCAGGCCCTGATTGTTATATAGACTGGACTCTGAATCCACCTGGAGCCACCCCTCCCTTACTCAAAGCACAAGTTGGGTGACAAACGTCACACTTCACCTTCTCAGTCAGATTCAAAGTATTCCAAACATTGCTCTACGACTCGGTCTCCTCCAAGAAAATCTTCCTGTAAATCTCTCGTATTGGTTTGAAGCCTCACAAATCTAAATACTCAGTGGTCCCATCTGAGATGGCACTCTTGGGGCAATGAAGACTGGAGTCATCACCTCTGCCAACTGCTCCTTCCTCTCCTCAGCCGATTCTGTGTGCTTCAGCACCAATACACTTCTACTCTGCGTGTCTTCTTGTTGGCAAAAGATCTTTTGTCTTTCGCACCTGACTCTCCTTTGATGCAGCCGTGTGCATTGTTTACTCCATTGACACACCCAGCACTGTTGACCCACTCTGTGGTTACACTGGCACCATTGGTGCACCCACACCAGCAACACACACTCTGGTTATGCCTTCACTGTTTTCACTGACTTCATCACCTTTCTGACTACCCCAGCCATTGCCTGTTATTGAACCTTATTGATCTCCTATGTGAAGACCACCTAGCACCCCATTGAGAACTGCTCTTCCCTATTTTGAAGAGGTTTGTTTGTTCTTCAGACTCTGAAAGGGAAGAACCCGTTTCTCCTTCCAGATCTTCCAGCTAACCCTACAGGTCTTTCAGTACTTGATGTAAAGATCAGGATTGGGTTCCCTACAGGGAGACTCCAGCTTGGGGTGCCCCATGGATGTCTCCATCTATGCCATACCCTCCATAGCCTTATTAGTCTTAGGCTGACTACAGACACTCTAGACCTCTGTCTCATTCACTTTCTAGGAGGAAGTCTCCTTCTTCTTTATTGCAGGAGTTATTTTCTCAACATCCTACTACTATTCCTCAGTTTGCTGTGCTGGACCCCATGGAGGACAGAGAATTATTGGAGGAGTTATTAGACATTCCTCTCCACATTTCTTTATCATATGAAGTGGTTATTCTAGTGTCAACACCTCCTACAGGAGACTTCAGTTTTCCAGGATCTCATGAGGAGGGTATCTACCTTTTAGGGGTCCATGTGGCGATTGTACAGAATGTTCACACTCTGGCTAAGAAAATTGACTGATGATATCAGGTCCCTTATCAAGACCTTGGTGATTTCTTTAACCACCCAGTTCCTGATTCTTTACTGATCACAGCCACTAATAAACGGTCTTGTCAATTCCAATCTAAAGCCACTCTGAAGGATAAGGAATTTAATAGATTAGATTTATATGATTTGTAAGACTTTTTGCACTTCCACATTCGAAATAAGGGTTGCTAGTTATCAATCTATAAACAACTGTATTATTTCTCTATCATTTCTAAGTTTGCTGATAAGTTGCCAGAGCAGTATAGGGGCCAGTTTCTATTTTTGATTTCTGAGGGTCAATTTACAGCTTGTACATGTCTTCAGGCAGACTAGATGTTGCTGACGCTGCCTTACCACTGCAGTCTTTGTGAAACATTCGTCCTGGCTGCAAGTTTCTGGCATTCCAAAGAAGCTGCAGAGTACAATAGAAGATTTATCTTTTGAGGGGTCTAAGTTGTTTTCTGCCAAAACAGTCGATGCTATGTTGTGCACTGAAGACTCTCTCATGCAACATTTTAATCACTAGGAGTTTACACTCCAGCTATAAAAGCTATTTAGCCCATAATCTTATTCCACACCCTCCTTCTATCAGAGCCCTCAGTATGCGCCTAAGAGAAGGTTAACACTCTTCCATGTCACCAGCCATCTTTGGCTGTTACAGGCCCTTCTCACCAGACAACTGCAGCCTTGAAGCATTTGTTTTGACGACTCAGTCGATCACAGCGCTTTGATTATATCTCCTTCCTTTGGGTCATGCCTTTCCCTATTTTACTATTCTTTGGAAAACATCACATTGGCCAGGTGGATACTCGGCACAGTAAAAGAGGGATATGTTATCCAAGGCACCTCCTTCCCATTCCCCATCCCTTTTCAGGGACACTTCTCATGAGAATTATGCTGTCTTCTAGAATGAGAAGCTACAGAAGAAAATCTTTACCAGCATAGAGGAAAAGGCTTCCAGTCCCAGTACTTACTGGTCCCAAAGAAATCTGGTGGCCCCTGCCCCATTCTGGATCTATAAAAGCTGAACTATTTTATCAAGAAAATCAAGTTCAGAATGGTTATCCTCTCTTCTGTCATCCCTTCCTGGAGATTGGTATGCTGACCTCGATTTGCAAGACTCATGCTTACACTAGGGCAATGAATCTTTGCCACATGTTCTATCTTCAGTTTATGGTGGGCACCAACCAGTACCAGTACACAGTGCTTCCGTTCAGTTTCAGTCCCAAGGGTCTGCACCACATGCATGGCTGTAGTAGCAGCACACCTTGGTTGCTTGGAGATTCAAATTTTTCCTTACTTGGACGATAGTCTAGTTCATGCACCATCAAGCGACACGGTCCAACACATCATCCTAGTCATCAGACTTTTTCTCCCATCTAGGCCTGAAATTAAATTTGGACAAGCCATCATTACAACTGATTCAGCACATAACCTTAATAGGAGCAGACCTCAGTACTAGGACAGCCATAGCTTATCTTCCAAAGGAAAGGTGTAAGTCTGTAGCCTTCATTTCTGAAAGCCACAAATCCAATACAGTGACAACCGTGCTTGCCTGTTTCAGCTACTGGACCATGTGTATGTAACTCAGCATGTCAGATTTCACCTTCACTACCTGCAGGCTTGCTCCACTCTGTGACTCTGAGGTCCTACTGTATACTAATACCTCCAGAATGGAAGTTGTTCATAACTCTGAAATGTTCACAACTCTGAACAAAACAATATGGTTTTACTTTCAGAAGTTTACAACTGAACATTGGCTTAATATAGCTTTGAAATTTTACCATGCAGAAGAAGAATGCAAAGTAAAGGCTTAGTGGGGTGGGGGCTTGGGTGCTGGCAGCTTGGTGGGAGTGTTCCAGGTGTGGGGGTATGAGGGTTGGTGGGGGTGGGGATCTGTGTGTGTGTAAGTGTGCGGGGGCTGCAGATACATAGGGTTGGGTGGACAGAGGGGCAGCTCCCTGTACAGTGACCCCTCCCTGTGTGACTGAGGAGTGACTAGAGAGTCCATCCTGGACCTAAGAAACCTTTCTTAACAAAACTTTTGTCAAAACTGGTACATTATTGCAAAAAGGTTTCAGTTCAAAAATGGTTGTCGAAAAATTTCCAACAAGCGCTTCTGCTAGTTCTTCACACATCACCAGTGGTGAACCCCCACAATTTGGAAACACTACCGTAAAGCTTGCCTTTTCCCCTGTGCTCCACACCATTCCTTAGATGTAGTTCAACCCAATAAAATGTATTTGCGCTGGACTTCAGGATTTTTGTAAATCAGACTCCCTGTTTGCACTGTTCAAGATGCCCCCATCCCCCCCCAAAAAAAGGGATTGGAAGGGAGAGGCTTTCTGTTCAGTCAAAGCAAAATAGTTGTGCATCTGTATTAAATAAATCAGTACATTAGAGGGATATCCTGGACTTTTGAGTGTGGGGAGCCCATTTATTTCATCACTTCATAGCCTGAAAGAGTCTGCTGTTGTTGACATGATCTGTCAGGCTGTAACCTGTTGGTCAGTCCACAATATTATGTGTCTTTTTGGAATGGATATCGGAGAACTCTGCCTTTTGGGTGTGGTGTCCATGGAGCCGAGGGGTCAAGATGAGAGAACTAGCGGGGACGATATCTCAGAAAATGTATCTGAGGTATTACTAGATATAGCCCAGATTCCGTGCTGGTGGGCTCTATACAGAAAGAGATTTTTTCATTTTACCTTACCTAACTCCTCTGTTTACTAAAATCAGATTAATTTCCTGAGGTATCCCATTAACTGTACTTTATGTACTTGGATGTGTGTATGAGAGAGATATGTACATTAGGGAACAATATATGAACAATTTTTCTTGAAGTAATCAAACCTACTCTACAGCTAAATGAAAAAAATACCTGGAGCTTTTATGCAATGTTCAGTTTCCTAGATATGAATGTTGTATTTTTTTTATGAGCACATGCAATAAAGGACAGGTAATAAAAGGAGTCATTATAGCTAGACATTACACAGGATCCATCATAATGGGCATTAATGACATAGGTAAAGCTCTTAATTAATGTTGCCTTATGTCAAACATTTTTACATTTAAAAAGTGTAGTTTTGAGTGTATTGCGTATGCCATAAATAACAAGATGAATTTAGTTCTTCATATAATTTTTTTAAACAAGCCACCACCTGGGTTGTTTAGAGATTATATTTCTTCAATAACAATCTTGTAACGATAATTGGTTAATATTTTGTGGTGACTGACGCACCATAAAACCAAAAGGTTACATTTTGTCATTAGAGATATGTGCAAATCACATTGACTTCAGTAAAAATTCAGTTGCAAACACTGGAGGGCAGAATTTGTCCTACAGGAGAGAAAGTATTAAATAACCTAATCCACCATGGTCCACATGCTGGTTGACACCCTCAAATAATTCTAGTAGACTGTTGAGGCATGATTTCCCTTTATGAGAACCATGTTTTACTCTTCTCCAACAGATAATATTCATCTATGTATCTGCTAATTCTGTTATTTACTGTACTTTCAACCAATTTGCCTGGTACTCGAGTTAGGTTTACCAGTCTGTAATTGCCAGAATCACCTCTGGAGCCTTTTTAAAATATTTGCATCACATTAGACATTTTCCAGTTATCTGATATAGAAGCTGATTTAAATGATAGGTTACATACCACAATTAGTAGTTCTGCAATTTCACTTCTCTGTTCCTTCAGAATTCCTGGATGAATGCCATGTGTTCCTGGTGACTTCTTATTGTTTAATTTATCAGTTTATTCCAAAAACCTCCTTTAATGACACCTCAATCTGGTACAGTTCCTCAGATTTGTCACCTAAAAAGAATGGCTCAGGTTTGGGAATCTCAAACATGTCCTTAGCCATGAAGACCAATGCATAGAATTCATTTAGTTTCTCCGCAGTCGCCTTATCATCCTTGAGTGCTCCTTTAGCATCTCAGTCATCTAGTGGCCCCACTGGTTGTTTAGCAGGCTTCCTGTTTCTGGTGTACTTAAAAAAAAATTGTTGTTACTTCTTGAGTCTTTGGCATTGTTCTTCAAATTCACTTTTGGCACTGTACCTTTTAATTTCTGTTTTAACTGATTTCCTCATTTTTGTGTAGTTCCTGTTTCTGAAATTAAATGTTATCGTGGTGGACTGCTTTGGTGTTTCCACCTCCACAGGAATGTTAAATTTTATTACATTATGATTACAGTAACTCTTCACTTAACGTTGTAGTTTTGTTCCTGAAAAATATGACTTTAAGTGAAACGATGTTAAGCGAATTCAATTTCCCCAGTAGAATTAATGTAAATGGGAGAAGGGAAGGGGTGTTAAGTTCCAAGAAATTTTTTTTGCCATACAAAAGGCATTCTATACATTTTAAACAATTTTAAACAAGCAATTTAATACAGGTATAAGTTTTAAACAATTTAATACTACAATCATCATTGCTGAGTATGAAGCAATGGGAACATCATTGCTGGGTAGGAAGCAACAGGAGGTGCCCCAGCCTTACCCCCACACAGGCACAGCCCACTGGCACTGCAGACAGTGAGGCAGGCAAGAAGGCTGAAGGTGCCACAGGCTAGGAGAAGCACATTGCACAACAGCAGCGGCAGCTTCCCCTATGTTGTAAGCACCAGGGGCAGGGGGCTCAACACTCGGCCCTCCCACTCCACCCTTTCCCCCAACCCCCCCACCCTTAACCCACCTCTTCTCCCCCTTTACTCAGCATGCCACATCCTCGCTCCCTCCTGCCTGCAGCAATCAGCTGGTTTACGGTGTTCAGGAGAGAGGGGGAGCTTGCGCACTGAGTCCTCGCTCCTCCCCTGCCTCCTGAATGCTGCAAACCAGCTGATTTGTCATGGGCAGGAGGAGCTGGGGAAGGCACTGATCTGCAGGGTCCTCTGGGGTTGGGGGGGAGTTGATGGAGGACTGCCAGTGTGGACAAAGCAGGCAGCCAAACAATGTTATAGTGGAGCATTGCACAATTTTAAAGGAGCACGGATGTAAGATCAAAACAACGTTAAGCAAGATGACGTTAAGTGGGGACTTACTGTACTATTACCAAGTGGTTCAGGTATACTCATGTCTTGGAGCAGATCCTCTGCTCCATTTAAAACTAAATCAAGAATTGCCTCTCTTGTGGCTTCCAGGACTAGCTTCCCAAGAAGCAGTCATTGAAGGTGTCAAGAAACTTTGTCTGCATTCCGTCCTGAGATGACACATACCCAGTCAATATGGGGATAGTTGAAATCCCCCATTATTATTGAGTGTTTCATTTTTATAGCCTCTGTAATCTCCCTGAGCATTTCAGTCACTATCACCATCCTGGTCAGGAGGCTGGTTGTATATCCGTACTGCTATATTCTTTTTATTCAAGCATAGGCTTCCTATCCATGGAGATTCTATGGTACAGTTTGGTTCATTTAAAATTTTACTTCAGTTGACTCTGTTTTCTTTCACGTATAGTGACACTCCTCCACTAGCATAACCTGTTCTGTCCTCCTGATATATTTTGTACCCCAATATTACTGTGTCCCATTGATTATCTTCATTCCACCAAGTTTTTGTTTTGTCTATTATATGAATATCCTCATTTAATACGAGGCACTCAAATTCACCCATCTTACTATTTAGACTTCTACCATTTGTATCTAAGCACTTAAAATTGTCACTTTTCAGCTGTTTGCCATTATGTGATGTAATTGAATGGGTCTTTTTCATTTAACTGTTTCTCATCAGACTCTTCCCGTATTTTATCATCTTCTACCCACTCCTCCTTACTAGGATATAGATAATCTCCATTAATAGACCCTCCCCTAAGGGATGTCTGTGTCTGAACCACATGCTCCTCTGCACCTGTCGGCTTCCTCCCAGCCCTTACTTTAAAAACTGCTCTATGACCTTTTTAATTTTACATGCCAGCAACCTGATTCTGTTTTGCTTTAAGTAGAGCCCATCCTTCCTGTATAGGCTCCTCTTTTCCCAAAAGGTTTCCCAGTTTCTAATAAATCTAACCCCCTCCTTTATAGGCCCCCAGTGCACACTGCTTTCTAGAATACTCCAGAGTCTCAGAGTGAGCCTAGTTTCCTTAAGTGAGAACGTATAGAACGTCATCTTGAACAGTTCTAGTCACAGATAAGTAACCTTCATTTTTGAATAACTTTACATGGTTCTAAGTGTTTTTGTGGGACACAGACTGATCCTGGAGATTGGTAATAGGATATGTTGGCACTCGTACTAAATTGTGGTTTTCTTTTTCTTTTTCTTTTTTTTTAAGAAATACCTTAGAGTTATTCGTTTCCACTATCAGTCAGTTCAGATCTGTCACAGATAAATTGTCACAATACAATAACTGATACTTTCTGATAATGATCTGTTTTTCTATAAATATATCGTCAATTTCAGACTAATTATCAGACACAAACCCACCACCACAATAGAGACAAACTACAAATATATGTTAAATTACAGTGACAGAGGCTGTTTTTTAATTTTTTTTCCCCTGCATGGTTATTTAGGGAAATGCCCATTTAAATAGGTACATCTTGCCATGTCGTGTGAAGGAGCTCAGGATTCAGAGTCAGCCAAATATCATCAAGCTGAAGTTTGTTCCATTTTTGTGAGGCCATTGCTGTTAATACCTTTCTCCTCATTGTGCCAGGAGGAAACATGAGCTCTACCAGCCAAAATGTGTCTGAGTGTAGCAAGTTATTGAGGAGTGAAGAAAGATGGATGTTCCATGAGGTAAATGAACCCTTATCCATTCAGGGCTTTGAAGAGCAGGACAAGAACTTAGAATTAGATCTGGAATTACATTGGCTGCCAGTGCGGTGTGTAAATCCCTCGGATAATGTATTCAAGCTTGTTGATTCTGCTTAGGAAACCAGCCAGTATGTATTGCACACACTGCAATATCTGGATGGCATATTGGTTCAGCTCTAGGTAGAATTACAATAACTTAGATGTGATGTGACAAGTGTGATGGACCGTTGTTGCTAGTTCCTTATAAGATTCATAGATTTTTTTTTTTTAAAGCCAGAAGGGACCACTGTGATTATCCACTATGTTCTCATATATAGCACAGGCACAGGACGTCCCCAAAATAATTCCTGTTTGAACTAGAGCATGTATTTTAGAAAAACATCCAATTGTGATTTAAAAATTGCCTATGATGGAGACTACATTACAGTCCTGGCCAGACTGTTCCAATGGTTAATTACCCTCACTGGTAAAGATTTACTCCTTATTTCCAGTCTGAATGTGTCTAGGTTCAGCTTCCACCCATTGGATCATGTTATACTGTTTTCTGTTCCCCCTGTGTATGTACTTATAGCCTGTAATTAAGTCACCCCTTAACCTTCTCTTCGGTAAGCTAAATAGATTGAGGTTCTTGAGCCTACCACTATACAACATGCTTTTTCAGACCCTTCAGTAATTCTTCTGGCTCTTCTCTGAACCCTCTCCCATTTATCAACATCCTCCTTATATTGTGAACACCAGAACTTGAGACAGTATTCCAGTAGTGGACTCGCCAGTGTCAAATACAAAGAGAATATAACCGCTTTGCTCCTAATTGAGCTTCCTCTGTTTGCACATCCAAGGATTGCACTATCCCTTTAGCCACAGTATTGCACTGGGAGCTCATGTTCAGCTGATTATCCACCATGACCCCCAAATCTTTTTCAGAGTCACTGCTTCCCAGGATTAAGTCCCCCATCCTGTATATGTGGCCTGCATTGTTTCTAGAGGAGTACATTTACATTTGGTAGGGTGACCAGATGAGAGACATGAAATATTGGAACATGGGGGTGTGGGTCACTGGCGGAGCAAAAAAAAAAAAAAAAAAGCCACTAGGGCATAGCAAAAATTGGTTGGGGCTCCCGCCTCGCCCCCCCACCGCATCAGCTCACCTCCGCCTCCCCTGAGCGAGCTGCCGCATCCTGCTTCTCTCCCTCCCTCCCAGCGCTTGCGCCACCATATAGCTGATTCGCACAAGCCTGCGAGGGAGCGGGGAGGAGGAGGAATGTGGCGGGCTTGGGGGAGAGGCGGGGCCAAGGCGGGGATTTGGGGAGGGATCCAATGGGGCAGGGTGGGACCGGGGCTGAGTTGTGGGAACCTGTGCTCTGGAGTGCAAAATATCAGGACAATTCGCGATGTTCGGGTGGAACGTAGGACAAACAAGTCAATATTGGGACCCTCCCGATAAAATTGGGACATCTGGTCACCCTAACATTTGGAGTTACTGAAAATCAGCATTAATGGTCCAGCAATCTACTTGACTAGCTCTTTTAAAAAAAAACTTGGATGCAAGTTATCCAGAGCTGATGATTTAATAAATGTTTAGCTTTAGTCACTGCTGTTTAACATTCTCCTGAGTTACTGTTTGAATGGAAAGAATGTCGTCATCATATGATCTGACTTCATCATCTGGCTTTTTCCCAAATACAGAACAGAAATATTTATTGAACGTTTCTGCCTTTTCTGCATTGTCGTTGACAGTTCTATCATTTCCATCTGATAATGGAGTAATGCTGTTGTTAGGAATCCTTTTGTAAACTCCTTGTTGTTGTTCCTGTCACTACTGGACATAGTTTTCTCCTGATGTCTTTTTTTGTTTCAGTTATCAATTTTCTACAGTTCCTTTCTTCTGTTTTGTATTTATTACTAATCAGCTTGCCTTTTTTTTCCCATTTGTTACATTTTAAATTTTTTATAACTGCTTTCACTTTTATAATATCATTCTCTTTAGTCTAGACATATAGCAGCACCCAGGAGGTGAAGATTGTTCCTTTGAGATTGATTTTCTAAACCATCCTGGTTTTTATTCCACTTTGTCTAGTCCAAGCTTTCAGGAGGCAGTTTCTTCTTTAATTTCATTGGTTTTATTGGCAGTTCTTTGTAGCTCATTGTCCAAGTGAGCCATTTGGGATTTTACATCACATACATCTGTAGAGAGGCCACAAATATCTTTGGAGATTGAATACGCTCAGTCTGTGAGGAATTCTTGCAGTGCCATGAAATCCTGGGCTATATTCTGCTGTGCCCTTGTGGTCTCCCCCTTCAGCTGCTTAGGTGATTCTGACTTAGGTCTTTTGTTGCTTCTCATTGTTTCATTGGAATCTACATTCAACAGTCTGAAGTTCATCCAGGAGACTAATTTAAACGTTTATGACAAACTTAATTGCCGATTTTTTTAGGACAGTAATTATTGGAGATGAATTAATATGTAGGACACAAGGAGATGTGGGACTAGGCAGCCATCTTCCACATGGGTACCGTGTGACACCCTGATGATATTTTTAAGGTTTTTATTTTTTGGGTTAAGGTTGTTAAAAGTTTTGTTGATTAGTATGTCGATTACATATCCTTTCACTTATATGGGACATTTAAAACAAGACTAGGCAAAGTAATAGAAAATGTTTTAAGTTATAATCTAGCATTGATAGAGCAATGATTTTGACAGCCTAATATATCTCTTCTATCTAATTTCTATGATTCATTCCACCCTTATGTGAAGCTTGATCAGTTTTAGAAATAGTTTACATTTGCATTCAGATCGTTCATCTCTTGGGGTAGCTTTGTGATATTTAGAATGTTAAATAAATATTTATGTATAATCGTGTTGTACTTTGTAATAAATCTCCTTTACTGCCCCATTTTGTCTCAAGAAACAAGTGAGGTTTCATTTGTCCATCTTGTTGACTGAGATCAGCAAATGAGTTCATCTTGTTTTTCAAAACCTAAACAAGTGCCTTAAGCAAAATCAAAACAGCACCATAATCAGCATTCCAAAAGTTCAAAATGCAAATGAGAAAACAGATTTATGGTAAACAGTGTTCATTAATAATTTAAAACAGTTTTTCATTAGTATAATTTCTATTTATGAAAATTTGCTAATTTATTTATGCTGAAGTAAGACTGGGATGCATTCATCCACCTGTATTTATTCATACTGAAACTGACAAGTGTGACATAAAAAACATCTTCAGCATGCCTGAGGTGAAACACTGCACAGCAGATAGAAAACAATTAAGGGATTTAAAACGGAAAACAGTTTGATAAATCTATACCAAATTCCTTTTTAGCATCACATTTCAAACACAATACATTCAGTAGGTTGTGCTTTAGTTATATGGTGTCTTTGGAACAGCGCAGTATACATTGGTAAATTTGGTTAGAATCTAAGAGACAAATTTTTTCCTTAGGGAATATAATTTGTTCATTCAACCGTTTTCGAGATTTTCAACATAAAACATTATACAGTGTTCGCCCCGTCTCTTAAGAGAGACAAAGTAAAGTTCCACTCTGAAAAGTTATTTTTTAAAATGGCATCATAGGGTGTAGTATTCATTGCCTCTGTGGCTCTAGAACAATTTTTTTGAGTGTACAAGTAAAAAGCTAATCTTTTACACTGCCAGACCTGCAGACTCGTATTGGAATCTAAAAGTAAAGATTTGTTCATTGTAGCTGATGCATGCATTACACACAATAAAGATTTCGGAACTTATTTCTAATATTTCTGTTGAAGATGGGCAGGCCAGAAGAGGGTTATGCTTACTCTCATCTTTGTGTGTCGTCTGCAATGCTAACAAGCTAAATACTAGTAGAAAAAATTCTTTGATGAAGAAAGTCAGCACATAGGGCTCTGAACACATACAGGGACAGGCGTGTTGCGTAAGATTACATCATTGTTACATGGGCACATTTTCAGAGTAATGAGTATCCCTTGTACAGTCATTTGAATGTCTACATGTCAAAACAATTAACAAAGATGAATAAATATTATTTTTTTCTCTTTCTAGTTAGGGAAATATAGGCATGCAGAGATTCAAGTTACTTGTCATAGGTCATACAGTGAGCCTGAGGTTGTAATCCAATCCTTCCTGCAATTTAATTTATTTAGAGATTTTACTCCTAAATAAGTAAACTTCTCACTCATCCACATGTTTAAATTAAAATTTATGCGAGACCCTGTGACGGGATACTGCCCTTCTGGTCTTTAGTGCCAGTCACTTGCTGTAGGGTCATCCAGGTAGGGTCAAACCCCACAAACCAGTTCTCCTAGGAGGTCTACAGAGTAGGAAATCAAAGCAGCAGGGTATCTTATTACTGGAGAATTGTGAGCTCACTTAAGGTGTAGTGAAATGCAAGGCTTAGTGTAAAAAGGAGGAATTGCTTTCTGAAGTTCCTCTTCTCCAGTTCCATCCAAGACTCTTCAATATGGCTTCTGACTCTTGCACTCAGCGGAAACAGCTCTTGCCAAATATCTACCAACCTCTTTTTAGCGAAATCTAAGAACCAGTACTCCATCTTCATCCACCTTGATTTGTCACCTGCCTTTGGCACAGATGACCATTCTCCTCCTCTTGAAATGTTATCTTTCCTTGGCTTCCATGAGAATGTTCTCTCTTGGTTCTCCTGCTACTTTTCTAATCACTGCTTCAGTATGTCCTTTGGAGGATCCTCGTTATATCCTCTCCGGTTTCCGGGGGGATTAAACAAGGCTCTGTCATTGGTCCTCTTCTCCTACACCCTATCTGTGGGTAATCACCTCTGTTTTTGAACAGATTCAATTACCAATTTGATGCTAAAATTCACAGTTCTAACTCTCTGCTCTGGTTCTGTCTCCACCTGTCCAAACTAAAATCTTGGCCTGTGTCTCTGACATCTCCTTGTGGATGTCTAGCTGTCTGATCAAGCTCAGCATAGCTAAAACAGACTTCTTAATCTTCCCTGATACCTTCTTTCTTGATCACTGTGGACAAGACCAATATTTTACCTGTCACTCAGACCCATAACCTAAGTGTCATAATTAATGGAGATATCCCTATCTCCTAGAACTGGAAGGGACCTTGAAAGGTCATCGAGTCTGGCCCCCCGCCTTCACTAGCAGGACCAAGTACTGATTTTGCCCTAGATCCCTAGGTGCCCCCCTTAAGGACTGAACTCACAATCCTGGGTTTAGCAGGCCAAAGCTCAAACCACTGAGATTATCCCTCTCCCCTTCATCTTTGACTCGGACTACTCTAGGTCTTCATATCCAAGCTAGTCTATGTCTTGCAGTTGCTTTCTGCATTATGTTTCTATGCTACAGCCTTTACTATTCATCTACACAGCTAAAACTCATGTGCAGGCTCTCATCAGGTAATGTCTTGGTTACTGTAACATTCTTTTTTGTGGCTGGTAAATGCAGTTTTGCCCCACTTACATTCATTCAGAATACTGCTGCAAAGATAATTTTGCAAGCACCTTGATTTGTCCACATCATGTCTCTCTCCATCCCTTCACTGACTCCCTGTTCTCTATTGTATCAAACGCGAGCTACTTGTCTTTACTTCCAAGGCCCTTCATGACCTGTCCCTACCCTACCTAGGGTGACCAGACAGCAAATGTGAAAAATTGGGACGGGGCAGGGGGTAATAGGAGCCTATATAAGAAAAAGACCCCCAAATTGGGACTGTCTCTATAAAATCGGGACATCTGGTCACCCTAACTCTACCTATCATCTCTTGTTTTATAATGAAAGATCATCTGCTGCCTCTGATAGTCCACTTGTTAAATTTTCAAACAAGCACTGTTGTGTGTTCTCACATTCTTCCCTCACAGCTGTGACATGCTCCTTGTAAACATCTGCAGTACTAACTCATCCTTCTTCAAAACCCTCCTTAAAACTGTCCTTTGCTGTGAGGCCTACAGACATGGACAGCAGAGAGGCTACTGGTGTGCGGTGACCACTGCCTATCTTGCTGACCATATTGACTCATTTTCTCCATTATTATACTCTACATGTACAGAGAACTAGAGGAAAACAGTATCTTTTAGTCAATTACCAAATTAATTATCACATAGCAAATGAGCAATTCCATATTTTTTAAACATTTCGTAAATTGACAAGATATGAATATGATTTAAAAAGCCCATATGTTCCGGTCAAATGTTCTCTTTACACAGATAGGATATAAACACTAGATATAAAGTCTAGTAGTCAGTGTGGGTCTGTGAAAACCATGGATAGAATTACATATGCTAATACTACATAATATAAATATTTCTAGTGTGAAATGATTTAAGGAAACCTCCCATATTTTTAGAATGATGGTCCTTATGTGTATTCCACATTAGTGCACTTGCCTGCCACATGTCCAAATCTAGAAGTTCTTCAAAGCAGTGTCTGTTGGCCCACCCATGCACAGTAAATCTCCTTGTGTTCCTAACCAAGAGTATAAGAGACGGTACAGGTTGACACCGCTCCATTTCCTTCTTACTATCGCATAGCCTGAGTCAGAATTGTGTCCTTCTTCACTTCGTTTCTTAACCTACATAGAAAACATTTGTAAATAGTTATACTCTTAGACTAATACTTACTGGTTAAAAAGTTTATAGTATAGGTTATTTCTTTCTCCTCGGTTGTGGAAACCCTCCCCCCGGCTCCACCGTACCTGAGAGTAGAGGGCACTCTCATGGGCACAAGGACAGATCCTTGTTGAGGGCTGTCCAAAAGAAATGTTCTTCCTTCCCGAGTCTGTCCACAATGAGTGAGTTGTCGTGAATGGAACCTAAGAAGCTAGCTCCTATGAAGACTCCTAGATCTGAATGCAAGATATGTAAAGAAAGATCTGCTGGTTCTGTCGATCAGTTCTGTACCAAAGCTTTAGGTTAGATGCTTGCTCGTTCTGTCTACAAGTGCTGGTCTGGACCCATCGTTGAAACTACCTTGTCCATCTAAAAACCATCCAGTCGCTACAGATACACTGGATTCATCACACTTAACTGCAGGAACTCCTTGGACACCAGGGCCAGACTTATATAATACTGGACGATATATTCCTGCCTTATCAACAATCTCCACTTCTTTCTGGACTGCCCCTCATATGTGTGTCCTTACTTCGGAGGAGTGACTTAGATCACTGTCCTGGAGCTATCTCACCTCCAACCATCCAGGAGGAGTGCCCTGGTATTGACGCACAACCACTACCAATGGAGCAGTTCTTGGACTTCGATGAATCAGAACAGATGACTGCACCGTATTTCTTGAGAAGCTGTTCAGCCCTGACAGACCGTGAAGGGCCTTTGCTCACCATTATGCCAGATATGAACCCCACAGGGACCGGAGGTACTGATTTTCCTGGGCCTCCTGCAACTATTTTGATCTCTCTTCCTGGCCTTATTGGCATCTGAGGGATCTTTTTGGAGGTGTGTGGGCCCCTCTGAGGAGTTGTACTGATCCTTTCCTTCTTGCCAGCCCATTCTGTCAGTCTACAGAGAGGAAGAGGAAGAACTGGTCCACAGATTCCAACAGTGCCTCTTCATCATTCCTTCCTTCTGATTATATGTTTACTCCATGTTCAGATAATGTTGGAAAATATCACCACTGTGGTCTATATAAACATGCCCTCTGCCAGGAAGCCATCAGACTTTGGAACTGGCATATCAGGAATTGCGTCATGACATATGCAGTTTACCTTCCTGCTGTTCACAGCTCCATGAGATGCAGATTAAGCAGAAGCTTCTTGGTAGACCATGAGTGGGAGATTTGCACCGCAGTCCTAAGTGAGATACATAGTTGGATACTCTGCTATAGGACCTCTTTGTTTCTCAAGCAAGATACTTCTGTATTGCTCAAGATGAACCATGTGTTGTGACTCCCAAGGCAATGGTCTGCTGATGTCTTAGATGAATGGCTTCAGAGGTACCTTTTCTCTCATTCCCCTACTTCCGCAGGTTGTATGGAAGATACATTGCAACAAATCCAACATCCTTCTTCAAGCTCCCCACTGGCCCTGACAGTTCTGGTTCACAGATCTTCTAAGAGTGTCTGCCCATCCACCAATCAGGATTCACCTGTTTTCAGATCTCCTAACCCAAGTCAGGGGGAAGACCAAGTATCACAATCCAAACTCACTCCATCTCACTGCCTGGTTTTTGGATGGGCATTGAAAACAAAATTCTTGTGTTCAGTCCCCATTCAGGTGATCCTTAACCAGAGTAGAAAAGAATGTACTAGAATCTGATATCAAGTCAGAGATGTTTTTCAGACTAAGCACAAGGGCACTAACGTTCTCCAGATACTGTAAGCATTTTGGTTGTTCTAGACTGTCTCCTATCTCTAAAGACTTCAAGTGTCTCTATTAGTTTGCTATGAGTACACCTAGCAGTGATTAGTGCCCTCCTCTCTCTGGTGGAAGGATGCTCTGTCTTTACTCACTCCGCTACAGTTTGATTCATTAAATATCTGATCAGGAACTTCCCATCAATGCTTAAACCTATCTCTAAATTAGATCTTAACATTGTCCTGTCCAAGCTCACTAGTCCACCTTTCAAATACACAGTGACTTGTACCATGGCCTACGTATCCATGAAGGTATTGTTTTGAATAGCTATCACCTCAGCGTGGAGGGTCAGCGTGCTTGGCACCATCATGGAGGATCCACCTTATACACTGTTTCACAAAGAAAAGGTTTCTCCTCAACTATAGCCCAAGAGACTTCACTCCCTCAGCATCCGATGTTCTACCTGCAAAGAGCCAAACCCATTAAGAAATTATTGAGACGTTCTAACACCATAGAAGAGAGGTTCCATGGACAAGCCATATCCTCTGAGAGGCTTTACAAATGGGTCTCAGGATGCATCTTAGAGTGCTACAAGTTAGCAAACATTCCTCCTCCTGGGCTTGTCACAGCTCACTCCACGTGAGAACAAGCTGCCTCCATCGCATCCCTATCAGCTGTTCCACAACAGGACATCTGCAGAGCAGCCACTTGGAATTCAATCCACACATATTTGATGCACTATTGCCCTAATTCATGCCCCAGCCCACGGATGCAGCAGTGACGTCAGCAATATTGCAAGTATGTTTGCTACCAGCTTCCTTGCACCTCCTCCAGTCTGAACACTGCTTGCTAATCATCCATATGTGGAATACACGTAGGGACCATCATCAGAAGTAGTAGTGGAGGTTACTTACTCTAACTGAAGGTTCTTTGATATGTTTGATCTCTGTATTCCACTACCTGCCCTCCATCCCTCTGCTTCGCATCCTGTTGGATTTACAGTAAGAAGAGGAACTAGAAAGGCATTGACCTGCAATGCCAATTATACCCTCTGTCAGTGCAAAAGGAGATGCACTGCACATGTGACAACAGACATTGCTTGGAAGAACTTCTGGACTTGGGCACAATAGTGCGCGTGCATTTCCCATGCGTGGAATTCAAATAGTGACCATACATCTTGAAGAACATCCAGTTACAGTAAGTAACCTCCACTTTTTTTAAAATACATTTCAGGCTTATTCTATTCTATTTTATTTTAAAAACAACTAAATAGTTATTTAAAATGCGCGAGCTGCAACATAAAACCAATAAATCACATTAAAGATCCTGGAGATAACCCTTTCAGTATAGAACAAAAGAAAATTCATTTTCCCCTTCAGTGGGTGAGAAAAGCCATAGAATCTGAATGCATCTTTCAAGTAAATTTCAGTGTATATTGATTTTTTCTAATGTTAGCATTGTTTATTATAAATGATCAAATATGTTGTTCTTTCCATTGTGTGAGCATCCAGAGTCACCAGGCAATAATAAACTTCCATTTTGTAAGGTGGTGTGCAGACACATAGGATGAGAGACCCTACCCCCAAAGAATTGATAATGTAAGGAAATCATAAATTGTACTTTATTCCTACAGTTACTGTGCTAAAATAAATAAATGGTTCTCACTCTATAAAACTAAATGTTAAAATTTTACCTATTTTGTTTGTAAACTCTTTGGGGCAAGGTCTTTGTTATATGTTTGTATAATGCCTAACACAGTGGATCTGGGGCCCCCGAGGTGCTATTGCAATACAAATACATGATAGTAACTGAAACACAATATCAAGGTTCTATTCTCCAGACTAACACCTACTACCCTTTGTCTTTTCTAATATTTGTGATAGGCCTCTAATTAAACGGCAACTTTTATTTAATGTATTTAAGAATTAATGTGTAATTTTAAACTGAAAAATATATGTAAAAGTGGTGAGACAAGGTGGATGATGTAATACCTTTTACTGGACCAACTTTTATTGATGAGCAAGACAATCTTTCAAGCTTACATGAAGTTCTTCTTCAGGTCTGGGAATCATACAGAGTGTCACAACACACAAAGAGCCAGCTTTCTTCAGGACACAACCAACCTTCTTTGCAAACCCTGCAGTAATATCCAGGGGGCAGGGATGGGATGGATGTTGGTTTTTGGAGTTTGTGGAGGAGGTCCTAGAGGAAGCTGGTCCTTTGTGTGCTGTGATACTCTGAGTACATTTCTCAGATCTGAAGGAGAACTCTGTGTAAGCTTGAAAGCTTGTTTCTCTCATCAACAGAAGCTGGTCCAATAAAAGATATTACCTCACCCACCTTGTCTCCCTAATATCCTGGGACCGACACTAAGATGGTGTCATCTTTCCAGTCCATGTGTGTATTTAGGAGTTGTATCAGCTAGCTGCATTGACTGAGTTTTTCTGCTGGGAGTTCTATAGAACCAGCAGAGAGATAAGACAGTGATTGGGATTTTATTCCTTTGTGGCAAATTGCTGGCACTATTTTGATGGGTCTCGCGCTTTCTCTTCTTTGGGGGGTGGTTCAGGGCACCATTTCTTGCTCCTACAGTGGAATGTTAACTGCCCCACTAGTGTCCTAGAGGAGGGGAGTGGAGAGGGAGGGACTTGGGCCCTCCCTCTACTCCAGGTCCCAGCCCAGGGGCCCTGAGGATAGTGGTAAACCACTTGAACTATCACTTCCTTCCCTGGGCTACTTCCCTCTCCTGCCCTTCAGCTTGTGGGGGGCTTCCTGCCCTCCCTCTGTACAAGCCAGGTGCCACTTTACCTAGAGTCTTGGACTTCTTAGATCACCACAACACTTCTCCAAACTGTCCTCTGCTTCCCTTCAAACTGTTCTCTGCTCCAGCACCAATTCCTCTCTGCTCCAACTCCCACACTGTTTGACTGAAGCAGGGTTTTTTATCATGTGACTGGCTTCAGGTGCTCTAATTGGCTTCAGGTGCTCTAATTAATTTATAGCAAACTTTCTTCCCCTTACAGGGAATAAGGCTCCCTTCTAACCCTCTCCTGCTGCCCTCTAGCCATGCTGTATCACACCTTCTTATATATCATCAATTAAAAGTTTACTGAGTGCCAGCAGGGCTGCACAGGTGTTACAGAGGAAGGACAACAAAGTCGCACAGATGTAACTGAGGACATAATTTGACCCATAGAAACTTAATAGTTGGTGACACTAGATTCTTTCGTTCATATGCATCTTGATTGTCATATTCTACCTTGACTGTAGCTCTGGCAGTCATAAACATTTGTTACTTGTTAATTGCACACATTTGATGTTAAAATCATTAAGAGACAATAAACATGGCAGCTCACAAAGCCACTGTTACACAGTTGTTTTTTAGTGTAGGATGGCCCATTAAGTGAAGACAACTGGTAACAAGATGGTAGATGTAGCAATATTTATTTGCATTATTCTTTGTGAATCCTGGCTGTTGATGATTTCAGGGATTCCAAATATTGTCTCAAGGATAGCTGAAGCCTTGGACATCAAGACATGGGTGATTCAAGGTAACACGCTCAAACTGTTAGATATCCTCAGCTCCTTTGTGCTCACAAAAATGTATGCCCTCCAAATTAATATGTGTATATTGAATCCAGCAAAGGGACTGTGACACGCCCTGGCCTTGCTTCTCCTGAATTCAAAGCTAGTAGAGAAGTGCTACCAAAGCCTACATAAGGACTTTGAACATTTTTACATTCACTCAACCCTAAGGCTGCTTGTGGTTTCTGCAGTCCAAGAAATGCTAGGCCCATCAAGGGGAATCCAAAACAGAAGGATCCCAAGAAACAAGACCCCTTTGGCCAAGATGCTTGCTTGTCAGCCTCTCTCCAATTCCACATTGCAAACCTGTTTTCTAAATACAGTCTCTGAGTTGGAAAAGAATGACCTTCCTATCAAAGCTGCTGCGGGAGTCCAGGGAGGAACTGAGAGATACAATCAAAGAAGGGCAATTGGTAGCCAAAACAGTGCTATAAGTTGCCGTGGATGAGTCTGAAGTGGCTGATTATTTCATGGCCACAGCTGCTACAAGGCACCAAGCCTCCTGCTTACAGGCATTTGGGATTCTAAAAGAAGTCAAGGCAACAATAGAGAATCTACCCTTCAAGGGCATAGACTTCAGTAGCTAGAAGGATGAAGTGCTTCATTTCCTGAACAATTTGACAGAGATACTGAGATTCTTGGTATTAATATTTCAGTGCCTTACCAGTACCAGCTCCCTGAATGAGAGAACACATACTCTGATTTCCATGGTTGCCAACTGGAATGCCCGCTCAGAAAGTGACTCGTGTACTCTCGAAGACACTCATCATCTTCCTTCTCCATAAAACATCAGGCTCCATGCCAGAGGCAGCAGGTTTGATGGAGGAAGAAGGGGGTGTCAAGAACACCACCACCCTGGAGCTGATCTTCAGAAATCACCCTCACTCCTTTCCATTGAGGATGGTTGGCGATTATAGCCAAAAAATGTGTGCTGAATATGTCACCCATGTCTACTCTATCCAATTCCTTTTGTGTCCCCCTTCCCTGTTCTGAGACCTTTCTCATGAGATCCTATGACAAAAAGAAGTCATTATGAGTCTAGGAGCTGTGAAAGCAGTTAGGAAGAAGTAAAGAAGAAAAGTCATCTATTTCCTGTATTTCCTCATTCCAAAGAATAAAACAGGGGAGGGAAGGGTTCATCCTAATCTGGATCTCGGGATAATGAATGGTCTCAGGTTCAGTATGATAATGCTTGCCTTCATTATTTATCACTTCAGGCTTAAGGACTGGTTTGTCTCTCTGAGATTACAGGATGCATACTTCTATATTGCCATTCACCCCTCCCACAGGTAGTGCCATTCAACTGCATTAAGAGCCTTTACAAAATGCCTTGCCGTAGTGGTGACACACCTAAGGAAAATGGGCATCCACAATTATCTGCATCTAGATAACTGGGTGATCAGAGAGAGATCATATCAGGAAACTCTTGACAAGCCTCATCAGTGTACTTTCTCTGTTCACCCATCTGGTCCTCCTAGTGAACTATGAGAAATTGTCACTCATTCCATCACAGATGCCAGTAACCTACAGTGGGATCCTTACTGACAGATACTTGAAGAAGAAAGTATGGTTACTTACCCTACGGTAACTGTGATGTTTAAAATAATGTTGTCGGTGTGCATCTGACAATTTACCTTCTGTCCCTGTTTTTGGAGTCCTCAGCTACGACAAGGTTCAAATTGCAAGGAAACTGAGGAAGGGACAATGTCACTCTGCCCTTTTTATGCCCTCAATTTGGAGTATGCACTTCCCCCAACGGATAGAGCTATTCAAAAAATTGAGCTTGTTTCTATGAGACACGTGCATGGCCACAATGAGATTCACACTGACTACATCTTGTAGAACCACAATTATTGTAGTGTAAGACAAGTAATCATTTTTTTTTCTATGCCTCTGCAGAAGCTTTTTGGTCATGCAATTTATTTGATACATCTTTACATGAACACTGTTTAATAAGCCGTGAAATGCAAGAGGATTTATATCTGCACCCTTACTTCTCTAGAGTGCTTTGAATTCAAAAGTAGCCATTGCTTTTGTTTTTGTAAACTAATTTGTGACGCTGTAGTTGCTTTAACCTATATACAGTGAAAATGAAATGATGTGAACACAAGATATTTTAGTTAAATTTACTATTATATTAGCACTTAGGAAATATGTGTGTTTCAAGCCCTTACAGCCTAATTTCCCAGTACAAGGAACTTGCTGTGCAACTTTGATGTCCTGGATTATGAGCTCTTAAATTAGCCTCTTTTGTAATAATGCATATAATTAAAGGAAGATATATAATGTGGCACACCTAAACACAGCATGAACCCAGTGCTTGTAAGTAAATTCATTGATTTTATTTAATAGTGATTCATGGTTTACATTTTGTATTCAAGGAAAATAATCCTATGTTTCCCTTTTATTTCAAAGCCAAAGGTAAGTAGAATTGTTTGATAGGAGGAACTCCCATTTTCTCCCTTTTTCCCTCCCAAACTGTTACATTACATTTTATTTCTATTTACAGCAGAGGTTTTATTTTTCTGCTTATCCCATATTTTATATGTTTGATTTGTACTCCTTCATATTTTGTTTTTCTTGAGTGTACTGGTGTATGAAGAGAAGGCATAGGAGGTTACTGCACGTTTCCCACCTAGCACTTGAACGGGAACAAGGTGGTGTGAGAACCTTGTGCTTCCTTCAGCACTGTAAGGAGTAGGTAGGCGATATGTCCAGAGCCATTCTACAGTGCGAAAAGGGTGTGATGAGATTGCTTGGGTGTGAGGCCAGACCTTGCCACCAGGCACATAGACTGTCAGAGGTGTGGGCCTTGCATGTGATGATGAAAGGTCCAGATTACATTTTTTCCTAGCCACTTGGGTCTGACTTTCACGCATGCTTCACCATGGCAAGGTCAGAATCTGACACTTAATGTTTCCACAGTGAAGATATAAACTGCTATAATTAATTGTCCGTTATCCAACATCACAGATTAATAAATAGATATGAAGGTTTGAATCTTTAATAAATCCTTAAAGTTCAGTTTTGGTTTTCAGTAATCACTAATGTTTGTGCTACAGGCTCCCTTTCTCTCTGGGTCAAATTTTTCCTTAACTCTCATTTACCCTTCTTTGAAGCGTGAAGGGGAAGCAAGTGTAGAAGGAGTTCTTAATCAACTGGTCCTAGAGCATCTGCAGTTGGCTCCTCTCCAGTGGGGTGAGTAATGTCAAAAAGCATTCATGATTATTTAGGATGAATATTGATTTCTAATCTTCTGTAATATGTGTCTTACAGAGATTTATTACCTAAAATCATCAAGTAGTGTTTTGATAAGATGTACCATATACAACATTGTTTGCATTTTCGTTTATTGATTGAAAATCTATGATGCAGAAGATGTTAGTGGGAAAGGTGGGAGTTTTTCGTTTTTTTTTTCTCCATGAATGCTTTGCTCAGCTGGAGAAAATCTTGTAATTTAGATATCTATTATCTTCAAACTGTATTAATGTTAAATATGGTGATAATAGTTTTGTGATACAGCTGATCAGGAATTTGTTCTTGCAAACAAAGATCCTAATGTTTTGTACAGGATGCAACTGTTCTTTAATTTTTTCTTACATATTACAGTATGTGGTGTAAAATAAATTCTGTTTGTCACTGATCTGTGATAAACTTCTTTTCAAGTATATTTATTACTCTGTTCTAGAGATTTGCATTATATTAACTTTTACTGGAAGGGTGATAGTTTGGCTAGCATAGAAGAGCATTTTCTCATAATTATGCCTTACCTGTGTGAGCAGAATTAATTTCACATGTAACAGTTATGTAAATTTGACTCCTATGTAAGAGTGGCAACAGTGTTCATTTAAGAGCCTGTGGTGATGATTTTTATAGCACTTTAGAAGGGATTTATAGGCGTGTGTCCCGCTGATTTTCATTGGAGTATGTGCTTCTAACTCCCATAGGAATGTGAAAATCTCCCCCTTATTTTATTTAATCCATCTTATTTAAAATGAAAGATCTTTTGTTTCTTCTGTCATTCTCTCTTGTTTTGGGTTTTCCTTCAACTTGCAAATTCAATTACTCCCTTTAATATAGCAAAAGTTTTGATTCATAAGAACGAAGTAGTCTTTTGCATCACTATTTAACGTGGTAACTCTGTAGGTCAAGATCAGATGTTTGGTGGAGGCACATAACTTGTTCTGATTCATAATACAATTTTCTTCTGCACAATAATTTTTGACTTTTTATATGGAACCTAATGGAAGGATGACAGACTTTGTCTTGTGTCAGTGATTTGAACTGTCATCTCTATTTCTAAGGTTTGTGATATTTCCTGCCTTTTAGTCAAATGGGTTGAAATATCTCCTGGCCTACAGTGTGATGTTCTTCCTTATTAAAACAAAGGATTCTAAGGGTTCTGTGGCTCCAAAAGAATATACAATATTGTGGAAAAATGGCATGAATATTATTAAATTGCTGAGACAGTAAGATCAAAGGTAAGAAAATGCAAAATTATGGAGCCAAGTTATGCCAGCAAAGTATATGGTCTTTCCCTAAGCCATACTTTGTCTTCTTGTTCATGTCTAATATTTTCCATTTCTGCATATATTGTTAACTGTAATGACTAAATTTTTATGTACGGTGTCAAAAAGTTATGTTAATGTGGGAACTGTGAATTATTTCCCTGGCTTTGTTTGTGTAAAATTGCTACCAGAATGTTACATTAATAATGTATGGTATTTAATTTCCCTTTTTACAAAGAACAAAGAAGAACAATTCCACTTGCTTTTATTTAAATTTCTATTTAAATATACACTCATTAAATCATGCATTGAGTTGAGGTTCCACATGCTTGGGGCCAAGTATTCCAAAGTGAAATAATTGCAGTGGAAGCCACTGGGGACCTTCAGAAAGAGCCCCACAGCAGTGGGTGCCACTTCTGACACAATTGGAAGTGATCTGCACAAGTTATGGATGAGGGCTGGTCTCCACTACGGGGAGATCGATGCTTCTGCAATTGATGCAGCAGGGATCGATTTAGCAGGTCTAGTGAAGATCCACTAAATCTTCAGCAGAGGGCGCTCTGGTCTACCCCAATGCTCCAGATCTCCGAGAAGAGTAAGGGAAGTTGACCGGAGAGTGTCCCCCCATTGACGCAGCGCAGCGAAGACACCAGGGTAAGTCAACCTAAGCTATGTAGGTAACTTAGGTCAACTTACCCCGGTAGTGAAGACAAGCCCTGAGATACAGTGTTATTGGAGGATCTGGGGAAGAAGGGTGTGTGTGGTTGTGTATGTATATATAAAATATGACATCCTGTTGCCATTCATAGTTTAAATTGATAGGGAAAAGCACATAATGCATGCATAGTGCTCTGTATTGACTAGTTGATAACATGGGTGCCCCAGGAATACCTTCATGTTAAACATGAAGTTTGAAATTCAAACTGATTTTAACATCAGTGCAAAATTTGTTGAAGTTGTGAAAAACACCATTTGTATATACTCTGGTAACTCTTAAATGGCAGGATAGATTTTCTTCAAACTTCCTAAACAAATTAACTTCTAGCTGAGAATAATCATGAAAAGTGTCATCCTAAGAGGTAACTTGGGTGTGAGAGAGGACTTGGGCTACTTAATTGCAAGTATAATCCCCTCATACACGTGTAATAACTAACAGATATACTGCAACCCTTAATGTCACTCTAAGCTTTGATTCTAAATAGCCACACATGTAGATTTAATTAATTTAAAATGAACACAAAAGGTTTACACTGTTCAATACCTTTTCATATGGGACAAATGAGTAGCCAGGTATTGAACATGAATGATCAGAATTTAATTGGTACTGAACTCAATTAGCTGTAATGAAATGGTTAATCTATCCCAATTCCTGCTGCAACTAATGTGAATTGTGAATGTTTTCTTTAGAAGGCAGAGTAATAGTATTTGTTTTTAAACGTCTTATTATGTGTCAACTGTATAGTATGGATTTGTTTATGAAGTGAAAGCAGCCAGCGATAGAATTTTCTAAGGCTGAAGTATCAGTAAGGAGGTGAAAGTAACATTTAAAAGCTGGTTTAACATTTTTAATGGGCATTTCTGATAAAAGGCAAATGTAACATACATTAATATAACAGTTTTAAGTCTATATGAAAAGGGCATTAGTATTATTTCTTATAATAGCAAGTCAGACTTTTAAAAGCTGTGTACTTCACTGCTGAACATTATTAGAATTTTGGTTTCAAATGAACTCCAGTCTTCTGGAAATTAGGAATGCAAAATGTAGACCCAGTTAAGCAGCTGTTAGCATTATTTTGCTTGTATGTTTGTTTGACAGCATTTCTTTTTGGGATAACATTTTTTTCATCAGGCCGTAGATTAGTGTCAGCGGTTTGAGAAGTTTTCTTTCTCTTAAGCATTGGACTTTGAATAATCAGGAACTGGTTTTGCTTTGAATTTTGTTATTTTGATGCTGTTATGTAAGAATTGCTTATATTTTATGCTGAGGCTACTTGTGTAGTATGATACCTCACTTATTTGTCCAATGCTTGTGTGTATTGACCGAAGCTTTTGTGACAATGATTTATAGTTAATGCTGTATGGCAGTAAATTATATTTTACTGTCACTCAGGCTCTGTGCTATCTTTAGGAGAAGCTGACTGCTATAGTGAAGATTTACTGTAATTCATCTGTTTTCATTAAAATTTCCATGAGTACTTAACAATGCAGGTGACCTTTATAGCTTTATAAAAGCTGTTTTTCTAACCTCGGTATTCCTTTTAAATGATTATTTGTCATACATCAGAGGGTAGCCGTGTTAGTCTGGATCTGTAAAAGCAGCAAAGAATCCTGTGGCACCTTATAGACTAACAGATGTTTTGGAGCATGAGCTTTCGTGGGTGAATACCCACTTCCTCAGATGCATGTAATGGAAATATCCAGGGGCAGGTATATATATGTGTGCTAGCAAGCAAGCTAGAGATAACGAGGTCAGTTCAATCAGGGAGGATGAGGCCCTGTTCTAGCAGTTGAGGTGTGAAAACCAAGAGAGGAGAAACTGGTTCTGTAATTGGCAAACCATTCACAGTCTTTGTTCAATCCTGAGCTGATGGTGTCAAATTTGCAGATGAACTGAAGCTCAGCAGTTTCTCTTTGAAGAACAGGGCCTCATCCTCCCTGATTGAACTGACCTCGTTATCTCTAGCTTGCTTGCTAGCACACATATATATACCTGCCCCTGGATATTTCCATTACATGCATCTGAGGAAGTGGGTATTCACCCACGAAAGCTCATGCTCCAAAAAGTCTGTTAGTCTATAAGGTGCCACAGGATTCTTTGCTGCTATTTGTCATACATTAATGTATGTTATACTTGTACATTACAAAACTCTGTCTTGCTTTGGAAAGGTAATTTGGCAGAATACAATCAATAGTCTGTTAGATTAAATAAAATATAAAGCATCATATAATTCATTGTTAATGGTACTAAAATGTTTGGGTGGTTAAGAGTCAGATCGGTTTTCAATGGTAGTAGGGAGAGGGAAGAAAAGAAATCCCATTAAGCAGACTCCTTTGTAGTGGATGTGATGTGAAATCCTAATATTAAGTGATTTGGGAAGAAATGCAAAATGGAAAGAGCCGATCAGTGTAAAAATATTTTAAAATTGGAAAGCTCATAAAGAAGGAAGATATATCAAAAGTTAATGTGAGAGTTTTTAATGTGTTCTTAAAAATTAATTTTAAGATTTAGACCGTCTCTTTAGAATGGAGTTGTCTATTATAAAGTGTAATAAATCATGTGTAATTGTGCAATGTGAAAAAGGTAATCTTGCTTAACACTAGCAAGTTCAACACTTTCTAAAATTTATGGCATATTTTCTTTATACTACCGGGCATCAAACCAAATGTGGTAATAGTCTGTTTTTAAAAGTGCATGTATGTTACCATAATCAAATCAAAGAAACATAATCTTACAAATGCCTAATAAGCAAAAAGATTATGCTAAGAAGAAAATCAATGGAAGTTTTATGGCTGGATTTCTGAGAGACCAATTGTAATTGCTTGAATTGCAACATTTTTCTTTTCTGATGTCTCTGTATATTTCATGCTGCTAAATTATACAAGAGAACAAAATTCTCTGGAGACCAAACCTTTATCAGTCTGTTAGTACTGTTCTGCATTTTATAGTGAAATGATCATAGTTACAAATGTAATGAGCTAACAGTAGATGCTTAACAATTAATGTATGATACTGTTTCAATATTTTAATACATATGCCATAAATTAAAATAATTTTTTATGTATATCTGTGTTCCAAATAATATTTTTTATAATAAAAGCAAGGTACAGAGCTAGGACTTCTGTTTTCCATATTTTAAACTGGGAGCAAGGAACTCCTGTGTTCTAATATCAGCTCTACCTCTGACTCCTTTTGGGTGAATTGTTTAAGCCATTAATTCTCAATCATTTCTGTACCAGGACCCTGTGCTACACGAGAAGAAGTTTTGAAATCCCCTTTATAGAGTTTTGGGACTTTACTCCCATAAAGGAAAAAGGTTGTTCACCATTCCTGGGATTGCAGCCCTCTGGTTGAGATTACCATATTTATTTGTACCTCAGGTTCCACATGTGTAAAATGGACAGGATGATAAATGTCAGAAACCCAGTGAGAATGAATTAATTAAAGCTTACATAGTGCTTTGGAGCTGTAGCAAACTATAAATATTCTAAAAATATTTCTGATAAATAGGGCTGTCAAGCGATTAAAAAAATTAATCACAATTAATCGTGATAATGATTGTCCTAGCAATTGGCTGAACAAAGAAGTAGGACCGAGTGGACTTGTAGGCTTTAAAGTTATACATTGTTTTGGTTTTGAGTTCAGTTATGTAACAAAAAAAAATCTACATTTGTAAGTTTTATCTTTACGATAAAGAGATTGCACTACAGTACTTGCATGAGGTGATTTGAAAAATACTGTTTCTTTTGTCTTTTACAGTGCAAATATTTGGAATAAAAATAATAATATAAAGTGAGCCCTGTACACTTTGTATTCTGTGTTGTATTTGAAATCAATATATTTGAAAATGTAAAAAAAAAATTCAAAATATTTAATATATTTCAATTGGAATTTTATTGTTTAGCACTGCGATGAAAACTGTGATTAATCATGATTAATTTTTTTGAGTTAATCGCGTGAGTTAACTGTGATTGATCAACAATCTTACTTATAAAGCAAACCCTTGACTTCCTTCAAAGCCCTTGAGACACTGAGTGAACTACTAAAATTCAATGATGATTATACACAGTATAAAGCAAAATAAACTCTAAAGGCCAAGCATGCAGGAATTGTGTAAGAATTGTACATTAATCCTGCTTCACCCGAGTAGAGTCCACAACTTGCCTTCCATTAAGTGGGATTGTTTTTATATATGGGTGTCACCCTCTGAAGTTCTGAGTCCATCACCTTCAGTGGACGTCAATAGGAGTTGAAGGTGTTCCTCACCTTGCAGGATTGGACATTATGTGATTACAAAGGCTTTCTGTATGGGCTTGAAATATAACTAAGTTTCTGTTTTGAGGGTTCATTTAATGTCATTTTTGGGATTAATTTTAGCAATTTTTGAGTTTGATGTTTATGTCCAGAAATCCTGGGTATTAGGTGGGTAGTGGTTGCAGCTTTCTCTTTGTATATACTGTAATGATTAGTGTATATTACATACATTGCTCATTACAGTAGTATATTCTGTAATGAGTAATCCCTTTATAATGTTCCCTAGAACTGTTTCAAACAGCACTCCATTAAAGAGCTTTGGGGAGCTTTTACTGTGCGCCAGAAGAGTATACATAGACCAATTAATGTGCAAATCTTTAATTAGATTGTATACTTTCCATGGGATGCCTGGAAATCATGCCAGAGTAGTATGAACTCTCTTCCCACACACTGTACATGTACTTCAAGACAGTTTAAATTAAACACTGATATCTTAAAGCATTGTACAGTACAGTAAATTGCATTTGCCAAAGTGAGAGTTAAGAAAAAAAATAGAATTGCTTATATAGAATATACAACATTGAAGTCTCCAGCTCACGATTAAGGAAAGTGGTGCTAAATAGCTGTATTCTTGATTGCCAGTTTATAAGTACAGAATGCTAAAACCTTTTACAGAGAAATCAAAATAAACCAGCTGTTCGCTTGCCTCATGCAGGTTTGTTATATTCAGAGAAGACTGAAAACTGAAGGCTAAATTTAGATTGCTCATAATGGGTAAATGGCATAAATATCAGAGGTAGATTTAACAGCTTCTTGAACTGCTTAATGAGCGTATCAGCCATTTTAGAGCAGCTATCCTCTGTGTTGTATCCTCAAAATACCTTCGACAATATATAGCAATATGTTGTTGCATTTTAAATGAGACAACTGCCATTGCAAGAGCCTTGAGCACTGGTGCCCCTCAGCGCCTCCTATGATCTGCCTGTAGCATAAAATAATCTAGTCTCATGTGGGATGTAATACTTGGGTGTCATTTTGGTTGTTGGGTTTAGTGTGTAGGTGCTGGGTGGTGTTGGCCTGTGATATACAGGAGGTCAGATTAGATGAGTTAGGAGGTTTCTTCCGGTATTAAACTCGGACTATTATAACCACAATGATATATTAACAGTGGATAAATAAAATCACGGAACAGAAGTCATCTCTTAAATACACAAAGGTCCTTCCTCTCATGGATCTTAAAAACAATTAATGAAACCATTAATTTTATTTTGTAGCTTCTAGTCACTTTTCTAATCGTAATTAAGTCTTTCAGCAATACATTTGATTAATTCTGATGGAGTACAGCTGTGTCAATTCCTAGTATCCTTAATATGGCAGGAAGTATTTTAAAATGCCACTTAATATCTAGAAAAAAGGAAGTCTGGCCCCCAAGCTCTCTTAAGGCATAATGGTTTGCTTTGGAGGCCATACTGGGGATGAGTGCAGACACCATGATGGTTTCCACTGGTGGTCAGATTCCTGAGACCTGTATCTCTCCAGATACAATTTCTAACTGTCCTGGTTTGGCTGGGACCACCCTGGGATTTTAATCCTTGTCTTGTATATTTGCATTCCAGAAAATGGCCTGAGCGTCTAGAAGAGCAGATTTTTTTGTTTTCTGTTTGTTTTTTATTGGCTTGCTGATCAAGGAGTTGCTGAAAGGAGGCAGAGAGTTGAACTGAGGCTATCTCAGCTTGCCTTTCCTCTGTCTATAGACCCCGGACACCATTTTGCTAGGTGCTAAACCAACAATCCAAATACTGGCAATCCTTGCCCCAGGGTGTAAATATGTTAATGGAAACCAGTGGGTCTGTGTATGAGATGCCTGGGGATATGGAAGAGTATAAAGGTCAGCAAAAAGGGAGTTGAGATCTTAAACTGGAAAAGAGCACTTTAATTCATTTGGATTGAACAGCAGAAGTTATTCATTTATTTTAGTTGAACACCCTTTTTTGAAACAGGCCATCTTTGGCTAGAAAAATCTTTACTTTGAAGGATGCGCATAGGAAGTTAAAAATGGGCTTCTACACTTCAAAATAAAAACACAAAGCATGAATGTTGGATTCTGTTCCTTTACAAGTCCAAGAATTTTCTTTGATTATGTCTATTTTAGAATTACAGCATGGGTGATATGGTCAGTAGAAAAGGAAATCTAGAGTGTCATTTTGAGAGAAATTGAAGAACAATTCATCTATACTGAAAATGATCAATGTCTGATGGAAAGGCTGAGAGGCTGCAATTGAGAAACAACCTTGATTGTGTATGAATTCTGTTGTATATCCTGAGCTTGCTACCCTGCTTCCCCCTCCCCCTCCAACAATCTACATGAGATGCAAGAAAAGTGGAAAAAGCTTTTAAGTATCCTAACAGCCTGAGAGGTGATAGGAACAGTAAACAAGCAAGAAGCAGGATGTTTTAGCTTCTGAGACGTATCAAGAGACTAGGATAGTGTACTGAATAAGGGACTAACTTGACAAAACTAGGATGTTTGGCACATTAAAATTGTTTCTCAGGTGTCAACAAATGCCTCTGTATGACATACTTTGGATCAGTTGATGTAATTCTTATTGAAGTTTTACTTCCTAATGTTTTTGTGATGATGAGCAAGTGATGAATTTGAATTTCAACTATTTGTTCCATATAATTCAATTAAATAATTCCACTTTTTAAAATAAATGTCATGCAAAATTTTAGGCTTAGAATTTACTAATGTCAGTTTACTTATTTAATAAAATATTACATAGAACAAGTTAGGTAATTCACATGAGAGAAATGAGTGGCATTTTGGGAGAGGAAAGAAAGGTAAACAATTAAATGACTAAAGCAGAAATACTAAACATTTTTTATGAATTGTTAAGAGTTCATTCAATAAAGTTGCTGAACTGGATATACTAGTTTTATAGAATAAATGTGAATAACCAGAAAAATGGATTGGCATTTAAAATATTATATCAACACATACTTGATTGAGAGGATCTGAATTGGAATCCTCCCTGTGCTTTTGGGTGTTGCTTAGTTCATTCACAAGGCTCGGCTCTGCTCTTCCGTCTGTCATGCGGTTTGTTGGAATAGCTGCCGTCTTGTGTTTCTTGTAAGTTAACATTTTTATAAGGATAGGCTGTTGACTTATCTTTCAACTCCCAATCTAGAGGGCCAGTGGGTTGCTTTTCCCTTTGACCTGTTCAATTTGAGTGGTTCTACCAGGAGTTAAAACTCCTGCTGGCATGGCTCTCAAGATCATTGGAATATGCAAGCCTTCCCACCATGTCAAGGTGCAGCCAGTATGGAAAGTTTATGGAGAAGATGAGCAAAATAAAAGTTGTTTTTTGTGGGCCAGTTTGTGATGGATAATACTGAGTAGGTAGAGAAAAGCGATATGAATATTTTGGCTGACACAGCAGAGGCAGTGTGGATAGAACTTATGAACAATAAAAGTGGGTATATGATTCCTGGAAGATACTTCGCTCATGGGCAGCTTGGAAAAGTAGATCAGGAAATGTATTTATAGATATGAGAGTCCAGTAAGAAACTTTGATTACAGAGGATTCTAATTACTTAGCAATTAGATGGAATATACTAATAGCTATGCAAAAACTGAGAAGTGAATAATATTCATAACTGTACTGCGGGAATGCTTTGAATAGCCTATACAGACAGGATATTTCGAGCCAATTTTAGGCATTGAACCAAAGTGGGATGCACTGTTCTGGACTGAAATTGATGAGCTTTTCCTCTCCCATCCCCATTTTGAAGTGTTGTTTTTCTCTAGGTTTATTTTTTTGTACTAACTTGTGCTCTTGGGAATGATCTTACATCCGTTGAGGTCAAGAGAAATCTTTCCCTTAACTTCACTAGGCTTTTCATAATGCGGTTGCTGCAGTACTATACTACAAATGATTCCTTGTTCAGGTTGAGCTGTCTCTTGCATGTATATCCTTCCAAAATTACAAGTATATGGAAACAAGGGGGGAAATAAGGGTGCAGTGGCCAGTTTTTTCTAGTTACTTGGTGGATGGAACTACTTTGACACCTTCCTGTTTAGTTTTCTGGCTGTGTTCCACTTCATAGTTATTGCCAGTTCAAATTTTAATGTTCCTAATTGGGGAGATTGGGCAACCCAGCCGCATACCCAAATGCAGTTTGAAAGTTTTAGACTTTTTTTAGTTTATATTGAGATTGTTTCCTTTCTTTTACACAGGCCAAACTTTTCTGATAGGTATCACAAATAATCCAGTTTTCTCTGTCAAATGCTTTTCCGGCAGCTAATGACAGAAGAGTAAATAATGGCTCACACTAATTTTCTAGTTTATTAATTTGGGTAGTAATCCCTGAAAATGATACACTTTAGAATAATATTTTTAGGCTCCAATTAAGTTTTTTATAGCCAGGGGCAAAGCATTTTGGAGTTTTTTGGATTGGTTATTGTGACAGGGAAGATAGTGACACTGAACCAGAATTTAGGTATGACACAGAAGTCATACCACCTGTTTGAATGTGATGGGAATTGTGCCTGCCAAATTGGGCATGGTCCATGATCACCACAAATTCTTTGGAAATCAGGCAATTCTTGACAAAGATTATTCGGGACAGTTGGTTCAATTTTAAACCTTAGGCATTCGCTTTCCACAGAATTGTGCTTCCTTGACAAAAATAACAGAAACATGGAACTGATTTAAAAGCACAAAATCCATCTGGATCTATCTTGTGATAACTAAATTAATGGTACCTCAACACTGGAAGCCTGAAATACTATCAACAATAAGAAAATGAAGCATATAACAGAAGCAGCCTTTGTATGAAAAATGCAGCATATACATTTGTAACATAAAATATACGTATAAGAATATTTGCTAGCTATTAATAGGAACAATGACAGCGAATTATGTATCTTTCTGTTGAGTGTTTTCTGTCTTTTCTTCTAGTTGTTGTTTCCTTTCCTTGTTTCTTTCATTCTTTCTCTCTGCCTTTTTAAATCCTTTGATAAAACTGGAATGTAGCAAAATATTTTTCTGTAAGTTTTGTTTTATTATTGCCTCCTATTCAGACCGTGTGCCTTGTTTTTCTGTTTGTTGAACTATCATTAAAATAAATACATTTTAAAAAGAAAAATGTAACTGTTTTTGGAGAATAGGAACATTTAAAACAGTTTAAACTTTTGATTTTATTTTACAAGGGAACCAACCAAACAAAAAAGCTTGAGCTGAGATTTTGTATTTTCACCCACATCAAATATTTACTACTGGGTTGTAAACTCTGAATTGTTTTTATCAGCTCTCTTATATATCAAATTGTCAGGTTGGCCCTAACATTTATGTGTACCTATAAAACCATCCTATGATGTTATAGGAGGAGGAAGAAGATTTTTGTAGCATCTTCAGATAATAAGAGGAGCAGAGTGATGAGTGCGCCTGTTGGGCTGGGCTGCCCCCATTGGCCCAGTGGGGGGTTTGTACATCCTGTCACACCACCTGCAGGACTGTCATAAACAGATAGTTAAGGGCTAATGTCTCTTTCACCTGTAAAGGGTTAAGAAGCTCAGTAAACCTAGCTGACACGTGACCAGAGGACCAATGGGGGGGACAAGATACTTTCAAATCTTGGTGGAGGGAAGTCTTTGTTTGTGGTGTTTGTTTTGTTCGTTGTTCGCTCTTGGGACAAAGAGGGACTAGACGTACAACCAGACTCTCCAAATCTTTATGAATCACTCTTTCATGTTTCAAACTTGTAAGTAGCCAGGCAAGGTGGATTAGTTTTATGTTTGTTTTTCTTTCAACTTGTGAATGTTTTTTTCTTTTGCTGGAAGGATTTTTACCTCTGTTTGCTATAACTTTGAATCTCAGGCTGGGGGCGGGGGAAGTCCCTCTAGTCTATATGTATCTGAATACCCTGTAAACATTTTCCATCCTGATTTTACAGAGATAATTTTTACTTTTTCTTTCTTTAATTAAAAGCTTTCTTTTTAAGAACCTGATTGGTTTTTCCTTGTTTTGGAATCCAAGGGATTGAGTCTAAACTCACCAGGGATTGATAGTGGGGGGAAAGGAAGGGAATGGTTAATTCCTCTTTGTTTTAAGATCCAAAGAGTTTGGATCTGTATAGCTTCCCAAGGCAACCCAGGGAGGGGAAAGTCTGGGGGGGGGAAGTGGCGGGGTGGTTTATTTCTCCTTGTTTTAAGACCCAAGGGGTTTGGGTCTTGGGTTCCCCAGGGAAGGTTTTGGGGGAACAGGAAGTGTGCCAAACACTATATTTTTGGCTGGTGGCAGTGTACCAAATTTAAGCTAGTAATTAAGCTTAAAAGTGATCATGCAGGTCCCCACTTTTTGGACGCTAAAGTTCAAAGTGGGGAAAAAACCTTGACAGGGTCTTTCTGTTGGATCCGGCAATTTTGATTAAGGGGACTCAGGGCTCCTGACAGGGCACAGTAAACATTTCATCTATGCCTCCCGAGCCTCCTGGCTTGGGCAAACAATCACAAATAGGCTTTGACTCTCTGCAGTGTAAAGTCAACCAACAGCCAGCAGCCTCTGGGGCAGACAGAGCCAATGCTCAGTCTCTACTCTCCTAAGCCTCCTGGTTAAGGTAAACAATAGCAATTAGGGGGCTCTGACCCTCTGGGCAGGGCAAAGTAAGCAGTCAATCTGTAGCCCCTGGGCAGGGGAAAAGCAAAGCAAACAGTCTGTGGCCCCTGAGCCATCTGGCTGGAGCAGGCAATCACAGTTAGGGGGCTCGACCTCTTCAGGCAGGGCGGAGAAAACAATCACTCTTTGACCCCTGAGCAGGGCAGGGCAAACAAACAGGCTATGGCTACAGCCTCCAGTAATTGCACCTAGTGGCAAATGTGGATTGTGGGGGGCAGGGGAACCTGGGCCCACCCTACTCCACCAAGTTCCAACCCAGGGCCCTGAAGCTGGGAAATTCTCAGTTAATGGTTCAAGCATCGGCTTCTGATACATTCCCTGGGTCACTTCCTACTGCAAGACTCATCTTGGGCATCTTCCCGGCTGGCAGTATTTTAGCATCCCAGTCAGTCTCTGGGATCGGCTCGTCCTCTGAAGCACAGTCCAGGTCCATGGTTCCCACCACTTGGAGAGTTGCAGGAGCTTGTAGCACATATCCTTCCTTCTTGCCAGCCAGCCCTGATTGAGCTGGACTGCTTCCTTTCATCTGTCCTTTCCACCTGGAGCATGCGCAGCATGGGCGATGCAGCGTGGTCTCTTGGGCCCCAGGTGATTGGCCAGGTACCATTGGCCCAGTACGGGACTGGTACACCCTGTCACACAGAGCAAATGTATTTTGTAATATGGCTTTAAAAAGCAGAAGTGTTATCTGTAAACATAGTATTAGACTCTTTGTAAAGTTCACATGAAGGTGAGTTTTAAAGCATCAGGATCAAGTCCAAACTTATGAATAATAATAATAATAATAATAAAGAAAATTACTGAAAATAATTAGTTATACAGTGAAAGTAAGAGAGCTTTCTAAATTAGGATGGTGCATTTTTTAAATTTTCTTTTACGCTCTGTGACACATGATGATTACTTTCTTAGTTACTCAGATCAAGTCACTGCATCATTATTTCCTTTTGAAAACTCTATAATTTGGAATGATTTAGCGAAAATTAGTTCAACAAAGAAACAATGCCGTAAAATGTTGTTTTGCACATCATCTTTCATACATATTCAGAAGCTGCAGGTAAGGGCTGCGGTGTACCAAGAACTATTTCAGGCAGCTGACTGGCATTCCTGAGACTAGATTTGAACTCAGTCTTACTTCCAGCTGTAATATGCAAATATTGTGGTTTTAAATGTGTTTAATGTGCCTGTTACAAATATTTAAAACCTCTTTGCCAACATGTCACAGTTGCAGGGCTGTCCCCTTCCAGGTCTCTCTGAGTTCACCCCTGAGGTGTCAAGCCGTATGCTTTCACCTCTTCTGGGGTGGAAGTCTGCAATTCTCCCTCTCTCAGACTAGGTCATGGGCTACAGCACCTTGTGTATAAAGTGTGCTTACCCAGTAAGCCTGACTGGGTTTGGCACTTGCAGTTCTTCCTTTCAGGGGACCCTGACCAGTGGTGTTACAGTAACTGGACAGCTTTCAAACTGTTTAATTTTAACAGTAGAAACAAAGCACTTAGATAAAAAGGATTTTAAAACAACAGTCTACATATGTGTCTACCTTATCTAAAGCCCTGCCATTCTGTGATGATAGCCTACGCAGACATAGCATCTTCAGACATCCTGGTGGGTGCCTGTGTCAGTGTGTTTTTCCCAAATAGTCCTAAACAACTACATCTTCTCTTCCAAGAGAGTCCTTTTTAAAAACTGTTATAGTGCGTTTGACCTTTAGTTCCCATGCCTTCTCCGGTCCTGGCATTGTCTTGTAACAACTTTCAAGTGTTTCCCGAGGTGAAAGCTGGCTTATCTTGGACCATTCTTTTCCATTGTCTGTTTTTTCCTTTTATAGCCTGCTATTAAACTAAGCAATGTATTCATACAGTAAACATTGGAATAATCAGTTCAGCATACAGTATTCATAAACTATTACCGAGCACCTCCGCATCTGTCACGCTCTCATTAAAGAATATTGCTGGAATCCTGCCAGTGGGTATTCTCTTGGACAGTTCTGCTTAAATGGGGTTTTGGGGTAGTATGGGCGGGGTTTAACTGTGTTAAACTACATTTGGAAACTGTTTTGATTTATGCTTAATGTGGATGGGGTTTTTCGTTCTATACTTTACCCCTGGAAACATATCTTGGTGTGTAGCTCATGACAGGTGATACATGCAGCTGCTTGTAACAACATTTTTTGAACGAGATTTGTGATACATAATTACTGATGGTTTACAGGCCATTGAAATGGAGAGGGGAGAGAAACGCATGTGTTGCAGCAGTATAGGCAACATTGAATTTGAAAGTTGTCACGTCTAATGAGAAAAAAATAGGAACTTAATAAAACATTAAAAAAAGAGACAGCTTAAGTTTTACTTAAATTTACAGAGAACAGTGAACATTAAAATAATGAGCAGGAATTTTGTACTGACTCTGCCTGATAGAAGTTAATTTTTCCAGCTGCTCAGTCTAAATATACAGTGTTTATCATGGTAGATACATTTTCAGCTACTAATGTACATACTAATCTCACTGTTAAAACTTGAGAGTGAAGGCACACTCTAAAAAATCTTTAACTTTGTAGTCATATTTACAAAACCTTAGCTTTTAATCACTGTTAGAATTACTGCCACAGCTGCTCCATCCGTGGGCAGTCTTGGCGATCGTGGATAACCTTACATCCCAAGAGTGAGAAAAGTGCCTGCAGATACAAAAAAATTATTAGCTTCTTGTGGAAACTTGGCAATAAAAAGCCACACTCAGTAATTTTTTAGAAAAGATGTTTGTGTGTAAGGATATTTGTACTTTTGGTTTTTTTGACATATGCATGTTCTTCTTCCTACCGCTATGTGAATTAGTTTCTATTTTATAGTGCCACTCTTAAGTGTCACCTGTGGCATTAACTCCTTCAACAGTACTAGATCTTCCTCTGCTATCACAGATTCTTGCCAATTACGTACTTATTCCTGAAAATGGAATGTAGTAAATGGTGCCCACAAACCTATGTTTTGTCATCCCCCTCTGGTGTTATCTGGACCCATGATCTGCTAGGTCACTCCAAACTTCAACTCTAGGAGTCAGCCTTACCCTGCTCTGCAGTGAGAACCCCACTCCTGGGCTGTTCACGCGCCGCCTTTGGCACGTAAGCTGCTTGCATTTTGCAACCGACTGACACTAGCCGATATCTCCGGTCCCAGTCACAACCCTGGGAACCTCCGTCTTGCAGTGTCCAGTTATGCCTGCTGGACGCTGGAAGTTGATATGAGTTCAGCAATTCAGCAAAGATTGGTATGCACCAGGCTTGTTATCCCAAGGGGAGTCTCTGACACGCTTCAAACCAAACGTACTGCTTCAGGTAGAATAAACAAACAATGTTATTAACTACAAAGATAGATTTTAAGTGATTATAAGTCAAAGCATAACAAGTCAGATTTGGTCAAATGAAATAAAAGCAAAAGGCATTCTAAGCTGATCTTAACACTTTCAGGGCCCTTACAAATTTAGTTCCTTCTCACCACGGGCTGGCTGGTTACCCTTCAGCCAGACTCTCCCCTTTGATCAGCACTTCAATTGCTTGGTGGTGGTGTCTATAGATGGAGGTGGAAGAGAGAGGAAGAGCATGGCAAATGTCTCTCCCTTTTATCATGCTTTCTTCCTTTATGCCCCCCCCCTTCAGAGTCAGGTGAGCATTACCTCATCGTAGTCCCAAACTGACCAAAGGAAGGGGGGTGACTCACTTAAGAGTCCAACGGATCCTTTGCTGCTGCCTAGGTCAGTGTCCTTTGTTCCTGTGAGGCTGGGCTGGGTTTGTCCCATACATGCCCTGATGAGGTGTGAACTGCCCCTCTGTTCCTGGAGACTTTTGCCTAAGCTTGTTTTAAGACATGAGGACACATTTTCAACCTCTTAACTATATGTTACAACCTATAACATTACTATAACAACAATGCTCAGTGCATCATGAGCCTTCCAAAGACACCCGTCATGACAAACTTTTCATTGGATACCACACAATCATATTATAAGGATGAACATGGGGCCTGCAGCCTGCACCCTGCTGTTCAAGGCTGAAGCCCTCGAGCTTTTGCTTGGGCCCTGTGTAGTGGGGCTCGGCCTTCAGCCCTGGACCATAGCAAGTCTAAGCCAGTCCTGGTGACCCTATTCAAAGGGGGTTCCGACCCACAGTTTGAGAACTGCTGGTATAAGCTAAGTAAAAGAAATTTAAAAGTAAGAGAGAAAAATGTAGATGAGATTTCAAACTGGGTGAAAATGGGTAGTAAGCAGCTATCCATTGCTGTAACAACCTGAACATCATTGTTACCTAAACTGGCAATCCGACCTCTGCTGTCTTTTGAGAGTTACTTAGCAACTATAATATCTTATAGCTTGCTATGTCAATCAGTAGATTTGTGAACATCTATTGTTAGTCAATGTATTAGTCAGCAATTTTCTCATTTATTAATGAATTATGAGCTATTTCTGTTTAGCAGGTAAGTGCATTTGGAAAGAATTAAAAAAACGTTAATCATATTATGGGGCCTTTATAAATGATGATGTGTGGTGGATATAGATTGATTTAAATTTAAATTAATTTCATAAGATGACACATGCACTGTCATTGCAAAATGACTCAGTAATTTTGCTTGGAAACCAAGAGGTTATACTTTATTTAGAAATGTAAATTAATACTGCCAAGAGGATCCTTCCTTGGGAAAATAAAATGTGTACGTTTCAAATTTGTCTTTAATGTAGTTGATTGAGGTCTGTATTGTTTCATGAGTTACTTCAGGATGTTAAAGAATTAACCTAACCTTGTGAGACATTACCATGGTTGTCATTAAGATTTGTTGCAGTTGTTCCTTTTGCTACTGCAGTGTGCACACTCTTCCTTGCACTCAGTGTTTTGGGGAACTAACACTAATTTGTGGTGTTCTGTACAATTCAAGATCCTCTTTGGATTAGAGAATGAATGGGAAGGCCATCTCTGGGACCCAGCATGAAGGTTCAGAATTGCAGGACACTTAGGCCCAGTACAGAAGCTTAAAATTCCAGTAACATTAATTACTTGCAAACAGCAACTGTAAAGAGCTGAATGGTAATGACTGTTCGTTTTTGTGTCTCAAGAGTTTCCTTTTCCACTCAGAGACTGAGTAAGACAGTATAAATTATAGAATTTCAGAGATGGAAAAGGCTGGAGAAAACAGGTCTGTGTAACTGATTACTTGAGCAGTTTCTAAAGCAGTGATTTCAAACTCTTGATCTCAGTTCCATAAGTATTTGTTCTTAACCACTGATATTCAAGGTTTTCTGAAGGAGAATCTAGGGTTTAATGAGTGGTAAACTGTTGGATTCTTCTGCTGCTTCGACAGATGAGTGTGCAGTTAATGTTGATTTGAGTTTGTTTTTATGGCTTTTCATATGGAAAGCCAGTCCAATCCCAGATTTGCAAATGTGGCTGTATGTTGTGCAACCATAGTCATTGTTGAGGAGAGGGGTTGAGGCCTTGGCCTTATGACATGCTCTCTTCTCCTCCAGAGACTTCATATGCCACTACTCAAAATTGGTCACAGTCTCATGACACAGACCTCTTTTATCTGGGTCTGTCCAGCACAACGAGTTCCCAGGTTCTAATGTCTATCTTGAGGTTGGCCTTCAAGGTGTTTTTATATCTAAGGATAAGTCAACCCATAGAGGAGGTTCTAATGCTCAGTTGGCTGTGAAACACTGCTTTCAGTACACGGGAAAGCTCCATGCAGATTATATGGCCTATCCAGCAAAGATGAGCCCTGATGAGCATGGTCTCAATGCCAGGGAGCTGGCACCTCTGATTAGGTCTTTGGTATTCGGGATCCTGTCCTGCCACTTGATGTTGCAGATGGATCTTAGGCAATGAAGGTGGAAGTTCTCCAGCTGTTTGGTGTGACATTGGTAGAATGTCCATGTCTTGCAACTATGGAGGAATAATGTGAGTACAAAAGCATGATCAATGTTTATCTTGGTTCCTAGCAGACTCCACGCCCTCAACAGAGCTTGTGGATGAGCCTGCCACATGCCAAGCTTGTCCTTGCCTGGCACTGAATGATTTCATCATCCAATATGTCGTTGCTGGAAAGCATGCTACACAGGTGGGAGAATTTCCTGTCTGAGCTGAGGGATGTATTGTCAGTTGTGATGATAGGATCAGACTGCTTGTGATGCTGGTGGTCATAGACTATCAGAGTTCGAAAGGACCTCAGGAGGTCATCTAGTCCAACCCCCTGCTCAAAGCAGTACCAATCCCTAACTAAATCATCCCAACCAGGGCTTTGTCAAGCCTGACCTTAAAAACCTCTAAGGAAGGAGATTCCACCACCTGCCTAGGTAACCCATTCCACTGTTTCACCACTCTCTGAGTGAAAAAGTTTTTCCTAATATCCAACCTAAACCTCCCCCACTGCAACTTGAGACCATTGCTCCTTGTTCTGTCATCTAGTACCACTGACAATAGTCTAGATCCATCCTCTTTGGAACCCCCTTTCAGGTAGTTGAAAGCAGCTGTCAAATCTCCCCTTATTCTTCACTTCTGCAGACTAAATAATCCCAGTTCCCTCAGCCTCTCCTCATAAGTCATGTGCTCCAGCCCCCTAATCATTTTTGTTGCCCTCCGCTGGACTCTTTCCAATTTTTCCACATCCTTCTTGTAGTGTGGGCCCAAAACTGGATAAAGTACTCCAAAGGAGGCCTCACCAATGTTGACTAGAGGGGAATGATCACGTCCCTTGATCTGCTGGCAATGCCCCTACTTATACAGCCCAAAATGCCGTTAGCCTTCTTGGCAGCACACTGTTGACTCATATCCAGCTTCTCATCCACTGTAACCCCTAGGTCCTTTTCTGCTGAACTGCTTCCTAGGCATTTGGTCCCTAGTCTGTAACAGTGCATGGGATTCTTTTGTCCTAAGTGCAGGACTCTGCACTTAGCCTTATTGAACCTCATCAGGTTTCTTTTGGCCCAATCCTCTAATTTGTCTAAGTCCCTCTATATCCTGTCCCTACCCTGCAGCGTATCTACCACTCCTCCCAGTTTAGTGTCATCTGCAAACTTGCTGAAGTTGCAATCCATGCCATCCTCCAGATTATTAATGAAGATATTGAACAAAACTGGCCCAGGACCGACCTTTGGGGCACTCCACTTGATACAAGCTGCCAACTAGACATGGAGCCGTTGATCACTGCCCGTTGAGCCTGACGATCTAGCCAGCTTTCTATCCACCATAAATTATAGTTCATTCATCCAGCCCATACTTCTTTAACTTGCTGGCAAGAATACTGTGGGAGACCATATCAAAAGCTTTGCTAAAGTCAAGGAATAACACATCCACTGTTTTCCTCTCATCCACAGAGCCAGTTATCTCATCATAGAAGGCAATTAGGTTAGTCAGGCATGACTTGCCCTTGGTGAATCCATGCTGACTGTTTCTGATCACTTTTCTCTCCTCCAAGTGCTTCAAAATTGATTCCGTGAGGACCTGCTCCATGATTTTTCCAGGCCTACTATCCTGTCAAGGGCTCCAGCAGGCCACTGTGCTTCTGTAGTCATGACACTTAAAGGGGCAGGCAGTCCTGTTATAAAGCACTTTGAAATTCAGATTTAAGTGTGTGTATCTATGACTTCAGTTCGTGTCCAAGGATCACGTGGAACTTTTAACCAATACTAATTTTGGTAACAGTGTTTAAGATAAAGTAAAGCAGAATCTCAGAACATCTTTAAATGCATTGACAAGCCTCATTCCATCTGAAATATTCTTTAGACCCTTCTCCATGAGACCTGGTCAGTCTGTTATATTGCTTAAACCAGAAAATGCCCCCACATCTATACAAGTATAAATCTTAAGCTAGCAGCAATGGAATAGAGTCAACTCACTAACTCCATTGTGCTTGCCTGAAAGTTTGGTAGTTAATGATGCCAAAATGAATTTTGCTTCAATCAGTATTCAGCTGTCAAGTTAGCAAACTGCTGCTTTCAGCAAAGAGCATCTTTAACCTACAAGGAGTGTATTAATACAGTTATACTGGTAAATACAACATAATTTAATAATATATCACCAAAATATTAAGGAGGAAACTTCTTTTCACTGTAACTTTCATTAGGTGCCCCTAAGCCCAACCTGTAATTGTGAGAGAATATTTGTTGTCTCAGCTGTGTAATAGATTGATCAGCTATCGTAGAGAAAGTCTAAGAAATATTCCAGATGGAACAAGGCTGGTCAACGCATTTAAAGATGGCCTGAGCTTTTGGTTTAATTTATCTTTAAAACACCTTTTTAGTGAATGTAGTTTTCATTGACTCGATATTGAAGTCATCTATCCAAAGAACAGGCACAGTACAGTCGTTAACACTGCTGAAATTTACTCAGTGTCCCAACAATGTAATTAAGACCTATTTTTAAAAAATACTTCAATGGATTTGAAGGAAGACCCTATGTCCATTCAATCCTTCTCCTTTCTGGATACCAGTTATAGATATCCACATCACAGAAGCTATAATTGTCTACTAAGAACTGAACTGATCACAATAAATGAATTACCAAACAGTCAGACCTAACAAGATTTTTTACTAAGAGCCTAGCCTTGGCTGGATTCTGATAGGTGAAAAACTTTGTTTGTCGAATCAGGTGTGTGTGTGGTCCTCAGCAAGGTAGGATCTGAGTGTCTATTTTCTGAGTCTTGTGACATTCCTAAATTGGAAATTTATAAATATATAGCCAGGAAACTCACCAAATGTACAAGTCAGTTACAGTTTGTTTTGTTTCATGAAAAACAGTCTCTTTCACAAAGATAGTAAAACTGTTACACGATTGTGTTGTCAAAAAGGCACAAAAATCAGAGTCCATTATACAGTTACAATGTCTTTCATGCACCCCCCTTTTCCCAGTCTTTCTCTCTCTCTCTTTCTCTGGAGGGTGAAATCTTGGATACCATCCAGGAGGGGCATGTTCATTTTCCTTTTCTGTGTTTTACCCTTCAGTCGCTATCTTTGTGGAAGGTTTTAATGCAGACTGAACAATTCCTTGGAGACATTAGTACACATAAGTCTTTGGGCAGACAATAGACATTACTCTAGGGTGAAAAATAGACTAGAACTGTGCAGGGCAAAGAAAAAATGAGATAATTCAGAAATATGATTCAGTTTACCTGTGAGGGATTGTTTCAGCATTTTAGCTGCCACAGTATACTGTGTTGGTACAGGACATTCATTCAGAAAGCTATACATAATTCAGACAAATACAAGGTCTAGATTAGTATATGTTGCAGTTTTGTGATGCAAATCTGATATGAAAGGCAGTTGCCTCCTGGACCCACTTAAATGGGGAATCTTGATAATGGAGGATTCAGACATTACAGTTTGAGATCAATTCCTTTTTCTGGGGAATCATCGCTGATATCAATTGTAATAACAAAGAGACTGTTTTTAAAAACACTTTGTCGCCTCTCTTCAATCTTTTTTCTTTTTTTTTTTTAATCATACAATTTTGATAGAAAAATTAAATCTGGTACATCTAAAATCAGATTCTGAGCTAGAGAGATGCAGGTTTTGGTGTCAGTTGCTCCTGCTGTATATTGTACTCACTAATCCTTTTTGATGAAGAGCTTTTAGCATGGAACAGATTCTATTTATAGTAAGACCATTAGAGCATAAAGCTCTTCATTGCCATTCTGCTGCATGTAGCTCTAATGTTTGTCAGTGGAAAAGAGGTATTTTTAGCTGCAGCATTCAAAAGGGAGGCTCAAGGGTCAAGAATTCTGATGGGGATATGTTCTGCTACATCAGTGCTATCACACATCTGTTGTTTACTCTCATCAGCTCTTCAGTAGTAAGAGCATTTCTTTATTGTGACAGTAAAGGTAAAGCATCAAAAGGATTCCGAGCATGAAACAAATGCTCAGGAAAAGATGGTATCGCCAATTGTGTTAAATGTTCTACTTCACCTGGAGTGTGTGATTTTATTTTTCCAAAGTCTTCATTCAGTAATAGATTAGTCAAAAAGATTCTGCTCAAGGAACTTTACTTTATATTTTATTCAACTCTCCAAAGAAATAGCAGTCAGCTGAAATAGCAAAGAGTTTTAAATATATATTGTTCTGCTTGACATCTAAGCTATTCATTTTCTTAACAATGCATTGCAATAGTATGGAAGAAATAACATCAGTGTACAGTTCGATAAGAATTGTGGTTTATTATTATTTACAATTTGCAGTGCAGAATAGCTCATAGTCACCAATCAGGATCAGAGGCCAATGGGCTGGGCATGCTACACACACAGAGTAAGACAATGCCATCCCCAAATTACATGCAGGCCAAACAGAACCACCACATTCATAGTTTGTAAGGCCAGAAGAGACCACTGTGATCACCTAGTGTGACTTCCTGCATAATACAGGCCATAGAACTTCCCATAACAGGTGAGCGTTGAGGACACGAGGTGGGAGAAGGAAGGGAAGAGGAAGACGAGGGTGATGATACTAGGAATATATGGTTGCATATATTGCCTAAGTGTGTAGCTTGGAGGCTTTATAGTTTCTTCTGGTTTTGTTTTTTGGGTATGATCTGGGGGAAATTTATTAATAATCACTGAACTGAAAAGGGGTGGGAATCCATAAAAAAGACTGAGGGTAGAAAAAAGCTTTTAGAAAGATGGCCTGTAAAAACGACAAGAAAATCTTGTAACATTAGCCTGGGATTTCATGCAATTTTAAGGGACATAAGGGTTGCCAGCACACTCTGTTGTTAAGAACAGAAAGCCCTGATGTAGCACTTTATAAATACAAAACACTTTACATTGTTAGACAAATAATGCACAGTAAACTCTAGGTGCAGAGGTACACTGCCTTTTCAATTCATAGTGATGTGAATTTAATTATAATTGCCTTATAAGAATTCTCTTGCATACCCACCCTGCTATATGTTGTTCTTTGCTCTGTTATATGTTATAAGTTGTAAAATAGGATACTTTGTGTCAGCAAATTGTTATATTATTTTATAATAGCCTAAGTCTTTTTCTATACTCAAGACAACCTTTAATACCATCTTCCTCTACCCCTGTCAATAGTTAATTTATGGAAGTCCATATAGCAGTGGTGGTAGTTGTTCTGCTGTTATTATTGTGTTGTTACGTTTATTACAGTAGTGTCAGTAGCAACTGGGAGTTGGGCCCCATAGAATCATAGAATATCAGGGCTGGAAGGGACCTCAGGAGATCATCTAGTCCAACCCCCTGCTCAAAGCAGGACCAATCCCCAGACAGATTTTCACCCCAGATCCCTAAGTGGCCCCCTCAAGGATTGAACTCACAATGCTGGGTTTAGCAGGCCAATGCTCAATCCACTGAGCTATCCCTCCCCCCCTAAACACTGCACAAATATAGAGTAATGGACAGTCCCTGCCACAAAGAGCTTACAATCTAAATAGACAAGACAAAAGGGTAGGGGAAAGGGATATAACAAAGAAGCAGAGTGAATAGAGTGGTGGGCTGCAAAACAATATTTTGGTGTCACAAGTATTTTATTTTTTATTTTTTTGGGTTGAGTATAGTTGAATTGGGATTAGCTACATGGAAAGACAAAGTCAGGGAGAGGGGACTTTGAAAGGAGCAGGGAGAAGAGGGAAGGTGGAAAATAGATGGCAGGTGGAGGGAGGCTGAGCTGAAGAGACTGTGCAGGTGGAGTTGGAGTAAACAGCCAATCAGCATATGGGGGAGAATTTTCAGGGGGAGAATTGTGGAAAGCAGTCTCATGACATCACCAGCGTTCACCAGTTCACACTAATACACTTCCCAAAACTGCTTCTGTGCTGGCTCCTGGTGGGGCTTCGGGGTATCTTTGGCCTATGGATCAGGCTCTTTCCAAGAATTTATTTTTTTTATCCAGCTCTTACGCAGTCATGGGTCTGAGAGGTACTTGCAAGGAAGGATTGTCCTGGTTGGGTCCCATCTTTCTCCCTCTTACTCACAAATACTGGAGTATTTATTCAAGCTGTTTCTGAAGTTGTCATCTGCACATAGGTTTACATAGTCCCTCCCAAAAAGACACAGTAGTAATAATATTAATAATAGTGCTTGTATAGAACTGAGGATTTCCTCCTTCATGTGCGCTCAGATCATTTTATCATGTTCTTACCATTCATATATTTTAAGGAAAGAAAAGCTTTGTAGATTTTAAAATGTTTCTTACGGATGCAGGAAAAATTGGGACATCCTTAGGTTTCTTGCAAAAGCAAATTTTTTCCCCCTGATTCTTAGTCTGTAGAAGAAATCAACACAGGTAAAGGCTTAACCAAGGTTATTCACTGCCACACAGTGACTGTGACTCAGCATCTGTAAAACAAGAAGTTCTTTTGCTGTAGCTTTTGGGGGTTGAAATTAGAATCAGGGTGTTTGTGGAGGAGGGTCCCTCTCTGAGGGGAGGGAGTTGTACTATGCCCCAAGCCAGTAAAATAATGTTTAAAATCAGTTGTTGCTATTCTGCATTGGAATGCAAGTATTTTTGATAACCCAACTGCTCAAGTATTCAGATATTCCGAATATGCCCCCTCTCCTCCTTTTGTTGTATTAATGGCATCATTTGTCTTGATGCTGGTTATGTGAATTTCTGTGCAGTTTTACTGTCTGTTAGTTTAAAATTAACAAACCAGAAAGCATGTAATCCTTATTTGGGTTTGAAACAGGTTTAATTACTGTAATGATGGTATCTTTGTTTAACTTGCAACCATTTGACAACTCTTTTTTGTAATCAGTTTCCATGCAGGGAGCTGTTAGTGTACTGTTGTAATTTGCCATACTGGGTGAATTTTAAGCATAGTTGTAAGAAATGCTCCTCTGAAATTTTCTTTTACTGACTGTGTAATTGGTGGTGAGAAGTAAAAGACAGCTCTGCTTCCAAGAGTCATGGTTTAACTTTCAAGCTGACTGAAGCATTGATATAAATTTGAAGTATTAGTGAGATCCAGGCTCTTGTGACTGTGATCCACCTTCTGTTAAATTCTTCAAAGAAAAGGTAAAAGCAGGTACATAGAGCTTTTGCTTTTTGTTCAGAACTGATATATCTTAGCTCCCCATCATATATGTTCTTCCTTGAATGATAATCCCAGTGGATACTCCACTTCAAGTATGCATGGCATTTTTGATTGGTTGAAAGCAAACTAGATCATGCCACAAACATTGGTGGGGCATTGCCTAAAATTTCTAGACCATGTGGCCTCATCTGTGTTCATGACATCTTGTGCAAAAATACATCTCCACTGTTTTCATGGCTCTGTGCAGTTTACACCCCTAACAAACATCTATTAGTTATGGCAGTCTTGATTCCAAAGAGTTCTGCAATCACTCACATGGGGGAAGGACCCCCTCCCCCACAATTTGAATAGAGATGCAGTTTACCTCACCTGTTTTGTCAAAAATGATAAGTGTCTTGTGCATCACTCATCCCATGGGGGACATACTTTAGCTTCCACAAAAGACGACCTTTCATAAGTGTATTTTTGGTGAAGAAGAAAGCACTGGCCTGTAATTTGTTCTCTGAAGTGATAGATTGCAGATTTTGTAAAATGTTACACAACCTGGCTATAAATTCTGCCCTGAAATGAACGTGTCTGACTTTCATTCAGAGATTCAAGGCCAAGGGAGACCATTATGATCATCTAGTGTAACCTTCTGCATAACATGGAACAGAGAATGTCATCCAGTGATTCTTTCATTCAGCCCAATAACTTGTGGCTAGTCAAATATATCCTTTAGAAAGAGACTCATTCTGGATTTAAAGATTGCAAGTGATGGAAAATCCACCACATCCCTTCTGTAAATTGTGCCAACGATTAATTACCCTCTCTGTTAAAAATGGATGTCTTATTTCCAGTTTGAATGTGTCTATCTTTAACTTCCATCCACCATATACACATATCCTAGAGTGGCACTTTTCCCTGAAGCTAACTAAATTTGCAAAGCAAAGATTGTAATTTTTTTCCAACTCTTATGTAAAGTTTTCTGGTGAATGATTTAGGGTATGAGGGTAGTCATCCTACCACCAATTATAGAATCAAATGACAGAGGGGTAGCTGTGTTAGTCTGGATCTGTAAAAAGCGACAAGGAGTCTTGTGGCACCTTATAGACTAACAGAAGTATTGGAGCATAAGCTTTTGTGGTTGAATACCCACTTCGTCAGATGCACAAGCTTATGCTCTAATACTTCTGTTAGTCTATAAGGTGCCACAGGACACTGTCGCTTTTTACAGAATCAAATGAGTATTTCTTACTTCTGGATCACATACAGAACACCAAGCAGCAAGGTAAACAACAAAGGGTAAAGATGCCATGTTTAATGTAGAAATTTTGATTTTTCCTGATCTCCTAGGTGATTATGTGAGTACAGTAACTGTTTAATAATGTTTAAATGTAGGCCAGCATCTTCAAACTTGAGTGCCCAGATAAGTAGCCTTATTATCAAAGGTATTCAGCAACCACAGCTTCCAGTGGTTTCAGTTGAAGCTGTGGGTGTCTCAGCACCTATGAAAATCAGACCATTTATTTAGGCATCCGATTCTGAACATGCTGGTCTAATGCTAACAACCCTCATTAAAAGAATGTTACAACTTTTTGTAAGTTTTATTTTAAAACATTTGGCTACATAAAGATAATCGTGTTACACCAGGATTTTTGAACTCAATGCATTCTCTTTCCTGAAAGCCCCATACCTTTCATAGAAAAATAACTATTTAAAGCTGATTTTTTTCCCCTTAAAGTACACATCTCATCATTAAGACTAATAATAATACACCCATCCTGTACTCCGGGGGTAGGCAACCTATGGTACGGGTGCTGAAGGCAGCACACAAGTTGATTTTCAGTGGCACTCATACTGCCCGGGTCCTCGCCACTAGTCTGGGGGGCTCTGCATTTGAATTTAATTTTAAATGAAGCTTCTTGAACATTTTAAAACATTATTTACTTTACATACAGCAATAGTTTAGTTATATATTATAGAAAGAGACCTTCTTAAAATGTATTACTGGCACGTGAAACCTTAAATTAGAGTGAATAAATGAAGACTCGGTACACCACTTCTGAAAGGTTGCCGACCCCTGCTCTACTCGCTTAGTTGAGAGTGGAACTTACCATCCACTTTCAAATCAAATCAAAATTGGAATTCTGTCAGAATTAGATAGAAATATTAAGGGATCCTTTAAATAAGGTAGTCAGATCTATGACATTCACAACATAATGAAACTTGATCAAGTTCATCAGAACCTTATGTAATGTATATTTATACTGAACTTGAGGTTTTGTGGATCTCTTATGATCCAAGGATTTTAAGTGACCATCTGTTGGATATAATTGGCATAGGCAAAGGCTGATTTTTTTTGTTCCCATTTTCAAAGGATAATACTAAAATTATTGTGTTGTGTGTATTATAGCAGGAGCCTAAATGACTGCTTTAGATAAGGGTGTATAAGAGATTACATTCCAACCTCCTATTTTCAGTAGCTCAGAACTCTGAAAGCGGGAATTATTCAGGCTTATTTTTTTCTGAAAGTTGACTTTTTTTTTTTTAGGTTGAGAAAAAAATCTAACTGTTTTAGTATGAGAAATGTAAAATTGTATACTTCTTTTTTAATTTTTTTTAAAAAAACTGCCTTTTTAAAAAAAGTAGCTCTACAATCAAAAATGCTGAGGGAAGTATTTTTGCCTGGTCTGTGCCCAGTTACCGGCGAGCCGTCCCTCAAGCCTCTCTGCCCTTGTCCAAGGTCTGGAGACCAGAAGGGGCTGCAAAGATTCTGCCTTTCAGAGACAGAAGCATGTCAGCTGCCGGAGGGCAACTGTTGGAGGGCAGGATGTCCACTGCAACAGGGAGTGTTGCCAAAGGGGTGAAGGCTGTGGTGGTCCAAACGCGGATTTACCCTGTGACTGGTACCCTGCAGGGGCTGGAGTGGGTGGCACCAGGAGGGACATAATTTCTTGCACCTCTTGCAGGGCCTCCGGTGTGGACGGCACCCAGCGCTAACAAGGACCTGCATCATTATCTGGGTAGCCAGTGGGGAAAGGGCTAGGCTACACCGCTCGACCTGAGCTGGGGCCCGAGATACTGAAGAGGGTGAGGAGGTGCCTGAGACAGGGCCTTGGTCCACCCTAGACTTGTCCTTTTCCTTATGGGATGCTGGAGACTCTCCTTGCCCCATCTTCCTGGGCGTCTTGGCTGGAGCCACAGAAGGGGACCAGTGCTGCACAGATGGTTCCGGCGGGACACCGTGCACCGAGGTCACGGTGCTTATCGTTGAATCAGAGTGCTTCTGTGACATCGGGTTAAGGGCAGACTACATAAGGAGCGCTTTCAAGTGAACATCATGCTCCTTCTTCATCCTGGGCTTGAAGGACTTGCAGATTCTGCACTTATCACTGTGACCTTCACCCAAGCACCATAAACAGCTGTTATGTGGATCGCTAATGGGCCTAGGCCTTTTACAGTGATCACAGGGCTTAAAGCCTGGGGACCGGGGCATGCCCCATCCCAAGATGAAGTCCCATTCAGGACCTGCTAAGTCTCTAACTAACAAATAGGGAAACTAAACTAGAGGAAAACTATATACAATAATATACAACAGGTAAATGAGTTGAAACGAATGAGTAGCAAGAGCACAAGCGGAAGCAGCACCAGTTCCATACACCATCACTGGCACCAAGAAGGAACTGAGGGTGGAGGGGGCCAGTGGTGCAATGCTGCGACATACATGGGCCACTCCAGGGGCACCAGAGCCAGTCCCCTACGGATACTGCTGAAGGAAAAACTTCTGGCACCAGTGCATGTGGCGAGCACACACACCTAAGTTGAATGGACATGAGCAACACATTTCGAAGAACACCAGTTACGGAAAAAAGTAACTTTTGGTATGGAAATAGTTCTAATGGAGAAGTGTCTAAGTATTCATATGAAGTTTTTCTGATTGACTGAAGTATAAGCCTTTTAAAATAGCACACTGTGCATGTACAGTACATTTTGTACTGTTTTTTCCTTAGATAAAATGTGCATCTTAGGAAGGGCCAGAATTCTTCCTACACATGGGTGTCTAACTTGAAAAGTACTACTTTTTAATTACCAGAGTGTTGCATACTTTCTAAGGTATGCAGGTGATGAGGCAGGGTCTCCTTCTCATCTGCATCCTTAGAACTTTAGAATGTGTGGCAAGGCACCTCCTTCATCTCATCAGATTTAGCACTTCCCCCTCTGGTGGTGGTGGGCCTGGGGTAGATCATCCCTACTCTGGGCAGTGTTTGCCCTCCCTCTTCTGTGTTCCTTGGGCTGTCTTTTGAGATAGGCCTCAGGGTCAGCCTAATGGTTGTTCCGCCATCAAACAAAATGGAAACAGTCTCATAAACTCAAAACCAAAGGGGAATACCTTTCCCTGCCTCCTCACTGGGGCAGAATGTTGTCCTGTTGTTTACCCCAGGGTGTCAGTCCTTCCTTTAGCAGACTTTCTGTTTTGGATGTTTCCCCTATGGGAAGGAGAATAGCCTATTTCCCTGCTGTCACTAGCCTGGCAGCAGCTTGTCTGTCTGTCTGTCTTCTTCCCCCTCTCCTAACCCCAGAGGAGGGGGTTTTAAAGGCCTCAGGCAGCCCTTAATTGGGTTCAGGTGTCCCTGATTGGCTTGTGGTAACCCCTTCTCAGCTTGTAGGAAAAAGGGCCTTTAACATTCTAGGGCTAACATATCGGCTGGTATCCCCTTTTGATTCCCTTTGTTTGACCCTTTGACCTTTACATCTGTCCCTGCTATATTTTTGGTTATCCTCCATAATTATTTGAGTTCCTGGACCTTGTAGATCCTCCCCACAGGCTGGGGAAGGGTCCTTTGGCAGTGGACGGGCACAAGCCTCTCCTGGACAACACAAGCTCATATAAAGTCTGCCATTTTATTAATGGAAAATGATATGCGCAAATCCTGTTATCCCAAATGAAGTTTTCCAAGCATTTCAATCCAAAGACACCAAATGCTGGTTTAGATAAAACAATAAAATAAATTTATTAACTATAGAAAGATAGATTTTCAGTCATTACAAGTAATGAGGCATAAAAGTCAGGATTGGTTACAAAGAAATAAAAGGTAAAACACAACTAACACCCAACAACAAGCTAAGGCCTTTTCTTCACTACCAAGGTAGGTTGACCTAAGTTACTTTATTCACTTAGCTGGAGTAGCGTAACTGGAATCAATGTAGATTAGGTCAGTTTACCGTGGTGTCTTCATTGCGCTGTGCTGATGGGAGATGCTTTCCCATCAACTTATCTTACTCGGGGAGCTGGAGTACCGGAGTCAACCGGAGAGTGCTCTTCCATCTATTTAGTGGGTCTTCACTAGTCCCGCCAAAATAACACTCGCTGTATTGATCACAGCAGCATCAATCTCCCCAGTAGTGAAGATAAGCTCTAAGTGAATTCAAAGCAAAGGGTCTCTCTCACCACAAGTTCCAACAGTTTTACTGGCTGAATCCTTCAGTCAGGATCTCCTCTCAGTCCAATGCTGCTTCCTTTCTTCTTCAGGTGTTGTTGATGATGTTGGTAGAGAGAAAGGGAGAGATGATTTGGGGCATCTTCCCTTTTCTCTTATAGCCATTTCTCTCGTGCAAGAATCCTCTCCAGCTCATGTTCAGGAGAGAGAGAGCCTGTGTAGACAGGAACATTAAGCTACTTCTTTGTCAAAATGTAGATTTTTCCCATACTCTTGCTCCTGCCCAAGAGTTGACACTTAATCAGGTAATGGTCTGTGTGATCTTGTTGACACCTGCCTGAGGCATTGGCTAACCTTTTGTCTTTGGGGAACTGGTTTGTGACTGCCCTCCAGAACATGTTGCAACATGTCCCAGTAATGTAATATTACACAGTAGAATCTTATAACTTTATATACAATATTGCCACGCAGATTTTATCAGGATAATAATGATCAGAAATCATAAGTTTTCAAATGACACTTCACAAGACATACTTTGTACAAAATTTATCATAATTCTAGGAAGGGGTGAACGTAGGATTACAGAGTGTCACAACATGTACTTACACATGGAAAATATAGAAGGGGGCTTTTCAGTCTTGCTGACAAGATTCAGTGGTTGCAAGCTGAAGTTAAATAAATTCAACCTTGTAATACGATGCAATTTCCTAGCAGTAAGGGTAGTTAGTTACATGCTGAAACAGTTTACCAGGGTGGTGGACTCACCATTCCTTGGAGTCTTTAAAAGCAAATTTAGATATTTTTCTAAAAGATTTGTTTTAATCAAGTTTTGGTCTGGCTGGTTATTAGGGAACACCCAATTGAAGAGGAACCCTATCAGGATCCCTACGCGGCTCCGTGTGGCTCCCACAAGTGGTGATATATCCCTCAGCTCCTAGGTGGAGGGACGGCCATGGGGGCTCCATGTGCTGTCCCCGCCCCACCCCAAGCTTCGGCTCCGCATCTCCCATTGGTCAGGGACTGCCTAAGATGAGCACCACCCAGAGCCCCCTCCCTGAAACGTCTCTCGCACCCCAACCCCTTGTCCCAGCCCTGAGCCCCCTCCCACACCCAAACCCACTCCCGTGTTCCAACTTCCTTCCCCGAGCTCCCTCCTGCGCACAAACTCCCTCCCAGATCCCATGCCCTTGCCCCAGCCCTGAGCCTTCTCCTGCACCCAAACTCCCTCCCTGAGCCCACAACCTGAACCCCCTCCTGCGTCCTACCTCCTGCCCCAGTTCAGAATCCCCTCCCGCACTCCAAACCCCTCGGCCCCAGCCTGGAGCCCCCTCCTGCACCCTAAACCCCTCATCCCCGGCCCCACCCCAGAACTCTAACCCCCTCCTGCACCTGAACCCCTCATTTCTGCCTCGAGCCCAGAGATCGTGCCCCTTCCATGCTATGAACTGCTCACCTCAGCCTGGAGCCTCCTCCCATGCACCGAACCCCTCAGCCCCACTCCCACAGATTGGAGTTCCCTCCTGCATCCCAAACCTCTCATCCATGGCTTCACTCCAGAGCCTGCACCCCCAGCCAACACCCTCAGCCCCTGCCTCCGCCCAGTAAAAATGAGCAAGTGAGGGAGGGTGGCAGAGAGCAAGGGACAGGGGATGGAGTGAACGGGAGTGGAGCCTCGGAGAAGGGGCAGGGCAAGGGTGTTTGCTTTTGTGCAATTAGAAAGTTGGCAACCCTGCTGGTTATGGTTTTCACTCTTGGTCTTGGAATCTGTGAATCTGAGTCCCTATGTTCATCCTCTTCCTTCATGGGCCATGAAGAGTACAGGATTCCCTATATTCCCCACAACATGCTCATAACAATTGTAAGCCAAATATGTGGCAGTTATTTGCTGCTAACTGAGAAATATTTTCAGAACAAGGGATGAAAACAGACCAAAGTGTTGCTGAAGTGTGCGCGGTGTGGGATTGTTTTGCAGCCTTCTGTAGCCTGTACAGTTATTACACTATTTGATTATTTATTGGAGTGGAAACATACATTTGTCACATATAAAAAGTTCTTTTCCTAGGCAGCTACTTAGAGTTAATTAAGGAGATATAATTGGGTGAAATGCACACAGAAACCTTATTTAACCTAGACTACTACAATTGAAATCATAAGAATCAATATACATAAATATAAGAATAAGGTAAGTATAGTACAGTGGTCTCCTGCATTGTTCATACTTACTATCGCACATTGTGCATACTTCCGACTTATGGAGACCACTGGAAAGGAAGATAGAAGGAAGAGTAAGTGGAGCTCGTCAGCAAGGAGGTCCTGATTCAGTTTACAATATCTTTGATCCTTTACCCTGGTTATAATAAGGTCAGTTCCTACCCCTATCCATATTTGGCCTCTGAGGGGCCAAAATTAAGCATGAATGTTCAAGATTTACGTCACTTATTTCTTAATCATTCCTGTACTTAAAAGTGATCTAACTGCTTAGATCACTGCACAGCAACCTGATTGTCAAAGCCTCCCCGAACTCCTTTCTTGCAAGATTCTGTGGTATACTGTACCCTTTGTGGTCACTTACTGGCCATCTTAAAAGGAGAATGCAGAATTTATGATCTAAGGGTTCTCTGTTTAGGCCTGCACTATTTCACCTAAGCTGCAGCTTTTAGCATAAATGCTCCCTCAAGGCCTTAACTTAATATAATAGGCCGTTAGCTATATACCAAGCTTAATAATCCATCTATTTATATCCACCTATTTGCCCCCCAAGCATATTCCAAACTAATAAGCAATACACACCTGCCAATCTTACACAATGTCATTTTACCTTTAGCAAACATAAAATCACCCATGAGACAGAGTCCTGGGGCATACATCTGGTCGGGGTCAACATTTCCATCACAAAATGTAATTAGTCCCTGCCCATTTGATCACGCTGCTATGCACAGCTAAGCCTGAGGATTTTGGAGAGGGTTACTGAATCTTGGCAGGATTGAAGTTTCTCAGTTCAAAAAAGACACTGAAAACGATAACAATGGTAGCCTTTTTTCTGAGAACATCTTAACGTCCAAACCTTTCCAGCAGTTTAACTTATGATAAATTCATGGGAACTTCATGATACTCTGTGTTTCTGTGGTCTTCTAGTTGATAGGCACCTTAATTTTTTATTCACTCTCTCCCTTCCCCATCTTCCTTAGCCCCATCACGCAACCCCCCCAAAAGAAATAAGATTGCCTTCACTTGTTTTTTCCGCAAAGTTAAAAAACTGACACAGTTAAAGGAACAGCACTAAATGTCATTTGTCATTTTATCAATATTCCTGGGTGATTTTACGCTATATTTCATGGTTTTGCTATCAGTGAAGAAGTTTTATATCTACTGTAGTGACATCTGATGATATCACAGCTCTAAAATATGGCTTTGCCCTGGCAGACATCATCCTTATATTGGGCAATAGCTGCCACTGACGAAAATATGGCTTTCTGCTAGCAAACAGGGCAGTTTTGGCCATACTCCTTAGGTCAATATACATAGTGTATAAAAATTACTTTTAATTTTAAAACACTAATGCGGAAATAATTTTTAAAATGTTTGATTATGGTTCTAATATTTTTAACAATCAGTCATCCCTTTATTGATCCGGTTTACCAGCTCCTTAAATAGACAGTCACATTTGGACTGACCCAAAAATGGATACACCCACCCACCAGACTGAAAGCTGTTTATCATCATTCTTCTAAAAAAAAAAAAGGCTGCAGTAGTGTTAAATCCCAGGGCCTGATTCTGTTGTTTTTATTCACCGCAATTAGTAGGAGTTTTTTATGTAGTGCACTTTCTGGGTGAAGCCTCTTGGATGGTCATGTGGATGAACCTCTCACAAGAAATAATAATACCTGTTTCTTATATAGCACTTTTCATCAGTAGATCTTAAAGCACTTTACAGAGAAAGAGATATTTTATTATCCTCATTCTATAGATGGAGAGCTGAGGCACAGGAACGCAAAGTGACTTGTCTAAGATCACTCAGCAGGCTAGTGGCAGTGCTGAGCATAGAACCCAGAACTCCTGAATCCTGGCCCAGTGCTCTATCCACTAGGACATATTGCCTCTCAAATTTCTGTCAAATATATAGATAATCTGTGACTTTGTCATCACTATGGTGGTTTGTTGTCTTCTCTGCTCTTGAAATTACATGGAAGTTTTAAGACACAGTACCATATTGCTAAGCAGTGCAAGCCATGATTAATGCACAATACATCTGGGGTCCTTATGCTGCACTGGTGTCCTATTTGTGATTGGGTGCCATTCAAGATTTCTAAAAAATGTGTAGAATCCTACATAGTCTTGGGAGACCAAATTTCTCCCTATGCTCCATTTCAACAGTTGGGATTAACTGCAGTATATGATGACGGAACCTCATATTTGAATGTTGGGTACTAGAGGCAAAGGATTCTTAGCAGGGGATTCTTGGCACTGGATCGCACCTTTTCTCTCCACCATACTTTTGGGGGCTAAGTGTAAACCCCATCTTTTTTCTCAAGTTACTTGCCTTATGGTAGGTTGGCCTTCACAGAAGTCTCTTTAAGACTGGGTAGAGGATTGTCTTTCATTCCTACCTGCTGATTGATAGATTAGATAGGTCGATCTAATCTATCTATTGTATATATGCCCTCAGAGACTTCTGCAGTAGATTCATCTTTATGTAGAAATAATCAGGCACAGGGACACATTTTTCCTATCAGTCTGTCTCAAGGTACATTTACAATAAGTAAGAGTAAAAAAGTGGACATAAGCTACCCAATGTTACCTAAGAGAAACATAAAAACTCCTCCAAATAAACCCCAAATTCCTTCTCAAAATCCACTCAGAAAATGCTTTGAGAAATAGATAGGGCTTGCAGTGTGATCTTATGATTGATGTGACCTAAGTAGCTTCTGTGCCTGGAGACTGATGTCTACAGTTGAGGGTTCAGGACTGGGAACAGCTCTGTCCGCATCTCCAAGACACAGAAGTCTAGGAGCTGTAAGCTTAAGAGCCTCTGTTGATCTCAGCTGTTGATTAAACTCAAGGAAGGAGACCATCATAAAATTAACATGAAACCAAGACATAAAAGGATTATGGTTTAAAAATATCACCATGAATTTCACCCAGAAACAAAGAGAAATGGATGTAGTCTCTGGAGCACAGGTGTTCTATTCTTCATGCTAGAAGCATCACTATATAAGTAGGTAGTCATATTCTCTACTAATTCAAGATTCTAAGTGGTGTTTGAGGGTCATCCCTACTAGAAAACATGCAGAAGTCTAATCTGGAGGTGATAAAGTTATAGATAACTGTCAAAGTATGTTAGAGAGAAATAGTCTCTGTCATCTAGACATTTTGAGAAACAAATAACTCTGTCATTCTATTACTGCTGCTATGTGGCCATCCAAAATAAACCAGCAATCCAGGAGCATTCTCTGCAAATGTCAGTAACAGAAAGTGGGCAGAAATTGCCTTCACTATTTCCTCTGGTTATTTCCCAGCCAATCTGTTTCATTCAGTTTGTGCTGATCAGACCTGGCTTTAGGCCGTTTTCCCCGATTCCCCAGAATTGGGCCCTGCACCTAAAGCGCCTTTTAAATTTTTAAATTTTTTTTTACATACCTGGTGGCGATCCAAGTCTTCCACGGCACTTCGGCAGCAGAGGGTCCGGAGCGAGTGAAAATCTGGACCGCCGCCGGGTATTTGAATCGGGCCCTGCAGTTCCTAAAGCCGGCCCTGGTGCTGATGTGTCATTGCATCATCCCTTTACTCTCCTTGTTTGTTCTGTCCTTGTGAGGTGATAAATAACTATAATTGACAAGATTACAGCTCTATCGGAGCTGAGGAATAGTGGAAGTGCCTGTTGTTTCTGGCTCCCAAATGCACGATTCAAGAAAGATAGAAGGGTAGTATGGTAAGCATGCAGGATGATTCTTTCTGACTCTGTTATGATAGTTTTTCTCTGTCCAATACCTGGAATTATGAGACTGCTGAAGTCTTCATTTTGGAAGGGTAATGAGTTTGAAGTTGGGGATTTTTTTTTTGTCAGAAATAGCTTATGCTATTATCTATTATTTCAAGTGGTATTACTTTGAACCTGTTAGTGCCATTTAAAGACAACTGGATATGGGTTGATATTGTACAATTGTGTTACTTTTTGCATAACTGTGCCCTATATCCTGTCTCACTGATATAAGAACATAATTGTCTTCATTATATTATTCACTTACCCCCAAATTATTAACTCTACTTTGCATTTATGGTTCCATTCATCTGAGAATCTCGAAGTATTTTTTAAAATCATTGAACTAAGACTGTGAGTAAGCATTGTATTAATGTAACATATGGGTAAACTGAGTAACAGAAAGATAATTATCTTGCACGAGACCACAGAGTGACTTAGTGACAGAGCCAGTAACTAATTCAAGTGTCCTGAATCCTAACACAGTCCCATGGTCTAACCAATCAACAACTCGTGTTGGATATTGGCTCAAAATGCAGTAAAATCAATTAATCAAATTATCTGTTAATGAGCTTAGAAGATTTTAGTTAGAATTGGTCACAATTACCTCCTTATTTTCAGGGTTTGATAGTTGGTGTATTTGGGGCCAATAGCTTGGGAAAAATGTAAATCATTTTGGAATCCAAATAGAAAATGTGACACTAGCATTTTGGTCTTGGCATTTTGGTTTGCTAAGCAAAATAAATGTTTTGTAGCTCTGAATTATTTCCAACACCTACTAGTCTAATATTTTCAAATTCAAAATTCTTGACCCTTTCAGCTTTTTATGGTGAATCATTCCCAATCTGCAGGTGCACAGTACAAGGTAACATAAGAAACATAAGAATGGCCCTACTGGGTCACGACCAAAAGTCCATCTAGTCCAGTATCCTGTCTTCCGACAGTGGCCAGTGCCAGGTGCCCCAAAGGGAATGAACAGAACAGATAATCAAGTGATCCATCCCATGTCACTCATTCCCAGCTTCTGGCAAACAGAGGCTAGGGACACCATTCCTGCCCATCCTGGCTAATAGCCATTGATGGATCTATCCTCCATGAATTTATCTAGTTCTTTTTTGAACCCTGTTATGGTCTTGGCCTTCACAACATCCTCCAGGAAGGAGTTCCATGGGTTGAGTGTGCGCTGTGTGAAGAAATACTTCCTTTTGTTTGTTTTAAACTTACTGCCTATTAATTTCATCTTGTGTTCTGAGAAGTAGTAAACAACACTTCCTTATCTACTTTCTCTACACCAGTCATGATTTTATAGACCTCAATCATATCTCCCCTTAGCCAGCTCTTTTCTAAGCTGAAAAGTCCCAGTCTTATTTCTCTCTCCTCATACAGAAGCTGTTCCATAGCCCTTACCATTTTTGTTGCCCTTTTCTGAACCTTTTCCAATTCCAATATATATTTTTTTGAGATGGGGTGACCACATCTGCACATAGGTAACACGGATTTTATTTTTCTCCAAAGTTGTGTTTGTATATGTATGTAAAGGAAGTAGAATCATTACCAAGGGGATGAACAAATAATGACTTAATAATCAAAAATCTCATTGAGGAAGAAGCATTAATTATTTATAGGTGATGATTTATCATAAAACTGATTTTGTTAGAGTTCCAGCTGAAATGAAGGCAGCTGTTTCTGTAATGTCCCACAGGGTTGGGAATACGTAACTGGGGTCAAATTTGACATCTAAATTAGGCAAAAATGTTTGTGGGTAGTTGACAGTATAGCTACTATTTGATTATAAAGTATGGTTTGGAAGGGAAGGTGACAGCTGAATTTTCATTACATTTACTGCTTCTCATTTTCTAAAATATTGATGTGCCATGGAACAATTAAACAAGCATTAGTGCTGCATATTTTAGAAGAACAGGAGTACTTGTGGCACCTTGGAGACTAACAAATTTATTTGAGCACAAGCTTTCGTGAGCTACAGCCCACTTCATCGGATGCATAGAATGGAACATATAGTGAGGAGATATATATACATACAGAGAACACGAAAAGGTGGGAGTTGCCCAACCAACTGTAAGAGGCTAATTAATTAAGATGAACTGTTGTCAGCAGGAGAAAAAAAAACATTTGTAGTGATAATCAGGATAGCCCATTTAAGACAGTTTGACAACATACTTAACGTGGGGCAAATAGATTCAATGTGTGTAATGTACTTCTTTTCATGGGTACAGACTAACGCGGCTGATACTCTGAAACCTGTTTTAGAAGAAGGATTGAGACAGGTTTAAAGAAAAAAACAAACTAATCCTATGTTCCAAAAATTTTCTGTTCCCTTAATATGTTGAAATTGTGACATCACTTAAAAGTAGGACTTTTCTTTTTTGAAGCATTTTATCAACACTCATCCTCACAATATTACCATATGTTAGGTAAATATCATCATAATTATTTTTAAGACAGCAAAACTGAGACGAAGAGAAGAAGAATCTCGTGACTAAAGTTCAAAAGTTAGGTCTCAGAAGATCTGGATTCTTTTTCTAGCCCTGATATAAATTTATTACGATACCTTGGAAAAGTCGCTCAGTTTTTGTGCCTTACTTTTCTTGTCTGAAAAATGGGACTAATACTTACCTACTCCAAAGGAGTGTCATGAGGCTTCATTGCTGAAAGTTTCCAAAGCACTCTGAGATCTTTAGGAAGGAATAAAGTGCAAGATGATGAAATACATAATCACTTCACTTGCCTACAGTCAAACAGTGAGGTAATGGCAGAGTTTAGATTTAATTGCAAGCATTCCTGTTTTGTCTTCTGCTCAACTCACTAGACCATGCTTTCCCTCAAAGACCTTAAATACATTTCACTTTTCACACTGATGCACTCCACCAGTACTACAACCTTGCTGGTGTTTTAACCACCACGTTGTCTAATTTGCATCTAATCTTGCATTGCAGTCACAGACGGCACTACACCAGTAGTATTGCAGTGGTGTGAAATTTCAAGAAAATGCTGGAGTAAACCCTGTCCAAGTGCACTAGAGGTATAATTCACTGAGATTATTTGGATGTCAGGTGATGTGAAAGGTCAATGGTGGTGTTAAAAAAAAGAAAAAAAACAAATTAGGGAAGTTAAGCAGCTCTGCTAGAATATCAAGTCTGTATCTGCTAGTCTCAGTTAAATTCTCAAGGAGACAGACTGAAATCAAAACCCCCTGATTATCAGGTATCTATTGGGTGGTTATTTTCTTTTGACTCCATATACTGTCTTTAAGAAGAATGAATGCTTACACTATGCTCCTTGGATGATCTATGGAAGCTCATTACAGTTTCACCATTTTTAGTCAGTCATTCTCGTTAAAGTAAGTGTTGTCATCTTTTGAAAAGGGGACCAAGCAGCAAGAAATTGAAAATCATATTGCAGAGGTACTTTAAAAAGATATCCACACATGTATTTGTTTAATTTTTTACACATTATTAGTGGACCTTTTATTTCTCTGAAAGTTATTCAAGATGTTGGTACAGGGATTTTTTGTTTCCTAATTTCCCTTAAATCTTGGGACATACACTATAGTTAGAGAATTCTAAACAAGAATCATTGATTTAAGGAGGTGATCAAAGAGCAGTTGTGGCCCACAGAGTTATACTGAGAAGCCTGTTTCCTAAATTTTGAATTTATTTCCCAGCATGCAATGCTCCATCTTGAGCTTAGTGACCGGAATCAAGATGGAACATTGCACACTGAAATTCCTGGGCCAAGTCTTTTTTTCTAGATGAAGATGGCTGCTGTTGGCATGGCCCTCAGACTCATTATAGACGTGATCCTTGTTGAACTAAATATGTACTACTCTTTGCTCCCGTGCCTGTATACTGTGTATCTTTGTTTTGCTAATGAAGCCAGCTTAATGAAACTGGCTTCTTCCTATTTTTGTTGCTAACAAACAAGTTTTGTTATAGCATGCTACTTGGTGTCTGTGGTGAAATGTTAGAAAACTGAGTGTCAGACATTTAAGTAAGCTGCATTGCCTTCCATTACATTCTTCTGTTCAGCAAAGAATCTCACCCCCTGAGTGAAAAAACATCTCAGACTGCTTAATGGTCACTACCATCGAATGTTCTATATATTGTTACTGCTTTTTAATTTTTTTGCCTTTAGAACTGTGTAAACGTGTGGACTCACCCCTGCAGCGCCTCCTGCTGGTTGCTTCGGGGAATTAGCTCGATTCCAGCTACGGAGCGCCCTCTGCAGGCCAGTGATCCACCTGTCCTCTGCTGGCCCCGGGCCCCTCCCTGGACCTCGGTGCCCCTTTAACTGGGTCTCCCCCCTCCTAGGGGAACCTCCACCCCAGTATCCCCACTTTGCCTCAGTATTGGCTACTGCCCAGTCATTGTCTAGCCCCAACGCCCTGGGGCAGACTGCAGTATCAGCCACTCATAGGCAAAGGGGTTTTGGCCTGGCTACCTTTACCCACCCTCCGGCTGCCCCTCTGCAAGGCCAGTACCTTGGAGGCCTAGAATTAGGCCCTGCAGCGTGGGGAGTTGCTGGCCTAGGGCTTCCCAGCTCCTAAGGCTTTTCCCCCAGCCCTACCTTCCTTTAGGTCCCCTGGGTGAGCTCCCGAGCAGCCAGGCCTGCCTCCCTCTCCAGTCAGAGAGAGACTCTTTCTGCTTCTGGCTCCCCTGGCCTTCTTATACAGCCTTGTGGCTCAGTTTGGGACGTGGCTCCCAACTGCAGCCACTCCTGCCATCAGCCCAGGCTTCTGGCTCCAGCTACGGCCCCTTGCCAGGGCTGTTTTAACCCCTTCTTTCCCGGAGCAGGAGTCCACCCTGCTACAAACTGTTAGTCATCTCTCATCTAATAAGAAAATCTTCTAGTGGTTTTTAATGCATGTGTTCCCCATGGTTATCCAAGGAATGTGTCCTACCAAAAATATCTGAGATTTTAATCTTTTTTCTCTCATTTTTTTTCCTCTAGAGAAAAGAGCCTTTTCTGCAAAGTTATTAGGTAATTTTAGTAAAATAAAGCTTTGGTAACAAATAGCTTGCCATTAAAGAACACTAAAACTGCACAGCTTCTGTCTGGGGTGGTGGCAGAAGTCTCATTATAATGAGAAGATGCACAGCTAGTTTTAGTTGGGATAGTGAGGTAGGGTCTGCTTTACGGTTATCTGTGAAGTCAGTAAGAGCTGTCTGTTCAGAACTTGCTTGAGATGGCTTTATGTACTGAAGCCTAAAGTAAAACTGATACTAAGTAGACTGATGAATGCATCTTTGCTCACTTTGATAGCAGAACCTGTGATAATGGTATCTTGTTTCAAAAGTATGTGTGTTCTTTCAAGATCTCAACGTATGTAAGGAATAAAAAAAGCCACCATTGCTAATATTGGTTCAGTTTTAGCAATGTTAGAAGCACTAATGTAGACTCGTGTAGCATGCTGACTGCTCACACCATTTTCAATTAGTAAGCCTTCAAATCAACTTATGTTCATCCATCTAGCTCAGCGGTGGGCAACCTGTCGCCTGCAGTCCGTATGTGGCCCATCAGGGTAAACCATTGGCGGGCTGCCAGACAGTTTGTTTACATTTTCACAGCTGCCCACAGCTCCCAGTGGCCATGGTTCACCTTTCCTGGCGATACTTCTGCAAGGTAGCTGACAACCACTGAAGTTGAAGGGAAATCCGCTTATTTTATTTTTATATTCTCATGATCTTGTATTTTCCACTCCATGCATCTGATAAAGTGGGTTCTGGGCCACGAAAGCTTATGCTCAAATAAATTTGTTAGCCTCTAAGGTGCCACAAAGACTCCTCGTTATTATTACTATTTTGCTTATTTTCTTTTCTGCTCCTGATTACCAGTGGGGAGACAAGGTGGGTGAGATAATGTATCTTCTACTGGACCAACTTCTGTTGGTGAGAGAGACATGTGTGCTCTTCTTCAGGTCATTGTCTCTCCCTTGTCTTCCTACCTTGTCTCTCTAATATCCTGTGACCAATACGGCTACAACTGCTGCCAATGGATTCACCTTAAATCTAGTATCAGAGGGGTAGCCGTGTTAGTCTGGATCTGTAAAAGCAGCAAAGAGTCCTGTGGCGCCTTATAGACTAACAGACGTTTTGGAGCATGAGCTTTCGTGGGTGAATACCCACTTCGTCAGATGCATGTAGTGGAAATGTCCAGGGGCAGGTATATATATGCAGGCAAGCTAGAGATAATGAGGTAGTTCAATCAGGGAGGATGAGGCCCTGTTCTAGCAGTTGAGGTGTGAAAACCAAGGGAGGAGAAACTGGTTCTGTAACTGGCAAGCCATTCCCAGTCTTTGTTTAATCCTGAGCTGATGGTGTCAAATTTGCAGATGAACTGAAGCTCAGCAGTTTCTCTTTGAAGTCTGGTCCTGAAGTTTTTTTGCTGCAGGATGGCCACCTTAAGGTCTGCTATAGTGTGGCCAGGGAGGTTGAAGTGTTCTCCTACAGGTTTTTGTATATTGTTATTCCTAATATCTGATTTGTGTCTGTTTTTATCCTTTTCTGTAGCGACTGTCCAGTTTGGCCGATGTACATAGCAGAGGGGCACTGCTGGCATATGATGGCGTATATTACATTGGTGGTCGTGCAGGTGAATGAACCGGTGATGGTGTGGCTGATCTGGGTAGATCCTGTGATGGTGTCGCTGGTGTAGATATGTGGGCAGAGTTGGCATCGAGGTTTGTTGCATGGATTGGTTCCTGAGCTAGAGTTACTATGGTGCGGTGTGCAGTTACTGGTGAGAATGTGTTTCAGGTTGGTAGGTTGCCGGTGGGCGAGGACTGGCCTGCCACCCAAGGCCTGTGAAAGTGTGGGATCATTGTCCAGGATGGGTTGTAGGTCCCTGATGATGCGTCGGAGAGGTTTTAGCTGGGGACTGTATGTGATGGCCAGTGGAGTCCTGTTGGTTTCTTTCTTGAGTTTGTCTTGCAGTAGGAGGCTTCTGGGTACACGTCTGGCTCTGTTGATCTGTTTCCTTATTTCCTCATGCGGATATTGTAGTTTTGAGAATGCTTGGTGGAGATTTTGTAGGTGTTGGTCTCTGTTTGAGGGGTTAGAGCAGATGCGGTTGTACCTCAGTGCTTGGCTGTAGACAATGGATCGTGTGATGTGCCCGGAATGGAAGCTGGAGGCATGAAGGTAGGCATAGCGGTCAGTAGGTTTTCGATATAGGGTGGTGATAATGTGACCATCACTTACTTGCACCGCGGTATCTAGGAAGTGGACCTCCCGTGTAGATTGGTCCAGGCTGACAATATATATCTCCAGATCAGTAGCACAGTTATGGACACCCGTATGGCCCCACAATATGCCAATATTTTTATGGCCGACCTGGAACAACGCTTCCTCAGCTCTCGTCCACTCACGCCCCTTCTCTACCTACGCTACATTGATGACATCTTCATCATCTGGACCCATGGAAAGGAGTCTCTGGAAAAATTCCACCACGATTTCAACAGCTTCCACCTCACCATCAACCTCAGCCTGCACCAATCTACACGGGAGGTCCACTTCCTAGACACCACGGTGCAAATAAGTGATGGTCACATTACCACCACCCTATACCGAAAACCTGCTGACCGCTATGCCTACCTTCATGCCTTCAGCTTCCATCCCGGGCACATCACACGATCCATTGTCTACAGCCAAGCACTGAGGTACAACCGCATCTGCTCTAACCCCTCAGACAGAGACCAACACCTACAAAATCTCCACCAAGCATTCTCAAAACTGCAATACCCGCATGAGGAAATAAGGAAACAGATCAACAGAGCCAGATGTGTACCCAGAAGCCTCCTACTGCAAGACAAACCCAGGAAAGAAACCAACAGGACTCCACTGGCCATCACATACAGTCCCCAGCTAAAACCTCTCCAACGCATCATGAGGGACCTACAACCCATCCTGGACAATGATCCCACACTTTCACAGGCCTTGGGTGGCAGGCCAGTCCTCGCCCACAGGCAACCTGCCAACCTGAAACACATTCTCACCAGTAACTGCACACCGCACCATAGTAACTCTAGCTCAGGAACCAATCCATGCAACAAACCTCGATGCCAACTCTGCCCACATATCTACACCAGCGACACCATCACAGGATCTAACCAGATCAGCCACACCATCTCCGGTTCATTCATCTGCACCTCCAGCAATGTAATATATGCCATCACTATAGCAGACCTTAAGGTGGCCATCCTGCAGCAAAAAAACCTTCAGGACCAGGCTTCAAAGAGAAACTGCTGAGCTTCAGTTCATCTGCAAATTTGACACCATCAGCTCAGGATTAAACGAAGACTGGGAATGGCTTGCCAGTTACAGAACCAGTTTCTCCTCCCTTGGTTTTCACACCTCAACTGCTAGAACAGGGCCTCATCCTCCCTGATTGAACTACCTCATTATCTCTAGCTTGCCTGCATATATATACCTGCCCCTGGAAATTTCCACTACATGCATCTGACGAAGTGGGTATTCACCCACGAAAGCTCATGCTCCAGAACGTCTGTTAGTCTATAAGGTGCCACAGGACTCTTTGCTACCTTAAATCTAGAGGATTTTTTCCTCACTGTTAATTGAGTCCCAACATTATTCTGTAGGGCAGAAGAGACTGTTGCAGTCTTTTCAGTGCAGGCACTGCAGGCTGTTACATTCTGCTGCTAAGTATTTTTTTTCATAATGTTTACAGACCCCCCAAAATGTTAGCAAAATGAGCTTACATAAACACCCTCTGCTGCAAAGACCATTAAATATGAATGGTTTTCAGTAAGCTCCTACTTCTTGGATTATGTGACTTAGTTCGTCTGAAGTATCCTTCCTGCCTGTTCATGACTTTCTTGCTGAACTTTATACTGCATTCCCTGGTGATATTCCAATTTAAAAGTAGAAAGGGGCCATAATCACTTTATTTTTGCGGTTTGTGTAATTAAAACTTTCTCTCAAAGCCCTGAGCAAAGGGAAACTGAACTGGCATCAGTGGCTTTCCTCAGACAAAGAGATCAAACAAACAGAATCACTCCCAACATTAGAAAGATTTACAAGAGTTCTAGTGTTCTACTGCAATTCATTATTAAAGATTCCCCCCTCCATTTATTTTACTTTGGCTGGCAATAATATCAGTATCTTCATTAATGTTCCTTTAGGTATTTTTGTGTCTTTCATTTCATTTCCAAGTTACCTGAGGAGGAAAGATTGCAATGCTTCTTAGTGTCAGAAACTGTTGGGAAACAAGTCAGTGTTAAGTCTATTTTAAGAATCTCAAATTATGGTGAGTGAAGCTTTAGAAATGAGAAACATTGAATGATAGAAAGGGAAGTCTTGTTGTGAGTCTTATGATGTTTAAAATAAGGGAAGGCAAGGTGAATTAGATGTTCCCAAGCATAATATCTACAGTACTTACTTAGGCCACGTCCAGACTAGGGTATTAAAATCGATTTTAGATACGCAACTTCAGCTACGTGAATAACGTAGCTGAAGTCGAATTTCTAAAATCGATGTACTCACCCGTCCAGACGGCGCGGCATCGATGTCCGCGGCTCTCCATGTCGATTCCGGAACTCCGTTCGGGTTGATGGAGTTCCGGAATTGATGTAAGCGCGCTCGGGGATCGATACATCGCGTCCAGACTAGACGCGATATATCAATCCCCGAGCAATCGATTTTAACCCGCCGATGCCGCGGGTTAGTCTGGACGTGGGCATAGAGAATAAAAAAGATACAAATTATGGTTGTACAGTTATAATTATATATAGTCCCATCGGGAGGACATCTGATCTTGTAAAGCATGGGATCAAAACTAGGATGGTTTATGTAATCTCAAGAACCCCAGGATAGTACCATCGCTAAAAAATTAAACAAAGCAACAACAAAATCCTTTGCATTTCATTAAACATGGAAAGCAAGCTCTCAGAAGTGTTGGGAAATTCCAAAAGTTAAGGTTGAATCTTCAATTTATTTCTACTCTTCCGTGCATATAAAAAAGGATCTGTTCATGTCAATATATATAATTTAATATATAGTGGCTTAAAGAACCTTACATACAGTACTCATGCTGTGTGCTGCTGCTTCACAAAGTTATGATGACCAGCAAAGGCACTGGAACTAGCTGTGTGCAGACTCAGGAAGAGGGATGCTGTTTGTTTGCAAGGTTTTCTTTGCAACCCTAAGAACCGGAAACCTCATGATTGCTTGAATTTTAATGAAAACTTAAAAGCTGCAGAAACTCATAATGTGTATAGGTCTCTTCACTCACAAAGTGTAGGAAAGCAAAGGGCTCTTTTAAGCCTTATCCATGATCACAGGAAGATTATTCTCAGGGAAAATCAGAGATTTTATTTCAGCTGCCAGGAAATAGTTAACAATTACCAGTTTTCATTCATAGGCTAAGTTTTATTTTAAATTGTGGACAGTCAGCTTTAACCTTAAGGCTTGTGTTGGGTTCTATTTTGTGCTTTTACAGGGATTGGAAAACAGTGCCGTACCAGTTAAAGTTACATTTTTTTTTCTAGGCTAGAACCTTTCAACTTCATGTCTGCAAAATGAGCAGTTCAGAGCAAATCTGTCTACTTCATTACATAACACATCCAGTCTGGATCGTCTGAAAAAGAGCTTTGTGTAAGTTCGAAAGCTTGTCTCTCTCACCAACAGAAGTTGGTCCAATGAAAGATATTACGTCACTCACCTTGTCTGTCTAATATCCTGGGACCAATAAGGCTGCAACAACACTCCATATAAATTTATTTGAAAGAGAAAAAGTTAACTTATTGATATAGTACTGATTCTATCCTGTGGGTATTGTTTGAAATGGTGAGAAAACTTGTACTCTTCTTACAACTTGCAATGGTACAGATGTAATTCTATTTACAAAAACAAATATTTATTTTATCACTTTCAGACCCACCCCCCACTGACATGGCTCCCTAATAATTTCAGAATCTTTTTTATTTTTAGTAATTTCCTTATACATAGTCTCGGAAGAAACGAGGATGATGTTAAAATCTGCTTAGAAAATATAAAATTGGGAGAGAAGTTTGCACAAACCCTTCACCGTTACCAAATTTACTTTAAAATAAATACATTTACATTCCCCCTGCACTGTCCCATTTTCCTAAAGAATTTGTTTAACCGATAAAATTATAGACTTAAAGAGGACATATTGACAGGTATGCAAGGATTGTAATTAGTTTTGTATTTCACAAGCTTAAATTAGATATTCCTGTTAAATATTATTGAGACAGATTTTAGAATAGTATTCATTATTCAGATTAATTTAAACTTTCCACCATTTTTTACTGAATGAGCTTATATTGAGAAGGCTATTACCAGAACAGTTCAATACTGTTCATTTTTCCAGGATAGAGGCAGGCATAGAAGAATAAGAAAGTGCAGCAAGGTAATTTTAAAGGCAGTCATTCAACTTTACATCTAATCAGTTATTTAAAAAAAAAAAAAAAGAGTGAAGAAAAGTTCAGTACTACATGTGGCTCATATCCACAGCTAATTTTTGTGGTTTTATGGTCGTACTCGCCTATTTTTAGAAATGTTTTTCTCTTCCCTGTTGCTGTGTGAAACACATTACACAAACAGTAGGAAACATTAAGGCCCCATCCTGACAGAGGAGTCACACAGATGGACTCGTGCTTCCCAGCTGAAACTGGCAGTCTACCTTCATGACTTACTAAATTGCAGTTGGTTATCCATTGTTAGTACATCAGGCACATACAGTGGACATTAGTGGGAGGCAAAATGCAGGCATTATAGATCAGGGATGCATATTTCATGACAGAAAGGTTTCTAGTGAATGATCCCTGCACTGTATTATTGTGATGACTTAGGCCTCATTCCTGCAGACACCTAAGCATGAGTATCTTCATGCATGAGAGTATTCCCATTGAAGTCCACAGACTGTTATTCACATGCATAAGTTTACTCTTACACACGCTTAACTTTTTTACACGATTGAGGCCTTAACAAGATTTGTGTGCTTTACTCTGCACACAAGCTTGACAGCCAGAGACTCCTTAGTCCTAATTCTGGCTCCGCCACCCACTACCTTTGAGCAAGTCACTAAATTCCTTTATATGTGTTTGTCTCAAAAGCCCTGATCCTGCAGATATTTATGCATATGCTTAACTGAGTAGTCCCATTGACTTGGAATTACACATGGTAGTAAAGTTAAGCACATGAATAAAAGTGTAGGACTGGGGCTTGATATGGAAATAATAATACTTACAAATTTCAACAAGGTGAAATTAAAGTCTGTGTGGCATTTTGAAGATATAAAGTGTTTTGCGTGTATTATGTTTTCAGTAAGAAGTCCTGTTTTGAGAGAGGTCAGGAGGTTTAGAAAGCTCAGTTCTTTCTCCAGTCTTGTTAAACTGTGCATGCAACATTTGGGAGAACTGGTAAGGCATTGTGGACTCAAATGCCAACAGTATGCAGATGACATACAGCTCTATGTATCTTTCACAATGTATGACACCACCATTCTCATTAAACTGGCCCTGTACTTAGATGAGAGATCCTCATGGATTAAGAACATCTGGTTGAAACTGAACCCAAGCAAATTGAAGGTTATGCTGGTGGGCAAGGAAAGCACTTTGAAGAGTGCATGCTTCATTTGACTGAAATTGTAAAACCACAGCTGCTCAGTTCAATCTGCAATTTAGGATAGTGTTCCTGAATTGCTTTTTGACTTAACACTAAGTTCTGATATAGCAGCATCTCCAAGTAACTCATTCTATCATCTATGGCTGGCTAAGAGATTGCATCCTGTGTTGCATATGATGATCTAGTCCCTGTTATACACACTTAGAGCTGCAGTACAGCAGTGCTACCTGAGTGTGAAGCCATCTGCCCTTTGGAAATTCCACCTAGCACAGAATGGCAGCCTGTCTCTTACGCTCCACAAGAATATCAGATCTGTCCTTTGTTTTCTGCCCTGGTTTACCATGGAATATCAACTCAAGTTAAAAGTCTGTCCTAAGCTTCAAGATGCTTAATGGTTCGGGCCCAGAATGCCTAAAAGATTGCCTGAAGCTGTGGGCACAATAGATCCACTGCAAGGGTAAGGCTCACCTGTACAGGACACAGAACCTTCTCTGGGACTGGTCCAAGAGTTCAGAACAAACTCCCAAAGGAATTAAGAGCCATTAGAAAACTTACTCTCTCTTGTTCCAAGTACAAGTACACTTCTATGTTCTTGCTTTTGCTATTATAATCACACAGCACAGTGTACATATAATACATTCTCAGTCAAAGAATTTATGTGAAGATGGAGTTAAGGTTAAGACACTGTATCAGTAATTGAAGGATAAGAAATTTTGCAGAGATGTTGTAATTATCCCAAAACCAAGCATTACAAATCCAGGAAATTGAGAGTTAAGGTTACACTTAAAATAAATCCACACATATTAAAAAAATAAACATAGTTAAGGCACCCAAACAACTGTAACTCTGCCCTATAGTGATGTAATTTCATAACCATACCAGTAGGATTATGGCACTTTGGTGTTTCTGGTCCCAGACTAGATTAAATTTGTAAAGACACTCAATTTTTTCATACTTTATCCCTTTGTGTCATCACCACAATCCAGATTAAGGTTGTTCTTCCCTATAATACCTTTAGTAAATGAACAGCTTTCCCCTTTGGTTCCATGAGAAGGCTCTTAAGCAAGATCACTGTTCCCCAAAGTCCTGTGTTGACTTTGGAGCTGATGGTGGTAAGTATTTGTTAAAACTAATTCATCCAGATTTTGTGAAGCAGCTTGCCCGCAATCACTCAAAAGTCAATAGTAGAGCAATAGAATATTGTCTTCTACTGCACCGTTCTATGGTTTACTACAAGCCGATCCTTCCTCCCATTTTATTGGAGAAAATGCTTTAGGATGCTGATAGTTGCCACAGGAAAATTGGTCTGTATGACATCACCATCATTTTTTTTTAATTCAGATTGTTAATTTTTGACAGTGCATTTTCTTTTTCTGCTAGCTTGGGTGATGAGTGGAGGAGCACATAGCCTGAATGAGTAGTGGATTGTTATGGAAACTAGAAAAAATACACTGAGCAATTAATACCTCTTCCTCAGAGATGTGCCTTTGGGTGCTGTTATCCTGATTAATGTTTTGGAGGTATGATGACGTGCATTTTTCTTCTTTTTAGCGGTCAGTCGCTGCATTCAAATTCTAGTAGTTTGAAGACTAAATCTAAATCAGGACTGTAACATACTATGTTGCTTTAAACTGTTTATTATAGTGCCTCTGAATATACCAACATCTCTTTCTGACATACAAATAGATAAGACAATGTATTTTTCTGTAGAATACTTGCCAGCATAATTGATGTCCACTGTTCCCATATTGAAAGGTATATTTTGTTGCAAGTTGAGAGGTGGAAATGTATATATTTAACCTAAAACTTAGACTGGAAATAAGGGATAAATTGTAATGGTTAGAATAACCAACCATTGGCATAATTTACCAGTGATCATGGTGGATTCATCATCACTGACTTTTTAAATCAAGATTGTTTTTTTAAAAAAAATATTCTCCAGAAATTAATTTGGGGAAGTTCTCTGGCTTGTGTTCTACAGGAGGTCAGACTAGATGATCACTGTTGTCCCTTCTGGCTTTGAAATCTATGTATCTGTTACGTAAAGAATTACTGGAAAACTTTTTTCTCATATATGTACGCTTGATTTAGATAGAAACTTGTCTATCATAGTAGGATGGAGGAATTAATATGGTTAGTATACTCTACAGGGTATAAAGAATGCCTGAATTGATTTTAGTTCCTTTACTCCCTGAATGGCTAAAATGGGAATGCAGTACAATTGCCATGAAAAGACTGCAGTAAAAAAGTTCATATCTTGGCACCTAAAATCTGGGTTCTGAATCCATGTTTAGGCACCTACCATGACTCCAATTAAAGTCGTGGAATTCTGTGGGACTCAGAATCTTGTAGGACATCAACACCACACTTTTGAGATTCTTATGGCAACAATCTCTGACCACTGCCACATTTTTCTTTTCTTTTTTATCCAATTTTTTGTAAAGAGAGAAATGGCTATATTAACAAATTATTATCGCTCTGGCTTGACTGCACCATGGTGGACAACACTTAAAGTTTTGAGATTGAGGGAAGAGGTTGTTGTCAAGGGGGATCAAGTGTGAAAACTAATCTTCCATTGTGTGAAGTCTTTCTCAGATTACAACTATTGGTTACTGAGAGCTAGTCTACTTTACTTTATTTCACCAGTAGTAATTGCTTTACATTTGATGGTGCAGTTTTCTTGTGCAGACTTTGTTGTTTTGTTGGTTGGTTTACAGAGACAAGTTTATCCCTAGCAAGAAATTATACACACACATGGACAGAGCTGTTTCTAATGAACAGGATGGAAAATAGTAATAAAATTAGATTTATTTACTCTATTGGTGGTTGATTTTCTGGGTTGGTTGGTTGTGGGGGGTTGTGTTGTTTTCTTTTCATTTTATTTTGTGGTTGGCACATGCAGTTTCAGATAGGATGACATTTTAAAATAGAAAATACTCATGTTAGACAAATAACCAGTATTCTAAATATGACTGTAGGGGCAGAGTTGTTTGCAAATATCTCCAAGTTCCGTTCAGAACCTAAAAAAATACCAATTGAGTTGTGAAAAAATTGTGATTCCTCCTTGTTAGGGAAATATTTTAATAGTGTTTTTAAGAGGGTTTTATTTTTATAAGCTGTCAAGAAAAATCTAATCATAGCATAAATGAAGCCAGTTCCTGTAAAGAAACCAATTGTTGTCGCTATTAACTTTTTAAGGATGTACCTACAATGCTCAGATAGATCCAGAGTCACCAAAATGTAAAAATACATATTAAGATTGTGGGTTCTGCACAGGACAGAGAGAAGAGATAAATCATTCAGGTGCGGTCACAGAGAACATTAAAATGAATTACATGTATACAGATGTCAAAATAACAATGAATTAACCAGTAGTAGAGTAAAGAAATGATGGAAAAACAGTCAGTTATTTTGACTAAAGACTTTATACATGATTGAAATTAACATATTGTGAGAATATATCCAGTACTTTAGTTTATAAATCCATGTTTTCAGATGCACATATACATCTATATTTGCATTTTACAATATAAAAAGTAATTGTGGTGTCACGTACATTCAGATGGCTGAAGAAACATTACCTTTTGACTTTTGTGTCTTTCGGTGCTCAACAATAAAATTGCACCATCGGGGTTTTTATTATTTAAATTCATAATAATGGACTAGAGTGACACTGTAGTTTATTAGATGAATTCTTGGTTATTTTTAGTACTAGTAATTCCAAGTTCAATCAGGTTATGATGCTGAATGTCGGACACCCGGGTGAAATCCTGACCCCATTGAAATCAATAGGAGTTTTGCCATTATGTGTAAGTTATGAAATGTTTCAAAGCTCTTTCAAAGTCATTTTTGTAATGTGTTAGATTTATGGTGTGTAACTATACAAAGTATTTTATCTATTTCCATCACGATAAAATTTTGCTGATCTAAATTGAAACAAATATGTCACTTTGGCATTAGATTTGGGATCATAGCTAATTACTGACGTAATTAGAGGGGCTTTAAAATCATCATTTCACAAATGTTTTTGTATCTTCTGCTATTTCTTTAAATCTCTTAGACCTAGTCGCCACATAAAATGTAGATCAACATAGCTACATCACTCTGGGATATGAAAAAATCATGCCCCAAGAGCCATGCTGTGCCAATCACCCCTTGGTGTAGACGTGGCTAGGCCGACAACACAATGCCTCCATCAATCTAACTACCGCCACTTGGGGAAGTGGATTACCTACGGTGATGAAAAACCCCTTGCATCAATGCAGGAAGCATCTACACTCTGGAGCTGCAGTGGTATAGCTCTAACACCATAGCTGTGTTGCTGTAGCACCTGTAGTTGAGACAAGCCTTTATAGGGCCTCATATTTTGGTTTTGGGATCATTATTTTTTAAACTTGAATGTGACTTATTTATTAATTTTGAGAGATGATCCATTAAAAAGTGAATTGCTTGAGAAGTTTGAAGCATTTTGCCATGTGTTCGGGCAGTCATGTTCCCTTGCTGTTTGGAGATAATCATGTTACATCATACAAAATAATACATAAAAAAACTGTAAAGACAGATGCATTTTCAGGTCTGGCAATTGATTGTCATTTTGATTGTCAGTTTCCAGTATGCAGAAATAGAGAAAATGAATAGGAAAGTTATAGTGCTGGAAACTACTATAATTTTTAAATTATATTTTACATAGTCAGCATATGTGTAACTTGACTGGTAACTTGACAACATTGACAAATATAGCAATCGTGTTCCTTAGTTTCTGTTCATGTGTGAAGATCAACAGCCCTTGAAGTATAGCTATGGCATGAACACTCTACATTACTTTTAGTCTTATCATGTGCTGAGTAATAGAAGCCTGGGTTGAGAACCAGCTACTTGGTTTAATTCAGCAGACTATTTGTTGTAAATGAACATAAGACTCCTCCCATTATCTCACCTCTCATTGGTGAGATCATTGATCTCTGTAACGGTAAACTTTGCTTCGCCATAAAGCTGTGTTTTATATTGTGCGTTACTAATTGTAACTAGTGCAAAGCCAGCAAACAGATTTGGACTTCCTCAGGCAGGCTGTGAAAAAAACGATATGGGAATTAAAAAAAAAATCCAAACTAAATAAAGAAGATTTACTTATTTTCACTGGCCTCAGATTTAAAATGTCATAATTGTCAAAAAAGGGACCAAATCACAAGTTCATTTTTGTAGCTATTCTGACTTATCGGTACATACAGTAATGAAACTATTATGTTCAGTTCTTTGGCAGGTTCTGTTTATGTAAACATAACTTTACAAAAGAGTATTTGTATGGCATGTGGTTATACCTGGCTTGATTTTATTGTACCTTTTGAATTACTTAAGCAAATCCAAAATTCCTTTTTAATCCTTAGACCTAGAAATTTCCAAAATATTTGTGAGCCAAGTCTTAAATTTCTGCATTGGAGAGGCTTGCCTCTGTATTACTGGATTCATGCACTGAAATTGTGACATCCCATGAGAGGCTCTTAACTTTCAATCATGTCCTGAAACATCATCTTCCTTAGGAAAACAAATTTATTGATATTTTTGTAAGAACATCTTACTTGAAGGGAGGAAAAATACTCTTTACCATTGGAAAATGGGATATGTAGTGAATTGAAAGGGTTATCATTAAATACACTGTGCTTCGGAGCTGCACTACTACAAAATTAAAGGTATAGAAAAAACTCACTTTGTTTTTCAGTGTTGATTTTGATTGGGCTTATAAAAACTAAAAGTACATTATTGTCTTTTTGGCCAAGTGACAGAGCTACTCTTAAATACTCTTGTATGAACTAGAGAAATAACTCTGGGTCAAATTCTGGTTGCACTGAAGTCATAGGCGAAACTCCCATTGATTTCAGTGGGGCCAGGATTTCACCCTCAGCTTCAGGACTGTTACTGCATGAAACATCCATGGAAAGCTCCATGCAACCAAGTGCCCAGACTATATTAATGGTTAGGAGCTATTGTAGTAAGCCTGAGCTAGATTTTAATCATAGGCATAGAGGAGGTTCCATGTGGTCTTGGAGGGAGAGGGCTTTATTGCCAGTATTTCCTAATCCCAAAAGCGAAGTGGGAAAGAGGAGTTCAGACTAATTTTTAGACCTGTGTCATCTCAGCAAATTCTTTAAAAGGATAAAGTTCAGCTCACCCTAGCTTGTATTATCCTTCCCTGGATCCTGTGGACTGGTATGCCATCCTTGACTTAAAAGATGCCTGCTTTCCTGTAGCAATCAATCAGGCTCACAGGAAGTACAGTAACTCCTCACTTAAAGTCGTCCCAGTTAATGTTGTTTTGTTGTTACGTTGCTGATCAATTAGGGGACATGCTCGTTTAAACTTGCGCAATGCTCCCTTCTAACGTTGTTTGGCAGCTGCCTTCTTTGTCCACTGCTTGCAGAAACAGCAGCCCATTGGAGCTAGCTGGTGGGGGCTTGGAACCAGGGCAGACCGGCAGCTCCCTGCTCCCTTAAGTTCCCTGTGCAGCAGCCACCCAGCAAGCTATCAATTGCCAGGCAGTTCAGCTGTCCCTCTCCCCACTGCTGTGTGCTGCTCCTTCCCTCTGCCTTGGAGCTGCTCCCAGGGGCCTCCTGCTTGCTGTGCAAGGGTTAGGGGAAGAAGGGGGGGCTAATGTCAGGGTGCCCCCTGTTCCCCCTGTTCCTGCCTCCCGCTCTTTTATCCCATCTCCACAGAGCAGGACCGAGGGGACACGACAGGACTCAGGATAGAGGGAGCTTGCTGGCAGCAGCAGCTATCTCAACTTGCTGATCTACTTTAAAAGGTAATGTACTTAGAATGGGTCTGCATACTTAAAGGGGAAATGTGCATCTCTCTCACATACACGGTGTGTGTCTCCGTCTCTCTCTGCTACGCTGTCTCCCCTCCCTCCATTCGTGCTGCCTTGTAGATGGTATGAGCCTACATTAACAACAACATGTTAACGCCTGAGGATTTAGCCGAGTGTTAGTTTGTCATTTAGCAGTAAGGCATTCCCTGGGAAATATCCCACCCTCTTCCACCCTCTGACTTTGCCACCTCAACTTGACTTCACAATCAGCATTGCTGTGTATAATATTAAATTGTTTAAACCTTATACTCTGTGTCTGTTAGTCTTTTGTCTGGTGAAAAAAATTTCCCTGGAACCTAACTCCTCCTATTTACGTTAATTCTTATGGGGAAATTGGATTTGCTTAACATTGTTTCTCTTAAAGTAGAATTATCAGGAACATAACTACAGCGTTAAGCGAGGAGTTACTATACCTCCGATTTCTGGGAAGTCTAAATCATTACCAGTTCACTGTTCTACCTTTCAGCTAGTAAGCAGCTCCCAGGGTCTTTACAAAGGTCATAGTAGTTGTATTCCTCCGAAGATCAGTATTGCAGATTTACCCCTGCCTAGATGATATGTTTGTCAAAGGCCGGTTCAAACTGCAAGTGCAGTACAGTGTTGCCCTGATCCAGTCAATGCTCTGGGGCAGCAGTTAGAGTTTATTGGGGCTGTACTGCACTTATCTCAAGCCCCAAGGCCCTTCTTTTGCACTCCAGGTTCTAATCAGTTCAATCATATGTTACAGATTTGAAGGCTCTCCTGCTCACAACAGCACAAAACTCTGTAAGGCTTCTGGGTTGCATGGGTCTTGCACCTATGCGATTCAGTACACCAGACTGCACCTCAGAACTGTGCTGGCATTAGCCAGCTTCCCAAGCCACCATCAGTTCGACTTGGTAATAAAAATGTCCTCCCGTGCGCTCATCTCCCTAGATTGGTGGACAAATCAATTTGTGTGTGTAGGCATTCCATTTGCCTTCCCACAACCAAGTCTCATGCTAGTGACAGATACTTGTGCTATGGTATGCCGAGCCCAGTATGGTTTTCTGCAGATGCAGGGTCTGTGATAATCAGAGGACTTAGCTTTGCACCTAAATGTTAGAGAACTGAAAACCGTCAGACCGGTGTGCCAAGTACTTCTATTGCAGATCGGGGAAGCACCCTGTTAGTCTTCAGAGACAACGTGGTGGCAATGTTTTAACTCAACAAGCAGGGGGCAGACCACTCTTTTCCACTGTGTCAAGAAGCACCTCTACTCTGGGAAGTCTGTATTGCCAGCTGGATACCTCTAGAAGCATATTTTACCAGATGGGCATACAGAACAACCTAGCAGAACACCTGAATAAATTGTTTACAAGTCATCATGAATGATTTATTCGTTCAGGTGTAGATTGATGCATTTTCCAGTAGTGGGGGTTTGCCCCAGTGGACCTATTTGCAACAAAGTCCAACAGACAGTGTCAGTAGTTCTGCTCCCTGCAGGGTCACAGCCCAGGTTCCATTACAAATGCCTTTTTTTTTTTTTTAACTGATGTGGTCAGGCAGGCTTCTCTACGCTTTTCCACCAATCCTGCTAAATATTGCTAAGTATAAGTCAGGACCATGCCAGAGTCATAGTTATAGCCCCAGCATGGAATGGTCAGCACTGGTTCCCCACTCTCCTGATGTCATTGAAAGCTCCAATTTCACTTCCACCTGCCTCAGACCTAATCTCCAAGATCACGGTTGCCTACTCCACCCAAGCCTACAAATCTCTTCACTTAACTGCATGGAGCCTCCATAGCTAGACACTGATGAGCAAGCTTGCTTGAAAGACTTTCAATAAGTCCTGCTAAAGTCCTTCTACAAGAGCTACTAACCTTGCTAAATGGAGGCATTTCTCCATCTGATCTTGCCAGTATGTCAGTTCTTCAGTTCAAAGTATTCTGGACTACTTATTATACCAGAAACACTAAGGTATGGTGACTAGTTCCATCAAAGTGCATCTGGCTTGTATTTCAGTGTTCCATCTTGAAGTAGATAAATCACTTTATTTTCTCCAATGATACGGCCATAAGAGTTTTAAAGGGCTTAGTCAAGTTATACCCTCAAGTGCAAGACCTTGTTCCCGCATGGGATCTAAACTTAGTATTGTCAAGACTTATTGGTCCTCCTTTTGAATGATTGGCTATCTGCTTTCTGCTGCACCTATCAATAAAGATGGCATTTTTGGTGTCTATTATCTCAGTCAGACATGTAATGGAGCTGCAGACCTTAGTGTCAGGACCTCCATAAATGATCTTCTTTAAGCACAAGGTTTACCTGCATCATCATCCAAACTTTGTCCCAAAGGTGGTTTCCTCTTTCCACATTAACCTAGGCAATTTTTTGGTCTGTTTTCTAACCAAAGCTGCATCTGACCAGGGAGGAAGAGCATTTGCATATCTTGGATGGCAGAAGAGCCTTGGCATTTTAGCTGGACAGAACCAGACACTTTCATAAATCCTCCCAGTTGTTCTTAGCAATGGTTGGCAGAGTAAGAGGTCAACCAGTCTCCACTCAACTAATTTCTTCCTGGATCGCATTTTGAATATGTATGTGCTATGACGTGGCTAATGTCACGATCAGCCTCAGCAGCCTTTTTGGCACAAGTTCCAATTGCAGGCATTTGTAGAGCAGCAACCTGGTCCTCATGTTTGCTTCCCTCTATGCTGTGGCTCACGACTCCAGAGATGATGCTAGAGTTGGACGAGTTGTTCTCCAATCTTTATTGAAATAGATTCCAATCCTGCCTCCTGTCTTAGAGCTTGTGAGTATCCAAGAGTGGAATGCATATGTGCAATCACTTGAAGAATAAAAAATGGCTCCAAACCTGTTCCATAACTACTAATGTTCCAGATATTTTGTTCATGTTCATTCCACAACCTGCTGTCCTACCCCTCTTCTTCATTGTTACAGCAAGAAGGAACTGAAGGGGCTGTGGGTGGCTCTGCACTTTATATCTGCATGCAGTGGCACATGGTAGCATGGGAGCTTGAGCTGCCCAATGAGTACAGCTGAGGGAAAAAGTTTGTCACCTGTGTGCTGGGTACACCAACACCAAGAGTGGAATTGACACGTGCAACACATCTTGTACAGCAATTGTTATGGAACAGATTAGTAACCATTTTTCTATACTTAGTTCTGGAATTTCCCCTAGGACGGTATATACAAATATACTTATGCCATTTTGTTTTATAAATTTAAAATTGTACTGCTTGTAACTTGTATCAGTACTAGAAGAAAAGTTCTAACCCTGGCTTTGGCATTCTCTCTTTCCATGGCTTTGAACATGTCAAACTCTGTGCATAAAATTCCCAGTCTGTTAAATGGATAGAGTTCTACTTATCTTACAAGGCAGTTCTAAAAACATTAACCAATTCCTATCCAAAATATTTATTCGCTCAAAGTAAAATAATTATTAATGAACTATACTCATCCCAATGAGCATTCCTAAGTATAGAAAGGACTCATCCAATATTTTGTCTTAGATATGTAGTCATATAGTGAGTAGTGATTTGCTGTTTTCATGCTAACATTTGTTCTTAAGTTAAAAAAATAAACTTTCAACATTTCATTGTTGATGACAGATTTTTGTACAGGGCTAATAAAGCTAACTTGCACTGAATTATATTTATACCGTAATTCCATTCATGTTCTTACTCAATTGTTTCATCCCACCAACTTGCCTAAAATCTAATCCTGGTAGGAGCAAGGATTGATGGAATAAAAATTGAATAATGTTGCCATGAGGCTCCAATGCTGGTTAAAGAGATCTAGAGACACAGAACAGGAGGGTCTTGTCTACATTAATTCAGTCTTCCAGAAGCTACATGTCAGCACCTTCACTTCAGAGATTGCAAGCAGATAAGATGGTAGGGGATGGCTGAGAGTGCCCCTGGCTTCAAAGTAAAATAAAGGATGCTGAGCCTTTGGAGAACACTGGTTAGTTGTGAAAGCTGTATTTGGAGTTGGGAGTGTAAGCTATCACAGACTGTTTTAGTGGGGAACTTAGTTTTATGTTTAATGCATACGATTAGTAGTATTAATCTGATGAAGTATGTTGGACAAGATGCAAATGATGGATTTTAAAGATTGGCTAAAAGGCCATTATCTGCAACAGATGTCAGTCAATAACATATTCCATAAGGTTTCTCCCACAAGTAAGCCAAGATATGGGCACCCCTGCAGCTTTGAACACAAAAAGCGCATGCTCTTTTTGTGGACTTAAATGTAATTAACAATTGTAGAAATTTCTTTATAATCTACTCCAAAAATCCAAAGATTGCTTTAATTTAATAAAATAGCATAGTTAAGTATATTCATCTTTGATTTTTCATAAGTTATAGCAATATGAGGCTACCAGAACTAGATTTTGTCCTGATGAAATGCAAAACAAATGCTACTATGCAAATTACAGCTTTAAAAAGTTTAAAGCTGAAGGAAATAGTTACGATTACAGAAAAAAAGCATTGCTGATAAACACTCAAAAAGAGCTAAATTTGTAGACAAGATATGCCACCGATAATGAACAGAAGGTACCCAGACAGTGTTAATTTTAGCACATCAGGACATAGTTGGCAGGAAGCCAACAATGGAGATGTTTCAAATTACATATCTTGTCTACAGTATGCCTACCAATGGAAAAAAGAAAGTCGTCAAATAGATTTACAACAGGGTTTATCATAATGTTGATGTTGCATAGGAAATTCGCTTTTTTTTTTAATTCTATGAGGTTGAGTGTTTGGTTTTTTTCCATTCTTTGGTCTTAAGATTTTTCATTTTTTAAACATGTTTTAATTAAATAGCTAGTGAAAAATAAAAATAAAGAACAAAAATGAACATGAACCATCGGTCAGATTTTAGACAGGGTTTCAGAGGGTAGCGTTAGCTAATTCTGATAACCTATACTGAGCTGCTGAAACTAATTTTTCTGTCAAAATATGTATATTGTTAGTGTGTGTGTGAAGTTGAGATTTTGCTATATGATTGGGATCCTTCAGAATGAGAGAGAGGTAATGATGAATATGAGGCTTACAGGGTGGTACTTTGAGGTAGCGTGTCACATTTAGGTTGTGTAATTACAATATATTTACTGAAAAAAGTTTAAACTTCACCAGAATGTGTAGAGTTTAACCAGTGCTGAACAATTGTGTGTTTAAAGTCAGCTACATTGAGACTGCCAGTTCCCCTTCATGTATGACTTAATACAGATTAGAACCTAGACTTTCAGAAGTAAAAGACTGTCTTAACTTCTTATGACAATTTCCTAGAAGATACTTTTTATCACTATAGGTTTCAGAGTAGCAGACGTGTTAGTCTGTATCCGCAAGAAGAACAGGAGTACTACTTGTACCTTAGAGACTAACAAATTTATTTCAGCATAAGCTTTCGTGGGCTACAGCCCACTTCATTAGATGCACAGACTGGAACATACAGCAGGAAGATATTTATAAATACAAAGAACATGAAAAGGTGGAAGTAGCCATACCAACTGTAAGAGGCCAATCAATTGAGATGAGCTATCATCAGCAGGAGAAAAAAAAACTTTTGAAGTGATAATGGAGACGACCCATAGAAGGTGTTGAGGATACTTAACATGGGGAAATAGATTCAATTAGTGGAATGGCCCAACCATTCCCAGTCTCTATTCAAACCTAAGTTAATTGTATCTAATTTGCATATTAATTCAAGTTCAGGAGTCTCTCTTTGGAGTCTGTTTTTGTTGTAAAATTGCCACCTTCAGGTTTGTCACTGAGTTGTTAGAGAGGTTGAAGTGTTCTCCCCCAACCTGAAGCAAATACTCACCAGCAACCGCACATCCCGCAACAAAAAACACTACCCCAGGAACCTATCCTTGCAACAAAGCCTATTGTCAACTCTGTCCACATATCTATTCAAGTGACACCATTATAGGACCTAATCACATCAGCAACACCATCAGGGACTCGTTCACCTGCACATCTATCAATGTGATATATGCCATCATGTGTCTGCAATGCCCCTCTGCCATATATATTGGCCAAATGGGACAGTCTCTATGCAAAAGTATAAATGGACACAAATCTTACATCAGAAATCATGACATTCAAAAAACAGTGGGAGAACTCTTCAACTCTCCACTCCACTCCCAGCTGGACTGCTGCCCAGATGCTTCCCACTCATGGAGCTGAGAAGCCAGGACAGCTGTCCCCTCTCCCACACTTCCAGCCGGGAGTGGGGAACCGAGAGTCCCGGGGCGGGGGAGGGAGGGACAGCCACACTGTGCTGAAAGCCCTGGCTCTCAGCCCCTCCACTCCCCCACCCCCCACTGCTCCTCTTCAATCAGTGGAAGTGCTCTTGGTGAGGACTTGTACTACCAACAGGGTAGTGTGGACATATAGATCGATTTAGAGCTGTAATGTAGATATGCCCTTAGACTTTCGTTTCAAAAGCATGACTCTGCCTATGGTGAAAAGATCACTATGGCTCTGCATCTCCAGGTGACAGAGAAGCTGATTAAGATGTGAATTTCTCTTTGGGGAGCATCTAGATCCCACCATGATAGGTATTTATTATTGAGAATAAGAGGACTTTATCTTCTTCATCTGGGAAACAAACTTATTTCATTTTGTTTCCTTATTCCGAGTATTCCATGTCTCATGTTTCTCATTCACTAGGCGTGGGAAGACTGATTGTATTGGGGACATATTTAGAGATTTGATCTGGAGTCAATGAGAGACAAATATGACTCACATGGTGTCATTTTTTACAAAGTCATTTTAAGAGCAGACCTCACTTTTGAAAGACTTGGTCTGCACTTAAAAGTTATATCAGCATATTAGTGGCATTGGTCAGGGGTGTGAAAAAACTGTCACCCTGCCCAATAGAGCAATGCCAACAAACCCCACTTTCTATATGCAGCTATGTCAACTGAGGAATGCTTCTGTAAACATAGCTGATATCATTTGGGGAGATGGTATTCCTGTGCTGACAGAAAAACATTTTCTATTGGTGTAGACTGCATCTATGCTAGGGATTTGTGCCAGAATATTTTCAGTAGTGTAGACGTAGCCTTATTCAGCAACCATGAAGGACTAACTCCCAGGTCCACAAAGGTACTTAGACATGTAAACCTCTTAATGCTAAAGTCCCAGTTTGAGGCACTGCTGCAATGCACAAAACCCCTGCTCAGCTATCACCTAATCCTGTGTTTGCGTAACTGTGCTCAGTGCCTAAATATCTGCTGTAAAAGTTCCCTAGGTGCCTAACTTTTTACCTCTGGGCATTTGCACTGCTGCCTCACTTTAGGCACCTGGAGGCCTATCTCACGCTTAAGCCCCAGTGCGATCCACAAACCAGGAGAAGATAGACAAAGGAGCATGAGATTAATATGTTGTGTCCAATCTGGCAGGCATGCTCAGAGGCTGCCTACTGGATCACATCCCATTCAAAATCTGTCTGGAGGAGGTGGAGGAGTTGGCACTACTGCCCTCTTTATAACTTTTAGCCCAGTGGTTAGAACATGCACTGGGGATGTGGGAAACCCAACCACAGGGCTAAAAGTTTTAAGGTTGGCACCTCCTCCTTCTCTATCTGTTTGCTGTAGAGCAAGGCCGGCATCTTAATTCATTCTGTCAAGAAATGACTTAGGTATCTAATCTGCCTGACTCCAAGAGAGGAATTCATAGCTGTGTATTGGTAGCAGAGATAGGTGCCTGCCTGCAGCCTGGACTTAGGCATCAATATCTGTGAGAGGGATGGGGTTTAGGACACACTTTTCTCTTGGGTATCTCTTATGGCTAGTTTAGATATCTGCCTGCTGGGTTTTGTGGATCCCATTTTTGTAGACTCATAGATTCCAAGGGCAGAAGGGACCATTATGATAATCTAGTGTGATCTCCAGTATAACACAGGCCCTAGAACCTCCAAAAATAATTCCCAGAGTATATCTTTTAGAGAGGAAAAAAAACATTCACTCTTCATTTAAAAATTGTCAGTGATGGAGAATCTACCATGATCATTGGTAAATTGTTCCAGTGGTTAGTTCCCCTCACTGTTAAAAAGTTATGCCTTATTTCTAGTCTAAATTTGTCTAGCTTCAAATTTCAGCCATTGCTTTGTTATACTTTTCTCTGCTGGATTGACAAGCATATTATTAAATATTTGTTTCCTATGTTAGTACCTATACATTGTAATCAAATCATCCCTCAATTTCTCTTTGTCAAGCTGAATAGATTGAGCTCTATAAATCTGTACCAATAAGGTGTATCTCAGGTGCCTCTCTCTCCATTTGTGTTGTGTAGGGAGTCCTAGGGTATGTCTACATTGCAATTGGACACCCATGGCTGGCCCGTGCCAGCTGACTCAGGCTTGCAAGGCTTAGGCTGTGGGCCAGTTTAATGTAAATGTAGACATACGGAGTCAGTCTGCAGACTGAATTCTGGGACCCTCCCACCTTGAAGGATTCTAGAGCCCGGGCTCCAGCCCAAGCCCAGAATTTAGTCCGAGCCCCTTAGTCCGAATCAGCTGGCATGAGCCAACCACAGGTTTTTAATCACAATGTAGATATACCCTCTGGGTACAAGAGGGGCTAAAAATAGCAGTGTAGATGTTCCTGCTCAGGCTGGAACCCAGACTCTGAAACTGGGCAAAGGGGGTGGGTCTTAGAGCCCAGACTCCAGCCTGAGCAGGAATGTCTACACAATACAAGCCCATACATGAGCCTGAATCAATTGACCCAGGGCTCTGAGACTTGCTGCCACAGTTGTGGGGAGTTTTTTTTTTCTTTTTTTCAGTGTAGACATACCATTGGTGTCTACTTAGGCTTTGTGGCTTTCAGTGGTGTTCCAGTGATGTTCTAGGTGCCTATAGATTAGACTTTGCAATGCTGAGGATGGTAACTCCGAAGTCCCTTTGTGGATCCCAACCTAAGTGAACACAGGGATAATCATCCATAAGTCAATCAAGAGTAAGGAGGATGTTCAAAGTTTGATAGCAAACACCGTTTAAAACCTACATTTCTGTGAGTGGGCTGCAGACTATATTGGGTGTGCCTTTTATCCATTGTTTAGCTTCCCTGAAATGCATTGGATGGAATTTGTTCTGTGGTATATCTACCAATGAAACCATATGAGCTATTTATCAAAGTGATGGCAATGTGGATTCTAATATACTGAGAGTTGAAAAAGCGATCAGAAGTGAAAGCGCCATCATATGTTCACAGTCTGGAAAATTTCTGTCCTGATACTTGTTTGGATCAAGTCTTTGTTGTTGGATGACTGATGTATCTTTAGTTTTATCTTCACTGTGGTCATGAAAGACTAACATGCAGATTTTTTGTGTCTGGGCTAGTATATTTTCATGACAATTTTGCAAGGCTGCTATAGTGTACTTTTTATGAACATCCGTGCTTACCACATACTTGATATAAACTGTGACTGTATGTACAAGCATATAAATTTGTCAAGCTATATCCACTCTTGCTGGTAAGTGAATTAAATTAGATGTTTTAATTTTAAATTTGAGACTATAAAGGCTTGCCTAGCCTGTTGAAGACAGACATTTGCTAATGGATTGTGGACAGCAAATGGCACTTGAATTAATTTAATTTCATTTTGACAACTGTTATTGATGTGAAGTGTAATTAAAACAACCTGTCACTTGTAAAACTGTCAGTTATTTGGTATGTCATGTTCAGCCTTTAATGTACAAGGACAAAATAATTGACCTTTGCATTCTTACAACGCTGACTTAGAATTAGTGACTGCAGTTTTATTTTATTTAAACTTTTTAAAAAAAAAAATAGAAAGCTGGTTGGTTTCCAGTCGGTAAATAGTCTTGTGGAGATTTGTGTAACCATCAGAGCCTAATGATTGTGTAAAATGGAGTTAAAAATACTGCAAACATAAGTAAAGACAAATTTAATAGCAAATGAAGCACAAAATGCACTGTCATTTCAGATTTGCTGTGTTCAAGCTTCTAAAGTACCTTGCTAGAACTGTGCTACAATTGAGCCCCAAGATAAGAACTATGAAGTAGCATGATTTTCAATATTAGTATTAGAATGCAATTGCTTCATGCAGTAAGATTTGATAATTACTAAGATTAAACAACTTGATTCATAGCATCTGCGGAATAAAAATGTAGGTCCGTTGAATAGTGCCATTGCATAATCATTCATACTATGTACTCAGTGTGGTATTGTCAAGGACGTGCCCAAGGCACCATAGTGAGTTACCATTTCTTGTCACTAATGGGATCAGATTCTTGTTGATTTAACAAGACTCATTAGGTGCATATCCCCAACCGGTTTGTGGTGGAAGATGGCATCAAATCTGAGATTGAGGTGGGAGGAAAGAGTGTGTGGAAGGGGTACAGGAAAGGTGCACATCCTCCTGAAGGTAACTTTTTATATGTATTTGCATCTGTTTGGAATTATGGCCCACTCTGCTTCTTTTACTCAGGTAATACTGAATTCTCTGCTTCTGCGCATAATCTTGTCTTTGGTGTGATTTTTTGCTATCGTATTTGTCAAGTGCAACAGCATTCTTTCTCAGCAAGTCCATCTCATTCCAATTCTGAAAGTATGGAAAAGGCTCAGATACCCATCAATGAAAAGAAAAGTCTGGACGAGAGGTGTCTTCACATCAACATGTTTGACAATTAATGTGAAAAAATGGTACTTAAAGATCTGTTAACTAGGATATATAACCCCTGTATTGTTTGATTCTTACAAATGCACACCTGTCCAGATAGCTATATAAATGAATTTGTAGAAAGTGACGCCCACACCTACATGCAGATACACACATGTATTCATGTGTACACATCTAGCATGTGCTAACACATAGACCTCCACATTATTTGTTATTACAATTGTTGTTTAGTGCCTAGAGACCCCAGCTAAGATCAGGGCTCCAGGATGGTAGGTGCTGGACATTGCACATAAAAAGAGAGAGTCTGCAACAGAGAGTTTATAATGTAGCTAGACAAAGGTGGGGAGAAATGTATGATACATTGGCTCTTCTGCAATTACTGGCCAACAACTTCCACTTTTTAAGAAATAAATTTCTTTTAGAGTTTCCTTCCCTTGTAAAAACTTGTTATAGCAGTGCTGACTGGAGCTGCCAGGATCCCTTTTTGACCGGGTGTTCCAGTCCAAAATCAGACATCTAGTCACCCTACTTCTTAGCACAGCTTACCTCCATGCCGGCTAAGCTGTGCTGGCCAGCGTGTTGGGGGTGGAAGTAGAACCAAAACTCTGCACAATCAGTCCCACCTCTGCCTGCCCACTTCCCTCCCACCTGCACAGGGAGGGAGACAATCTGCCAGCAGCTGCTCTCCCTGCTATGCAGAGTCTGGTGGTTTCTTGTTACACTTCTCAGTTCCCTGCATAGGTGGGAAATCAGGCTCCTCCTTGAGCCCAAAGTGTTTGTATAATATCTAGCACAGGGTGTTTGGACACTACTGTAACGTAAGTAATGGCGGTTATACAGAGTACAATCTGTAATGATCTTGGGGTTCATTAAATAACAAACCAGTGAATGAAAAAGGAATAAAACATCAATAAAACAAACTGGAGAGCATCTCTGCTCATACAGTGTTCCCAACACCTGCCTCCAGGGCACATCTCCAAATTTCTAAGTTCATCAGACTGTCCCTTATGAGGGAGCGTCTTTAAATTATCATCTTCTACAAACATATCTTTACACATTGTACTAGTTAAACCAGCTAACTTTCAAAGAAAACCTGGGTGCCCATGAAATCTCTTTGCTGAAGCTACAAATCTTAAAATTATTATTGCTTGTGGTTTCCATCTCCACAGACACAGTTGTGTTCAGTGAAAATAAAGCTGAAAAACTACTTAAAAGGCTCACCCTTAAGTTCTCTTAATTAAACAGTAAATAGTGTTCTTAATCAGGGAAAGAGGTGCTGAGATCTCCCCAAACCTTTTTTTTTCTATAAAAAGATCCTTCTATTTTCATTTCACTTATCTTTAAAAATGAACCACCTATCTTTATTTATTCATCTCCAGCTGAAGTTTACTGATCTAGTTTTAAGTCTGAGCAGTTCAAAATTAGCAGCTGTGCTGTGGCAGCCTTAAGGATGCAATATTTTAATTTTGTAAAAGGGAAACCTCAAGGTCCCTACATTACTTATAGAACTACTCAGCCAGAAAAAGCTCTCATAGTGTCAATACCTCTTATTTTTAATATTTAATTAATCCACATGTAAGAGCAGATTACTTTTGACAGTGGGTACAGTAGATGAAACATGCTTTCATTTTTTCCAGCAAACTAACCTCATTCAGACATGCAAGATGAAGTAATGCTCTAGGTTTGTGGTGTTTTCCTTCACCTTTTAAATTAGGGATGTACAAGTAAAGTATTATACTAGTGAAGCATCCAGAGAGAATTAGCAAATTTTGTGTGTGTGTCATATTTATCTATTATTTGCTGCTTTCCAGTAACTAATCTATTAACTATCCATCGCAATTCCAATCTTTGGAGAACTGACTGTTTCAGAGTTTTGGCAATGAGAATATATGGAGCCTTTCATATTTAGTTTACCCATTCATATCCGGAGTGGTAGAGCTAGAAGTGTGTTGTTGTTTGAAAAAAAAATGAGGAGTACTTGAGGCACCTTATAGACTAACAAAGTTATTTCAGCATAAGCTTTCATCGGCTAAAACCCACTTCATCTGATGCACGCAGTGGAAAATACAGTAGGAACACACACACACACACACACACACACACACACACACACACACACACACACACACACACACCATGGAAAAATAGGTGTTCCCATACTAACTATAATGAGAATAATCAATTAAGGTGGGCTATTATCAGCAGGAGAAAAAAATTGTAGTGATAATCAGGATATCCTATTTCCAACAGTTGATAAGAAGGTGTGAGTAACAGTAGGGGGAAAATTACCATGGGGAAATAGGTTTTACTTTGTGCAATGATCCATCCACTCCCAGTCTTTATTCAACCCTAATTTAATGGTGTCCAGTTTGCAAATTGATTCCAATTCTGCAGTTCCTCGTTGGAGTCTGTGTTTGAAGTTTTTTTTGGTTGTTGTTGGAGTATTGCGACTTTGAGGTCTGTAATTGAGTGACCAGGGAGGTTGAAGTGTTCTCCAACAGGTTTTTGAATTTTATAATTCCTGACATCTGATTTGTGTCCATTTATTCTTTTGCGTAGAGATTGTCCAGTATGGCCAATGTACATTGCAGAGGGCATTGCTGGCACATGATGGCATATATCACATTGGTAGATGTGCAAGTGAATGAGCCTCTGATAGTGTGGCTGATGTGATTAGGTCCTATGATCGTGTCCCCTAAATAGATATGTGGACAGAGTTGGCAAGGGTTTTGTTGCAAAGATAGGTTCCTGGGTTAGTGTTTTTGTTGTATGGTGTGGGGTTGCTGGTATTTGCTTCAGGTTGGGGGACTGTCTGTAAGTGAGGACTGGACTGTCTTCCAAGATCTGTGAGAGTGAAGGATCGTCCTTCAGGGTCCTTGATGGTGCACTGGAGAGGTTTTAGTTGGGGGCTGAAGGTGGCGGCTAGTGGCATTCTGTTACTTTCTTTGTTAGGCCTGTCCTGGAGTAGGTGACTTCTGGGTACCCTTCTGGCTCTGTCAATCTGTTTCTTCACTTCAGCAGGTGTGTATTGTAGTTGTAAGAATGCCTGATAGAGATCTTGTAGGTGGTTTTTTTTTCTCCTGCTGATAATAGCCCACTTTAATTGATTACTCTTATTATAGTTAGTATGGCAACACCCATTTTTTCATGTCCTCTGTGTGTACATATATCTTTCTACTGTATTTTCCACTGCATGCATCCGATGAAGTGGGTTTTAGCCCACGAAAACTTATGCTCAAATACATTTGTTAGTCTCTATTATTCCACAAGTACTCTTCGTCCTTTTTGCTGATACTGACTAACATGGCTACCACTCTGAAACCTGTTATCATTTGATAGTTGTTTGGTGACCAATATTAAATTAATTGGTGGTCACAATTCCTGGTCCACAGGAGCATATCTCACCACAGATGCAATACAACCGCATTTGGTGGTAATTTACCTCTTTGTCAACTTCAAGAGATGCAAATGACTGAATGGGCATTGAGAATGAACTATATTCTCTTACCCTTACAAAAGAAAGGATGAGGCACAATTCTGGAGTGATGAATAAGTTTTCACTGCTGCTCTTTGTGGTTTACATGTCCAGTATAAAAGCAGAGAGCCAAAGTCTGTTGGCCTGTCATTTTGCCATTCTTCACAAGCATGAAATTCATACCATTTTAAAAAATAGAACTATTCCAGATTACTCCCTTTTGAATGTTGGGCATTTAATTTTTAACTGCCTTTTTAAAATTGATGACTGTCAGCATCTAATGTAACATCTACCATCATATGATAGTGTGATGTTTCCTGGTACCAGGGGTGAAATCCTGTCCCCACTGATGTCAACAGGAATTTTGTAACTCACTGCAGGAGGGCCAGAATTTCACCCTAGATATCAGAAATTAACTGGAAGAATTTAACTTTTATTTTCTGTCAGTAAATGATGATTCTGAAATTTAAAGAATGGAATATCTTTGGTAATCTCTGTGCTATATTGCCATTTTACATTATTTTATATGTTAAGTGAATAGATACACTACACCTAATGTGTGAAGAATATACTCTTTATTTTTATAATGTTTACATTTCTGTAAGCTCTGTTAACAGTACCTTTTTAAAAAAAAACTACTGCATGAGGGGGTAAAACAAACAAACCACCACGACTTTAGGCTATTTTTGTCCAAATTACGTGTGAAGTACAAATACAGACTCTGAGGCTACTCAGGTGACAACATTTTGATTGTGTTTTGAAAACTAGACTTTCTTTTTAAAGAAAATGCCTTTCATTAATAAAACAAGATTTGGCAGGTATCACCCAGAGAAGCAAATTTTGAGTCTGAGGATTAGAAAGTTTGTATTTTACATTTAAAAGTTTTGAGAGAGTAAATGGTGTTGACATCTAGGTCAAACATATTTTTGTATATTATACATTTAAATAAATCAAACACCACTTCCTTTAACACCTAAGTTTTCTGAGAGGTCTAGCCAAGAGTAGATTCAGCATTACCCTTGCTCATTTTATGTGATATGATGAAACTATAGCTGGAAGTGGTTTGCCTGACTTACTGTCTGCTGGATTTCAGAAAAGAGAAACAATCTATTCAGAGAAGAAGCTTTTAGAGATGTCAGTGGAGTGGAGTAGGGAGAGATTCATTCTTTTTTTATTGTTTTTAAAGATTACTCTTTAATGATGTACTGCTTCTACTGGATCAAATTGCTTATGAATAGATACAGTGCATCAGAAAGAAAAAGAGAGAAATGTTATAACTCAGGTAGTGTCTATGTAAGGCAAGAGGCTAGCTGGTATTATTCAGAGGGTCTCAGTGATAGAGAGCACCGCTCAGTTATGTTTGGTATCATTTCCTTACGCTTCCTTTCTTCTATTGATTCAGGAACCATAGCCAGTGAAACAAGCAAGGGACTGTTCCCATGAAATAATTGATGAAAACCTCAGCAAACTTCCCTAGAATGAAGCATAATTGTTCAAAGGCCTTTCAATGGTAATCTGCATATTATATTTTGAATGTTTTATTTAGGGTTGTTTGTCAGACCTTAAATATTAAAATGAAACAGACTTTCTGTGTGATGGTATATAGATATCATCATAATGCAAATACTTCTGTTTTTGCAATGACTGTCAAAGAAGAATTAACCTGTTTTTGCACTTTGAGTCTAAATACAGCACCACTAGATCAAGAAGAACTATATGGTATGGTATGGAATTTTTGCCAGCGAGCCTTGAAATAAAATGTAGTAGTCACTTGTCACCTATATATATCTCTATAGATAGATATAGATAAGTACTCCTATATATGTATACAGTTAAGTACTCCCACCACACTAATTGTGGTTTATAAAAATATACACGATTATAACCCAAAAGGAAATAAAATAGAAAAGGCAATTGTGATATATAGTTTAGAAAGAAAGAAAGATAGAATGAAGTTATAAATGCTTACAAATAAATATAGTATTCATTGATAATTTGTGCACAGAATTGTAGTTAGTAGTGAAGACAATCAGACAGGGGAGAATAGACCAAATTGAAATTTTTCAGCCAGAAAATTTTAGGCAAAAATGGAGATTTGGCAACACCAAAATGTTTTATGAACTTTGAGAGGTTTTTCTGAATTGTTTGTCAAAAGAGAAACAAACAAAATTATTGGAATAAGTCTAAACCATCAATTCTGGCCTAAAACTCTCTGAATCTCCACGTTCTCCTTAATATTCTTCCAAAAATAGAAGCCAGTATTGCAACCGCATTTACAGTAATGTATTGTCAGAAACAGCAGTAAACTTTATCTGCTGCACTTGAGAAATTGCTTAAGCACTCATTAAATCTATTTGTAGGGTCAGTTTTTTGGAATTTTCCCATTTTAAACATGTGGCTGCTTTGTTATAGTGGGTCACCCTTAGCAAGAGTTTGCTAGAGAATAGCCTTCTACAAATGAATTAATTGTGTGGAATTCCTAGCAAATTGCTTTGACAGTTGTGATACAGCATGGGCAGAGGAGAGTGTTAGCAGGGAGCCTTATTCCCTGTAAGGGGAGGAAGGTTTGTTATAGATTAACTAGATCACCTGAAGCCAATTAGAGCACCAGCAGTCAGTCATGATAAAAACCCCTGCTTCAGTCAGAGTGGGACGTTGGAGCAGGAAGGTTTGGTTGGAGCAGAGAGCACTTTGAAGGAGTTGGAGAAGAGAACAGTATTGAAGAGAGACAAAAGGAAAGTTTGGAGGAGTGCTGTGATTGGCTGAGAAATCCAAAAGAAACCCTAGGTAAGGGGCACCTGGCTTGTGTAAAAGGAGGGCAAGAAGCCCTCTCCCAAGCTGAAGGGCAGGAGAGGGAACCAGCCCAGGGGAAGGAACCGCTAGTTCAAGTGGTTCACCACAAACCTCAGGGCCCCTGGTTGGGACCTGGAGAAGAGGGCGGGCCCAGGTCCCTCCCTCTCCACTCCCCTCCTCAAGGACACTAGTGGGGTAATTAAAATACTGGTTCAGAGGCAAGCAATGGCACCCTGAACCTTCCCCAAAGAAGAGAAAGCGCGAGACCCAGCATAACAGTACCGGCAATTTGCCACACAGTGTATTAGGTGTCTATGTAATTTTGATTAATAGCCAAAGTATTTTTTCCACATTTTCTCTCTCGAAAAGTAAAGGGTGAAATAAAAGAGCTAGTCCCATCACTACATGGGCTGGTGCCGTGGGAGTGGGTTCATGATGCTACCTCTTCCTCACTTCTTTTAGTCTATTTCCTGGGGCACTGTGATAAGGCATGTATAAGGCATGCTCAGCTATGGGAAGGCTCTTGTGTCCTCCCTTTACCACACACCAGCACAAATGTCATGAATAATCTGACTCAAGTGTTTCTTTGTATTCATTTACACAAGAAAAATATATTGTGACATGGCAAATCTCTGTACAATACTTGTTAGAGGGATGGACTATGTAGTCTAAGATTATAGAATCATGGAGATGTTGGGCTGGAAGAGACCTCAACAGATCATCTAGTCTATCCTCCCTCACTTAAACTGGGTTAAGTATACTTAGACCTACATGTTTATTGGGGGCCACAAGATTGTCATTATAGAGAGTTTTACAGTTTATTTTAATTTACTAACAGAGAGTGGGAGAGCCTACCCTTCCCTTATCTGTTGTTCTTAAATGATCATCCTGCTGTCTTTCTTTCCCAGGGTCATTTCATTATGTAATTATCAAAAATTGCATTGCAGAATGGCATCTAAAATAGTGTAAGCTTTTTAAAAGGCTATTATTAAAATAAACTCTCTGAAACTCTGGGGTGAACAATATAAAATCATGTAGCCTGTCCTTCAGGTTGGCAGCTTGATTCATAACAAAATATACAGTTGCAATAAGGGGGAAAGTGTACAATTTGAAAATCTACCTCACCATGTCTTTTTTCTTACCCAAAATTCAGTTAATTATATATTTTAATGTAAAACCTGTCACCATAATTCATAGCAAACATATTGGTATAGGATGTTTTTCAACTGTATATGATTTTATGGCTATGACATACATTTATTATATTACTGTGAAACTGGGACTTTTGACCTCTGTGACTCTCACCAATTTGGAATCTTATTGGAGTTGTGTTGTGAAAAATTGGCACTTAAAAAGCTTCCCACCTTCGAGGAGGTGGAGTATTGAAGTGGACGGGAGAACACTCTCCCCTCAGCTCATCGTGTCTTCACCAGACCTGATAAATCGATGCCCACAGCATCAATCGCAGCAGCACCGATTTAGCCTGTAGCGAAGACAAGCCCTAAGTCAACTAAATAATGGCAAATTTGAGGGGCAGTTATTAAAAGGGGAGAGCAATCACCATCTTGACTACTTTATCTCTATTGTACACCTTCCCCTACTCTTTGTCTGCCTTTTTCGTAACTGTTAGAAATTAGACTGATGCACTCTTTTCAAAGAGTTAGAGATTATGACTTAAAAAAGAGATAATTCGCAGCCTGAAGGGACTTTGATAAGATTGGCAATTATCTAATAAATGCTTGAATGACTAATAGTATTCCGGCTAACCACTACCGAACTTTTTAAAGATCTAGATGCCGATATTCTAACAGCTATGTTTCAAAACTATAAACCTTTGGGCTGACTATCCTGTAATTAAAATGTTGTTAAAGGAGAAAACTGGAGAGAGAAAGTGACAACCCAATTTTAACTGATGTTTCAAGTTGTCAGTGTTATTAAATGTGTTTTATAGTCTGGTTATTTTCCTGGAAACTACATTTCCTAGAATTGCTGTCATGTTAATGCAAAATTTCAAGTTTTATACATCAGTAATGTAAGTAAATGATTTTGGTCACTGTAAATTGAGGTTGATTCTAATAGGTTTAAGTTGGTAAATTCAGAGATTGATCAGCAGTGCTTCTTTATAGTGATGAAAAACCAGTCAGATTGTTCGTTTGGTAAAAATTACTTTGGCGTAAAATGCTTTAGATATTAAATTGGAAGAGAAGACTGTTTATCCAGCCTTTACTATTATATCACCACGTTAAGATTATATGGAAAAATGATCCCCTTAAAACTTGCATGGAAGATAGTCATAAACTATAACTTTAGCTTTTAAACATACAGTTGGGGAGAAAAAAAGTCTTTTTATATAGTTTCCTTCTCTTGTGGAATTTTAGTCATTTCTGTAAGATCTGGACCTTAGTAAATTTGAAGGATTGCAGAGCACCTGGATATTACGTGGAATGAGTGCTTGAACTAGAAGGAACTTCCTAATCACAGTTCAGTAAGTAAAAATCACAGATACCTTTAGGAAAAATAAAAGGAGGGCGGGACCACAGGTGGACATTCTGTAATCCAGTTGCCACATTTCATCACAATTGCCTGATACCCTACCCTCACCAACATCATAGCTGTTGGACTTTCCCACAAAACCCTCTTTATATCTGGCCCAACCATTAGATGCTTAGTTCAACTAATAAGTTAGCAGTACTCATGGCATCTGCCTGGCCTCTTGTCTATATTGCCCTAAAGTCATTCCTATCTAAGAGCTTTTCATGATCTATGTGACATGAATGTGGAGGTCTGACTCTGTTCATTGTTGACTCCACATCTCAAAAATCACCACCACAAGATCCGGTCTCAGCAGAGAGAGCAAGGATTTGATTGGAGGTAGAGCTGATCTCTTTGTTTTTAGAGGTAGTTCCTTCTGGTCAGGATCAAGGACAATTGTCAAGGAAGCATGAGTGAAGCTTGCATTGCCATTGTTCTGTGGATTAATTGAAGACAATAATCTCAAGGTCAGTCAATGGCAGTTTGCTTTTATGACCAATAAATTCATACTTTAAAAAAAAGGTTTTCAAAAATTTTGAATGACTTGTCAGTACAAATATTAGCATATTAAAACTATCAAAGCTGAATCTTTTGGGAAGTAAACACCATGGCAAATAGACTCGTGCCTATTAATCATCTGATGTTCCCTATATTTAGACATACAAGTTTAATTTCCTCTGTACAGTTTGGTACATAGTCGCCCTTCAACCATCAGTATGAAAGAAGGTTGACATATTTCCATTTGAAGATGCCGTTTTCAAAACTGAAAATGCATCACTGTTAATAAATTTTATGCCACTTGCTACATTTTTTGTTTTGTTGTTAAACTATAGGAGCTTTACAATATGCAAATAGTGTAATGTATCACAATTGTAAATGTTAGTAACGGTTTAGTAGTATTCTAGCAATGGGCTATTAATGGCCGTTGCATTAACTATTTAAATATAAGATTGGTATGCAATTACAGCATCACATTTACATTGCATTATTTAATTCTTCCAGTATGAAAGATTTTACCAGTTGGAGAGGGATTCATTCATATACTTAAAACTGGGAATGCTGGCAGACTTGGTAATATCTCTCAAACAAGTATAACTTTGAACTGTATCTTCACGGTATGTTAAAAAATAATTTAAGTAAATCACCACATCATATCCGAGAGATTTCTTGTCTTTTCCAATGTCATTTTAAAACTGGAATTCTACAATGTGAAATAAGAGTAAATGTCTAATAAAGATACAGAAGTGAGAGAGTACAGAACTGAAACAGTGAGATGCTGTAGTTTGTTCTGGGATACTGCTGCAAACTATTTAACATCATGTGCAGTACTACTATAGCTAAGCATATAGCTATGCTCAGGGACATATATATACCTACACAGAGCTAAATCCCAGTGAATCATACTGCAATTGTAGAGTTTAGCTCAGTGTGTTAGCCTGAGATTCAGCCTTCTTCTGAATGTCCTGCTTTTGGTCTCAGGGGGTTTAAATGGAACCTTCAGCAGTTCTGTTTATTAGCACTGGAAGTTTAATTTATGTCTCCTCGAAAATAATTTTAAAAAGCCTTATGATTAAATGTGTTCTGGGACAAAACATCACCATTTGTAATTATATAATAGACAAATTTCCATGTTTGTTTCTGAGATTAATGGATTCCACAAAATTCAAACATAGATTGGTCTTCAGTATGCTGGTGCCTATTGTGGAGTGTAGAGGCCACTGTTGCACCTGAAATCAAATGGATTTTTCTCTAACATAAATAAGTGTGGAGTACACTTTTATTTCAACAAAACTCTCTAAATTACTCCTGCATGATGTTGTACTTGGCAACATGAATAAATCTGATGAAATCACTAATATGATGTGGTTCTATGAATTGACAAGTGCCATCTACTTTTTATTTTTGAGGAGGATGTATTGTTCAAGGTCGATTTGTTAACTTTTCTATAAATTGAGTTTATAGACACTTACAACACTACTCTCATTGTAACATTTCTCTAATGGTAATTCTTGATTTCTTTATGTAAATCTACCTCTCTGCTTGTCATATCACCTCAAGTTGTGATCTTGTCAGATCTAATAATCTGATCAGTGTTAGACCTGGTCAGCACTTGGATTGGTGACTACCAAAGAAAGCACAGTTGTTTTCCAGCACCGCTATCTGCATGAGGGTAGAGAGATTCTTCTGTATTGAAAGTCCTGACCACTTGGTTTTGGGGGGCTTTCAAAAGGGACTCCATATTAGAGTATGGAGAGAAAGTCACATTAGTGCACCCTCTTAAGAGACAGAGCCCTGTCAAGAGGGCTTCAGTGAGGAGCCCACAAATGTTAAGGCCAACTTCAGCACCGAGTTGGAAGAGAGCAAATTACCTTATGTTCTCACTATATATCTGGCTTGCTAGACACATGTTAAAAGGAAGAAATAAATGTCTTAGCGATACATAGATTGAAATTATAAATGACACCTTTCTGGCAAGGTGATGATTGTCACTTTGTAATTGAAGATTGAGATTTATGGCTTATAAATCCATTCATCACTCTATAGATTCCCATTTGTGAATTATTTATTATGCTACAGGTCAGGCAGATCAGATGTTGTGAATGTGACTGGTTGAAGATGTAGCTGACATTTTGTTTCATGGTCACACGAGAAGTTACTGTCCAGCAATTTCATGCTATCATTTACTGTTAGTCACCAGTTAGTTCAGTTGTCAGCTCTGATTTTCCAGGACCATATGCAATATTACAAATCTATAATTGGTTTTTTTGTGAATGATTTTGAAATGTTTCCTTTGTATTGGCTTTATTACACGGCTATATAATTGTATCTCTTTGCAATTAGCATATGTGATATACTCATGCATAGGCAATAGTGGTAGTGACAGGCTGGAGGGAGTTCTCCTGAGCTTCTTGTTAAAATTCCATCGTAACTTTCAAGGTACTTTGGGGTGGTTTCCATGCTTCTGGTGGAGTCCACCATCTCTTTGGATCTTGCAAAATCATCATCTCCATGAGAGACTTTGACTCATGGGAATCATAAAAATTCTTCTGAAAAGCAACTTTTACCTTTAGAATGACTCAAATTGCACTAAGTATCAAGTATTCAAAAAAAATGTGAGGAGGAGAATACTAGGTCTTCACCCCACCGCATTTCAAATCACACAAGCTGAACACTGTGCTGTGCTGTCCTGTGCTGTCCATATGTAACGCCAACAGAGCCCGGCCATCGGTGAGCAGGATGGAACCAGGGACCTCTGGAGCTTAGTGTACGAGCCTCTACCGCATGAGCTAAAACCCTGGCTGTCCAGTAAGGCTGTCGAGTAGACTGATTTCATATCTCTCTCTAAGTATTCTTGGTGCCACTAGATGGGACGGAACACCACAACCAGGAGGTGTGTAGGTTACACATACACACCAATATTTTACAGCAACAAATTAATAATATTTGCAGTGTGCTGCACATTTATTTGCCAGTCCATGGCTTCTTGGTTACATAAGAATATTTTTGGTATAAAAGACAACCAGTAGATTAGATAGCCTCTCCTGTCTGCAAGTGCCTGCACGCACACATATCGCAGCTAAAGGAAAACGGGATTTTTTGAAACTTCTTTCTTCAAAATATTAGCAATACCTTGCTGACTATGGATGTTGTAATACAAGAGTCAGCATTTTGGGATAAAAACAGTTGTAAATTTTGACCTAAACTCATGCTGTACATAGCTACAAATTTCAGTTTGTCACAAATGACTTGGACTCTAACTCACTAAAAATTATGCCTCATTGATTCTACACTTAAACTCAATATTTTAGTGCATTTGCTGAACCAGACTGGATTGCACTTGTGCATTTTCTCATAAAGATTCTCAAGTCCTGTTACTGAATTTTGCCTTTACTATAGAGTGGTGAGTGTGTGGTTTATTTTCATATGAGGCATGAAAGGATCCTAACAGCTTTTTGGTACAGTATGTACCTGTTTAATTCCATGATTGTGACATTTGTGCCCTTGGTAGTTCCTAAGGCTCCACAACTGGAGATTTGGATTAAAAAAAGTAAATTTTTGTATGTGGAATAATTTGCACGCTGCAAAAGAGGAAATTCTTTGTGATTTTTATCAGGATAAATATGCACTGTTACCGGACATAGCTGTTAGTGTCTGAACTTGCAAGAAGCTGCTAAATTTGCCAAGAAGCATTACCAATTAAAATAGTTAATTAACAAGAAGCTATGTTAAAATTACTTTGGGGTTGAGAGAGAGGAGAGAGAGCATTGTAATTAGAAAAAGAAATCACAGCTGCTATTTAGAAATCTGTTAAGAAAGTTTGCAGGTCTGACTACCGGAAGGAACACTGCATTGCAGATATGCTTCTTTCATTCATTCATTCTCTTCTCAGTTTTTTAGGAAAGATCTACTGAAGTCTTATGTGTCACAATTTCCAAACAATATTGGTTACCCTAAACTATTTTTTTCTATGTCCACAATACATAGATGGTTCATAGTCATCCTGTGATTGACTAATACACCCAGGTCTGTCTTCTCCTCTTTCGTTTTAAAAAATGATGATACACATTGGAGTGAACCAGGAATGTATGTGTGGATGTGTTGTTGTGATAGCTGATCAGAAATTCTGAATTAATTGTATCTGATAAAAACTGGCATAGCTATCCAGAATTATGATTACCTGGTTTCCAGGCAGGTTCTCCAAGTCAGTAGGGGCTGCCATGTTTTAAGTTGATTTCAAGATGGCAGCTTGCTTCTAATGTCACAAGCAGACTTCTGTGAAACTGCAAGGATGCCCTGAATATCCATTTTACTTGTTGGGGGCTTCTTTTAAAATAGCATAAACTGTGTAACAGCTCCAGGTTTCAGACCAAAATGCCCAGTTTAGCAGTCTCTCTCTGAATACAAACTACCAGTACACCCCCGAGTTGTTTTATGCTTATTATGAAGTTAGTTTCTCCAGGAGGGGACACTTTGCCTACAGCATCACTTTGTAATATTGCTCTGAATTAAATCCTCATTTTTTTTGTATTATTTGCTTTCAGTGTCTTTGTAATTTTCCTCCTTAATACCCTGAGAATAGAATTTCTTTGCTTATTCTCACTGTGGCAGTCAAGATCTGCTGGTGTGGTCTTGCTGCTGTTTTCTGTAGACTATCCTGTACTGGCAGGAGAGTTTGCCTTTGGAACTTATGTTGCGCTGCTAGAGTTTGAGCTTCATGAGTTTCAGGGTACAATGTAAGATGCATTTATTTCACTTAACTTTTGATTGATTTTGTTGCTGCTCACTGCTGGTACTGTATTGAAGCTGTGTTTTTATTATTGTAAGCCCCTAGATGCTCTGGTGCTAGGCAATCTGGAAATGTTTAAATAAATGATATTGATTTGTTCCTTTTCCCGCTTGGCAAACATTTTATTTTGCCATATTTCTAATGCTATCTGAGGCACCGTTTATTGCCTTTATTTTCCTTCTTACTTATGCCTTGGCATCATACAGTGGAGGGGGGCATATCAGTATCTAAATAGAACTACCTAGATAGGAGATGTTCACAAGAATATGTATTGGGGCCTCTTATTTGTTGGTTAACTGCCACTAAATGGCATCAAAGGAAACTTGCATTGTATTGTGATGTGTTCATCAATAATACTTGTTTGTACAATAATTTGTCTCAGAAAAACAAGTATCGGATTTTGTTTTCATCCCAGTAAATGTAACTTATCAGATAAGTATCTTATCCTGTTCTGACCCCTGAGGAATCAAGTGGATGAACTTGGTAGGTCTCTCCACCTTCAGTTTCTGTGATAGGAACCATAAGTATTTAGACATTCTCCACTTGATTTAAAGAGTTATGTAATTTGGGCCTTAAGTGGTTGACAGTGGCCCTTTTAGATTTGTTTTAATTTGATAAATGCAAGTATATTTCTTTTCTCCAGTAGGGAGAAGAGAATATTTTCAGATAGGGGGACAATCCTTCCTTTATCTTAATAAAGACTCCCTACTGGCCCTTGAATTGGTTGCAGAAACTTACTTGCAGTTTAGTCACGAGTTAGAAACCTGTTTGGGGATTTACTCCAATAGTAGCACAAAGCAGAAGGCTGTGCTGAAGGAAGTGAGATACAATGGCAGCTGCAGGTTTTTGGAAATACAGTAGAGGTATAAATATGATTTCCAAGAAGTTTATAGTAGTTGCTGTGAGAACAGAATGCTTTTTTTAAATATAGTAAGTGTAAATCTGTTTCTAGCGAGACCTTCTCTCCCAGTGACCCACTTTTTCCAGTGAAATAATAAAAGGCTAATATTTAGATCAAAACAATGCTTCCTTGTCAATACATCAGTTTACTTTTACAACTTGTGAATAGTTGTGTGGTGGGTTCCCTCCTCCCCCACCCGTACTGGTTTATTATAGTTCCAGAAGATTTACATTTTTGTCACTGAGTCTGCACTGTTTCTTTAATAAGGAAAAACTTAGCTTTAATCTTGCATAACAGTTAAAACACAATTTTCTTGGGAATTTTTGTTTGGGTCTCAGGTCATGCTTATGTAGGGCCTTAGCTGGAGCTGGCTGACATTTTTTCATAGAAAAGTTTTTCAGCTAACATGAAATTTTTTATTTCAAAATTATGGGGAAATGCCTACTTTGCAGTTTCTTACCTTTTTTCACTTAAAAACATGGAGAGAAGAATGGGGAAAAAGTTAAAAAGTGAGAGAAAGTTACACTTGACATTTAAGTTACTTTTTCTCATTTTTAAACTTTCTCTCTTCAAATGACAAGAAAAGGACACTCATAGTAACATTTTGAATTTTTTTCCAATGCAGAAAAATTTCAATCTTTTCACTGAAAAAAATTCCCCCTTCCCCAAAATCCAAAACCAATCCCTTATTTTTTGTTTGCAACTTTTTGTCATCTCCTCACCAAAAAAAAGGCCACTTTTGGCAAGCTTTAGTCTGAGCTTTTTCCTCTCATGTAGGAAACACTAGGTCTGGGAGTGCTTTGAAGCGTCTGGAGGGAAAATGGGTGCCGCACATTGCTCACCAAAAACTCTTTCTGCTAACTGCAGAAAGGAAGGGAAATTGAAGAGTGTTTCATCTAGTCCCCTTCACTTTGAAGGATGGGGGTTGATATATGCAGTCTCTATATGGGCTGAAGAGCTCAATAGGGTCCTAACAGTGTGGAAAGTCAAGAATACTACATGGAAAACTGGCTTTTCCAATGGCCAGTCTACATGGGAAGTGAGTAAAGCTGAAGTGAACTAAGGCCACTGTGGCTTAGTAAATTCACCTTGAGCATGTAAGTATTTTAATAGGCACTTAGTACAAAATATTTCTTACAGTATAATATTCAGGTTATCTGGACTGCAAAGCACCAGTTGCCACAAAAATAATGTTTGCAACATTGTGTCAGTGAAAATCACTTTATACTCTTCTTGAGGTCATAATATACAACTCATCCTCTTATACTAGTGCAGGGGTAGGCAATCTATGGCACATGTGCCGAAGGTGGCACGCAAGCTGATTTTCAGTGGCACTCACACTGCCTGGGTCCTGGCTCTGCATTTTAATTTAATTTTAAATGAAGCTTCTTAAACATTTTAAAAATCTTATTTACTTTATATACAACAGTAGTTAAGTTATATACTATAGACTTATAGAAACAGACCTTCTAAAAACATGAAAATTTATTACTGGCACGCGAAACCTTAAATTAGAGTGAGTAAATCAAGACTCGGCACAGTACTTCTGAAAGGTTGCCGACCCCTGTACTAGTGGTAAACAGAAGTCCTACTCACATCCATGAAATCAAGGGTCCCCAACGCGGTGCGCACAGGTGCCATGGCGCCCGTGGGGGCATCTAAATGCGCCCAAGTCTGGGTGGCGGTCGAGCATCTGCTGATATGCCGCCGAATTTCAGCAGCATTTTAGCGGTGATGTCTCTGGATGATGCTGCTTGCCGCCGACAAGCGACGTCATCCAGAGGCGGCGTCGCCGAATTTTGGCAGCATTTCAGCAGATGCTCGACCGCCACCACGGTCCTCCGTCTGGTGTCCTCCAGATGAAAAGTTTGGGTGCCACTGCATTAAATAGTTTATTTTAAAATGTAATGACAGTAACTTATGAGCTTTAACCTCTGGAGATAATGTTTGGGCAATTTATTTTATATTTATTTATTCATGTAACATAATGTGTTCATGACAATTTTCAGACAAATATAAGCAACGAGCTATGATCTAAATTAGAAATAACACAGCAAGAGAGGAGAATATGGCAATAAATACAGAGTGATGGAGAGGAGACTGGACAGATGAGGGTTAACAACAGTGAAAGACCATAACGAAGTCACACCTCGGAAGGCCCTTTTAATGCTTCTACTCTCATGTGTTGTCTCAGCTTCTTCACTAGATCAGCACCTGGTAACTCAATAAATCCCACTGGGTGCCCAATACTTAATTTTACAGTTTGCGTGATTACGTAATAGTCTTCTCCACTGATCTCTGACCTGATTCCTTCATTCCTGATTCAACTGATTTACTTAATAGTTTTATTAACTACAGTTGCCAGTAATTTGTCTTACTAATCATTTTTCTTTTAATACATTGCATCATTTTTGCTACCCATATGCTTTTAAACTGCCCATTTATATGGATTATCTGCTATAAATATATTATGGCTCATTTGATTCTCTGCATAATTAATTAATTGCTGCTCATTTGTTTCCCTTAATAACTCATTTGCTGTCACACAATTAACAAATTCTTTGATTCCTTATTATTTACTGTCTTTTGAATGTCTGAATTAATTGACTGTTTAAATTTGCTGTCTTGCTAATATGACACCAAATTAATTATGCTTTGATTAATCAACTGCTTACTCATCACTTACCTGTAAAACGTCCGTGCCTACCATTCTAGCTGTATTGATAGGTACTTTGTTTAGTTAAATTACAGTGAGGGGGACAGAATCAGGAAGGAGGGAAACAATGTGGAGGTCAACCATGGAAAACTAACAAAAAAGGGTCTTAGAAGGGATTTGAAAAAGTGAGAGTTTACCTGGTAGGGCCAGGAAGGAGGCACAGGTGAAGTAGCACTATAAATATACTAGATCTTTGCTGAAATTAAAAGAGTTAATGAAGCATCATGGGAAGCCTTTGATTCAGATACAGTCATTTTTGCCTACTTTGTGGTTCTTTAGACTATTTTGCCCTCATTCTTTATTACCAAGGATTTTTCTGTGAAAAGAAGTTGTCTCTTACTCATTGTCAGGAAATAAAAATCCAAAATAAATTTAAAAAAACCAATATCATGTCCTGTTTTAAGAGCAGAAAGGATTTTGATCCTTTAAATTACACAAGGATGTATGGCATCACTGAATTTATCTTAATATCTGCGATATACTAGTTTAATCCTTGGTGTTAGGAGTTTTGTTCTATTCTGAATTCTTCCATACTATACTTAAGAGTAGGGTCAGTGTGTCCTATTGTTAAATAATTACGATTGTTGCTGCTTAATAAGTTAGTAAAGGTAAACTTTCCTCCACTGCTGACACTCATTGTACTTAGTATTCTTTGATTGCCAGCCAGTTGATTTTTTTTTCTCTCTTTTCTCTGTCTATTGGGCAGTCAGTTTCTTTCTCGGGGGAAGCCTGGGGAGGCAGAACCCTTTCCATTTAATTACTGCCTTTGACTCCAGCTTCTTATCTTTCTAAAGATACCTCCTCCTGCCTACCTAGTCTGTGCATTATGTTCTACATTGTGTTCTGTCCTCAACTGCAGAAATTTTGAGTGTGTGTGCATTATTACATATTACAAATGCATTTCTGAACAAAAATGTTTATTAGACTGGAGAAGTACTAGGTACTAAGGACTTGCTTAATTACTTTGATGAATTTAGGCCTTAGTAAAGTTCTCCTGAGAGATTTGCTGTTGCAAAAATAGATCTTTCAAGCAGAAGTGTGGCCTTCTAAATTGAAAAGCAGCTTTTTAAAAACTTTAACAGGTGGAGTAGATTTTTGTATTTTTATTATAAAGAAAAATGTATATCAAACTACAAGGATCTTCTGTAACTATCAAAGAAGCTGAGAGGTCTAGGTCAAAGCATGCCCCTCAAGCACTTGTCCTGGTTTACTTCTGTTTAACACCCATTTTTATGTCAATGTAAATCCATAGATTTCAGTAAAGGTACACCAGCATAAAGCCGGAGTAACACAGTGATGTTTTCTTTAGTCTAATTTATTAAATAGAGAAGAATCACATAAAAATGCAGGATTGTCTATTTGTTGAAGAGCCTATCCATGAATAAATCACATGATTTTTCCATTGGTTGAGGTAGTGTTAGGGGAGGAGAGTTGAGTCAGCTAAAATACAGCAATGGCTTCCTTTCATCTACACTGCGGGTAATGCTCACTGTAGCCACTCATTTCCATATATGCTGCTATTGGATAGAGGAGGAAATAGTTTGAGAAGAAAAGTATACAAGGTGTTAAATATCAACCGGATCTGTAGAAGCAGCAAAGAGTCCTGTGGCACCTTATAGACTAACAGACGTATTGGAGCATGAGCTTTCGTGGGTGAATACCCACTTCGTCGGATGCATGTAGTGGAAATTTCCAGAGGCAGGTATATATATGCAAGCAAGAATCAGGCTGGAGATAACGAGGTCAGTTCAGTCAGGGAGGATGAGCCTGTCTTCTAGCAATTGAGGTGTGAACACCAAGGGAGGAGAAATGCTTTTGTAGCTGGCTAGCTATTCACAGTCTTTGTTTAATCCTGAGCTGATGGTGTCAAATTTGCAGATGAACCGAAGCTCAGCAGTTTCTCTTTGAAGTCTGGTCATGAAGTTTTTTTGCTGCAGGATGGCTACCTTTAAATAAGGTGCTAAAGAAATTTAGCCGTCTATTTGCATCATCGATCATATTATTTGTATACCATTGAATCAGTGGTTGCAGTTGGCACAACTCAGGGGGAGGCAGATTACCTTACCAGAAACCATTGACTTCTCATCCTTTTATATTGTACCTAAATATTAGCAATTGGTTTGTTTTTGTTATTGTTTAAAAATGTTTATATAATGCTGTTGCATACTTGCCAACTTTTAAAAACTATAAATAGGGATACAGCTTTTAATCTTGAAATATACCAGACTAGGAAAGAGCATGGTGGGGGGGGTTTTAACAACAGTGTGGAAAAATGACTAACTTGTAAATAGGGAGAGCAGACATCTGATGCTGTTTTCCTCTGTCAATTTAGAAAGAATTGGTGTTGTGTGTGAAAGTAAAGTGTATGAAGAAGTTTAATACTAGACAACTTAATGGTCTAAATACCAAATAAGAATGTTTCTCAACAATAAAAATATATAGGAAGTGTTGAAATACGATCTACCTTAGCAGCAAAGCACTACCCATGGCTCACTTCCAAAGTGTAGAGGAGGAAAGTTTGAGAAGAAAAGTATACAAGGTGTTAAATATCAACCGGATCTGTAGAAGCAGCAAAGAGTCCTGTGGCACCTTATAGACTAACAGACGTATTGGAGCATGAGCTTTCGTGGGTGAATACCCACTTCGTCGGATGCATGTCATGGAAATTTCCAGAGGCAGCTATATATATGCAAGCAAGAATCAGGCTGGAGATAACGAGGTCAGTTCAGTCAGGGAGGATGAGGCTGTAGTAATGCTCAGAACAATATGATTAGGCTTGGAAGGATTAGGTTTGTATCAGTAAATGTTGGTAAACATCAATTTCACTGTATACACACAATCAAAATTTATGGATAGGCAAAATACAAAAAGTTGCTTGAGAACTTTAGACTTTGATTTAAGGATATTTATTTTGTGTATTTTGACATGTGATGTTGACAATTTGTGTTTTTAACTGTTATAAACAGGGCTGGCTCTAACTTTTTTGCCACCCCAAGCAAAAAGAAATTTTTTTTTTAAATAAGGCACCGCTCCGCTGTAACACTCCCCCGAGTGCTGCCCTGCCCTGCTGAAGCAACCCCACCAAAACAACCCCCCGAGCGCCGTGCTGCTGCACTGGAACAACCCCCCCTCGAGCGCCACCCTGCCGCACCAAAACAAGCCCCCCAGCGGCGCCCTGCCCCGCCGAAACAACCCACCACCGAGCTCTGCACCGCACCGTCGAAACAACCCACCACCGAGCTCTGCACCGCACCGTCGAAACAAACAACCCGCGAGTGCTGCCTGGCCGAAACAAACAAACAAAAAACCTCGAGCACTGCCCCACTGAAGCAAAAAGCAAACAAACCCCGAGCGCCGCCCCACCAAAGCAAAAAAACCCCAAACCCTGAGCACTGTCCTGCCTGCTGAAGTTTGGCCACCCCTTACAAGCTGCTGCCCCAAGCACGTGCTTGGTCGGTTGGTGCCTGGAGCTGGCCCTGGTTATAAAGCTTTAACTTTTTGAATTTCGAGGTCTACTGTCATTAAATAATTATTGTATGGCTTCCTCTCTCCACCATAGTCTGACACACCCTCCCAATAATTTTCCACAAATGTGAAAATTTAAATAGACAAAAGTAGAAAAAACTTTCTTAAAACGATCATCAGTATTGTCCATCAAAATTATAGAAAAATAAAAATCAAATTCTGCCAAGCCTAAGTATGATATTCTTATGTGAGTACACTTAAAAAGGTTTATGTAGAGTTCAGACATCTTACAAAATTAGTTTGAAAGACTAGAGTGTGTTTGAGTGGAATACTTGTTATATACTGATTGGAAATCAGTTGAAGATTTTGTATTTACAGCTCTATATTGTTTAACTTTCATAAAGATCTACTGACCATCAACTTTTATAGTACCTTGATTAATATATTAGTACTATTATGTTAAAGGCCCCAAAACTTTATCACAGAGTTAAAGTTGCAGTGATACCATGGAGCCTTCGAGAACATGGAGAGTGGCTAAACTTAAACCTCTAAAAACCAGGAAATGAAGAGCTAAAGTAGCACAAATTTAAACATCTGAAAACCAGGAAATACAAAACTAAGATACATGTCATCCCACAGTGCAACCGTAACACTGCCTTCTTTGAGCGATGCCCCAACACAATAACACACAGACTAACACTCTGCTCTCTCCAGTGCTGCAGGACACCTTGGGAATAGAGCACAGGAGTACTGTAGGTTAAATGCTAGTACTTTTTCTTGCTAAGTCAATTTGGGTCAGGTGTAGCAAACAGGAGCTACCTATTTTTGGCCTATACTGAGCCTACTTCACACAGACTTGTAAAATGTCAAAATGTAACCACCCTTCAACCTTATCCTCAGGATTCCTTCTGGGATGTAGCCTTCATTTACCCCTCAGTAGGCCCTAGAGACAATTGTCATGTGTGCTATCAGATTGCAAGAAAACCTCAAATGTGACACATCCTACAAAATTCAGTGCTGAAATGAGGCATACTTAATTCCTCCAAGGATGCTTGCATCTCTCTCCTGGTTAGAATCACAGCTCTGTCAACCTGCTCCAACTAATTCCTCCACCATTCAATACACATGTAACACAGTAAATGCAGTTGGAATGCATAGAGAAAAATGGTGGAATCCAAATCTCTGAATCACAACACAAACAATAGCACAGTCTCTTAGTTCTTCCTCATATCTGCTTATTATAGATATTAGGGACGGAAGAGACCATTAGATCATCTAGGCTGACCTCCTGTATAACACAGGCCAGAGAATTTCACCCAGTTACTGCTCTAATGGGCCTAACACCTTGTGTTTGATTAAAGCATCTTCGGGAAAGGCCTCTAGCCTTGAACTGAAGACCTTAAGAGATGGAGAATTCACCACTTCCCTTGACAGTTTAGTAAGCTTTGCAGCACCCTTACTGACCTATTTCCAGTAGCTATTGCCAGCTCCCGGGTGGCAGAGTTAAGGCTGCATTGTAGGGGGTGAGGTGCATCTTGACTTTGTTGGGGAGTGGGGTTTTTTGTTTTTGTTTTCTGAGTTGTAAATTTAGCCCTTCCACATTCTGAAAGGGCACAACGAGGGCTTAAATTTAGCCAGAGCTGTCTGGAGCAGAACTCTGGTAAATATTTTCAAACCACTGGAAGGAGGGGGGACTGCGAGCCAGTTTCAGTGGGTTTACAGAGCCCTGCGGCTGAAGCCCGGAGCCCTGAAACCCAAGCCCTGGAGCGCCTCATGGAGCCGAAGCCCTGAGGCTCCTCTCCTGAGGGGCTAAAGTCCCAAAACTCTGCTGCAGCTGAAGCCAGGAACCCCAAATGGGGCTGGCGTGGGGGCCTCCAGGAAATAATCTATAAGAATTTAAGCCCTGGCCATGATTGCACAACTGGGCAAATTTAACTCTGCATTAACTAAGAGTTTTGGCATTGAATTTCCTTGTTTTGTTTAAAAAAAAATTCTTAGCACCCTGATGTAACTCAAACTAGCTCTCCTGTTCTACTGCCTCTGGCTCCTTCACTGTCTGCCTGTTGATAACTTCATTGCTCCTGCATCATCTCCTCATCTCCTGCCTGTCTTTCCAGCACAACTTGGTTTTCTTCCTTCAGCCATCCTCCCCAAAGAGAGACAGGCAACCTGTGGAACTCCTTGCCTGAGGAGGTTGTGAAGGCTGGGACTATAACAGGGTTTAAAAGAGAACTAGATAAATTCATGGAGGTTAAGTCCATTAATGGCTATTAGACAGGATGGGTAAGGAATGGTGTCTCTAGATTCTTTGTCAGAGGGTGGAGATGGATGGCAGGAGAGAGATCACTTGATCATTATCTGTTAGGTTCACTCCCTCTGGGACACCTGGCACTGGCCACTGTTGGTAGACAGGATACTGGGCTGTATGGACCTTTGGTCTGACCCGGTATGGCCATTCTTATGTTCTTAGGCATCAGCAAGGGACCTGCAGATTGAAGGGCTGGAGAGGGGAACGGTGCAGAGACTAGCATGGACTCAGTGGCAACATTTTTTGAAAAGCGGGACAGATATTGGATGAGGAGGCATGAAAGTAACAATTGTCCAGTGTTTAGGGCTTGGTATTTGGGGGACCTGGGTTCAATTACTCGCTCCGCTGCAGATTTCCTGTGTGACCTCAAGTAAGTCTTTTAGTCTGTCTGTCTCATTTTTTCAAGCTGTAAAATGGGGCTAATAATAGTACCTCACTATGGTGTTTTGAGGATAAATACATTAGACTGTGAGACACTCGGATATTATGCTGATGAGGGCCAGATAAGTACCTACCATTTACTGAATGATAGATGTGAGGGCTTGAGAAGGGGATGAAACTGAAGCGCTCCAGCATCCGCTACTGCACATAGCTGACATCCCCTTTCCTCCCCCCCTCTTCCCTACACTGTTCCAACATGCCTATGCTCCGATCTCTCGTATTGCTCACTCTCTTGCCACTATTCCGACATTTCCAACATTTCCTCCATTATTCCCATCACTCCTAGCTCCCACGACTTCTCCCAGTCCCGCCACCACACATCCCTGCTGCTTTCAGTCTCCGCCACCACAAACACTAGCTCTACCCTCCTCCTTGCTACTTCACTCCTCAGCCCACGTCCAGACTAACCCGCCGTATTGGCGGGTTAAAATCGATTGCTCGGGGATCGATATATCTCATCTAGTCTAGACGCGATATATCGATCCCCGAGCGCACTTACATCGATTCTGGAACTCCATCAACCCGAACGGAGTTCCAGAATCGACACGGAGAGCCGCGGACATCGATCCCGCGCCGTCTGGACAGGTGAGTAATTCGATCTTAGATATTCGACTTCAGCTACGTTATTCACGTAGCTGAAGTTGCGTATCTAAGATCGATTTTCCTCCCCTAGTCTGGACGAGGCCTTAAACTTGGAGAGACTATGGGGAAGTGCGAAAGTGATGGGGCTGGGAGGAGTTGGATATCACAGCTTGAGGCAGAAAGGGGTAGGAGAGTGGAGGTGGAGACACCTTACCCCAAACCTGGGCCTAGTGTTGGAGAAAGGGGATCTACAGATTCAACTGCAGTATAGGGTGCTCAGAGAGGTGTGAAGTGGTCCGTTCATCTTGGGGAGGTGTTCTTAGCTGAATGAAAACACTTAGAGAGATAAATGTTGCCTGTAACAATAGTTGTGAAATATGTGAACTGCTCCATTTACCTCAGTAGGTGTTCTCTTCCCCCACCCAGCTAGCATCAGTGCTTGTGAGCCTGTGCTATGCACCAGGCATGCCTATTTCTCAGCTCCTGACACTGTGCTTGATGTGCGCACCAGGCATGCCTGTTCTTGGTTCCATACCTAGAGAAGCAGGACCATTCCTTTACCTGGAAGGAAGAGAGGCAAAGAGAAGGGGTTCAGTCCACCTCAGAAGGTATGGGGTCCCACAGATGCCAGTTCACATGGGGAGACAGAGAGAGGGACTCAGATATCTCTGCCCTGACTGAGATCAGTTTAGGAAGGATCAGAGCCATAGTTTGAGGCCCAAATGTGGACAAAAAAGAATTAATTGAATTTGTTAAAAGCTGTCCTTTTTGGGGAGCTGTATCTCAGTAATGTCTTGCTGAAGTGACCCCAAATATGGACCACTAGCTCTATCCTACAGTTTCATAAGGCATATCAGATTTCAAGACAATCTGAGTAATCCTGTGGATTTTAGAACACTTAGATTAGTTGACCTTTAAACAGAAAGCAATTTTAATTTGTATCCGAGTTGGCACTCACCTATAAAGATGGGGAATATAGGTGTGGGTTCTATTCCTGACTCTCCAACTCGGTAAAAATGTGACTTTGGACAACTCAAGAGCTGTACTTTTAGAATTACTGACTACCTGCATCTCTGTTTGAAGACAGTGGGATCTGCAGAAGCTGAGGACATCTGAAAATCAAGCCTTTAATTTATCTGTACCTCATTCTAATCACCTGTGTAACATGCTCAGTTAAGGGGATCAATTTTGTACTGGTCTTACTCATGTGAGTAACTGCATTTATATTAATTTGTAGGATTACGCATGTGAGTAAGGCAAGTAGCATTTGATCTAGTAATGATGATACTGAATCACAGGGATGTTGGGAAGATGGATTAAAAGTGCAAATCATTCAGGTCATTGAATGAAAACTGTTATAGAACTGAAAGGACTATTATATGGTTTTGGGTGAATGTCTGGGTCTGTTACCCTCTTAAATACTCTGATGGGTGACCCATTTCTCTTGATAAGGGCTAAATGCAGCTGTTTCTAGAACCTGTCAGTACCAATCCTGGATAGGCTAGAGAAGGTCATTTCAGAGCTGATATCTCTCAGCAGCTGAGAGCTCCCTTCAGACTGTTCCTAGCCTGGGCCTACCTGGGGATCAGGCTGAGAATGTGAACTGAGATCTCCAGGCAGTCTCATTGTGTTAGAATTTTTTTTAAATAGTGCTTTCTTGCCATAAATGCATTGGAAATTGGATGTCACAACCTTATAGTCTTTAACATATACAATGAATATAAAAGAATGTCTCAAAGGTCCAGTCAGCATAAATTATTGAAAATTTTAAGACATACCATGTTCAAGACATACCAGGAACACAATATCTTCAGTTTGTATTCTTTTGCTTCTCATTTCCCACAGCGTCCAGATCCTCCTTATGCTGCAAAGATTGCACACGCACACCCCTACCTCTGTTTTAATGTATATTTGCAATTTTTAAACACATGGAAAAAGAACTGGAAAACGTCTTGTGTTACAACTGCTGGTGAATCACATTTTTTCAAATATTTGTGTTAATCATAATATTAGGGTACACCACTGTTGTTCCTTAAAGTATCAGATGCAGTTGCATTTACTTTCATGATCCTATAGAGAAAATACTTTAAAGCAGTTCTTCTCATTTAGGTAATTGTTCTTTTCCACAAGTATTTTTCAATAGAACGGTATAATTTGGGGGGGAAAAAAGCAGCTCTTGGTATCACTGAACACCAGCATGTACCATATCTCTGCTCCAAAGGAGAGCATTACTATAAGGGATGGTGAGAAAGCTGTGATTTGTTTGTGAAATTCCTAGAGGGCAAAGCTATATAATGCTCTTGTAGTGGCACACTGCGGTATAATACCATGTCTTAATATATTTGGCAAATGAAAATTCAAGCCACAAAACAAAAACAAAAACAAAAAAGAGAAGAGAAAGCGAACATTTTCCTTGGGAAATTTTTGAACATTTAGAGAGGCAAGTAACAGATAGTAACTTTCCCTTCTTTCCTCATAAATCACTGTGACTAAGTGGTTTCCATTATTTCTGCCATGAATATTTTATTGTGGAAGATATTTTAAACATGATTTTACTTAAATGTTCAAATAGTATGACTGTGTGGTGGTTGTACCATGAAAAATGTGACAATATAAGAAATGGCATAATGGATTTTCATATTTGCATCTTGGTGATTTCCAGATTACAGTGGCTCAGCTGATAAGTAAAAAGAAGTTCTTGCTAATTGTCAATTCTCAAGGTCCCCTGGAGATCTCGATGTCACGTCTTGTTCTTTCTGGCTCCTACCACTAAAGTTCTGCAATCAATAACTACAGTTCTTTGCATGACAAAGGAGCCGGAAGGGCTTCGGCATAGTTTCCCAGAGTGTTTTTAGTTATTTAGGGCTAACAGGCATACAAATGCAGCAAAATAAGATATGACTCAGAATATTTGTTGAATAAGATTTGTTGGAGAAAGTAGATAAGGAAAAGTTATTTACTTGTTCCCATAATAAAAGACTTAGGGGCCACCAAATGAAATTAATAGGCAGCAGGTTTAAAACAACTGAAAGGAAGTTCTTCACGCAGCACACAGTCAACCTGTGGAACTCCTTGCTTGAGGAGGTTGTGAAGACTAGGACTATAACAGCGTTTAAAAGAGAACTGGATAAATTCATGAAGGTTAAGTCCATTAATGGCTATTAGCCACGACGAGTAAGGAATAGTGTCCCTAGACTGTTTGTCAGAGGGTGGATATGAATGGCAGGAGAGAGATCACTTGGTCATTACCTGTTAGGTTCACTCCCTCTGGGGCACCTGGCATTGGCCACTGTCAGCAGACAGAATACTGGGCTAGATGGACCTTTGGTCTGACCCAGTACGGCCGTTCTTATGTTCTTATGTAAGATTATGACATTTTTACATACACAACTTGAAAGGCCTCATCTGAACAAAAGCTATATTGTCTTCAAAGGACAATATTTTGTTACTACTTAGCAATGTAGGAGTGCAAATGTTTGGATCTAGCCAGTCTCTTCTAGAACAAGACATATTTTGTGACTTCTAGCCCCAACCATGAGCAGTCAAATATGGAGTTTTGAAATTAGTTGCTCTCAGACATCATCAGCCATTGGTACTGTGTGATGTTTGACAAAGGCCTAGCTCCAGGCCAATTTTGATACAGTCTATTGCACAGAGAAGGGAATATAGTTTTCTACAGTGCTATGTGGCTTACACTGCTATGCAATTGGTAGAAGGATCGAATGGGCCAAAAGGGAGGAGGACTGGCACTGTATGTCAAAAATGGCATTACCTCTTTTGAGGTCACTGATCATTTGGAAAAAAATGATCTTGAATACGTATGGATCAATGTGCTATCAGATAAAAGCACAAGATTAGTTGGTGTCTGCTACGGACCACCAAATCAATGTAGGGAAGAAACTGACTGCCTCCTTACGCAACTATCTATAATGTGTAGGGGGAAAAACTACATGATTATGGGGTTCTTCAGTTTCAGTGACATATTCTGGTAGCCTCATGCTACCAGTGCTACTACAACATCCTTTGAATTTCTAAACAGTATAGATAATTTCCTAACTCAAAAAGTGTTGCATCCAACATGGGTGAATTCTTTATTAGATTTCAGAGTGGTAGCTGTCTTAGCAAAAAGAATGAGAAGTACTTGTGGCACCTTAGAGACTAACAAATTTGTATGGACATAAGCTTTCGTGGGCTAAAACCCACTTCATCAGATGCATGCAGTGGCAAATACAGTAGGAAGATATATATACACAGAGAACGTGAAAAAATTGGTGTTGCCATACCAACTCTAACAAGACTAATCAATTAAGATGGGCTATTAGCAGCAGGAGGAAAAAACTTTTGAAGTGATAATCAGGATGGCCCATTTCAAACAGTTGACAAGAAAGTGTGAGTAACAGTAGGGGAAAAATTAGCATGGGGAAATAGTTTTTATCTGCACATCTACCAATACGATATATGATATATGCCATCATGTGTCAGCAATGTCCCTCTGCTATGTACACTGGCCAGACCGGACAGTCTCTGTGCAAAAGAATAAATGGACACAAATCAGACATCAAGAATTATAACATTCAAAAACCAGTCGGAGAACACTTCAACCTCCCTGGTCGCTCAATTACAGACCTAAAAGTCGAAATTCTTCAACAAAAAAACTTCAAAACCAGACTCCCACGAGAAACTGCAGAATTGGAATTAATTTGCAAATTGGACACCATTAAATTAGGCTTGAATAAAGACTGGGAGTGGATGGGTCATTACACAAAGTAAAATCTATTTCCCCATGGTAATTTTTCCCCATTTAAGAACACTTTACTCGATGCAAAAAAGCCACAATCAAGGAAGAAGGTTGTACTGGTTAAAAAAAAAGTTTGTAACAGTTTATAGAGGAAGTGAAAGCAGCTATAAAGTTTAAAAAAAAACACCCCAAAAAACTAACAAATGAAAGAAAGAAGAGTGGATAGTGATGAATATAAATCAGAAGATAGGAACTGTAGAAAATTGATAAAGGAAGCAGAGGGCCATAAGGCAAAATCTGTGGCCAATGGATTTGAGGACAATAAGGAGCTTTTTAAATATATTGGGGAAAAAAATCCTATTGTCTTGCTTTGTTACTAAATGGAAGTGGTAGGATTATCAATGATAATGCAGAAAAGGCAGAAGTGTTCAAGAAATATTTATCTTCTGCGTTTGGAGAAAAAATAGATGATTCAATTTCTTCACATGATGGTGGTGACACTCTTTCCATTCCTCTAATATCTCTGGAGGATGTTATAGAGAAGCTACTAAAGTTAAACATTTTTAGATGAGCAGTTCCAGATAACTTGCATCCCAGAGATTTAACGGAGCTGGCTGAGAGCTCACTGGATTGCTAATGTTGATTTTCAATAAGTTTTGGAGCATTGGGAAAGTTCCAGAAGGCTAGAAGGAAGCTGATGTGCCAATTTTTAAAATGAGTAAATGGGATTGACCCAGGTAATTACAGGCCTGTTAGCCTGACATCGATCCTAGGCAAAATAATTGACTGGCTAATATGAGACTCGATTAATATGAATTAAAAGAGGATAATATAATTAATGTAAATCAACATAAATTTATGAAAAATAGTTCCTGTCAAACTAACTTGGTATTTTTTAATGAGATTACAAGTTGGCTTGATAAAGGCAATAGTGTTAACACAATCTACTTAGACTTCTGTAAGGCATTTGACTTTTTACCACATGACATTTTGATTAAAATCTAGAATGATATAAAATTAACATGGCACATATTAGGTGGATTGAAAACTGGCTAACTGGTAGGTCTCAAAATGTAGTTATAAGCAGGAAAGCATCTTTGATCAGGTGTGTTTTCACTGGGGTCCCGCAGGGATCGGTTCTATGCCCTATACAATTTAACATTTTATCACATGACCTGGAAGATAAAATTTGCAAATGACATAAAAATTGGGGGAGTGGTAAGTAAAGAAGAACGGTCACTGCTACAAAGCAATCTAGATCACTTTTTAAACTGGGCACAAGCAAACAATATGCATTTTAATATGCCTAAATATAAATGTATACATCTAGGAATAAGTAATGTAGGCCATATTTACAGGAAGAGGATCTCAATCCTGGAAAGCAGTGACTCTGCCAGGTCTACACTAGCGGGGGGGGTCGACCTAAGATATGCAACTTCAACTACACGAATAGCATAGCTGAAGTCGGTGTATTTTAGGTCAACTTACCTGGCTGTGAGGACGGCGGCAAGTCGACCACTGCCACTCCCCCATCAACTCCGCTTCCGTTTCTCTTGAGCTGGAGTTCCAGAGTGGACGGGGAGCGCGATCAGGGATCGATTTTATCATGTCTGCATTTGACGTGATAAATCAACCCCCGATAGATCGATCCCTATCTGCCGATCCAGTGGGTAGTGAAGACCTGCCCTCTGAGAGAGATTTGGGAATCAATGTGAATAATCAGCTAAACATGAGCTCCTAATCTAAAGCTATGGCCAACAAAACTAATTTGATCCTGGGAAGCATGAACAGGGGAATCTCAAGGAGTAGAGATTTGGTGATGGTGCAACTACTGCTGGAATGCTGTGTCTAGTTCTGGTGTCCACAATTCAAGAAGGACATTGATAAATTGGAGAGGGTTCAGTGAGGAGCAGTGAGAATAACTGAAGAATTAGAAAACATGCCTTACACTGTTATACTCAAGTAGCTCAATCTATTTAGTTTACCAGAGACAAGGCTAAAGGGGGACTTGATTACAGTCTTTAAGTGTCTAGATGGGCAACAAATATTCAGTAACGGGCTCTTCAATCTAGCAGAGAAAAGTATAATGTGCTCCAGTTGCTCGAAGGTGAAGCTAGACAAATTCAGACTGAAAATAAGGCATGCATTTTTAACAGTGAGAGTTATTTACCAAAATTCATGGTGAATTCTCCATCACTGACTATTTTTAAATCTAGCCAGGATGGGCAGGGATGGTGTCCCGAGCCTTTGTTTGCCAGAAACTGGGATTGAGCGACAGGGAATGAATCACTTGATGATTACCTGTTCTGTTCATTCCCTCTGGGGCACCTGGCACTGGCCACTGTTGGAAGACAGGATACTGGGTTAGATAGACCTTTGGGGCCATTCTTGTGTTCTAAGAGTGGTGGTTTTTCTAAGAGAATTATTTTAGTTTATTTTATTTTATTTTAGGACATTTCTATGGCCTGTGTTATACAGGAGGTCAGACTATCTGATAGCAATGGTCCCGTCTGGCCTTGGAATCTTTTAAATGTTAAATAATGTACCTGACAGGTTTTCCTTATGACATTGCTAGTTTAGGGAAACAAATTTTGATTTTTTTCAAGTTTTCCACTTTTCTCAAGAAGAAACATCCTCAGGTTTATTTTTCAGTTCCAGATGTTTGGTTTGAGAATGTTGCAATAACTTCAAAGGTTGGGTTGCCTAGGATGGTGGTGGAAGCTCCTTTCTTAGAGGTTTTTAAGGTCAGGCTTGACAAAGCCCTGGCTAGGATGATTTAGTTGGGGATTGGTCCTGCTTTGAGCAGGAGGTTGGACTAGATGACCTCCTGAAGTCCCTTTCAACCCTGATACTCCATGATTCTATGATCCGAGCAGCCAGTACGTAAGAACATACTATGCTGTAATTTTGAACTAACCAGTGTTACACCATATATGTCATATATTTATCATCTCATTTCTTCTTTCTGAGTTGGCATTTAACCACTTGCTACTTTGTTTCACAAAATAATCCATCCCTTGGCAAGAACTGAACTCCGGCAAAGACTGAATGATGTGTACTTCAGTCATTGGAGACACAGCAATACCCTCGTCTTAGTTGTATTCTCTGACAACTGGCTGGTGTTCCAGTTCAGTGACAGATTTTGCAACAGCCTGCATGCATGAATTTTTGTATCATGTATATAACAAATATTTAATGTAACTTGTACTGTTTTGAATAATGTAATTACCAACTACACTCACAATGTTGTAGGATTAGTACTGGCTTCAATGGGACACATCTTACAGAGTTCATGTTATGTATCCATTTTGTATCATTTTAAGTTTATTGAATAATTTTTTCTCCCAGAATTGTACATATTTTTTGCACAGATCGCTTCTCCTCAGTTTGGGAAACCCTGAGATTGTGGTATGTCCGTAATTATGACCTGACTTCTTCAACTTTTCCTGTTCAATTTGATAGAATGCTGTAGTGCACAAAAACTCAGTAGTTGTGTACCAAAATATACAGGACAGTGCTCCTCCTGGTTGTCCAGCTGTCAGCTTACAGTAAACATAATCAAAGAGAACTCTTAATATCCTCCCTGCCAATCTTTTTGCCCTCCTTCTTTTCACGGTCAGACTGGACAGCAGCACCATTACACATTCCGTGGGCATCATCTTCAACTCAGTCCTCTCTACCACTCCTCCCATGCAGCCTGTACTTAAATTTTGCTGGTTCTTCCTGCATAATAGCTCTAAAATCTAGCATTTGCTATCCATGCACACAGCTTAAACTTGAGGTCTTACTCAGCTTGGATCCAGGCTTTGATCAACTTGCATCTCAACTGCTGCAGCATCCTGGCCCTACTCATCCATTTAAACACTGTTGCAAATATTATTTCCCAAGGTCATTGCTTTGACCGTGTCACTTCTCTTTCTACAGTCCCTCTACTGGGTCCCACCTTTTCCATGACATCGAATAGAAATTACTTGTCTTCACTTTCAAGCATTTTACGGCCTATCTCCACCTATTTGTCAACTTGCTTATGTTATGATGATATCAGCTCCCACTTTTGCTCTGCCAATGATGAGAACCTTCGTTGTCCACTTCAAAAAATCTCAAACAAGCACCTTTGTGCTTTCTCCCATGCTCTCCTATATACATTGGGGAGCTCCATATAAACTTCTACAAAGTCACCTCATGATCCTCATTCATATCCCTCTCTTGTCCATGATGCCTAAGAAAAACTTGGCAACACTTAGGCAGCTGTTGTGCTGAGGCTACTGTCTGTCATGTTAACTAGTATTGTCTAATTATTTGCTCATCCTTCCCTTGTTGGTCCTTACCCACTTGTTTTTTTCTTGTCTTATACTGGATTGTAAGTTTTTTGAGGCAGATCTTTCTGTTATGTGTTTGCATACAAAACAGTGCTTAGCACAGTGGGGCTTTGATCCATGACTAAGGCTCCTACGCATACTGCAATACAGATAATACATAATAAGAATGTTTGATTTAAACTAAACTGTTTAGTGTGATATTATCAGTTTATTGGAGTGTAGGGACCAATCCTTTACTGGTGTCAAAGGGATGGTCTTTTCTGTTTGACTTCTCTAATCTTATGTCTCAAGATTATTATAATAATTGAGGGTTACTGTCTTTAATATTGAAGGTGATGGTGGTGATTTTTTTCTCAGTTACTTTAAAAAAAAAAAAAAAAAAGGCTTTGTATCAATTGACGTAGTTCCCAAGTTAGCTTCCGAGATCTCACGTATCATGATGTATGGCACAACAACTCTATCCCACACAGTTGAATTTTTCTGTGATTTGTTGTGGTACCTTATAAAGTGATAGGAAATAACTCAAAATTGATGCTTGTCATTACAGTACAGCTGTGCCTTTAATCTGACACATTTTGTGTTGTATTTTATTACGTAAATCCTCCCAAGGAAACCCTTCCATTTTGACTTCTTCCAAGGCAATTTGCTATTCAGACTCTGAGCTATCCAGTCAACATCTGATTTATAGACTATTTGACCTTAGTTACAACAGCATCCAGTAGCTTCCTTTCCTGTTTAAATTGGTATCGCATTTTAGTAACATCTGCTCTGGCAATGTGTAGTGGCAAATAACTGCAGTTCCCTTGACTACTCTACTACTACTTAGTGACTTATATTTATCACCTTGCAATGATGCAGAATAAGAATGAGTCTTTTCCTTATTTTGCAAAATTAATTTACTATATAAGAAAAAGTTGTAACTAAACCATATAGATTTGTACATTTTAAATATAACCTGAGGTAGGCCAAGAGCTTCAGTTTCTGGTGAAGAATGGGTTGGGGAATGTACAATAGAAAGTTTTTGTTTTTACCCCCTGTTTAGTGACTGCATTTGGAATTAACTGGAGGATTATTTCAGACTACATAAGGATAAGCAAAAAAGAGGAAATAAGGTGAAGCCAATTAATTTTTAAGGTTGATATTTTTGGAACTGTGCAGCCCCTAGGATTTTGGTGCTTTTCAAAAAGCTTTAGGCTGTAAAAGCTCTTTCAAATGATAGCTTAGGACTTATTGGAAATGAAAAACCAATCCTCTGGGGGTTTGCGTGTGATTTCTGAGTGTGACAGTCATGGATTAAAAAGGTCATTTAAATATGGATCATGTAATTCGTCATAATTATTTTGTGAATTTATATATTCATCCGTTATACACAGAATAGATGTCATTTAATTACAGTGAGCTAATTAGCAATATATTTAGGAGGTTTTGACAATGAGAAAATGTTGGAAAGGGTTGAACAAGAAAGCACAAAATGTGTCTGAACTTGGGGTTTACTTTCCAGAAATTGGTAACCAATGGTCCGAGGACAAAGAGGATACTTTCGATCTTTGATAAGGGTTCTTACAACTGGTGTAGCCTATCATTGATTCTTAATGGGACTTGAACAGCCTGTTGAAAATGTTACAACTGTTAACGTAAGGGAAGCAACTGAACTTAAAATAGATAAGTATGTGAAAGTATTATATGTATAATGGTGTGTGAAGCTACTGCATCTGATTAATTACGTTCTTTTACTAAACCAGAGAGCAGAACTGATTTACTGTTGCTGTGGAAATTTAAAGGATAAGTTCTCAGTTGAGTTTCTGTTTTACTCCTTAAATTAATGTGAGGCTAATACCTAAGATTTTATAAGTGTTCATTCAGACCTTTTAATTCTAAAGAATAACGAATGCTTTTAGGAAGAGCTCAGTCTGGGGAATCTTCCTTTATACAGTAAATTAAATCCGTATTGCTCTCCATTTCTCCTCTTACTGATTTGAAGCTTTACTCCAGAACAGAGCCAGCTTTTCTCGTTACAAAAGCTTATAGCCACAGAGAAAATGTAAAAGGAGAATATCAGCTTTCATTTAACGAGAGAGAGAGAGAGAGAAAAAAACTTTCTAGCTCTTGCAAAGAACCTTCAAATTATCAAACCAATCCCTTGGGCTGAAAGTGTATCACTTGATTTTCCTAAAGATCAATGGGTTATTCACAGTCCCCTCACAGCACCTAGATCCAGAGTTTGGGGTCCAGATAATGTGTCCCCATACAGCCTTCATTTTTTTTTTTTTAAAGACTCCTCACAGTTGTAGGAGGCAGTGCCATGTGAGCTTCCTTTGACAACACCAGAGCCATTCCAAACTCCAACCAGCTAGCTGCCTGCAGTTTAACCCGCTTCTCTGCTGAGCAGTTAGTGTGACCTTTGACCAAAAGAAGGGGCAGCTCAGTAGCAGGATGGGCACCATGATGCAGTCAACTGAGATCAGATAATCCCAGCTATGACCGTACCTTCCTCAGTAATCCTTGTCAAGTTATGGAGGCTAAAAATTTCAAATCTGGTACCCAAAATTAGGCCCCAAACTCAAAATTTGCAGATTTAAGTGCTTAAATTTGTACACCTATATTTGGGAAAGTTGGCCTTAACCTTTCTGTTTTCATATCTGAAAAATGGAGGAAATAACATTTACTTGTCTTACAGAGGGGTTTTGACAATTAAGTAGTTTGTAAATTGCTAGATAAAATGAACCAGAAAACACACACATTCCAGAATCCAACTATATTTGACTTCTGAAAATGTTGGCAACTATCCACAGGCTCCAAGACAGTCAGTGAGGCTCCAGTTCTTCTATAGCAAAGGCTGCGGCAGGGGAGCAGGGGGACGGTTTACAGGTAGGACGTAAAGATCTTAAAACACTCATTTTACATAAATGATTATTGGTAAAATGGTAGCATCCACAGCATGCTCGTCACTGTCCAAACGTAATGAGAAAACACCCCTAGCCCAAAGAGCTCACCATCTAAGATGACAAGCAACAGATGATCTTGATGAAGGGTGGGGAGAAGGAAAAAAATATACATCTTTTTTTTTAAGATAAATATCAGCTTTCCCTGACTTGCCTAATCTCTTGTAGGGATCACAGTAGAAATGGGTGTCAAGGAGAAATTTAAATGGGAGAAACTGACAAGCACTGGTTCAAGCCTGCCAGTGTTGGTGTAAGGCAGAAAGTTCCTCTAATCTAGAGTAAGTGGTGGGTAACCCTCCAATGTAATCTGCCAGCTGACAGAGGCTGGACTATAGCAGCACTCCAGATACACACCCTTCACCTGGGCCCAAGGGAATTGGGTCTAGAAGCTGGTTACAGTGGGTGTGCCATATGGGGAATCTCCCTCACCAGCCAGAGCTCTATCCTCCACTGGCTAAAGGTCCCTTATGAACCGTATGCAAGAGTGAATTTATAAAATGTTATAGTATTATTTGTAAAATATAGCTAAAACTCCAACGTTGCAACAAAAAAGCAAACAGAAACCATGGCATTGTTTTGAAAATGTTCACTAACTAATTACAAGAAGCTAGATGCTGGTATATTGATCTGGTTTTAATAGTCATTACTATTGCATTTTAAATGTTACAGAACAGTAAATTGATCAATTATTTTTATACATTGATCAGTTTAACATTTCTTTAACATTTGGAAGAAACTGACCTTTTGACCTCCAGGCTCTTCGGAGCTTGCATGTTTAGTAAATGAGTATCTGCTTTTCCAAAGCAATAAACTATCTTGTTTGTACTCCAGATCTCTAGCTTTTTCTGGAGAGCCATGTTTATAATGGAATTATTATTTTTAATTTATATAGATGCTTTGCAAACAGGTATGAAAACAGGGTCTCTTCCCTGAAGTGATTACAGATCCATCGCTTCACGTGCTCAGACATCACAGTGATGGGCATGATCTAAGAATCAGAAGAGAATTCAGAGCTACCCTCTTGCCTGGATAGCAACATAGTAATATATTACCCTTTTTGTTAGCAACCAGTTACTGTACTCAATTCTGATAGCTACCTTACTGTTTGGTGCAGTGTATGACAAAAATGTCTTTCCATTAGTGCTAGATTTTAAATTTTATCACCATTGCATGCTGAGAGTTGGCACAGCTTGTAGATTTCAAGTACCTGTTGGGTAAGAAACCAAAAAGCACTTTGCTTACAATGAGATCTTAAGTATTTCAGCTGGGTTTTATCAGCACTGAAATATCTTCTGTCTGGTTTGACACTGAAGAGAGATCTTCTTCTCTAACACATTTGACACACACACACTCCCTCTTCTTCTCTCTTTCCCTTCCCCCTCTTTGAACAAAGGAGAGTTACTCGTGTTTGTGTTCTCTCATTCACTTACTGGAGCAGTACTTCATTCCCATTGATTAAATAGGGAATACTTCAATGGTGGTCCCATTAAACATTCTGTACTACAAGAGCCTGAATATGAGGAAACTCTGATGTTTTTCTGTTGGAAATTACCCAAACTCTCTCCCCTCTCGGGGAGCTATGATTATTCAAACAGCTTTTACAAAAGAATAAAATGTTGAGGGAATAATTTAACAACCCTTGCAACTTGGCTGATATATCTCATGCATCTGATTTAGCAAAAATGAAATGTAAAGATTAAAATCCTACATTTTAAATACTATTTAGCTCTTGTATAGCATTTCCAAGCTATTTATAGACTGTGACTAATTGAAATTCACTGTATCCCTGTGGAATTGGTAGGTATTTCCACATTTTACAGATGGATAAAACGAGACACTTTTGCCCAAGGCCAAAGAATGAATTAGTGTGGGCAACTAGATTAGAATTTATGAACTACTGCCTCCCATTCCTGAGTTCGGGTCCCGCTTCTGTATAGAAAATAGAGAAAAAATTGCTATGCTGATTTATCATATGATACTCCAGGTAAGTTTGACACACAGGTATCCCCAACTAAATCCACTACCCTCCAAAACTATATGGTGAGAGGAAAATAGCTGCAGAGTAGAGTTTAGTATAATTCTCCACTGTAGGGAGTACCATCACCCCCAGAAAGCCATTCTTGAAATCTCATCAGCATTAGACGATCATTTTAATCAGCGGTACCACTAGTCCAGGTTGTACTTTCAGAAATGAGAAACATAACAGCTCCTGGGGCATAAGGCAACCAGCATGGTGATGATTCTGCATGCCAGACTTTACATGCAGTGCCTACAGCCGTGGTTCAGCTCAGTTTACAGACTGAAGTGGGGCGATCTGGACAAACCCCTGTGAGTGCCCACCAGGATCAAGAACTCAATGACTGGACTGGTGGAAAAACCCAGCCAATGCATACAAAGGGATCTCCTTTTTTCAGGCACCACCTTTGTTGCTCTTTACCAGCGATGCATACCTTATAGGATGGGGCATGCATTTAAATGGTCCCACAATGCAAGGCAAATGGTCAACTGCAGAGATATCCCTGCATATCAATCTCCTTAAGATGAGAGCAGTCAGGAATGCCTGTGCCCATTTCCTCCCACCAATAACAGAATCACATGTAAGGATCCTCCTGGACAATGTAGCCTGCATGTATTATATCAACGATCAGGTAGGAACCAGATTGCCATCTCTATGCACAGAGGCAATGTAACTATGGAACCGGTGCATCTCTGACAATATCACCTTGTCTGCAACTTACCTCCTGGACACGCAAAATATAATAGCGGACAAGATCAGTCGCACATTCCCACGTGACCATGAGCGGGAGATGCTCCTGTCAGTGCTTCATGACTTGTTCATATACTGGGGAACACCATCCACAGACCTGTTCACTGCTTACCAGAACAAGAATTGTCCGCGATACTGTTCCAAGGTGAGGATCAGACAGCTCTCTCTGGATGATGCTCTCCTCCTCCCATGGGACATGGATCTTCTTTATGCCTTCCCTCCATTTCCCTTTCTGCTGAAGGTCTTGCTAAAGATAGAAGGATGGAGCTCATATAATTCTGATTGCTCCCACATGGCTGAGACAGACCTGGTACCTTTACCTGATGCAACTCATGATGTGCCCACTGATCTATCTCCCTTCTGGCCACTCCAAACCTACTCAGTCAGGACAAGTGGCATACCATACGTTCCAATTTGGGGGTCGTCCTCCTCAAAGCATGGCTCCCATGTGGTTCCAGCACTTAGAGAACTCGCACTCAAAAGAAGTACAAGAGGTTCTTCTGCGCAGTAGAAAGTCTTCCACATGGTACACTTACCTGCGGAAATGGTTCAGATTTCAGATTTGGTGCACGTCCCATCAAAGCTCTCCAGTGTCAGTAACTCTGCAACATATTCTGGAATACACCCTGACCCTTAAAAATTAAGGTTAGCCCTGAGCTCTCTCAGGGTCCACCTAGCAGCTATTAGAGCATTTCACCAACCTCAGCACAATTGCACCCGACCACTATAAGGTTCCTTAAGGGAATAACATATCTCTTCCTTCAAGCTTGACTTCCTACTTCCTTGTGGGACCTAAGCCTAGTGATGAAAGGGCTGATTAGGCTCCCCTTCAAATTTATGGCCACCTGTTCACTAGCATACTTATAGATGAAAACACAGTTTTTCTGAGTGCAGTTACCTTAGCTAGAAGAATTGGGGAAATAGCAGCTCTAATGGCGCATTCCCCATGTACAGTGTTCTTCCCTATCAAGGTTACACTTACGCTACATCCAAGATTCATCCTTAAACTGACCTCCTCATTTCACGTGAATCAGTCTATTCACCTTTCCGTCTCCTACCCTACTCCTCACTGAGACAATAGGGAGGCCATTCTGCATAACCTAGACATTAGGAGAGCCCTTGCATTCTACCTCGATCGGAAAAAGGCCTTCAAGAAGTCCCTTCCTCACTGTGGCAGAAAGATCTATGGACTCAGTGATATCAGACAAAGACTGTCCAAGTGAGTCTCAAAATGCACATGAGCTCTCTCAACTCAATCTGTACAAATTCTACAAGGTCAATCTCTGCATCTGTCGCCTTCTTTAAGAATGTCCCCATCTCAGATACCTGCAGAATGATGATGTGGGCATCAGTGCACACCTTCACAGGACATTATGCAATCACTGGGGACTCCGTCTCTGGCTTTGGCTTCACAATACTTTGGAGTTGGCTTTGTCACAGATGAAAGTCCCAGCTCTACAAGGGGGTACTGCTCGGGAGTCACCTGCAGTGGAGCACCCATAGGGAGACTTTTCAAAGAATAAGTTACCCCCCCCCTTGTGCAGTAACAATGGTTCTTCGAGATGTGTGTCCCTATGGGTGCTCCATTACCTGCCCTCCTCCCCTCTACTTTGGAGTTCTTGCTATGACTCTGTGGTAAAGAAGGAACTGAGGACGGTTAGCCTGTGCATGCCAGCTAACCTCATGGGACAATGTAACACTACAATGCATGTGTGGGCCCAACAGACATTGCTACCAAAGTTCTCCCGTCAACAGCACAGGGACATAGACACATCTACAGTGGAGCATGCATAGGAACACACATCTTGAAGAACCATTGTTACTGCACAAGGTGACTAACTTCTTATGATGTATATGCAAAACTCCTTCCTTTGGCAGAGACTAGATGAATGGAAGGAATATGACATGCTTTTTCTTTTCTAAACTCTCGAATACTCTTAGAATTCTTCCAGTACTTGCTGTGTCTACTTACAGAGCAATAAAAGGCCAAGAAGCAGCTTTCAGGACATACCAATAAATATTCTTCTCCTTGCTTCTGTGGAGATAGAGTGCCCTTTTAACATTAGTACTATTCATAATCCGAAATGTAGGTCCCTTAGGATTTGCTTTTTGTTGTTTGTGTATATAATTTATAATTCCATCATTGTGTATATAAAGAATTCTCCTAGAAGTTATTGGTATGTTGTGTTGCTTAGCATATAGATACCAGCTATATATTTGAGCTAAAGGGATAAATATACTAGTAGTGTTACACCATTCAGCATAGGGTCTGTTCAGTCCAGTGGTATATTGCTGTTTTTTAATACCTCAAAAGCGCTAACACATGAGAAAAGTGTTATATTTTATACTAAAATGATATAATTCCATGGAGCCTGTGAAGGAGTGTAACAATAGGAAGACAATAAAGTGTCTGTACATAGGATCAGAGCTTGCTGACAATTATTTAAAAATTACAAATACAGATTTCAGTCAGATTACCTCTTCTGCCAAGCAGCAGCTCCATATGAAAATAAGATCACTCAAAGACAATGTCTAATACTTCAGGCTCCCCCAACTCTCTTCAAAGACCAGGCAAAATGAATTGGGGCTTATTTTAATGGGGTAGTTAGTTCTGAGTTTTACTATAAAAGAGATTGACCAAAATCATTTAACAATAAGATGTTTTATTTTCTTGTTTTAAAATGCATGAGAAAAATAAGGCCCTGAAAGGTTAAGTGAATTGTATAAGGTCACAAAGCAAGTTAATGGCAGATCCAAGAACAGAACCTCGGACTATGGTTTTCACAAATCTGATTACATGCTAGACAGGGAGTACTTATCTTAGGCTATTTTATTGTATTGCATCTTTGACCTGAATCCAAACATAGTCCAGAAAAATCAATATCTTCTTTAGGCTGTTGGAGATGGCTTTAGGGGTGGAGGGGAGGGTAGCTTGAGTTATTTAATGAAGTTGATTGCAGGAGGTAAGCAGTGCCATAGAGTTTACACCCACACACAAGAGGGAATCTAGTGATTTAAGGAGCTATGTATTGTCTCATTCATTGATTTTATGTTGGATCCACAGCTTCTTGAACTTTTGTGTTGCCACATTAGTCTATCTGAAGCATTTATGCTCTCCTGTGTGTTCATACTCAACCCCCTAAACTCATTGTAGCCAGTAGGACAGTGTGGGAAAGTAATAACAATTATTCTGGAAGAAAAGTGGAACCTTCTTGCCAAATTGGAGCTGACACTGGCATTGCCATGATGAAAATGCCAATAACAAACGTTACATCAGTTTGATTACAAAGACCCCGTCTGTTTTCTGACTAGGGTATTAAACTTGTTACTGTACATGCTGTTTCTCCATAAAATAATGGGTATGTCCCAGCCTGCTGTTCAATGTAGCAAGCTCTCCCCCTCGAACACTCAAATGGTCCGGCTAAGGCATGAAAGGCTAAATAAGAGAATGTATGTATAAGGCTGTGCTTGACAGCAATGACAGAAAACTTTACAATGTGTTTTGGCTCATGAATTTAAACACCAGTGGAATTATGAAAGCTTACAGTGTTACCAGGATGATGATTGCCAGTTGCAAATTACAGTGCTCTTTAGATCTGCTTACTGTGCACTTTGAAGTGTCTTTGCAAACAGAGATTATCTTGACAGTCTATCTTAATATTGTTAAACTACTACATGTATTATAATAATGAATACCTAACCTTGTTTTATAAAAGAGAATCAAATTTGTTAAAGCCCTCAGAGTCTCATAATTTACCAAAGTTAAAGTTATAGTAAAACTAGAGCTTGATTCTAGTGCACATACGCAGTTTCATTTCTTTATGCTCCACTGAGCCAATTAATTTTCTCCACAAACCAAAATTTGGAACTAGTTGAAATTTCAATTAGCAGAACCCCAGGATATTCACATCTCTGCAGCCTGAGATATTTAGAGTGCAGGAAGCTCTTTTGGTTACACCAAATTTAAGAATGTCTAGGTTGTCCGAAATACATCCTGAAGCTAATGATATCTGAAATTAGGGAAACCCATGGGCTGCATCAGAGACTGGGGATAGAATACACAATGAGCAGGTGCTGGTGCAAGTAGGGTACACACATTGTAGGATGCTTTAGAGGAGGGAAGGTTTCAGAGTAGCAGCCGTGTTAGTCTGTATCTGCAAAAAGAACAAGAGTACTTGTGGCACCTTAGAGACTAACAAATCTATTTCAGCATGAGCTTTCGTGAGCTACAGCTCACTTCTTCAGATGCACCTGAAGAAGTGAGCTGTAGCTCACGAAAGCTCATAGAGGAGGGAAGGTGCCATGTGGTAGCATACATTCTGGTGAAGTAACTTCCCTACCTGTGACAGACAGGGGAAGCTGACAGTTTCCTCATCTGAACCATTTTCTAGAAGAGGATCTCCTGTACATATGGAAGTATGCACTAAATTCTTGTGCCTCCATCATCTTCTGCTCAGAGGTGGGGAGATGAGGATCTCCAGCGAAGTAGCTGGCCGTATTCATGGGAAACTGACAGGTTAGGGTATATTTATGGGCCTTTGCACTTCCAGAGTGAGGATTACTCTGTTCTGGAGAAATCCTCAGTTCCTTGCTGAGGTTATCTTTCTGGAGTGTTTGCACAACTAGTATGGTACCGTGAGGCTGTAGCATGCGGGGAAATCTTGACCATCGTTTCTTCCTCTATCAAGGCACAAATCTTTGTAATTCACCTTTAAAAACCCTCATTCAGTGCAGTCCTCCTAAACTGGGAGGAGGAGACGCGGTATAACATTCAAACACTGGTCTCTAGCATCTGGCATGTAGCTTCTTTTTAATACTTTAACTCCTTTGATGCTTCATTCTTAAAAATGAAAATCCTATAAAATAAATAAAATAAAAGTTAGGATGCTCTAAATTAACTATATATGTATTAATGATTCAGTTTGATGGTTCTAACAAGCAAGGGAAGTATATGGCACAAAAGCCTTTGCTGTAAGCACTGTCTTCTGTTGAATACCTGTTTTAAATAGAAGCATTGCTACAGTTAATTATTCAGCTTTTTGTAGTTCAACAGGATGGTAATTTCTTCTCTATCTAGAAAAGAAATAGCGGTTAGTGTTTTTACAGGTAGAACAAGGCAATTAAATGCCTCTCTACCCTCTGGTGTTCTCTAATCAGTTTATTGTTCGCTTCTCCAGCTGGGATCCTCTTAGAACTGGTAGGCTGAGATTTTGAAGCTGGCTTCATTGCTTGTATATCTCCAAAGGGCCTCCATCACCAAGTCATTAACTGAGAGCTACAAACTAGAATTGATCTGTTGTAGACTAAGCATAATTTTCACACTTGGGCTGACTTGAATGCTATTGTCCAACAGGCTTACGAAAATGTCAAGTGCCAGAAGGGAGGCATCAAAGAAATTGAAACTATTCCTCCCCCAGGAGTAACTGAATTTTAAAGTCCTCAGGCATCGTAAATAAAAAAGAGAAATTGGTAATGAGAAGGGGAATTAATAGGATAATCTTCCACATGATTTATATAGCTTTAAAAAGTATTTGCATTATTGTTTAAAAGTGATGCTCTACGGCAGTTTCACATTAGGAAGATGAGATTAAAAATTTGAAGGGGCAACTCTGGAAATGAGGAGCTGAAAGAACTGATGGGTTTTAAATAAATAAAAGCTGTTATTGGAGAAAATGTATGTCAAAGCTACAATAGTGTGGCTTCCATAAAGCATTCAGGGGACTTGAATGTTTGCCTTGATATAGATGTCACATTTCAATTTATTAGACAATTCCTTTTTTCATTGTTGTCATTATGGAAAATAGTAGAATTAAACCATGCCAGGAAACCTGATACAAGCCTGAAGCAAAGTTGCTTTTACACAGATTTGATATCCTAGTCAAATATATGTGTACAAAATCATGTCATCGCAACTCTTCCCCTGAAATGTATTTCACTTGGTCAGGACAAACTTCAGTCTAAAATAAGAGTGGGGGAAGATTAGCAGGCATGGATACATGCCCTTTTTAATAAAGAATATCATTTGTAATAAAGAGGCGAATTCTCTGTATTTTCATAAACGTGTTTATTTTAAGCTGATATTTTTATAGTGAAATACAATTAGACAGTATTGCTCTTTTTACTGAAACTAGGACTATGTTACCTTGTCCAACAGTTTGGACCAGGAGGGCTTTGAATAGCAGTGCATGTCAAAGTGTGCGCTATAACTCCTTCACGTGGATGCTGTGGACATGAACTAAAAAGTTCCTAGTTCATGTTAACAGTCCTCTTCAAACAGGACTACATTTATGCAACATAGTCTGGGACTCAAGATTTAGTATCAGCAGTTGATGCACACAGTCTCAGCTTCAGCTATTGGGCACAAGTCTAGAACTGGAATATAGATGTATATATTTGCTTATTTATAGCTGCCTGACGTTGCAGATGGACTTGCAGGCAGCAGACAGCTGATTGCTACTTAAAAAAAAAAGGGCAGTTATAAAAGTTCCAAGTTCATATTTTTGATAGAAACTGCAATCACATGTCTTTTAAATGCAGATGTTTATTTTGGAAAGGAGAGGTATTGACAATTATCCACAATCCTGAGCTGGACGCTTAGTTGGTGTTAATTGGTGCAGCTTTATTGACTTTAACAAAGCTATACTAGTTTGCACCAGCTGAGGCTCTGGCTCCCTATTGTGAAATGAACCTATGATAACTTAGAAGTCAAATGTGTAGAATTTTATAGGTTTTTAAATCATCATACTTAACTGCAGATAACATGTTCATATTTTTATATTGACATACAGGAAAAGAATCCATGAAAATATGGGGTTAATGTTGCTGTATATAAAATCAATAGGACTGGAAGGGACCTTGAGAGGGACCACTCCAGTCCCCTGCACTCATGGCAGGACTAAATACTATCTAGACCATCCCTGACAGGTGTTTGTTTAACTTGCTCTTAAAAATCTCCAATGATGGAGATTCCACAACCTCCCTAGGCAACTTATTCCAGTGCTTAACCACCCTGACAGTTTGGAAGTTTTTCCAAACTGAACCGCTGTTGCTGCAATTTAAGCCCATTACTTCTTGTCTTATCCTCACAGGTTAAGAACAACAGTTTTTCTCCCTCCTCCTTGTAAGAACCTTTTATGTACTTGAAAATTATTATTATGTCTTCCCTCAGTCTTCTCTTCTCCAGACTAAACAAACCCATTTTTTTCAATCTTCCCTCATGGGTCATGTTTTCGAGATATTTCATCATTTTTGTTGCTCTTCTCTGGACTTTCTCCAGTTTGTCCACATCTTTCTTGAAACTTGGCACCCAGAACTGGACACAATACTCCAGTTGAGGCCTAATCAGCATGGAGTAGAGTGGAAGAATTACTTCTCATATCTTGCTTACAACACTGCTACTAATACATCCCAGAATGATGTTTGCTTTGTTTTGCAACAATGTTACACTGTTGACTCCTATTTAGCTTATAATACACTGTGAGCCCCAAATCCTTTTCTACTGTACTCCTTCCTAAGCAGTCAGTTCCCATTTTGTATGTGTGCAACTGATTGTTCCTTCTTAAGTGGAGTACTTTGCATTTGTCCTAATTGAAATTCAGCCGATTTACTGCACACCATTTCTCCAGTTTGTCCAGATCATTTTGAATTTTAATCCTATCCTTCAAAGCACTTGCAACCTGCAACTTTGCAACTTGCAAAGATGAGGCTGAGTTACAAATTTGTTTTTAAAAATGGGTTACCTGATATTTTCATTAGGTGGTCCTGTTGCTGTTTACTGTAAGGATTCCTTACTTACAATCCCCATCTTCTCATAGTTTGTTGAATTGTCCGCCTTCCACTCTTTTCTTGGAAGCAACTGAGGAATATTCTTAGTAAAGAAATTGATTGTTACATTAGAAGAAGATCATTCCTGTGTTAGAGGATTTTAGTGTTGCATTTTTTGAAAATGTTACTGCTCCTGAAACTTTGATGTGAAACTGCCAAAGCTATGCAGTCATTTGTCTGGTTTTTGCTCAGTTTGCATCTTTTTTGACTACACAGAAATAGCTACAGTATTGTTAAAAAGAAGCTCATAATCATAAAAAGGAGCACTGCAGGAATGAAAAGGACTGTGTATGGAAAAAGCATATGCTTTGATGTTAGAAACCAGGCTCTTAGGCTGAATTATTTCTTTTCCTTTGCTTGTTTCTAGTTATTTACTTACAATATTCAATACAAAAGAAAACACTGTGACTCTACCAGATATTTTCAGAAACAGAGTATTTTTTTTGTATACTCCTTTTATTTTTGCCCACTTAAAAAAAATCAGGAATAAACTTTTCTACCCATTCTTGAGTTTAATTTATCTATGTATTTCAAATATATATTACAATGTAATTGCCACTGCTACACAGTGGTAATTATAGCTTACAGTCTATCAAGGTGTGATGAGGTGTACTGGCCTTTGTGGCTCCCTACAGGAGGCCCCACAGCCCTAATATATCCAACCCCATTAAGCAGTGAAGTGACAGAAAAGGAGCTGTGAAGATGGGTCCTCCTGGCCTGCCTAGAGAGGCCTCACAGAAGCAGCCAATCAGAGAATAACGGGTTGAAGTAAAACATGCTGCAGGGCCTTACTTAGTAGGTCAGTTCGTGACTGGAACCAGAGGAGAAAAAAAAATGTGTTCCTCTCTAGTCAAAGGAGCAGAACAAGTCGCCAGAGTTTATGGCAGACTGAACTTACACTGAGATTGCAAAGGCAGAAGGACCTGAGGACGTTGGCCCTGAGGTAGGGGACTGGACATAAAACAGGCCTGGTAGGAATAGGCTCAAGGAACTTGCAGCGAAAGTTTGAAGTAAGTAGTACATGGCTGCTGTGTATTGGGTCCTTGTTTGGAACCTGGAGTAGTGGGTGGGCCTGAGGTCCCCTACTGGACACAGGTATATTGGCATAAACCCCAAGAAAGGGACAGGCCTTATTTGAGAGCCTGAAGAAAGGGCCAAATTTAAGGGGCCCAGATATGAAAACCCTAGTGAGGGCAAATAGACTGCTTAGTTATTGAACTCCTTAATACCCCAGCAAGGGTTTATTTGGACTTTGTGATGTGAGTAGAGGGCCAAGCCACTGATGACCCTTCAAGGTTAGCCTGCAGGGAGTGCCGGGGCGAAAAAAGTAATGCAGTAGAGCACCTAGCCACTAAGAAGCACTCGAGGTTAGTGCCTGTCATGGTGTGAGACTCACCCCTGCGGCACCTCCTGCTGGCATCCTGGGAATTAGCTCTTTCTCCAGCCTTGGAGCACCCTCTGCAGGCTAATGTCTCACTGCCGCTAGGCCCCCGTGTCCCTCCTGGACCCCGTTATCTGGGGTGCTGCCTCCTGGCAGTAACCCCTCACTCTCAGGGTGTCCCCTCCCCAGGGACCCCAACCCTTAATCCCACCTTGCCTCAGCCGGTGGCTGCTGCCAGTCAGCAATGAACCCCTGCTCCCTGGGGCAGACTGCAGTATAAGAGCCAGTCATCACAGGCAAGGGGGTTGGACCTGCTGTCTTCATCTACCACCCAGTACCTCAGGAGTGGGCCTAGGGCCAGGCCCTGCATCCTGGGAAGTCGCCAGCCTGGAGCTCCCCTGCTCCTCTGGCTTTTCCCCAACCCTGCTTCACACCCAGTACCCTTTCTATAAACAGTCAGGACCTGCTCCCTCCAAGACTGGAGAGAGAGACTATCTAGCTCCAAGCTAACAGCCCTTTTATAAGGACATGCTGTGCTCTGTTTTGGGTGTGGCCCCAGCTGTGCCTGCTTTCCTAATCAGCCTGGGCTTTTCCCTACAGCCCCAGCCCTCTCCCAGGGCTGGCCTTAACCCAGTCAGGGCCAGAGTGGGTAACCACTCTGCTACAGTGCCCTATTACAGAAGGGCATAGCTAATATATCAAAAATAGGAAGGAAGGGTTAATAGGCATGACGTTGTTAACCCATTATATATAGGGTTCTGTGTCACACTTGCACGTGTGGTGGAAGATTAAACATTAAGGGCCTGATCACTGCATTCAGTGGCAAGACTCCCTTTGATTTTACATCTACTATAGACTAAAGGGTTGATCCAAAGCCCATGAGTGCATGTCCCAATTTAGGGCTGTTAGTATATTTGTCACCCATGTATGTAGTTAGATAATAGACAATACTGGTTCTGAATAAGTGAATCATATTGGATAAAATTGATTGTACTGTCCTCATAAGTAGTAAGTTATCTTAAAAAACTTAAAATTAATTCGCTCAAGTTTCCAGCTGTCAAACATAGATTTCACATTAGATATTCCCAAATTTAGGATGTGTTTTTATACTACTAGTCATAACATTGGTTCTTTTCTGGGAAGCCTGTACATATTCTCACTCATAATTTGAGGTGCCTGCACCAGACTGATCGGGAACCTTCTGGACAGCCCATTGTGGTTCACATGACTGCTGTTTCATCACACCACACATTCAGGGCCAGAGGTTATATAAGAGGGATGAGAGCCATAGCTACATCATTTTCTTTCTTCCAGCCCAAAGTTGCAGTGTCTAACACTGCAGTTTATTAGCTTTAAGCACACACAGATATAAGCAATAAGTTTAGAATGTCCCGCATGTTTACCTGTATTCTGAGACAGTATCGAGTAATCAACGATGGGTCCGCGCTAGCCAAACGCCTTCCTGTCAGGAGATATTTTGAAATCTATCTAGGTGAAAGTTGTTGTAAAATGTAAGAATGTGATCATTAATCCCTGTGTCAATAGCTTTAGAAACTGGTGAAGAGAGTCCTTCCCTGATTGCATCTACACCCTCAGGATCCAAACGGCAAGACTAAATATTTCCATTGGAAAGAAGCCAAGCAGGACTCTTTAGTAGCTTCTTGCAGCTCTCTGGACTGGGAGGGAAGGCTGGGTGGACAAAGAGGTATTAAACAAAGCTATGAAAATCAGGAAAACCTGATTTAAAAAAGTAGAATATGTTCAGAGTGAAGAAGGATGTAGATAAAATGAGATTATGTAATGTTAAACTCCTGCCAAATGATGCTTCCATGGAATAAATTCATGAAATTCATTTTCTGTATTGAATTAGCTTTAGCAGGACAGAGCTCTGATTGCTGACTTGGATAAGACTGGATCACCAGCTCTCTTTTATATACTGGTAAAAATAAGCTCTGCAGCCTTACCTGTGAAGAAAGATTTTAAAGGGGGGAACGAAACTAAAGGTATAGTAAGTATATTATGTTTCCTAAAAGAGTATAGCTACAATATAGGAAAAGCTGTAAAACCAAAATATCCTGTTACAGTTAAAAATAGGGGCTAATGAAATGGGTATAAACAGCTCATGGGGGGGGAGGGATAGCTCAGTGGTTTGAGCATTGGCCAGCTAAACTTAGGGTTGTGAGCTCAGTCCTTGAGGGGGCCACTCAGGGATCTGGGGCAAAAATCAGTACTTGGTCCTGCTAGTGAAGGCAGGGGGCTGGACTCAATGACCTTTCAAGGTCCGTTCCAGTTCTAGGAGATAGGATATCTCTATTTATTTATCATGGAGGAGGTTTAGGATGGATATTAGGAAAAACTTTTAGGGGGGCAGCAATAGCTCAGTGGTTTGAGCATTGGCCTGCTAAACCCATCATTGTGAGTTCAGTCCTTGAGGGGGCCACTTAGGGATCTGGGGCAAAAATCAGTACTTGGCCCTGCTAGTAAAGGCAGGGGGCTGGACTTGATGACCTTTCAAAGTCCCTTCCTGTTCTAGGAGATAGGTATATCTCCTTTTATTATAACTGTTCATGTTGTTGTGGCACTCATAGCCCTAACACATTGTGATTAGATAAGGGGAGTAGTGATCATACAAATAACACTGAAATGTTCTCTCTCAGCCCATTACTCCCAAAGTATAGGTATCACCTATTCTCTAAATTGCTACACCCATCTGGGTGTTCCCCCCCAAGAGTGCTTTAGAAAGAACCTCATTATAAGCTTGGAAGATTATGCCATGAGGTCCTACGGGCTCATAAAATAACTGATCTGAGGAAAAATTGCCAAGCAGGATAATCTGCCTCATAGGAAATCCCCTAGAAGAATTCACTTTGCAGTACTTCAAGCAGGAAGGCTGGACATGATTTAAAATATTTAACACTTCACAGGGAAATCTAGAGTACCGTATATCACCTTGATATTGTGTACACATTATTAATACACATTTTGTAACTAATATGGAGACTTTTTATTTTGAGGTTTTATATTCAAGACCACAATATCCTCATTGTGGTATTGTCCAGAGTTCTCTACAATAAGAGGGTGTATTACAGAGTTACAATGTGATGGGGCAGCATACCAAGCCCCTGCCTATTCCATGAACACAGACTACTCTGAGACCTCCTTGCTTCTACACACCACCATGTCATTTATTTACAGTGCTTTAGTCCCTCCACCAATGCTTATCAGTGACTCCGCACCATCACGCTGTGTATCAACTTTCTAACCCCTTCTCCAAAAGAGGAAGGGGGCGGGAGGGATAAGATATATCTACTCAGAGAACTCTTTGTCTGGCTCTCCTAACCTTCTGTTTCTTTCCTTCTCTTCCCCTCTAAGCAAGCCTTCCTGTGCCCTTTTTATACAGCTTCCCTTTTAGAGGGCTAATTGGTTAATTGACTCACTCTCTCCAATCAGTCCTCTGTCCAATTAGGTCTTCTGCAAGGGAACCAAATTAAGTACTAATAGGGTATGTGTACACAGCACCTAGACACCCTCAGCTGGCCCATGCCAACCGACTCAGGCTCACAGACTCTGGCTGTGGGGCTGTTTCATTGCTGTGTAGACTTCCAGGTTCAGGCTGAAAGGTGAGGGAGGGTCCCAGAGCTCGGGCTCCAGCTGAAGCCCCAGAAGCATACACAGTAATGAAACAGCTCTGTAGCCCAAGCCCCAAGAGCCTGAGTCGGCTGGTATGGGCCAGCCGAGGGTGTCTAGGTGCTGTGTAGACATATCCATAGTGACCAGAGTGCTGACTCAAGTGCTAGCCCTCAGCACTCTGTCACAAACTGTAACAAAACAAGTCAGAGAGAGCTGTCCACATCCAGATTAGTCCAAACTACATTTAAGAGAGCTTTCCAGACTCTGTTTACAGGCATTCAGGCTTCAAGGAACAACTCCTGTAGCAGGGCCCATCAAGCTCTGGCATTCATCCCTTCTTTCCTTATTAAAATACTCTTTTATTCTAGAACAGGAAGTTCTATCTATGAGTCCACAGAAACTATTCTTGTGCCCTGGGTCAGCCAAGTCTGGTGTGCAAGCCCCACAGACTATTTCTGGGCTCTAGACCAGGTGGCATGCGAGCCCCAGAAGATGATTATTGTGCGCTGGACTCATTACTTCTAGTTTACTTAGAAAGTTTTCCAAAGACAACTCTTGTGCCCTGTTTTGTATTCAAATTCTGAAAGATGCCTTTTTTGCTGTGGTTGAGCGTTTGAGCTCCTGAAGTAGTTTTTTGTATGATGGGCTGAGAAGGTCAGGGATCCTCGCAGAGTCGAGCTGGGAAAGTTGTTGAAGAAATATTCTGGAAGGCACAGTTTTTCTAAGCTACTGCTGGTTTTATTTTTCATTTTTTGCCAGTTAAAATATTGCCATTGTCCTAAAGAAAACATTTGTAAATAGACTGCAAGAATTGATCCCTCCCTCTAATTCCTTATCCTCCTTGGAAGGGCAACGTTAGATGAAAACAGCAGTTTCTGAGACTGAGGCAATACCTGGAAAAATAGCAAACATCTCAGCTGCTGTTACCTGCTCATACCTTTTTCCTCCATTTTCACTGCATCTGGGACAGAGGCCTTCCTCTCTCCAAACAAAATGCATTCTGATCATCATTTCTCTTCACTTAGAGATCTAATATTTATCCTGAGGTCATCACTTGTTTTTTCTGTGGTTTCTGCTCACTTTGGAATGCTTCTAGTGCATCTCTGAAGTCTTTGCTTCCTTTCTTTTTCTTTCCCTGTTAATTTTTAAGGTGATTGTCAAGCTGGTGACAGGTGCTGAATTGAGACTGAGGGCTTTCATCCATAGCACAGTACAGTATGAGAAGTAGCAGTGAAAGCATTCGCATACCAGCATGCCAGTGTTCTCTGTTCTGACTTGGAACGACCTTTTCTGTGAGTAACAGAACAGTCAATCTTCTTGCAGTTTCAGTACTACATGGTCAGTCTTCAGAGTTTGCCTATATGGGTTTGGCTTTACTGCTCTCACTAGCAACAGGAGCATAAGTCAAAGTCCCCTGGGGTGTATGAATAGTGTTCTGAACAGTGTTCCAAACAGACACACAGAAAATAAACAGGTTCATGAACTCTGGGTACCTGAGTGGCACTGCAGACCATTTGGCAGTGTACAAGAAGCGCAGCTGAAAAGAAATGTACTATTGCTAATTTAAGTGCTATAGTCAGGAATAAAATAGGATGGAAGCAGAAAACCCAAATATCAGTGACAATTTCCCTTACAATTGATGGATCTGGAATCGAAGCATCTCATAAAAGTCAATTAGACAGCATTGATCAGCTGGTAAAGAATGGATGTTTGGGTGACATAAGTTTAAACAAGAATGAACTACTAACAATTTGTGCTGTTAAAAAAGTCAGCCACATTACCAGATCTTTGTCAAATCAAACTTATATTTGACACTCAGAAGAAGAAACTACAAATATTTAAAGCCAGGAGGATAATCTTTCATTTAAAAGTATCAGTTTTCACAGAAGTCTATTCAAAATCCCATGTACCATTTTGTCATAAACAGAGTGTTAAGGGTTAATGTCTCTTATACCTGTAAAGGGTTACAAGCAGGAAACTGGACGCCTGACCAGAAGACCAATCAGAAGACAAGATACTTTTAAATTTGGGTGGAGGGAAGTTTGGGTGTGAGTTCTTTGTTCTTCTCTTGGGGGGGGTCTGAGAGAGACCAGACATTACTACGGGCTCTCTAAGTTTCTTTTCAAATAGAAGGTAAAAACCAGGTGGTTTAGGCTTTTTAATTGTTTTACTCTATTTGCAATTGTGGATCTGGCTGGTTAACTTTTATATGTGTAGTTGCTGGGAATATTTTGATTTGTATTGGTACTGGGGGGAAAGTCTCTTTCTGGTGTCTGTAAGCTATAAGACCCTGTAATATTTACATCTTGAAGTTACAGAGATAATTCTTTACTTTTTCCTTTCTTTTATTAAAAGATTTCTTTTTAGAGAACCTGATTGATTGTTTTTCTCTGTTTCCCTTGTTTTATCCAAGGGATTGGGATAACTCACCAGGACAGGTGGGGAGACGGGAATGGGGGGGAGATAAAATCTCTCTCTGTTTTCCTTCAATCTGTTTGCCTCTTTGTGGAAGGGAAGGGAGATGCTTCTCTGTATGGTGATTTAAGAGGTTAGATCAGTATCTCTCAGAATAGCCCAGGGAGGGAAATTCTGGGAGGGGGAGAGGTGGGGGAATGGCTTATTTCTCCTTGTTTTAAGAACCCAAGGGATCTGGGTTCTTGGGGTCCCCAGGGAAGGTTTTGGGGGGACCAGAGGGTATCAGGCCCTGGAAAATTCCTGATTGGTGGCAGCATATCAGACTTAAGCTGGTAATTAAGCTTAGGGAAACTCATGGTAGTACCCATATTTTGGACGCTAAGGTCCAGAACTGGGAAGGAATGCCACATTTGAAATGGGATGGGACAGCACTGTACTTTGAATAGGTTGAGTAAAACCTTGCTAACAAAAAACTGAAGTACTCAATCAGACTCCGAGAGCACTTATGTAAAGTAAAATGTGCCACTCAATAATAATAATAATTATAATAAAAAAGCAAAACCCACCCACCAGACGTGGTAAGAAGACAATACATTGTCAGAGAAAACTTTCTACAAAATGTTTTCTTGTATGGATCAGCATTTCATTGATGAGTGCAAATTTGCCAAATAAATAAATTTGTCTCTGCAGCAGGGATGCAAATCTCCACAAATGATCTTTCACACATAATGTGCCCCTCAGTAAGTCGGTGAATGTTAAAACTGAACGTGTTAGCAATTCTGTGAAACAGACTTCTATCAGTCAAACTGAAGTTTTAATTATCTTTAAAAGAACACAAAGACTGCATCATATGCATTATGAAAACACAAGGAAAATGAAACTCCTGTCAGGGACAGAAATGACTGTTACACTAAAATGGAGAAACTTTTATCCTTTGATTCCTACAACAAAGTTCTGAAAACTCCGTATCTGTGTCCAAAATTTTATTTACAAAGGCTAACAGATAAAGAAGCATTGGATGTACTGTATTTCTAGCTAATGGTAATTTTAATCCATACAATCAATACTGGGAATATTTTACTTATACAGTAGAAACCTCTTAATTGGGACAATCCAGTTCAGAACCTGATTAGTCCCTTACATACATCATAAAAGTGGTATTTTTTCATTCTAGTTGTAGCACTTCACTAGAGAAAAGATACCATACTTAATTTCAGGACTAAGGTGTCTAAGCAGCTATCTCAGCAAGAGAAGTGTCCATTGCAGGGTTCGGCAACCTTTCAGAAGTGGTGTGCTGAGTCTTCATTTATTCACTCTAATTTAAGGTTCTGCATGCCAGTAATACATTTTAACTTTTTTAGAAGGTCTCTTTCTATAAGTCTATAATATATAACTAAACTAATGTTGTATGTAAAGTAAATAAGGTTTTTAAAAATGTTTAAAAAGCTTCATTTAAAATTAAATTAAATTAAAATGCAGAAGCCCTGGACCGATGGCCAGGACCAGGGCAGTGAGAGTGCCACTGAAAATCAGCTCGCTTGCCGCCTTCGGCACGCATGCCATAGGTTGCCTACCCCTGGTCCATTGTTTAGTAGTCTAAAATGACTTGAAGCTAAATAAAACACTGTACTATGTAAAATAATGTATTAAATTGGCACTAATTGCATTTATCCTTATTTTTTGATCTAATTTTTCTTTGACAGTCATCACACTTACTTAATACCTGGTGAAACACAACTTATTTACTTGGCACTAGGCAAATGCAGTTCTGTTTGGCAAAAAAAGAAAAATTGCTAATTGTGTTCATTTTAAATAGTAGTTATTGTTCATCAAAATTATGCTAAATTATTCTTTGGAAGATGCAGCTCAATAACCAGCTGTCCTGATTGTGTCTTCCTTAAGTGGAGTTTAACTATGTCAGTAATTCAGCCTTATTATATAATGAAGAATACCAGTGAAATTCTGACTCTGACTGACTGACTCATTCTCTACTGAATAGTGTAATATTTGCAGATTTTATACAAAGAATACATTTAATGGCAGTACTTCAGTACTGTACTTTCAGCCTCTCATTGGATCAGTTTCACAACCCCAGTGTTAAATAAACAAATACTCCACAAAAGAACTATCTGTCTCATTGGTAAAAAATTTTGCACTCCTAGTGATAGGAGTAAGGTTATGCCTGCTCGCAGTGCCTTATCCCCATGCCCCAGTTCATCCATTCAAGATGAGGCATCACTGAGCTCTAAGTGTGACATCAATCCATACAGTATTCAGGAAATGCAAAATTGAGTGGCATCTTGGAAACTTTAAAGCTGAAATCCTCATGGATGTGCTGTTAGTTTTTGCTGTTATTTAACATTTATATTACAATAGTGCATAGATCAGAGCCCCATTGTGCTAGGTGCTGTACAGTCATAGTAAATGACAGTCCCTGCCCCAAAGAGCTTTACAGTCTGAAAGATACGTCATTACAGGTAGATGAGACAAACAAGTCTGTTGGGCAGTGGGACACTGAATAACAAAAATGAAGGTCGTGCACAATTTTTAGCCAAAATATTCCATGTTTAGATGTATTTACTTTTTGCTAATAGTTGCACTTTAAGTCTCAAAAGTGAGCTGGACAGTCTGTAACTCCTATTCTTCACAGAGAGGGCAATAAGCTGCTATATGATAGTGATGTACGTTAATTTCTTGGCTGGCTAATGAAGCATGCCGTTTTCATGTCATGTCACTCTAGGCATAGGAAATTGTGCCAGTCAGAAGTGATAACTTGCATTCTGTTCTGCCCAGGTGGAATCTAGAAGACTTGGCTCCACCAAGCCAGAATTGAGCCAGGAGATCCTCATGCATATAAAACTTGAAAGATCAGGTGATACCAAGTTATGAGAAAAGCAGTGGAGCACACTTACTTAGAAAGAGAGAGGCCTATTGATCATACTTTTAGAGTACTTAATTCATTCTTTATTCCTGATTGTGCAATAAACCTCATCTACTGATGTGTTGTATTGTGCCTTGTCCTTGTAGCTCTTTTTACTTAACATTCTTAATATTTTAGTCTTTTCATTGTCATGCCTCTGGCACATTCTGGGGCTGCATCATTTAGCATGGTCCATTTTTTTCCTCTCCCCCCCAATGACATGACAGAAATAGAAATACGTACATGGTGTAATATATGTCCTCAGGCTTTGCAGATGGCATTTGGGTGGACATATGCTGTGTGTCTTAAGCTTTTCAACATCATGCTTTAAAAAACACTTAGCTACTCCCTCAAAATTATGCATTTCTGGCAGTTTTCAAGGTCTTGTGAAAGACCTTATTTTTAGCATCATCAGCAGGAGTGTGAACTTCACAGTAAATTTCTTTGGAATCTAACTTGCAGTGTCATCTGTGATAAAAAGATGTTCCATCCCGTATCTCTAGACTATATGGACTTCAGTCTAATCAATTATTTTTCTTTGCACACATAAAATAATTTTCTCTTAGCAGAAGAAAATCACAGATATATTTTGTATCATTTGATTAATTAGAGGTGGGACTGGAAATGGGAGCTCTTGGGTTCTATTTTTTGTTTTGTCACTGATTTGAAGTATGACCTTGAGCAAATCATTTAGATTAAACTTCACTGGGGTTATTGTAGCGAAGGGTACTGCTCGCTGTGAGTAAGAGTATCATTCTTAACCTTTCAGTATCTCAGTTTACCCAACCACAGAACACACACAATAGTATCTCTCTGGGTCCTTTGAGATCTTTAGATGAAAAGCACTATATAACTGCAAAATATTACTATTACACGAAACAGAATATGTACCATGGTCAGTTACAAGTAACTACTGAAGCTGTTCAAAATAATTGCCGAGTACATTCACTGTAAAATGCAGTACTTGTCTTATACAGACATGTGCTCTTGAAGAGATGCTTGGTAACTTCCTTAAGTTGGCTACAGAAAATTGTAAGCTGCCATTTAAAGAAATGTTTGATAAATTTTGGTGAATTTCTCTGTTATAGTCTTTGCATGTGGTTACATATATTTAATGGGGAAAAAAGGAACTTCAGAGTTTTATTTATTTTCCTTCATTACCCAGCTTACTTGCAACTCAGCACCACTCGAGGATGACAATTTTAGTTTTTAAAATGCGTGCAAGGTCATTCAGAAAGCATGTTTTGAACTTCATTGGGGTGGTTTGGCCCATCCTACTACTTTTACTTTCCAATCACATTGTTGATGCGAGAAATTGGGAATGCAGATTTTTTTTCTCTGTGCATCCTCTGCACTTCTAACGCCAAAGTTAAAATAGTTTTATGGATTCTTTGGCTTCCATAGCACAGATTGCAGAGAAACAGCACCTAGAAGTGAAACAAGTTTACCCACTCTATGGAGATATTTTTTAATCCAGTCTGAATGTTATTTCTCCAATCCTAGGCTATGTCTCCACTACGGAATTATTCCAATTTTACATAAACCGGTTTTGTAAAACAGATTGTATAAAGTCAAGTGCACGCAGCCACACTAAGCACATTAATTCGGCAGTGTTCATCCATGTACCGAAGCTTGCATTGATTTCCAGAGCATTGCACTGTGGGTAGCTATCCCGTAGCTATCCCATAGTTCCTGCAGTCTCCCCCGCCCATTGGAATTCTGGGTTGAGGTCCCAATGCAAAAACAGTGTCGCGGGTAATTCTGGGTAAATGTCATCACTCAACCCTTCCTCCGTGAAAGCAATGGCAGACAATCTTTTCGTGCCCTTTTTGGCAACCATGGAGCCCATTTTGCCTTGTGACTGTCACCGAATGTGTACTGGATGCTGCTGACAGACGCAGTACTGCAGTGCTACACAGCAGCATTCATTTGCCTTTGCAAGGTAGCAGAGACGGTTACCATCCCTATTGCACCGTCTGCCATTGTAAATTCGTGATGAGATGACAGTTATCAGTCGTTTTGTACCGTCTGCTGCTGTCATGGGTGCTCCTGGCTGGCCTTATGGAGGTCGGCCGGGGGCGCATGGACAAAAATGGGAATGACTCCCCGGGTCATTCCCTTCTTTGTTTTGTCTAAAAATAGAGTCAGTCCTGCCTAGAATATGGGGCAAGTGTACTACAGAACCAGAGAGCACAGCCACTCCATGTCAGAGCCCCAGAGATCCCGCAGAAATGATGAGCTGCATTCCATTCTAGGGGTGCCCCTGCAACAACCCCACCCGTTGCTTCCCTCCTCCCCCAACCCTCCTGGGCTACCGTGGCAGTGTCTCCCCATTTGTGTGATTAAGTAATAAAGAATGCAGGAATAAGAAACACTGACTTTTTAGTGAGATAAAATGAGGGGAAGAGAGCCTCCAGCTTCTAGGATAGTCCAGTCAGGACATTAAAGGGGGTGGGGGGAGAGGAGCACAGCCTCCCGCTGCAATGATAGTCCAGGCAGTACAGAATCTTTTCTTTAGACATGAAAGGGGTGGGGGGCTGATGGAGCTCAGCCTCTGGTTGCTATGATGAGGACGGTTACCAGCCATTCTGTGCCATCTGCCGGGGATGACCAGGAATCATTTCCATTTTTACCCAGGCGCCCCCTGCCGACCTCACTGAGGCCAGCCAGGAGCGCTCACGGGCTGATGATGACGATGGATAGCAGTCATATTGTACTGTCTGCCACTGGGAAGGGGATGCTGGTATTCAGTGCTGCAGCACCTTGTCTATCAGCAGCATGCAGTAGACATAGGGTGACATTGAAAAAAAGTGAGAAACATTTTTTTCCCTTTTCTATCGGGGGTGGGGGGGAAGATGTAAATTGATGACATATACTCTGAAACACCCAGGAAAATGTTTTTGACCCTTCAGGCATTGAGAGCTCAGCCAAGAATGCAAATGGTTTTCGGAGACTGTGAGATACCTGGAGTCCTCAGTAACCCCATCTCCCTCCATGAGCGTCCATTTGATTCTTTGGCTTTCCGTTACGCATGTCACACGGCACTGTGCTGTGGACTCTGTATCATAGCCTGGAGATTTTTTCAAATGCTTTGGCATTTCGTCTTCTGTAATGGAGCTCTGATAAAACATACAGCGATCAGATCCAATATCTCCCGTACGGTCTATGCTGGAGCTCTTTTTCAATTTGGGACTGCATCGCCACCCATGCTGATCAGAGCTCCATGCTAGGCAAACAGGAAATGAAATTCAAAAATTCGCGGGGCTTTTCCTGTCTACCTGGCCAGTGCATCCGAGTTCAGATTGCTTTCCAGAGCGATCACAATGGTGCACTGTGGGATACCACCAGGAGGCCAATACCGTCCATTTGCGGCCACACTAACACTGATCCGACTTGGCAATAACGATTTCAGCGCAGTACATAAATCGGTTTAAAGAGCCCTTTATATCAATATAAAGGGCTTCGTTGTGTGGATGGGTGCAGGGTTAAATCGGTTTAACGCTGCTAAATTTGGTTTAAACGCGTAGTGTAGACCAGTCCCTAGAGACCAGTGTACATTATAGGTAATGTAATTTCCAGCCAGCAGGTGGAGACAGGAAATACAAGAGATGTGATATCCTCTAAAGGAATATTAAGGAGATCCACCTGAACACACTAGTTCTTCAATCTTTCACTTTGTGAGCCAGCAGTTTTGAAATCAATTTTAAACAGCCATGTGCTGCACATGTCAAAGACTAATATTTTCAGATCTGCTAAAATATTCCTGTTGGTGACTGGAGCTGGAGAGAGTGCCCACTGCCTTAAAAAAAAGAGTACAGCATTATGTCAGCACCATTCAGTTGGAAGAGCGGCACTAGAACACTGTCAGCTGAGAAGGAGATAAAAGGGCAACAGAGTGATGAAAACAAAAGAAAAAATGATTTAAGAAGCGGAAAAAATGACTGTCTTCTGGATAAAAAGGAGCAATTTCTTCCAAACCCTATTTCATTCACAATAGCAGAGATTGGATAGCGAATTCTAGGTAGTGTTTCAGGAGAGGGGTGTAGGTGCACTTGGTATGGTTAGTTGATCTTTAGAAGAGACAGCCGGAAGCTAGGGAGGGAAACAGGAGATGGTTTGTGAAGATTCTGTACCAGCAGAGGCACTACAAGCTGCTGGCGTTGTAGCTAGCATGGGGAGGGCTCTAGAATTCCTTAGATAAGTGAGTATTAGAGATGGGTGAAATTTTTTGGACAAATAAGTTCATTCTCTGAAAAATGATGTTTCAGTTGACCTGAAACTAGTCACGAATTTGACAAAATTCTAGAATTTGCAAAATAGTTTTGGACAAATTTTTTTATACATTTAGATGCTGAAGAGGAAGAGGAGGAGGAGTGGTGGCGGCGGCGGCAGCAAGTCTTTAGCCCAGTAGCTAATTGAATGATTATTCACTGTCACTGTGAAAGTCAATGAAATGCCGCTATAAATGACAATTAACGGTCATTGGGCTAGGGAAGAGGGTGAGAATGACTCTATAGTCTGATTGTTAGGGTGCTCACCTTGAGTGTGGAAGACTCATGTTCAAGTCCCTCCTCCAATGATTAGTTAAATATTTATGAAAAGCTGAAACAGGAGAGATTGAGAAACACCTGAGATTGAGTGTGTGCCTAGGGTGGTGATCTGCAGTATAGGCAACTCAGTTCAAATCCTCTCTCTATATCAGGCAGAGAGGGGAATTGAACCTGGGTCTCCCATAAGTGCCCTAACCACTGGGCTGAAGATTATAAAATAGGCTGCCGCCTCCACTGCTCGACCCAAAATGGATTTTTTGATTCGCTGAAATTTTTTTACAATTTTTGGATTCCATTTGAGCTGAGCCAGTTATTGGGTTACTATTATTTGGAACTGCCAGCATACCAAAGTATCAGTTATTGTCCCAGCTGCAGTGCGCAGTAGTAGTAGTTACTATCAGAGGAGTATGCAATATGTGAATTAGTGGGGATGGAGAACCCACTGTTCAATTATTTTCACCAAAAGGTGTGAATTTGAAGAGGGTGAATGTGAGCAGTTGTTGGTACTTAGAGGCAACAACATGAGTAGCTGCTGTTGTGTAGCCAAGCACTGATGATATAACATTATGTGTAGAAAGGCCGGGGCAAGTGTTTGTGTGTGATGGGGGAGAAGTCAGCTGAGCAATGAAGCGAACATACTGAGTAAATGTAATCAATGTTTACATCTCCACTTGGACTTCACCTAGGCATCTGAAAATGTTCTGGCTGCTTCTTGCTTAGATAATAGAAATCCCTGAACCTTATCTATTTCTCTTTCATTCCCCTACTCTTGTCACAGTATTGGTGTTCAGCGCAGTTGTATTAAGACACACATATTTTCACCGTTTCTAGAAGCAGAGTGAGGAATGATATTATCCCAGATTATACATTTTTATTTCATATGCAGGGAGAAATTCAAATTTCTTTTGCCTCCAAAGTATGTTAAATGATTTTCCCTCCCTAAATGGGAAGGCAACAATCCAATTACGTTCAAATGTATCCGTCTACAGCATCAAGGAGTGAGACTTTTTTGTTTGGTAGTGAACATAGAAATAATTCAGTTAAACTATTCTGATTAGTACAAGATGGATTTTCATAAAATATGTCCTGACCATTAAATGTGAACAAAAATGCATAAAATAAGTGGGGGGTTTTATTTATTTATTTTTTTAAAGTATGTTTGCTTTCAACTCTGTTGGAATAAGATGGAGAGGCCCCAGGACATCTTCATCAAGTTCTAGAGAAAGCTGTTTTACATAAAGATGTGTAATGCATATCAGAGGAGAGAACTGACCCCTAAATCTTAATATCAAATTTATGCAGCCAAATCTCTTAAAAAATATCCTGAAATGTTTGTATTACGAATTATGAGGAAAAATATACAGAAGATTCCACAAATACATTGAGCAACAAGTGTTTCCTTTTGTTGAATACAAGTGTTAGAATTTTCCCATCAGCAGTATGATTTTGAAATGTCATCAAGATACATGTTTATGCAGAATTGTGAGTGCCTAACTCATGCACACAGGTACTACAGGTTTCAGAATGGTAACCGTGTTAGTCTATATCAGCAAAAACAACGAGAAGAACTTGTGGCATCTTAGAGACTAACAGATTTATTTGGGCATAAGCTTTTGTGGGCTAAAACCCACTTCATTGGATGTGTGGAGTGGAAAATACAGTAGGGATGTATAAATACACAGCATATGAAATGATGGGAGTTGCCTTACCAAGTGGGCTGTTAGTGCTAACAAGCTAATTCAATTAAGGTGGAATGGGCTAGTCTCAACAGTTGACAAGGGATGGAAATCACTTTTGTAGTGCTGATGAGTCCAATGTAATCAAAGTGGCCCATTTCAAACTGTTGACAAACAAGTATGAATATCAGCAGGGGGAAATTAGTGTGTTAGTGACTCATCCACTCCCAGTCTTTTTTCAGAATTTGATGGTGTCCAGTTTGCAACATCAGGGAGTGAGACTTTTTTGTCAAATCAAAACCTAAGGGTTTTGCAGCTGTAACTATAATTTGGTGTCTTTGGAATTGGGTTTTAAATCTAAGCCCAGTCCCTGGAGCCTCAGTTTTGAATCTTAACAGGATTGACTCAGGCCTTCAGCCTTTTGAAGAAGAGAAATGTAATTCCAATTAAGTTCATTCTTTTTCTCTCATTCATCCATGCTCTTTATAATAAGCTCTTAAAAACAGAAAATCTGTGTGATGTCAGTGGCCAGTGATGCTTTTGTAAGAACTGGATTTGCTCTTGGTGCCCTTGAGAAAATTTTTCCTTCTCTATTTGCACTACACTTCTACCCGGTGATGTCTGGCTGCATTTCAGTGACGGTGTCTGTATACAATTTGAGAAATGCATTGAGATATTTTTGTGTGAAAGGAGTTCTGTGAAATAAGTAAAAATTATTAGAATGAAGGAGAGCACATCTAAACTGTACTTACTGTGTGCCCATAATTCTGTCATGGGCTTAGAGATTAATCTATCTCAGGTCAGAAGTATTTCACCTCCAGGATATGTCTGAGCTACTTATGAGGAATCCAGTTGCACCTGGGATTTCAACCACACACCAGTCTCTAGCATATTATTTTCCAAGCTCCAATTCAAGTGTTGGAGGAAATACATTTATATTAGCTGACAAACTTAGTGATTTATTTAACAAACTGTTTCCAAAATTAACAATTCTTTTTTAATTTTAATATTTAGAGTAACTGAGCTGTCTGTTACAGTATGAAATGAACTGCATAAATTAATACAGTTGAGGAAATTCCTAAAAGTATAAGTGTTTCTGCTAGAAAGACAAGACAAAAAAATACATCAACTGAAGTAAGAGGGAAATTGTCTTGATAATATGATTGCGGGAGAAAAAAATCATGTTTAATCTCTTCAAGTTGCATTTAAATTGGTATCTATTTATAGGTTCTGGTATTATAACTCTAAAGCATTTCCCCTGGGGTGATATGTGACACTTTGACTTCCTGCAAGAAAGTCACAATCTCTCTCTCACTGCAAAGCACACTGGCATTTTCTGTATTTGATATGACTGTATTTCCCCATGTAGAAGCCACACAGTATTGTAATTCATGTAGAGGCATCATATATTACAGGCCTAATGCTTTAATCCAGTTTTATAGGACGTCTCTCATTTTGATTTCTTTTCTAGGTGAGATTAATAAATCTCAGTGTGAACCTACAGCAGAAGTGAATAATTCCATTAGTTGCTATAGGTAATCAGTTGAAGTCAGTTAGTTTAATGTGATAATGCTATCAAGTTTACATTCACTTTTACCTGCAATCTCCCTTTTGGACCTGTGTGAGTCTCATCTAGGAAAGAGAGCAAATATATTTTTATGTCTTTTATATAAGGATTTTACATTATTGCATATTTAGTGAGGATGAAAGCTGCAGGTCCAACATCTCTGAAGACTGAAGTCCTCTGTTGATAACGCAGTATGCCATGGGTTATGGCTGTAGAAACTTCTCAAACACTGGCCTCCCACTGTACCTCAAATCCAGTTTAGGGAGGACCAGTTCTAGGAGTGAGAGAATAGCTTATTCTCCATACCTAGTCTGCCTTCAACCTCTGCTTAGTAGTATTGTATAGTTACCATTTTTGTTACTCACATTGAGAATGACCACACCACACCTTTATGTGGGCGGGTATTTGGCTGGCTGGCCGAATGAAGGGAACAGTGCTTTATGACTGGGGGCTGGGAGATGAAAATTGCTGCAAAAGGGGTGTCAGTGTGGTTGCTGACTCGTCCCCTGGGAATGTACCGTTTAAAAGGGGTAGCTTTGGCCTGAAGTCTCCCTTTTACATGGAGCAGACTGAGGCAACACCCACCCTCCTTCCCCTTTAGGTGGTAAGATACCAGGTTTGGTCTAGTCTGGCTTTGGGCATTATGCTAGTCACCCTTTTTTAGGGGGGCTGGGAAGGAATTTTACCCTTACCACCCGATTGGCTTAGGTGCAGTAGGGGGGGTTTCACCTTCCCCACAGCAGGTTGAGGAAGGGCTCTGTTCATGCATAGCATGAAGAGTGGTAGGCTATATGTCACTATTCATTATTTAAGTGTAGGGTGGATGTCCAGTACAGGTACTCCATAGGAAAAGTACACAGTGACCAGATAAATGTATTGAAAAGGACTTAAAAGAGGTGTTTGTTAAAGAAACAAATGGGGTCGGGGGGGTTGGGGACTCCTATGATTGGTACAGCAGGGAGCCCAACTGCCACATTCTTATCGCCCATCTTACCCCTCCTACGAGGGGGGTGGATAGTAAGGTCCCAGCAATGATTTTGCTGAAGAGACGTGGATAGAAAAAGAGGGGGAGCTGTTAACCCCCCATACCAGGTAATTATGGAATAAACATGGGGTTACCTGCTCTGTACACTTTTATCTGCTGGGTAGTCTCAGCTATCTAATAATAATGTTGTGGCCCGATTAAACCCACGTCAAATGTCTCCTGTCCTTTTTCGGTATGGCCAGACAATTCTTCACTTGTTTTCATTGCATATCTTCGAAGTTTTAGTTACTCTGTAGATTGTCAAAGATCCTGCATGATCTCAGAAGCACTCGCTGTCACACTTGTTCTTTGTCAGCTTGCTCAAATGAGCAGAACTTAACATTTTGTTCAAGGTGCAGCCCCGTCACTGTCTCAGCACAAAATGCAGCCCAAGCAGGACTCCAAAAATATTAAGATTAAGGTTGTTTGATTGCCTCATTATAGGTCACTTTGACTGCTGTAATGTCCCCCTCCTTGGTCTTCCAGACACACATTTGCCCCTTTCTTCTTTGATTGCTCGTTTGTTTCTTCCACATCTGGGGTGTATACGTTCCATATGCTGGAAATCAGAATGCTTTAGCTAGTAGTGTCTATTAGTGCACCCGCTACCTTCATCGCCTCAAGCCCCTCCTCTCTCTTGAGGGTATAAAAAGGGGCAGAGTGACCAACTGACTCTCAGTTCCTTTCACCCTTCTTGGCTGTGAGAAGGAGTCAGTTGTCAGGGTCCTATCTTGTCCACTCACATATTAGGTTATCTGTACATAGTTGAGTTAATGGTAGATTTGATAGACTTTTATCTTAATGATGGTTTTTTGTTTTGTTTTGTTTTTTCCCAGTAGGGAAACTTGCTCATGGCCATTCAAAAGTCTGCAGGTTTTAGATTTGTTTGTCACGTGGGACTGCTAGGCCCATTAATGACACTCACTCTAATTTTTTTACTGCCTGGATGAAAGATATATTAGGGCAGACTTGCACAGCTCATAAAGCAACAAGGACCACATTACTCCAAAGAAAACAGCTGAGGGCCGAAACCCCCCGGGCCCGCCGAAACACCCCCCCCCCAGGACCTCCCTGCTCCCGGAAACACCCTGCCTCAGCACCGCCCAGCCCTGCAGAAACACCTCCTTCCCCAGCACTGCCCCACCAAAACAGCTGTGGGCCAAAAAGGAAGGTTGGGGGTGGGGAGGTGATACTTGACTTTAAATCAACCAGGGGCTCCCAGCTGAAGAGGTGGCTGGGAGCCTCAGGGGCAAATTAAAGGACCCAGGGCTCCGGTGGCTGGGGGAACACAGAGCTTTGCAGGGCGGGGGCAGGGATTTAAAGGGCCCAGAGCTCCTGCCACTGAGGGGAGCCCGAGCCCTTTAAATTCCAGCCCCAGCCCACCTGCTGGAGCCGCAGCCAGGATTCAAAGGGCTCTGGGCTGCATGTGGCGGCGGGGAGCCCTGAGCCCTTTAAATCTCAGCCACAGCCAGGAATTTCTGCGGGCAGCCCAGAGCCCTTCAAATCCCGGCCACGGCTGGGATTTAAAGGGCTCTGGGCTCCCCGCGGCTGCGGAGAGCTCAGAGCGTTTTGAATCCCGGCCCCGCCTGAGATTTAAAGGGCTCCCTACCGCTGTGAGCAGCCCAGAGCCCTATGAATCCCGACCGCAGCTGAGATTTAAAGAGCTCTGGGCTCCCCGCCGCTGCGGGCACCCAGAGTCTTTTGAATCCCAGCTGTGGCTGGGATTTAAAGCCTCTGGGCTCCCCACGGCTGCAGGCAGCCCAGAGCCCTTTGTTTCCCCACCGTGGGCCACACAGTGAGCCTCCATAGGCCGCACGCTGTGCAGGCCTGTATTAGGGAAATATGTAAGGAGTATAAGACCCTTACCAAAAGGGCTTCTTGGTCCAGAGAAAAGAGACTAAAACCTTTTCTGTTGGAGAAATCAACAAGGCCTGCTTTAGACCCCTGAAGTGGGGCAGGATCCTCCCAGTCTGGGACAACTGTGAATTAAAAGTGCCACTACTGTGGCCTCAGGAATCCCTGTTACCTCAGTCTCTTCTTCTCAGCCAGATAGCAGTAAAGAGTTCCCAGAAAGAACATAGGGATTGGTCCCCTGCTAAAACAGTTCTAAGAAGGAGAGGTACTTCCTTTTTTGCTCTTCAGAGATCTGCTCCTAAAATTGCCTTAAATCCCTCCAGCTCTCACAAAGAGAAAGCACCAAAGTTCTCTGGGGGCAGTGGTCTCCTTGGTTCTGCGTCCTTCAGTTCTGGTGCCCACTCATTCAGGACTGTGTGTTCAGGAGATGAGCTTGCAGATGTAGCTGCCTCCTGCATCGTCAGCTTCGGTGCCAGTGTTTCAGAAGCTGTTGCCTTTGGTGCCAGCTATATTTAGGTCTCAGGTCTCTGAACCAGGTTTCTCTTCAGCATAACAGCAAGGAGTGGTGATGTACTGAGCATCATGGCTCTGGCTCTGATTGCCCTCCCTGAGTCTCCGTTGCTGTTCACTCAGGAACCATTGGTATATTGCTTAGGACTCCTATAGAATCAGCCACTTCACAGGGTGATGAAGCAGTGCTGTCTTAATCTTCTGATAGTGCAGATATCTCACCTTCATATTTCCCCAAAGCTGTGATCCATATATGTTAGGGCGATAGACTAGGGTTAAAGGTAAACTAAAATTGGTTAAGCCACTTTCCCCTATCAAGTATCCAATCCTCTGGCTGCATTTTTTTATCCCTGTGGTCAAAGCTCTTGGCTTTATTGGTCCTATGGTTCTATCTACTCCACCCTTCAGCATTTTGTTCCAGAGACAATCACCTTCACCTCCAGACCTGTCTGTACTTCAGCATCAGCAACTATACCAGCAGATCAGGGCCCCTGCTTCGTCCGTGCCCCTGTCTCTCACTGAGGATGTTCCACAGCGTCAGGCTGTTGATATTGTCCCAACATCTATATTCCTTTCATTGTCAAATGAAGCTGCTATACCACCTCAGACTTCACCTCCTGATGATTACAAAGTGTACCATGAGTTATTCTGGCAAATTTCAGAGATAATGGAAATCTCGATTCAGACTGTCCAAGACACAGGACATTAATTGTTGGACATTTTACATACATTCCTACCTGAGAGACTCATTGTGCCTACAAATGAGGGCATTTTTGAACTGGTGCAGTTACCGTGGTAGTCACCAGCATCACTACAACTTCTAAAAAGGTATCAGATCCCTCTGTTGGGTTTGAATGTTTCTACTCCCATTCTGTTCCAGTGTCTCTGGTCATTACTCAACTCAAGAAAAGCCAAGCAACAACCCTTTGTAAATACCCATAAGGACAAAGAACCAAAGAGGTTGGATCTTCTGTGCAGGAAAAATTATTTGCCTGTAAACTTTCAATTTCATGTAGCAAATTACCAAGCTCTTCTTTCTCATTTTGATTATTCCAGTTAGAATAAGGTTGAGAAGTTTCTGAAAACAATCTCTTACTTCCATGACAGCTAATACAAACCAGTTCCCATTGTCCAAGTAGTCAGTTTGATACTTACTTTGAGAGCCATCAACCAAACTTAGAGTATCTTTACCATTTCCCTAACCCAGTTTTAGGGATCATTTGCATTATTTCCAGAAAACTAGAAGGATATCACCATTGACTTAGGGGAGCTGGAAAGAATTCAGAATGGTAATTCTTTCCAGTTCAGGGATGTCCCTACATCCCCACACTGGCCTTCCCCTTCCATCTTCAGGGACCCCACCCACAAGAATCTTCTTAGAGATTCAATCATTTCTGACTAGAGGGACTGTAGAAGAGGTCCCCTTTCAATACTGGGGGAAGGGGTTCTATTGCCAATAAATCATGAGGCTAGTATCCAATATTAGACCTGAGAAATCTAAATTGTTCTGTACATCAGTTAAGTTTTAGATGGTAACTCTCTCTTCCATATTCCTCTCTCAATTGGTTTACAGCTCTTGATCTACAAGACGCATATTAACATGCATCTCGCACAGGGATCAGCAACCTTTGGCACGCGGCTCGCCAGGGTAAGCACCGGGCAGGTTTGTTTACCTGCCACGTCTGCAGGTTTGGCCGATCACGGCTCCCACTGGCCGTGGTTCGCCACTCCAGGCCAATGGGGATTGTGGGAAGCAGCGCGGGCCGAGGGATGTGCAGGCCCCCACTTCCCACCGCCCCCATTGGCCTGGAGCGGCAAACCGCGGCCAGTGGGAGCCGCAATCGGCCGAACCTGTGGATGTGGCAGGTAAGCAAACCGTCCCAGCCCGCCAGGGTGCTTACCTTGGCAAGCCGCATGCCAAAGGTTGCCAATCCCTGATCTAGCACATTGGAAATTACCTGTATTTTATAACGTGCAACATGCATTATCAATACAGGGTGCTGCCTTTCAGCTTGTGAAAGGCCCCTTGGACATTATGAAGTGTCTGGCAGTAACTGCAGTGCATTTAAAGTGAAGGAGCATCTTAGTTTACTGGTTGGTTCAGGGTTCCTTCCCCCTCCCCCAACAAGTATCAAACAGTGTTCAGTACATCATACGCTTGTTCACCAGCCTGGGACTCTGAATAAACAAGGACAAGTCTCACTTAACTCCAATGCAAAGAATAGAATATATTGGAGCCCTCATAGATTACACAGTGTTGAAGGCATTTCTGCCTCATGCCAAGTTCAGCAACATGTCGGAACTGATCAGTCAGCTATAGATCAATCCTCCAACAACCATGAGAACATTTACTTCATTAGCCATATGGCCTCATGCTCTCTAACTCCATTTGCAAGTATGCATCTATGTTGCCTTCAGGGATGGCTAAAAAACCTTTACCAGCCCAGTGTTCACAGTATGAACATGATACTGCAAATCCCTCAGTTAGTCTTGGATTCCTTCTGTTGGTGGAAGGATCAGTAGCAAGCTTACAAGGATATTCTTTTCTCGACATCATTTCCTTTGAAGTAAATTGTCAGAGATGCCCCAGTGTTGGGATGGGGAGCTTAACTTGACAATCTCATAATTCAAGAACACTCGTCTCATCACAAAATGTAGCTTCATATCAGAGTTCTGATGCTCAGGGTGATATAGCTTGCATGCAGCTCCTTTCTTTCTGACGTTGCAGGTCAACACGTAAAAAGTCAGGCAGGGCTGCCATATATTATTTTCCATAAAGACAAGGTTATTCTCAGACCACACCTTAAGTTCCTTCATAAGATACTGTCGGATTTTCATTTAATTCAGTCTATGCTTTCTGTTTTTCCGGAAACCACACTCAGCCAAGGGTGAAGCTGTACTGAACATGTTAGATATCCTATAGGCCTTATCCTTTATTTGGATAGGACAAAATCATTTCGTCATCCCCATGGCTGTTTTTCTCTTGCTGAAAGATTGAAGGGTCAGGCAATTTCAACCCAGAGAATTTATAGATGGGTGTCAGGTTGTATAAAGTTATGTTATGAAATGGCCAATTTACAGCTCAGTGGAAACATTAGCGTGCATTCAACCAGGACACAGGTAGCCTCCACAGTCCTGTTTAGGGGTGTTCCTATAGTTGATATTTATAGGGCTGTTACCGGGAATAATGTATGTACCTTCATGGGCAGATGCTGAATTTAGCAGGGCTGTATTAAAATCCCTATTTAATTAGACTTATCCTAGAATCATAGAAATGTAGCGTTGGAAGGGACCTCGAGAAGTCAAGTGCAGCCACCTGTAATGTGGCAGAACCAAGTAAACCTAAATCATCCGTGACAGGTATTTGTCCAACTTGTTTTTAAAAGCTTCCAATGATGGGGGCTACCTGACCTCCCTTGGCAGCCTATTCCAAAGCTTAACTACCCTTACAGTTAGAAAGATTTTCCTAATATCTAAGCTAAATCACACTTGGTGCAGATTAAGCTCATTACTACTTGTCCTACCTTCAGTGGAAGTGGAAAACATTTGATTTCAGTTATTTTTATAGCAGCCCTTAACACAGGGGTCTCACACTCCGTGTGGCCCGCAGGGGCTGGGCCTCTCCCTTACACCACCTGCCGCCCCAGGCGCTCTCCCCTCAGGGGTCCTGGCAGTGTAGTGGAGTTGAGCGGCATCTGCCTGCTCGCTCCAGGGGCTGCCGGCCCCTCCCTGCGGCCTCTGCATGCTGCCCCCGCCCCGCCTTCAAGCCCCAGGTAAGCGCCGCACCCCCTGATCCCCTCTCCAAGCCTTCCCCCTTCCCACACACCCCCTCCTGCTCCCAAACTCCCTCCCAGAACCTGCACCCTGTCCCCACAGTCCCCAGCCCCCAAACTCCCTCCCACAGCCTGAACCCCCTTCCCACACACCCCCTCCCACCTCCAAACTCCCTCCCCGAGCCTGCACCCCCTCCCCTTTCCCACGCACCCCCTCCCACCCCCAAACTCCTTCCCAAAGGCTGCAACCTCTCCACCCCAGATCTCCTCCCACACCCAAACTCCCTCCCAGAGCCTAACCTCTCACCCCTTGTGCACCCAAGCTACCTCCCAGAGCCTGCACCCCAATCCCCTACCGCAGATCTCTTCCCACACCAAAACTCCCTCCCAGAGCCTTAGGCAGATGGGGGGCGGAGTATTGAGGGGTGGAGTTTTGGGGGACGGGTTCTGGGCAGCATGAGTGACATTGGCCCGCTGGGAGGATTGGAGAACTGGCATTGGTCCTAAGGTAAATTGAGTTTCAAACCCCTACCTTAACATACTGGAAGACTGTTATCAGGTCTCCGCCACGTAGTCTTCTTTTCTTAAGACTAAACGTCCAGTTTTTTTAACCTTTTTTTGAAACTTTTCATCATTTTTGTTGTTCTCCTCTGGATTTTTTCCAATTTGTCTGCATCTTTCCTAAATTGTGGCACCCAGAATGGGACTAGTAATCCAACTGAGGCCTCATGAGTGCCAGGCAGAGTGGAACAATTGTCTTACATACAACACTTCTGTTAATACACCCCAGAATCATATTAGCCCTTTTTGCAGTTGCATCACATTGTTGACTCATATTCAGTTTGTGGTCTACTATAACCCCCAGCTCTTTTGCAGCCGTGTGACCACCCAGCCAGTTGTTCTGCATTTTGTAGTTGTGCATTTGATTTTTCCTTCCTAAGTGAAGCACTTTGCACTTGTCTTTACTGAATTCCATCTTGTTGAATTCAGACCAATTCTCCAATTTGTTATGGTTATTTTGAAATTAAACCTGTCCTCCAAAGTGCTTGCAACCCCTACTCACTTAGTGTCATCTGCACAATTTATTAGCATACTTTCCACTCCATTATTCAAGTCATTAATTGAAATATTGACCCCTGAGGGACCCCACTACACGTGCCCTACCAATTTGACAGGAAATCATTGATAGCTACTCTTTTCAACCAGTTGTGCACTCATCTTATAGTAATTTAATCTAGCCCATATTTCTCTAGTTTGCTTATGAGAATGTCATGTGGAACTGTGACAAAAGCTTTACTAAAATCAAGGTATTTTGCGTCTACTTTTTCCCTCCCTCCCCACCCCACCCCCGCCCACCATCCGCTAGGTTAGTAACCCTATTAAAGCAGGAAATGAAAGTTTGTTTGGCATGGTTTGTTCTTGACAAATCCACCTAACCCTATTATCCTCCAGGTGCTTGCAAATTGATTGATTGATAATTTCTACCAATATCTTTCCAGGTATTAAAGTTAGGCTGACTGCTCTATAATTCCCTAAGTCTTTCTAGACTTGCAGTACCCCTCTGTCTTTACAATATACTGCTTGAGAGTCAGCAGATATGGAGCACACACACAGTCAAAGAAGAAAGGAAGTTACTTATCTGTTCAGTAACTAGAGTTCTTCAAGAGGTTCTGTCTGTGTTTCATGACCAACTCTCCTTTCCCTGCTACTGCTGAGTCTCTAATAGTTGGACTGTGTAGTGTTGAAGGAACTGAGGGTCAGTTGGTCACTGTATCCCCTTTTTAATTCCCTAAAGGGGAATGGCTTGAGGCTATGCATGGAGCAGGTCCAACCAGTGCACACTGCTGGCTAATGCATTCCGATCTCCAGTGCTTGGAGCGTTTGTGCACCAGATGTGGAATACATGGCAACAACACATCTCAAAGAACTGCAGTTACTGAACAGGTAAGTAACTTCCTTTTCCAGTAACATACAAAATACAGCCACTAAATTGATCTTCCTCATCCACTGACTTGAACGCATCACTCCCTTTCCAGTATCTCCACTGGGCCCCAATCCATTGTCACATCATATTTTTAAGTTATTTGTGTCTACCTTCTGAGTTCTACTTACGTCTGCCCTACCTTCTTTATCCTCCTTTGTCAAGCTTTGCCTCATCTGTACTCTGACTGCTCTGCTAACATCATCGGCTTCTTGCACAACTGCATTCTTTCTTCTTCTACGTAGCCTATTGTGCATGGATGCATCTTCTTTTCACTCATCCTGTCCATATGTAAGTTCCTTTTAAAGACCGAACTGACTCTCATATGGTTGGTCCCTTTTAGTCTGTCTGTCTTTTAGATTGTTATCTCCATGGAGTTTCTCTATCTTGTAGGTGTCACCATAAGCAAATATTAAATAATAATTTTATTTTCCGTATCTGCTAATTTCAGCAGCTGGACAGAGTCCACAGTTTCACACTTCAGACTGTTTCCAGTTAAGCACTAACCTAGTTAATAGAATATTGAGCCTCCAAAGTGTGTAACACAGGTGTCTCCTCATTGAAAGTAATAGCCCCAATTTCTGCTTCAGTTGGCATCTTGAAGACAGAAAGGTCAGTTTCTGAGAAATGACAGCGACCGAGAGCAGGAAAGATCCTTTCTTCATAAAGACACATTGTTTTAATCTAAAAACTTTCACGCCTCATCATCTTCATTCACCTTCATGTATTTTCAGCCTGGAATAGATGCACTTTGGGCTTGTCATATGACTAACTCTTCTCCCCCACCCCCTTCCTCATCAAAGGCTCTAGTCAAATGAGAAATGTTTATAAATAGAATGAGAGTGATATAGTGGCCAGAGTGGGACTTTGCAGTATTCCTGGGACTTTGTTCAGCTGGTGCTTTGGATTTTGGCTCAGGAAAAGTAATCTCAACAAGAACCTTCAAATTCTCTCCCACCTCTGTCTGTCCCAGTAAATAAGTTGTTGCTTCAGAGTTCTCATGTGCTCAACTGTCTTGCTTTTCAGGAACTTAATGGAATGTATCCTTCATTTTCATTCAGTAGACACATTGGTTTTCCAGCTTATATGGGTTACGCAAGTAAACAAAATCCGTGTGACTGCTCAGAACAGAGATTGTTGAAGAGGCAGTACTATACAAGTGTCCCCTAGTAATAGGGTTTTTTTAGAAAAAAAATAGAAAAAGAAATGCACCTTCTATCTGCTGCTATTCATCAATCAGATCACCGTAGTATCTGGTAAAGATTTTGATCATTATTTGGAATGGAAAGATTGGTTTAATTTGTTAGGAAACTAACAAGCATGGTAAATTGTAACAGTAGGATATCAGGTTAGGGAGTAGTGTCTTCTATGAGGAGATAGAGAAACAGTAGCTAAATACATCTGGAAGATGAGCAGTTCTGAACTCTGCTAATTATAAAGCTGTGCTAAAAATTTAGGTCTTAAATGGGATTTAAACCTGGACACAGCCTGAGAATTCCTTGTGTACAGAAGCATAGCATAGTGTTCCATGAACTGGAACAATGAGGAGGCCAAAGTACCTATCATGTGCTAGAATGAGAATCATCATTTATGTAGAACAAGGGAATGCAGCTTAGTGTAAAAAAAAAAAAATACGCCAAACCTGTAAAAGTCTGCCAAAGACTTGCATTCTAAAGATGTTTGTGCACATGATCAATTAAGATGTGATATATAACTGAGCTGGAGAGTTGTTATATGAAACCTAGATGCTCAGGCCTGCATGATGAATGCCACATTCGTGTTAGAATTCAGGTACTGCTTTAATGGTTTACTTGTAAATTTGCTAAGATAACAATTATTTTCCCTTTATTCCTTCCTTCCATCAGTCCTTGATGGAGACCTCAAAAGAACACTTATGTGCTACAAGCATGTGTGTTGGTGATTTGGTAGACGGCACTTTTACCTATATAAAAGAAGAACCAATGCCCCAGCACAGTGCTAGGGTGCTTGTGGAGTGTGTTATCTGACTACTTGCTATTGGAAAACTCTGACTTTTTTTAAGAGCGGCTCAGTGCTGTGCCCTTTCCAGTTACAACTTGAGCAACTACTTTCTGTCCATTTAAATGTTGTCCGCAGTTTCAGTTGGCTGTCTTCGCTTCCTGAGCTTAAACATTACATGGTGTGGGTACGCTCTGTTGATAGTTATTGTCTTTTGCCTAAGGTTTGGGGAAGTGAGATCTCTGTACATATATTAGTTTATCGTATATGTGTGGAGGTATGTAAATGTGCCTAATTTTAAAATCTAGCCCATGATGTCTTTTGTATGTCCAAACAAATGTAGACTCTAAAAAGAGAGCATGTTACCACAAAGAAAGTGCAAGTGTCCAAACAGCTAATCTTTGGTTATTCCATTCATTTGATTTTGCTTTCAATCCATTATCCCATGTCTTTCTCACTAAATGTTGTTGCACAATGTGTAAGTGCTAGCTAGCTATCTTTTAAGAAAGTCTTCCTCATCATGAATTTATGACCTGGGTTATGGCAGTCACCCACTAATCCTATGCATAATATTTTTTAGTATTTTCATCCTAGTATCCTGTTCCTAGGTTTACTGGAAGGCATGTTCTATGTCAGGTAAACTTTCTTTGACTAATTATTAAACACATTTATGTATGCCTTCACTGGCACAAGAACTGTCTATATGAAAATCTATCACTCTTAGCTGCATCATGTTAGATCAAAAATCTCTAGCTTGATCAAGAGGAAGTAAAATTTGAAAATTAAGTTTCACAGATTGCTCTATAGCCCCTTTTATAGCAATGCATTTCTGCTCAGCCCCTCTTTCTAGAGAATGCTGCTGTCTATATCTCTTTCATATGCCCACCCATGTGGATGACCACACCTTGCTGGCCTCCTCATAGGTTATATATGCAGTTGCCTTGACAGCCAGACACTTCCTTTCTCCTGCACTGAGAGAACTGTTCTTGCTGTAGTTGCTAACAAACTGAAATGTCCCTTCCCAAGGCATTCTGTATATTGTGTAATGATTATAGTTGTCTGTGCAGTTAGTGTTGCTGGACTATGAGCAGAATGCAGCACTTTGTGATAGAACTTTATAATACAAGGAGAGTGCATAAGCCTGAACTGACTTGTTCCACAAAAGATAAGGATTACAATTTCAAATTTAACCTCTGGAGAACCTGCAACCAATGAGCAGAGAATGGTGAAGGTGTAATACTTTCAAACATTATTTTGTCCCTATGCAGCGGTTTTCTGAAGATGCTAAAGCCAAGCTGAAAGAATAACAGGGCGACCCAGCTAATGGAGCATTCCAGTTATCAAGTTTTGAAGTGATAAAAGCGCAGATAAAATGGTCTTAATTTTGCATATTGAGATCAACCGTATTTTTAGCGATTTTAGAGCAGTTGAACCCCAGAACCTAAACAACATTACAAATGTAAACTGTAAAGAAAAGTATCAGAGGGTAGCCGTGTTAGTCTGGATCTGTAAAAGCAGCAAAGAATCCTGTGGCACCTTATAGACTAACACGTTTTGGAGCATGAGCTTTCGTGGGTGAATACCCACTTCTTCAGACACATGCATCTGAAGAAGTGAGTATTCACCCACGAAAGCTCATGCTCCAAAACGTCTGTTAGTCTATAAGGTGCCACAGGATTCTTTGCTGCTTGTAAAGAAAAGGTTGATATAAAAAGCAAACATCTCGATTAACCTCTGAAGGTTAGTAAGTTTCATTACCACCAGGATAATACAATGTATTTTGTTTGTAAATTGCCTTTAAGATGGAAAAGGAACTATATGGACCAGATTCTGAGATGTTTTGAGAAGACCCAATTCCTGTTGAGTCATTGGGCAGAGTTTAATATTTTAGGGGGTTCTGGGTAGGCAGTGATTTTAAGCTTTCTCCAACCTAATTTTAAAATGGGAGGTGTGGGGTTGGAGAGAAGTGTGTTCCACTGCTTTTCTCTAACCATTATCTAGGTTGGGGTTCATGGCCTTGGTGATGGAATTGCTGCATTTCCATACTTTAAAAAGTTTAGTTTTCTTGTATGTTAAATTTTACTCTGAATTTCCTTAATTTCTCATTTTTTATTATTATCATAGGTGCTGGAACTAGGGATGCAGGGGATACTGCTGCACCCCCCGGCTTGAAGTGGTTTACATCATACACAGGGTTTACAGTTTGATTGAGTGGCTTTCAGTATCCTAACTATAAAAATGGTTCCACCATTCCTGATTGCTGTTAGTGCTTTTAATGGTGTTTCACCCTTAAGTTACTGAAATGTGCTCTCAGACTTGACTTTGTCTTAATTTTTTAATTTAATTTTAATATTTTGTCTGCACATTTGTAACATTACAGTGTTTCGTACCTTTATTTTGTAAACATCTTATTGAAATGGAAAAAACGAAAACAGAATATAAACTGAGAGCACCATTTGAATTTGTCATGGTGATTTGATGAAAAATGAATTGATCCAGATAGAGTAATGAGTCTTAAAATCCCCCGTTGGCAGTTTTTCACTGGAGTGTGTCATTTTCTTTGTACCCCTTTTTTGCAACATATCTGAAACAGTCTCAGACCTGTCCCTAGTCCACATTGTTGTTCCTCCTGCACCAATTTCTAGAATATCAGTTACCCTTTGGTAGTGTTTATCTTCAGAGTGTTTGGAAAATATGTGCACCAAGCTAAACCCATGGAATTGTAATTGCACAAACACCACCACTCACTTGCAGGAGCAAAAACCCAGAAAGAGACAGACAGTCCTTCATCAGAAACTCAGGAGCCTATGGCAAACATCCATGAGCTAGGAAAGAGGAGACCACCAGCCCTTTAAAACTCACCTCTTAAAAATGCTGTTTAAATTTCCTTGTAATTTGACTACCCTTGTTACTGACTAGCACAATGAACATCAACCTAGAAGACAATTAGAGGAAATTGGCTGATCACTCTCCAGCCTATCTCCCCACTCCTTTTTAAATAAGTTAGCAGAGAGTGTTTATCTAAAGTCACTGCCTGCCCAGAACCCAGATCTCTAACATGGCAAACACCTGTCTTATCCAGTTGTCACTTCAGAGTGATTAAACAGTGATCTCTGTAGTATTAAGGCAAAATAACTTCCGAGTTGTGTGGAATGTATGACAGTCTCTGCTGTTCTGTTGGTATAATTGATATAAAAGAATATGAGGTCACTGTTAAGGTTTTGCATTAGATGCAAGTTTGATGGAGTTGAGGTATGTTCTATTTTTGGGATGTGCTGCAGATGGAAGTGAAAGCTGGGAAGTGCTGGAATGTGGTGTTGACATTATTGCAGGCAATGTGAAAGTGGAAAGGAATGCTGAAGTCTTTCCCTTTAATGACTTAGGATATGGATACACTTGCAGCTGTACAGCGCTGGAAGTTAAACCTGTCTTCATACAGCTGAGTAGGAAAAGCGCTGCAGTCTGGCCACACTGACAGCTACCAGCGCACTGTCGTGGCCACATTTGCAGCATCTGCAGTTGCATTGGGAGTGGTGCATTATGGGCAGCTCTCCCAGCGTTCAAGTGGCTGCAACGTGCTTTTCAAAACGGGGGTGGGATGGAGTGTGACAGGGAGCGTGGGGGAGAGAGAGTGTGGATTTTTGGAGCTGACACTATGTCAGCTCCCTGCCTGGCAAGTTCCGACCCACTCCCCTACCCCTCTCTCAGTCACTGAAAGCAAACAGCAGCTGTTTGTTTTCTTTCTCACAAACCAGATAAGCAGCCACTCCCCGAAATGGACCATTGCTGCCCCTTGTGCTGCTGCGGCTTCACTGCTATTTTTAGCCAGCTCAGTCAGAGCTAGCTCAAGTATGCCTACTCATGCTGTCCTCATTCCTCTCAGTTGGCGAGTAGACATACCCCAAAAGGAAAATCACGGTGTGCGCTCTTTGATCCTATGAACAAAATAGAAAAATAAAAAATTATGCCCCACAATAAAAGCCTTGATCCTGTAAGGTCCTGAATATTCTGGTCCCAACCCAGCAAAGTAATTAAGTCCAGCTTTAGCTATACACATGTGAGTAGTCCCGCTGAAGCCAATTGGCCTATTTATGTCTTTAAGTGCTATGTTGGATTGGGGCCAGAATTCTCTGGACCTTGCAGGATTGAGCGCAAGCTCCTCGGACATGCTTATACACATGAATATATGCCCAATCACTTAGTATCTACATCGGAGTTTTCCTTTTCAAAGTACTTTGCAAATATTAGCTAGTAAAGCCTCATTACCCCACTCTTCTTATTTTAAAGATGGGGAAAGGAAGGCAAAGAGAGAGTGTTACTTATTTAGAGTTGCACAGCGAGTGAAAACTGGGATTGAACCTAAGGAGTTACTGGCTCACTGTGTCCCATGCTTCAGACCATACCTCACTCCTTTTTGAACATTTAATAAATACCCACCCTTATGCGCTGCCTTTTTAAAGCCACATTTTCACTAATTTATGCACCCGACCCTACGTGATATTGTTGGAGAGCCTATAAAAGAGAGAGTTCAGGGTTTTCAGACTTCTGAGGAAAGAGATTTTTTTCCTGTAACATTTTGATATGTTGTATAATGTCTCTTGCTTGGTTGTAGATTCACAATAAACCATATTTAGTTTGAGGTTGATTGAACATCTCAGATTTGTTTCAGGAACTAATCAGTCTCAGTAGCCCTTTGATGCTTTATGCACTATAAAACATTAGAGATTACCTTCTTAAAATGGGGAGCTGAACACAGAAATCCCATAACTAGGCTTGTCACTTTGTAGTAGTTATGCCACTTTGGAAATGCAGAGACCATCGCTGTTTTCTGATGTTTTTACAGGCTAGAAGCATATCCTCATGCACTTACCCAATAGGCCTTGAGAACAATCAAAGGGATTTGATGTGTGCAAAAGCTCTCAAATGGATTCTGTCTTATTTCATATACAGCTTTTCTGATTATTCTTCATTAGATAAGAACTATCTTTGTGATCCAGATTCAGTCTCACAGGCCTGTTGTTTACTTCATTTTCTTTTAAAACAGAATTTAAAATTAGAAATGCAGAGTGAGCAGATAAGAAATTAAGATTTTGGAAAATTCTTTTTAGGACCAGTTTATTACATCAGTTTTATTACATCATACAGGATAATAATTCTTTTGTGTCTGATATAGGGTATCAGTACCACATCAGTACCTCGGAAACCATTCTGCTTGAAAAGCCAACTCCAGAAATCAGCACTATTATTGCATAACCATCTAAATTAGTGATCACAATAACAACCCAACCTCACATAAGCACAGAAAGCTCTAACTGTTCATGTATGATGCTGTGAGACATACAAGAATATAGACCTATTGAGTTCTTGTCTGTCTTGATGTTGAAGGCTCATAGACTTCTTGTTCTTGAGCAACTCTAGATATCCATGTTGACAATCACTCTAAAACATTGGCTCTGATTTTCATGGGTTTAGTAGTAGCCTTGTTTTTGGAGCATGTACTATTCTTTGGGGATATTGTCTTTGTGGTGGGATTATGGCTGCTATATATTGCTTAGTGGGAAGTGTTTGGGATGTGCAAGTGTTTGGTGATTTAAATTAAGAAATTGCACCTAGAGACCTTTTTAAATTAGCACATCTTTATAGATACGAATATAAAGAAAATAGCATCAGCTTGCAGGTGTATAGATGTGTTGTTTCTTACCCCCCCCCCCATTAGTACTGGTATTGGAAAGACAAAGCACGAATAAAGCTATTATATTTTTGGATTCATAACCTACTATAATTACTTTTTATTTTATGGTGAAATAAAGCAGTTTTTCAAAAGTTGCTACCTTAGTTCTACTACCATCCCTTGAATCCACGGTGATTGATTCTAAACACATAGCTGGGCACTGGAGAATTCTGCGTGCCGTCTGTAAACATATTACAGCAGCTACGAAGATATTGATAGTTTTTGCTTCCAATATTCCTTGTTTTTCATACATCTGGAAGAGAACACTGTACCGCTCAAGGGCAGCTCTATGTGTCTAGTCTGTGTAAAGATTTGTATGCAGAATAATCTCATTCTATATTTGGATGCTATGTCATTGCAACTAGGTAACTGTATAACTTTGCTGAGCAATGATTCATTCCTTTTATCTGATATTTGGAAGAGGGTTGTTTGTTCTTTTAGCATGTAAGTTTACCGCTTTTACTAGGAAGGGGAGTCATCTTGTTCAGTCAGGAAGTTCCTCTTGAACCAAAAACCAAACCAAACTAAAAAACCTCAACCTATTGCATTGTTGGATGAGTGATATAGCAGCCTATAGCAGTTACCTGTGGAATTAAAATTTTCTGGTTACTACATTTGTTGTTTTTAAGTTATGAACTGGATGCATCAAGTAATTAGTTGGAATGTTTGCTTTGGTATTGTTCCTTCCGTTATCTACTTTCTTCTTCACTCACAAAAAAAGGAGTCGCTGTTTTTCTGAGAACTTTACTAAAGAATATATTCATTTGTCAGTGGTACTGTGTTAATTTTTAAGGTATTTTAAACAGACTATATCCTCTTTTGTTTTCAAAGCATTTTACAAATACTAGTTAATCCCCACATATCCCATTAAGGGAGGTATGGGGTCTAGTTTTGTTTTGTTTTTTCCTTTTTTATGTCCAACAGTCCAACGATGGTCCTGTGTGCAGGCTGAGTCCTTGCTCCACCCTCAGCACAGTACACAGACCCTGAGTTTCCTTTCATTGGTAACTCAAAAACAGTGACACCATGGTTCCTTTTGAAACCGACAGGCACTTCCAATACTGGATGTATAGATAGATACACCTACTAGCATGACCTAGCAGTAATTGCTTTGGCTTCCGTAATGCAGGTTTAGGGTGACACAGCAAAAGAGCTCTGCATTTCTATACAGAATCTTTGAATCTGCTACCCTGTTGTATACAGGTCTGTCGCATCTTATGCACATTTAACATGCACGAATTCAGCTTTATGCAGTTGGCAAAAACAACAAAAAAAGAGCAAAATAACAATTTAGATACTGTTCCTGTAGTGCGGGCGATTCCGCCCACCATTACACTCAATGTAATTTTGATTATACGCGGTTTTCGCTTTACGCGCGGACCGCGGAACGTAACCCCAGCGTAGGATGAGACAGACCTGTATCTTTCCTGCCAGAGCTGGGCCCAGAGGTGTGCTTAAATTGTTTCTACCATCTTGAAAGATTTTGCCAGTTTGAGAAATATTTCTTGTATATAAAATGGGGGGAAATCTTTGCAATAGGAAAAATCTCTGACAATGAAAGAAACTTTTGAATTGTGATTATTACATCATGCTAATCTGTGGTATAAATATCTAGATAGGTACTGCCTCCACAGGAATTGTGCCTCTTGCTTCATTCTGCAGTATTCTTGGTTCCTTTTCTGCATAGGTCTTGTTAACGTTTTTTGAAAAAAAAACCTTGGTATTTTTAACCTGCTGTGTATATCTCACACAATGTCACACAAACAAAAGTAGAAGAAAGAAAACCTTTTTTTTTATTTTATTTACCTGTTAATTTCTTTTGTTATTTGGAATGTCTGACAATGTATCTGTCACAGCCTTTGTAGGGCTTACCCTGCTAGATACTCAACAGACTGCTGGGTTTAGGCCTCATATGCAGGGCCTGTGTGCGTTAAGGTTGCTGAATTTTTAATAGATTCCAGGTCTGTCTCTTTCCTTGGCCTCTGGCACACTTTCTTCCCTTCATGGAAATGAGAGCTCACAGCCCAGCTGCTTCAGGCCCCCAGGACCAGTGCTGGCCACCCCCTTCCCCTAGCTCTCCAGTAGATTAAGCACTCCTTTTCCTGAATTCCACCACATGGATACTTTAGCTTTACAGTTCGCCTCTTTAGGGGCATGTGTAAGCAGAAAAAAACAAACTCAGACTTTGAAAAGGATTCCAAAACTCTACATCAGCTAGCACAAGAAATATACAGATCTAGAAAAAACAATTAAACACCTGTACACCATTCCCTGTGCCTCAATTTCCTCAACACTCCTGAATGGACTTTGGGCATAGGTCAGAGTCCTTTAGAATTGCTGGATACTCAAAACAGGAAAAAAGCATGAAACAGTTAAGCAAGCTAAATATTTTTATCTCTATTTTACAACTGGGGCAAGTGAGACAGAGAAAGTGATGCTTCTCTCTAAAACCACTTATTTTATAATATTTGATATAAAAACTTAAGCTGTAGAAATGTCTTAACAGATCTAGAGAGTCTTGTGGGTGTTTTATTGTATTCAATCATCACCCCCTTTTCCATTCTCTTTTCTTATCACTTCTGTGACAGTTGCTGTTTTCACTGTTTTTGCAAGTCATTCTTTCAGGAGATAGCATATGCTGCGTGTGATTTAGAGTAACAACTAACATTGGGTGTTATGAAGTGATGTGACTAGAACAACCACACACATTTAACACATTCTCTCTGATCTTACTTAGGTAAGATCTGGACAAATCTCCATAGTGCTGCACTGCTACCAGACCAGATTTACAGTATCTTCTTCTGTTTTCAAAGTTATTTAGCTTGATAAGATCTGGAATCAAAGGGATGGTAAATCTCACATTTGGATAGCCCTCATGATTAAGGAGGCTTGTCCAGTTCACCTCTTCATTTAGAAATGAAACAGAGCATATTGTAGCTATGATCTTTAAGCTCATTCCTTCTCTGACAAATGTCCATGGTGCAAAAAACAATAGAATGAGACAGTTTCTAAATCAGGCTTGTCTTTTGTCCATGAGGCTGCATGCTCAGTAAATTATCTGGACATATGTTTGGCCAGTAAGCTTCACAGGCAGCTCATAACTAAACTTTTACTCTTAAAAACTCTATCTCCACTACTGTCCCACCCCTTTGAGCTTCGTTGTCACAGTGGAAATTTGCCCCACCTGTGCCATGATATAAGTGAAATCTGATATGCTGCCAATTTTAACTACAGTAGAACCTCAGAGTTATGAACATCAGAGTTAGGAACTGACAGATCAACCACACACCTCGTTTGGAACTGGAAGTACACGATCAGGGAGAAAAAGAGACCCTCCCCACCTGCCCAAAAAAGAGCAAATACAGTACGGTACTGTGTTAAACATAAACTACTAACAAATAAAGGAAAAGCAGCATTTTTCTTCTGCATAGTAAAGTTTCAACGCTGTATTAAGTCAATATTCAGCTGTAAACTTTTGAAAGGACAACCATAATGGTTTGTTCAGAATTATGAACATTTCAGAGTTATGAATAACCACCCTTCACCAGATGTTCGTAACTCTGAGGTTCTATTTTATCTCATTTACCTCTCAAGTTGCATGTAGATATTGAACCATGGTTTTGATTCACTACATTTATAAACATGATAGGTAATGAGCTAGTTTTATTTTTTGTAATTAAATGGTTATAAATTGTGTTATGGGATTGTTGGGTCTATATGGGGAAGATGGGATGAATGGATCTTTCTGGCCTGAACAGCTTGCACATAGTTTCTCTAGTAACGTCAAGCAATAGCCAATGTCTTGAGAGCCTTCAGGTTGTGAAGATTATGCAGCGCGTATTAAAATGCAATTTGTGATTCTTCTTTGAGAGATGTCCCTGTGGATGCTCCATTCCAGGTGATGGTGCATCCCTGTGCATTTGCTTAGAGAGTTTTGCAGCAATGCCTGCCTCGTGTGTCGGCGCTTCATCTAGCACGTGCACAACTCAGACTCCTCAGTTCCTTCTCAACCGTCCCTGTCCTGAGACAGAGTTCAGCAGTCCCACTGAAAATCTTCATTTCTACTAGATTAGTGAGATAGGATAGTTTACATACATGAAGTTTCAGTTATTAGAGTTACATTCCCTACCAGAAAAAAAAGTTTTTATTTCTTTATCCCTTAGTACAATTAGTATTAGGTTAGAAAAATGCCTGGTTCACCAGGATTTAAAAGATGCACAACATGCAGAGAGGCAAAGCCTGTGTCAGATGGACATGCTCAATGTGTTCGTTGCCTAGGGGAAGCTCACATTCCTCAGAAATGTGCCCATTATAACAAACTGAAAGCTAGGGCACCCAGAGATAGAGGCCTGAGACTGAAACTCATCTTGATGGAGAAGTCATTAAGACCAGCTTCCATCCCAGGGCAGGAACCCCCTTCCCTGCATAGGTCACTGGTCTCTTCACGGCCAAGGTCCCAAAAGACCAAAAAAGTCCTCAAAAAAGCAAGCCATCCTCTTTATCTCATAGAGAGCAGACCAACACAAAAAAGTCGCAGACCAAATCACTCATATCAGTGCAGGCCGCACCACAGCTCAGCACCTATGACACAGATTATGCAGGACATATTAAAATTCACTTTATGATTGCCTTCGTGTCTAATAGAAAACTGCAGCCTGTGAAGACTAGAGGTCCCAACACAGAAGTGCTATATCTTGATCTGAGCGCTCATGTGGATGTTGCGTACTGGGACCTGTCGTCTCTCTGAGCTGCACCTTCAAACTAGAGAGAGGAGCAATTTCAAGATGCTCCATTTCAAGCAGATTCTAGGTAGCCCTTCAGTTCCTGACAAGTTTCCAATGCAGCCCTTGTTTGACTAAGTTTGGGTGCCCTTGATGCACACATCAGAGGATACCATTTGTTTTCCATGTTTTTTTGTAGCAAATTTCTGGATTTCTGTTTGCTTGAGACACAAATGCTAAAATCTATTTGTTGCCAACTGCCTAAAAGCAAGTAAAAATTATTTTAGGAGGAAAGAAATCAAGCAAGGAAGCATAGCTAGTCGTTATTTAAATGACTGTGTTTCATGGCAATTTTCTCTTGAAATAACCTTCTGGTTTCTGAAATTGTGGATCATTATTTATTTCAATAGCCAAAAATCTTTCTTGCTCAAACTTCCTCATACTACATGCATTATTATAGCAGTGATGAAAAGCCAAACCCCAGATAACTGACTAATAATATTAATAGGGACTATATGTCAGTGAGGTGACAACGACTATAATGCTTCAGAAAATGCAGATCATTATCCAAGCAACTTAGCAACATCTTTGGGGTTTCAACTGAAGAACGTACTAGTAGTCTTTCACTGCATAGATCAAGGGTCATGCCACATGTCCTAATAGTAGCACTTGGTGTGAGGCAATGTAAGGAAGTGGAAAGGGCGCAAGACTTTGAAAAAATACACACAAATTCTCTCCTCATTACTGCATGAATGCATGTGCTGGCTCTGGTTCTCCCTTGAGAAGTGAGACTATAGTTAAGGCACTGTTGGAGGGTCTGCCCCGAGCCAAAACCATGGCATGCACTACCTTGTGAGGGTGCCATGTTGTTCCAGAGGATAAGCTCAGAAGTCATGTTGTTGAGCATTCAGTATTTATTTCTTGTCACCTGCCTCAAAGAAACATACTTAAGAAGAATTTTTTAAGTAAAAAGAAATTGCCTTTAATCGTTTCAGAATGCCCAATTTTGTGCAGTAGTGTTTCTTTTAAAAGTATGGTCTGCTGCATCCCAGGCAAATACCCTCACTCAGTTGATCTATTTGCTACAAACCTGCAGTAAATAGAGTTATTCCTAATAATTCTCCCCTTAGAGTATCCTCACAGGTCTTCTCATATGATAGTATTAGAAGTTTCTTTAAAACCTTGACTTAATTTGAGACCCATTCAGACCACAGAAGTTTTGTAAAAATGCAGCTATAGTTTGGCTCCAGGTCTTGTCAGATTGCTAATGGTGTCAGAATTCATTGCCATCTGAGGACTGTTCGGAGGCTTATGCAAAATGTGGTGTTTGTTCTCAGTCTGGTCCTACAAGATAGGTGTCATTATCATAAAGCCATCCCCACGATTGACCCTTTATTGGTTATCACAGCTCAGTCAGTCGCTATCTCCTATCTAAGTTTTAATAGTGCATTAATTGCTGTAGTATTTAACATTGAGTCAGATTTTCAGAAGAGCTCAGCTCCTCTATAGACAAAAATGTTAAGGGGACTTTTGATTCTAATAGTCTTCTACTCTCAGCTGAAGATCATCTATTCCAGTAGATTTGTTTGCTTTGCACATCTCTTAGATGTTTTGTTTTATAGGTAAATTTTCTCTATATGAGTTTGGCTTGTCTGTTTGTTTGCAAGAAGTTGTCATTTTATCATTGGTAAAACCTTTCCTTTTGTAAGCTCAGTATCCATGTGATATGTAAAAAAGGCACTGCAAAGCCCTGAGAGGCACTTTCCATAGAACAGTAAAAGCTCCAGGCTAGGGCTTGATGTCTGAAATCTACCTTATCTGATTTATGGCTGTAGAACTTGCACTTATAAAACCTGCATTAGTCAGAAACTGTCCTTTGGGGTATGTCTATACAGCAGTTAAACACCCGAGGCTGGCCTGGGTCAGCTGACTCGGGTTTGCAGGGCTCGGGCGGTAAATGTTTGAAGTCAGGCTGGAGCCTAGGCTAAGAGACCCTCCCTTCTCATGGGGTCCCAGATCTCAGGCTCCAGCTCAAGCCCAAACATCTAAACCACAGTTGTACAGCCCTGCCATCCGAGGACCACAGGCCCAAGTCAGCTGACCCAGGCTAGCCAAGGGAGCTTAGTTGCTATGTGGACAGATGTTTGGAGTGCAGTGGGGCATGACTGGGTAAAAGATGACAGATTTAATTACATTGTGTCTCCAGCATTTGGCAGAAGCTGTATTGCTGTTAATAACTGATTTTTTGAAACCACCTTTATTTAAGTAACATAAGCATTATGGCGAGTGAAGAGCTATAGGCCACTAGCATTAGGCTTACAATTATTTATTATGATGCTTAGTGTCCATGCCTAACAGCCCATTTGGAGATGAGGGCCTAGGGAACAGAGAAATTATGTCCCTGATCCTGAGATTCTCTGTTCACATGCACTCTGCTTCTTTTTTGCACAGTGCTTTCCAGGATTAGACATAAGCAACTTGCCTAAATTCTCACAATAAATTTGTGGCCAAGATGGAAATTGAACCTCCATCTTCTGTCCAATGCAGTGCCTTAACCATAAGTCCTTCCTCTCAGTTAGAAATCCTATTTTGTTTATAGTTTATTATGACCATGAAAATATGTGCAAAATGATCTCCCATTTAAGTTACATCTTTTTTAAAATTGCCTTAACACAGCCTGAAATCAGGAGGAAGTATAGTTTAGTGGTTAAAGGAGTAGGCTGGAAAATGACACTCCCTAAGTTATGTTCCTGGTGCTTTCATTGTCTCTCTTACGATGGGCAAATCTTTTAACATCTGTGCTTCAGTGTGCCCCTCTGTAAAATAAATACACTAGTGCTGAGCCACTTCATAAGGGATGTTTCATAGAGTTTAAGGACAGATGGGACCATCAGACATCAGGTCTGACCATCCAGATACATCTATATGAAGCCAAAAGACTTCAGTTAGACCAAAATATTTTGGTCAAACACTCAGGTAAAGAACAGGAGAGACCAAGGTGCCACCAGTGCCTGACTCCCCTACAGTGGTTGGGAATTTATTACGCGGGATATGCCCAGATGTTCCAGCAGGCAAAGGACAGGCCTTGCTATAGAGGAGAATTGAAAAAAATCCAACTTCCCTACCAATCTGACCTGGGGGGAAATTCCTTCCTGTCCCCAGTTCTGGTGATCAGTATGACCCTGAGCATGTGAGCAAGACACACCAGCTAGGCATCTAAAAAGGATTATCTGTACTACCTCAGAGCTCCAGTCCACCCTCTCCATGTCCCATCTTCCCATCTCCAGCTGTTGCCAATCTCTAATGCTTCAGAGGAAAGAGAGCCTTATCTGTGCTCCAAAAATACATTTAACCAGTATTGCAGGGGATGGGGGTGGGTGAGGGGGAGAAGAAATATTCCTTCTTAACCCTTGCAAGGGATCACTGAAGCATGAGACTTGTTTATCTTAGTAAAGAGCTGCAAATGTTATGACTATGTTGGGGACAATGATGGCAAGCTTGTTTTCTCCATGCTGCTGTGACAGGTTTCCCCTGGGGTGCCACTTGAAACTGGGGTACCCCCGAGTCCGCCTGTTCCACCAGCCTGGGCTCCCTTACACTGTCCTGTTGAGCCAGGCCCTCAAGCCTCCTCCAGTGCACACACAGGTAGGGGCACACCCAGCTGCAGAAAGACACAGACACTAAAATCAGCACTGCATAGATAGGCTTCAGCTAGGGAATTGCCCAGCATTCCAGTGCACACTCTTTTGGAGTGTAAACCCAGAATTGTATCGTCAGGTGCTGCACAGAGAACTGTACAGCATAAGCTTGTTGAAATTTGCCTCCTCCCTCAATGTGGAGAAAGATATGCACAGCGTCTCTCCCCCTGCCCCCACCCCCCACTATGAATTCCACAGACAAGTTTTAGAGAAAACAAAAACAAGTTTATTAACCACAAAAGATAGATTTTAAGTGATTATTAGGGTTAGCAAACAGGTCAAAAGAGACTACCTAGCAAATAAAACAAATGAAATATAAGCTTGAGATACTAAACAAACTGGTAACCAGTAGTAATTTTTCCCCCTAAATGTTGTTTTAGGCAGATTGGAGAGATTCTTGAGGGCAGGCTACTGTTGCTTGCAGCTTAAAACTCCAGGTATTCCTTTTACAGGCCAGACACCTTTTCCAGCGTGGGCTCAATCCTTTTTTTCCTCCCTTTGTCTTTGTTTTGACAGCAGTCATCCTGGGCGGGGATTCAGTGAAGAGTGAACACTGATTATGTCTCTCACCTGCCTTAAATAGGTTTTACATATGGTGGGAATCTTTTGTTTTCTAGTGTGGCTCCCCCACCCCTCAGTGGAAAAATACTGGTATTCTATCATGAAGTCCAGTACCAGGTATGTGGTCACCTGGCCCTCCAGTATCAAAGCATCTGTGAGTCAGAGACATTTTGTAGCATCCCAGGAAAACTTCTCAGGAAGGTGGGAGATTACCATCTTCAAAGACCTATTGTTCTCCCTAATGGTCCATTGACTTGTTCCCAGCTAGCCAGTCAGATTGGTTGCATTCTGTCTGGTGTTCCCCAGGTGCAAACACTTTTGTAGTACAGCTGTATAGTCAATATTCCTAACTTTAGATACAAAATAATACATGCCTACAAATAGGGTAAACATATTCCATTAATCATAACCTTTTCAATGATATCTCACATGCCTTACCTTGCATAGAACATATAGTTATGCTATTATCGTATTATAACCATATTTCTATGAAAAATATGGGGTGTAGTGTTACAGGCACATGGACAGGCGGACCAAGAGATTCACATACACCAAGGCCAGAAAGGATCAGCGCTACCACCTAGGCCAACCTCCCAACCCTCCCCTTGCCTCACACATAGGCTGTAGAATTTCTTTCTGAAGCTGAATGTGAGCATCTCTTTAAAAAGATATATAGTCTTGTTCTAAAGACTCCAAGCAATGATGAGTCCACCATCTCCCCTGGTAAGCTGTTCCAATGTTTAATTATCCTCACAGATAGGAAAGTGCCTGAGAAGGCAGGAAGCCAATGCCTGGTATCAAAGGGGTGGAGAAACACTAATCTAGATCTAGATCTAAAAAAATAGAGTTGGACCAATAACTGATCTCGGAGTGAGCCAGTTTTTAATTACTCAATGTGTGTCCTGATAATTCCATACAATGCAGTTGTTTTAATCAAAAAGTCATGTGGTACTAAGTCAACCTTCCAAGTATACTATAGCAATACAGGTGCCTTTAGCAACCAGACCTGTAAATCTGTCAGAAAAAGCAACAGGTTTGTCTGACAAAACCTACCTTCCATGAAACCATGCTGACTATCAATAATTATATTTTTAGTCTCTAGTTCTTTGTTGGCAGAATCCCGAATTAACTGCTCCATCAGCCTGTAGTTACCTGAGTCATCCCATTTACTCTTTCTAAATATTGGATCTACATTGGCAGTCCTCCTTTCCTCTGGAGTTTCCCCAGATACCCAAGATTTGTCCAAAATTAACATTAGTGGTCCAGAGAGCTCCTCAACTCATTCATTTAAGATTCTTGGGTCTAGGCTTGTTGATTTGCTCTGAGGTTTAGTAAATATTTTTTGTACATCACTGTCAGATCTTGGGATAAAAGGTGTTTTATATGAGTACAATATATAATTAACTATTGTTTTAATAATTGTATATTATTTAACTATTTTACATGAATAATATGCAGAAATATTTTGAATAAATACACTGAAAGGGGAGAAAGAAATTGTAAGCTCTTTGGGTTAGTGAACATCTTTGCATTATGGGTATGCAGTGCCTAAAACCATGGGACCCTCCTCATTAACTGGGGCCTCTAGATGCTACTACAATACAAAAAATTAATAATAATCATAATGATAAATTCCATTGGCTTTAGAGTTCAGCCTTATTAAACTAACGTTTCATGGCTCTGTCCAACAAAACAAACTCGTTATCTGCTGGCAAATATGCTGCATTTTTGTGCATAAAAAGAGAAAATAAATCCATGAATTAGTGATGAGATTCAATTTTACATCATCATTTTTCTTCCTGATAAGGTTGTATTATTAGCATTTTACACAGATGCAGCAGACAACACCTGGTGTTCCATCTTAACGAAGTGAGTCTTTAATGTTTCACAGCAGCGTGCTGTTCCGCCAGGCAATGAAAAAAAATTGGTCCATTATTGGGGAAACATTATACAGACAAAATACATTTCCTCCATACGGGGGGGAGGGGAAAGCCAGCATGCGTGATGAAGACTTTCTTAATAAGATTTCTGTTTTCAAATAGTCCGCTTCAGCCCTGTTAATAAAATGAATGTTAGTTGCATGGACTAAGATCACAGTTATATTTTTATCTGTTTGACAGTGATGCAATTGTATTTTCTTTTCCAAACTTCCCCATATCTTGGCCAAATATGGCTTGGATTTAGAGGACTTTTTAAAGGTAGCATTTCAGTGATCATTTGTTACAATCTGAATTGTATGAGGTCTCATAGAAAACCATAACACATTTATTTATGAATTATCCTGTCACTTAAGCATATCTGTTTACTGCAGAGGACACATACACAGGGACCCTTTTAAGGTAGCATTTAAAAATGAATTTAAAGAGTATATTGGTTTAATTTTCTGGGTCAGTTTGTTTAAATATACATTTGTTCAAGGGAGACTTTAGGCAGTAGGGTATATTTGAGCATCAATGCAGCAGAATACAGCAATTGTGCTAATAATGGATAGAAAACTGATAATGTGGGCAGCATATTAGTTATTTTTGTTAGGAATGATTGATTTTTGGCTTGTCTTTGTTTGGGATTGATTGCAGTGTATCTCTTCATTTTCTTCCTGGCTCCACTATAGAACGTTGTATTACTCTCCTTCCATAGCTCCTTACTCCCCTGCCTGCCTCCGTTTTTAGCCTCCTCCCTATGAGATCAGCTCCAGTCTCTGGCCTGTGTGACAGTTAGCCATTATGACAGGCTTGCCTATTTTTGGAAATCTGTCCCCACTCTTTTCCCCACTAGAAAAGAAAGACAAGTTTGTCTTTCAAAAATTAATCCAGGAGGAGAAAGCTGCATGGAGAGAGAGAGAGAGCCAGCAGGCACTTGCCACTCGTTTCCCTGGCTTGCAATATTCCTAATTATTTGTTCATCTTGTGTCACTAGATCAGGGAGGTTTGCACTTTGCATGATGGTATCATTGATTACGTTTTCTAAAGATCTCCAAAAGGGCCTCTCTGTTTAGCACAGAAAGAAAATCAGACTAAAATGCGACTTGGAGCTGCGTGGATGCCATCCAGTCATGTCTTATTTTTCACACATTCTGATCTTCTTTAGCAAAAACAGAACTACTACTGCTTGTCTCCAAGGAACAAAAACAGACGTTCAGAACTTGGCAGTCAGGACGGAAAGAATCTTTCCCCATTTATTTAGCACTTGCCATAGACTACAGGCCCTGCAAGTACTACAGTAAATTTGATAAATCATTGAAGAGAAATAAATGTGTCCTTAGCAACAGCATATTGTGTTTGTATATGGTCTCCTCATGACCAGACCACTTAGGGTGCATTTTACATATGAGGGCCAAATAAGGTAATTGTAGTTTTTGGTTTTTTTCATGGTGGTTAATTTAATTTTAAAAGTTTATGGGAAAATTAGTACAACAGAATAATGCTATTGGAAGATGATATGGACCACACTAGGAATGAGAAGTTTTTGTTTGTCAAATCAAAACTAGTAGTCCTTTGAATTCTGGTTCACGTTATCTGAACCACTGAAGATCAGGAGGGTTTGGATAAATAGTTCAACTTCTGGCTCATCTCTAGCATTAACTCTGGTTTCTTTTCTCACTAGTCGCCTTTTTTATTCCAATAACAGTATCTTGTCCATCTATCAAATCTACCTACTTAATCTTTGCCATTATTTTTTATTTTATTTCTGTATACATAACCTGAACAGCTCTCTACCTACCTACACATTAATATAGCCCCCAACAGTATCTAAGCACTTTTCGCTGGAAATCAGTGCTGACTCATCTTCAGACTGCTGTTTTGCCCTTCAGATTTTCCTTTATTATATTAGAAGCCAAGATGTATAAAATAATGATAAAAGAAATTTTCATAAACAATACAAAAAGAGTAAAATCTATTCAGGCTAGTATAAATTGACTCCATGTCTAGTGAAGTTCTGTGAAAGGTGTGTCCTGTTAGCCTAGTGAGTCTTGGAACATCACATTTAACTCGTATCAGCTAACGATGACAAGGATGGATGTCAAAAGACCTGCAAAATGCAGTAAATGTGATGTTACTTCTTTTAAATCAGACTTTTGGAGTATTCAGCTCATACTAGTAAAATTGCTTGAGTATATTCTTTTATCTTTGCTTGCCACCTTTAATGACAGTAATAATACTGTACACGAATTTCTTGTCATTTGTATCTGCTGGAACTGGAAATTTTATAGCAAGTTTAATTGTAAACCAGGTACAGTTTGTTCATTTTACTCCTGGGGGAATTTTGCACCACTGTGCTTGCGCAAAATTCATGTCCCCTGCAGATTTATTTGCTTCCCTGAAATAAAAATGACTTTCTGACAGGGAAGGAAGGGGAAGCTGCAAGAACAGTCACACACCACTCCCTACCTGTGCAGGTACATCATTTCAGGCCCCCAGAACAGCTGGCAGAGAGGTAATTCATTGCAGAGCTGGGGACATCCCAGCAAGTGGCTTCTACCCAGAGCTGGGATCAACTGCTAGTCCCAGCTGGGCTGCAGGAAGGAGGGGACGGGACTTCCTTTTCACCTGCAAGGAGTGGCTAGAGTTGTCAGACCCACCCCCAGAAACCTCCCCCAGTTGCAGGAAGCTCAGCATCCTCCCCTGCTTCCTGTCCCCATCAGTCAGCTGTGTGGGGAGGGGTCACTGTATGGGGAGATGCTCCCTCAACCCCTGAGCATCCGGACCCTCCCATCCCAGATATCCCCTCCAAGACTCACCTCATACACCCAGAACCCCCCATGTCCTCCATACCCAAACCCCACCCCACTGAACCTCAACCCCTGCATCTGGAGGCCCCTGAACCCAGACTCCTTGCCTCCAGGTCCCCACCCCTGTTCTCCCGACACTCAAACCCCCACCCTGATGAGTCTCACTCCCATGCACCACCCTGAGCCCCCACATCACTGACCCCCCATAACTAGCTGCACCCAGATCCCCGCACAGGGCTGGGCAACCGGGCCCATGCCCAGGGCATGGTGGCCAGGGGGCGCCACAAGGGGTTTGGGCTTCCCCTGGCTGGTTGTGGCCGGATTCCTCTCTTCTCTGGCCCCTTCCCTATGCTGGGCCAGTGGGCTTCTCCCTGACCCCCTAGCCCCTCACTCCTCAGCCGGCCAGCTGAGGGCTCTGGCTCTGTCTCTGTCCCAGCCCCGGGGAGCCCAGAGCGGTGCAGCCAAGGCCGTTCACTGGCAGCACAGCTCACTGCCTGGAGCAGAGCCGAGTCCCTCCATAACTGCGGCCCTGCACCGCTCGGTCTCTGGTGGGGGGTCGGCTGGGCTGGGGCCAGGTGGAGCAAAACTTCAAAGTGAGAGAGAGGGCGGGGAGCCGGGGAGGGAGGGGGGACTTAAAGTGACAGTGCACTCACTGTCTCTCAAACTTCCCTAATACACACACACACACACACACACACATGCTCTCACACCCACATGTACTCTACCTCTCAGAGTCCCCCCATTACAGATCTCACACACATACACACAGTCTCTCACTCTCCAATACACACTGTTTTTCTCACAGTCCTACACACACACTGTCTCTCTCTCACCCACAGACTATTCCTCATATCCACATACATTCTGCCTCTCACAGTCCCCCAACACAGATTGTCTCTCACACAGTCTTACGCGCACGCACGCACACACACAGAGGCTTTCTCTCTCTCTCTCTCTCTCTCTCTCTCTCTCTTTCTCTCTCTCGAGAGACTTGTATTATTATTGTTGTTATTACTGCTTGGTACTTCCTGTCAAAATGCTCATGGTAAGCTAGGAGTGGCTAGGGGCTGCAGAGGGGCTGTGGGCTCTGGCAAGATGCAGCCCCCATGTGACAGCGCGAAGCCTACCTTGAGCCGCAGGCCAAGCACCAGGCACAACAAGCCACCGCAGCATCACAGAAGGAAGCGTGGTGATACACCATATACCATGCCACCTTTACTTCAGTGCTTCAGCTGACAGTGGCCTAGGAATTTAATAGTTGTAGCAGTTACTCATTGTGACGTTATCTGATTAAAACATGACCATGTAGGTCATTGTTGCAACCACCATTATATATTTGCAACAAATCTTGTACAAAATGTGGCATGTAAGATATCTATGAGAAACGTATGGTTTGCTGACTGTTTATGCTATTTGTATGCATGTATCATTTTTGTATTTGAAGTTGAGTATTGATTCTACACCTGGATTTCAAATGTTTACTCCTGGGGTAACGCCCACAAGGTAGTTAGCCAGCACATCTTGAAGGGATTAGTCAAAGTAAGTGGCTCATTAAGGGACACTTAACTCACAATGGACCATGGGAGATGCCCATCTACATTGAATGGACTTTCCTGTGGACATTCCATATGAAGTATAGGTAATAGTCTGGAGGTGATGTGTGTGGGAGCCTAGGGAGCCTGTAGGAGCCAGGGGTGATGGTGGGAGAAGGGGAGGGGAGGGCCAAAATACAAGCTCACCCAGGGCAACATTTTCACTGAGGCTAACCCTGCCCCCACCCCACTAAGCCCTGCTCCCCCAGCACCCAGACTCCCCTGCTGAGACCCCCACACCCAAACTTCTCTGCTGAGACCCAACCACCTTCACCTGGAAGCCCCTGCAGAGTCCCATTGCCCCTGCACCTAGAACACCCCCACCCCCAACAAGCCTTAGTGCATTCAGATCCCCCCCCACTGAGATGCCTGCACCCAGGTTGTCCCAGGCAGAATCCTCTCACCCTGCACCTGGATCCCCCCACACTGAGCCCCTCCACATTTGGATCCTGCCTGGTTGAGCCTGCCTGCCCCACACCTGGTGTGTCTGGAGTAGATGGGCAGGTCCCCAGGGTATTTCTGGAGCAGGCCCAGGCCTTGTGCTTTGTCAGGATTGGGTCAAGCTTCACCACTGAGTCTATGTCCCGGGGTTTGGGGGAGGGGGGGCTGCAGGGTGATCTCTCACCTTCATGCAGCCAGTGGCCTGTGCTCCCCACTGCCATGCTGGAGCCTCTGCATTTACTTATTGACAAATAAAACTTTCTGAAATTAGCAGAATTTATAATTTTTGGCACGGAATGCCCTCAGGAGTGTTAATTTGCTGCTATAGTATGGATTTTGTTGACCACTCCAATTCCTCCATTTTCTCCTCCACCCCCAGAAAAAAATACGTTTGAACACCTTCAAAGTTAAGACCTTCTAGGTAAGGATTTTCAAAGTAGTTGCATTTTTTACATAACAATTTTAACAGTATTGTACTGAAGTCACACTTCTCTCTGAACTAAGCTTCCGTCATCTGTAGGAAGTACCACATATGTTTACATGCACAACTGCAGATGCATAACTTACATATGAAAATGTCTAATGTTATGTACACACACAGTGGATATATGCACACTCACATGGTCATCTGACTGGATGCATGTGAGTGCAGATACCTGATATGCACATCATGTATATGTGTGCATAAACTAGGTAAGTACAGTCGTATGTGTTCAAAGGAAATTTGAACACATCTCTTTGAAACTCTTACAAAATGGCAGGAATGCTTTATTTTAAAGATTTAGTTTGTGAAAACTGAAAAAGAAAAATGTTTTAAGATCCTGAAAGACAGGCTCTTCATTGTAAATTAAAATGCTAAATATAGTTTCATTCAGCAGAAAACTACTAGTACCACAAATTAGAGCTCTCAGAGAGTCCAAGAATTGATTGGATGTAGATAGCCAGCCCCGCTCTCCGTCTACAGATGGACCCTGGAAATTTTAGGACTGGATTACATTAGTGGAATGGCAGTTGCCTTCCTTTTTATGTATAACCCCTTTCCTTTTCACTGGCCCAGTGTGAAGTTGTTCCACATAGGGAAAGTCTGCCTTGTGACTTTTTACACAACTCAGAGAAACTGATTTCTAGGCTCCTCTGTGTGAGCTGCATTGTGTGTCAGTGTGTATTCACCTTGGACCAGACCCACTCAGACAAAGCAGGAACAAGCCTTTCTTCTGTAAAGAAACAGAACAGGATTACAGTCCATCAGCCTCCGTTCTGCTTGCCTGCCTCATGCTCCCAGCTTCAGACACGGCTGATGCTTTCTGCTGGGAGGGCAGAGGGTACATCCTTGTAGGAACCAGGAAGTTCTCTCAACATGCTACAATTGTTGTCCACAACTTGTAGTTCTGATGGCTACTGCAGCACACTGGACTTTGGGATACATGTGGATAAAGGCATTCCTTCTGCATTGGTTTGCGCTGGGAGTTAAAATGTCTGCCTGGGCTCATTCCCGTCACGCTCTCATATGCAAATAAATAGGCATAGTTTGGCCCTTAAGCTCAAGACATGTTTTTCACATCAGCCACCACTAATACTTGCATTTGTTAAAACTTTCATGTGTGCTGATGAAAGTGTAAACTAGCCAGCAGACGAGTGGATAGTGATTTCTGGACTCTTATGTTCCTTATGCCGAGTAGTAGTAGTTAATCAGAATTGGTACATGATACAGCAGTAAATCATCTACGGTTGCCAGGCACCTGGTTTTCAACTGGAACGCCCAGTCAAAAAGGGATCTTGGCATCTCTGGTTGGCACTGCTGACCGGGCCATGAAAAGTCCAGTCAGCGGTGCAGCAGGGGCCCAGGGCTAAGGCAGGCTCCCTGCCTGCCGTAGCTCCATGCAGCTCTCAGAAGCAGCCACCAGGTCCCTGCAGCGCCTGGGCGGCCAGGGAGGCTCTGCACACTGCCCCCGGCCTGCAGGTCAGTTCTGCAGCTCCCATTGGCCAGGAACCGCGACCAATGGGAGCTGTGGGGGCAGCGCCTGTGGGTGCAAGAGCAGTGCACGGTGCCTCCCTGACTGCATCTATTACCCCCACCCCTGCCCTGATTTTTCACACTTTCAATCTGGTCACTCCATCTTAAAAGATTTTATACCTCAACCAAAAGTTATGAGCATAATGCATGAATTACTGGGTGAAATTCTCTGGGCTGTATTATGCAGGAGGTCCAACCAGATCATTTATCAGTTTATTGATTTTAAGATTAGAAGGGACCTATCATCTAGTCTGACCTGCATATGACAGCCCAATTACTCATATAGTGAGCCCAATAACTTGTTTGACTAAAGCAGATCTTCCGGAAAGGCACCCAGTTTTGATTTGAAGACTTCAGGAAAGTTTTCCCTTGGTAGTTTGTTCCCATGGTTAAATTACAAATTTTTAATAGTCAGGATGATTTTTTCTGATTTGAATTTGTTTAGCTTTAACTTCTATAACTTTCTTATGCCTTTCATACCTAGTATTTTCTCCCTATGAAAGTATTTACACACTTCAATCAAGACATCTCCAAATCTTCTTTTTGATAAATTGAACAGATTGAGCTGTTCATAATTGTAAAAATCTGAGCATCTATGAATCTTAAAAGGAGTAAAAAGGCAGCATGGTCCTTCAATTTCTTGCTGCTTTTGCTGAGATTTCCAACTTGCCAGTTAATGCAGACTATGCTGCTCTTTTTTCTGACGTGCTCACCCAACCACTTGGAATTGTACCAACTACAAATCCTTTTCACACAGATGACTAAAAAGTCATGAGATGGTTATCACTTTCAATCACTAACTAATGACTTATGCCGCATTTGAACCAGAAAACTAAAGAGAGAGCCTCTTTGGTAGAATACTAATCCCCAGGGCCCACCCAGTCTCTCCTGTTTTTATACTAAAATAGATGCAACTAAATCTGACATAATTAAAAATCTCGACATTGTCCTGTTGATCATCACTTGCCTACCTTCCTGTAGGTTTCTTGTATGTACATTTTATCATTACATGTTAACTAAACTGCACTATTATTATGAACTTCTTTAATCTATTCTCTAGGTATAAGATACTGCAACTGTTTTAAAATATGTATGTATCTACAGTTAGGCATCTACTTTCATATATAGGTACATGAAGTGACCTTGAAGTTAATAAGAGCGAGCTTCAGGTGCTGAGCACCTCTGAAACTTAAGGCACTTACAGAATGTAGGTGCCTAAATATGGATTTAGGTGCCTAACTTTAGACACCCAAGTTTAAAAATATTACCCGTAGCTTATTAAAAGCCTTCCTCTGTTAGAAATACAGGATTTATACTTTACTACTCTTACATTGTTTTCAGTTTCCTACTTAGGATTACTTATACTGTGTGTTTCTGTGGTTAAAAATTCTTTAAAAATTATTGGAAATTGTTGACACAAAGCACAGAGTAACATTTTGAGGAGAAATAAGGGTTACATTTCATAGCAGTGATAAAACAAGAAGATTTTTTTGTTAAATGTTATTACAATAAGACCTTTTCCGTAGATTTGCACCAGCCTGCCTCAGAGATGCTGGGTCTGATTCTCCCCTGCCTTTCACCTTGTGTGCCCATTTACAGCTTCATTGGTGCAGATATGTGTAAAATACGCTATCATTCTGACCTGGTAATGTTTTACTCTCACTTTGCATAGGGATAGATGAATATACAAGGTGAATGGCAGTGGAGTATCAGGTTCCATGTCTCTCCCCTGACTCCCTTGCTCATCTAGCAGTGCCGTCCTTTACATCCCTTCACAAAATCTCACTACACTTGATGCAAGAGTCTTTAACATTTTGCTTCATTGACCCTCCAGCATACCTGAAAACATAGTTGAAAACATTTCTCTCTCTTATACCCAGTATAACTTTCAATTCTCCCTTTGCAATAATTTCTCTTCAACTTTCTTATTTAACTTTGTTTTGTATATGTCATTTGGGGATAGCATACATACGAAAGACAATAAAGTATTGCATTTAATTATACTTTCCATGATTAATTTGATTTTATAGAACCTCTGTATTAACAGATATATTCCCCAGAACTACACATGCTGTGGAAAAACAAAGGTAGAATAAACATGCAGAAGGGTCCTTTTTCAGTCAGTGCAGGACAATGCATAGCTCTTGTTTCGGGGATCAGAAATGATGTTTCTGTTTTTGTGCTGAAAATTCACCATGTACCCTTTTATTTTGCCCTCTTTTTATTCACTGTATTTTTCGGTGGAAATAGTGCAGTGTTTTTTTAATATTTTTTTTATGAATTCTACTGTTTAAGACTGACCTTCCAAAGGTTAGTTGCGTAAATGATCACAATTCTGTGAATCATATGGTTCACAAAATCCTAAAGTGTGCAAGTTAAAATGCTTCCATATGACTTCTTAAGCATTAGTACATGTTAATCAGTTGAGGACAGGGGGCTAACTAGAATTTTTTTGCATATGGAGTTTCATCCGTTTTACTGCTGCCCCCTATACATGTGACTCTGGCATTCAAATACCTTACTTTGGCACTTACTAGATTGCAAAACTGCTTCTTTATTGATTCATAGTCATTATACTTACTTCCCTTTGTTTACTGGCTTATGAGCTGGTTAATGTTCAGAAGCTATTTTAATATTGTTACAATGCAGGATAAATCAATAATGGAAAAAGAACATAAACATTAAGGTTAGTAGACTACAGCTGTGTGTCTCTACTACTTTTCAGAATCTACCATATGCAACAGAGTACTACAGTATTGCTAAGCTACCTCTTGTGTTTCAGTGAGTAAGCCTAATATTTTATTGACATTTTCATGCTAGTACACATCCTTTTACTAAATAGTTTATTTTCTTCAAATGTAGGCCCCAATCTTGCACTAAAAACTCTACAGGTGGATTCCTGCCCTGATGTGAAGCCCTGTTGTCGTTAGGGGGTTTTGCACAGATAGAACTAGGTTATAGGACTGTGCACAAAAGGCACACTGGGTCTGAAAGTGCAAAAAAAATATTTAAAAGTAGGTTTCATATTAATGTTTTTTATTTTTTTGCTATTGTAGATGAAAACTGCTTTTCTCTTGATAATGGTCATGGCAAAATTATGTAAAGCATAAATCTGAAGAAAATATTTTTAAACATTTCTCTAATTTCTTGAGAGGCTACATCTCGCCTTGCCTGTATTCCTGCATAGTGTACCTTGCATGTTTTGAAGCTATACATCTCCTTATGTGGGCGTATGTTTTCATTAACTGTGTGGGAACAGAGTTGTACCAACAAGATGTGTACTAGCCTTTCAATTTCCATGTTTTTAAGTTGAATCCCTTGTTATAAGTCTGCTAAGTGCTTAGGAAGCTTTTGGATGCTGAAGATGATGTACCAGGGCTGGTTCAAGCAATACTACCAAGCCTAGCACTACTAGTGTAATGCTTGCTGATTGTCTTCCAATGCACTGTGGAGTTCCTGCTGCTTGTACTCTCAGATTATAACTGTAGCCCTCAGAGGAAAAACAGAATGTCTTCCAAATTGTCACAGTTCTAGTTAAAAATAAGCCCCCATTTTCTTTCTTCCTTACCCCCCAGTCATCAAAACACATGCTGTATCTGCAAGTCTGGCCTACTGAATTTCATTGCCTTGTTCTCACTTTTACTAGCACAGTGCTGTTGTGTTTGGTTTTACAACTCTACAAGATGTTAACTAAGATAAAAACGTTGGCTTTCACTGAGCTTAAACAGATCTTAGGAAATTGCTATTAATTTGTTTTAAATTAAAGATAAAATTTGAGTCTCGGCTCAGTTGTTGTTGTTGTTGTTTATTTGTATTACCATATCACCGAGAAACCCTAGTGATGGACCAAGACCTCTCTGTAGTAGGTATTGTACAAACACAGAACAGAAAGACAGGCCCTGTCTTCAGGAGCTTGATAATGTGAACATCCCTTCATAGCACTTGGATTCTTCAACTAATTTGGTTAGAATCAGCATGGGTTGTGACTCTAGATGATGTGCCATAGGGCTGTTCCAGAGCTCAGTAGCAATAGGAAGTTTTAGTAACTGGTAGACATTCAGTTTAATGACAATGCAGATATTTATGTACGAAGGAAGAGTGATTTGACTAAGTATTTCTGGGAAGAAAATTAATCTAATTGTGAAAATTGAAGTACTTCATAAGAGCAATAACATTAAATGACACCTGAATAATTTCAGCTAAAGTGCAGTTCTACCCTGAAAAGTGACTTTGAGCCAGTTTTATAATCTTACTCAGCACATCTGCTTTTCATGTAGTTATGACTCATGAGTTACAAAAATGTTTTTACAGCTTTTGACTTCTGACAATCCTGAAGAGGCAATTTAGCTAAGAGGGAGGGAGCTATAAGATATTCCTTCTTGTTATCACAAATGAGAGGTTTTCTACACTTATGCAAAAACCCATTGATTTAAATATACACCGCTACCTCGATATAACGCCACCCGATATAACACGAATTTGGATATAACACGGTAAAGCAGTGCTCCGGGCAGGCAGGGCTGCGCACTCCGGTGGATCAAAGCAAGTTCAATATAATACGGTTTTACCTATAACGCGGTAAGATTTTTTGGCTCCCAAGGACAGTATTATATCGAGGTAGAGATGTAGTTGCATGGGGTCATTAAGAGCATACTTTTCTCTTCTATTCCATTCCTTTTCTTATACCATGCCCATCACGGAATAGCTGAGTGCTTTTTTAGCATATCAGGCAATATGGCTAACTGTGTTCTTGCCATCTTCTCCCCAGAGGGAAAATTGTGTGAGTTTTCTTTTTCTTTTTTGTTTAAAATAAATATTTATGAATGCTGTGCTGTGTATTTTTTACTAGCAAAGGCTAGATTGCAGAAGTTCACCTGATGTTCAGAAGGGAAAGTGGTAGTTTGTGTAGTTCTTAGATCCAGCTGGCGTTTGTTTCACAATCTTGGACCAATCCCTGAGGGAGCTGTGTCTCCTGCATGATCTTTACCCTTGTGCTAGATAGTTCCATTGTGCCACAGTTGCTGATCATAGTCTTCATCCCAGAGTTTTAGGTGATATTTTATGTATCCCTGGCCAAGATCATTAAGCCCATTGGAATTTCATAGGTGTAAATGAGGGCATAATTTAGCTTGCAGGATCTTTATTACCAGAGATGTGCAAGAAGAAAATAAGAGCTTGACTTTCAGAGTCCACACTGAGCATGTAGAACTGACAGTTGGTGGAGAGTGGGAGGTTGTGACTTGAAAATCAAGTGTGTGAGATATGGGATGATTGAGAGAGAATTTACCATTAAATCCCACAATACCATTTTATAGGGTCATTTTTCAGAAAAGAAACACACTTTAAATTTTCACACTGCAGTCCCCACTGTCCTTCATGTCATGTGCTTTTACTGGAAATGCAAATAAAACAAAACCTTTTCAGCTAATTTAGGGCCCCAGTGCTGCAAACACCTTCATATGAACTTAACTTTAAGCACATGAGCAGTCCCATTTATGTGTGTAAGTTTGCAAGATAAGAGCCTTATAAAATGCACAGTTTAAGACTCCTGGCACTAAGTCAAGGAGAATGGAGGAGAAGAAAGTATATGTAAGTTATCATGAGCTTTATTTGTTTGCATGTATTTACCATAAGGAACCATTACTGTGCTTTGTAATGTAATTTATGCTTGTGCTGCTGACTGTGTAGGTAAATGAATAAAATAAAGTATCTACAACACAATAAATTATTCTGTTAATGCAAAATAACACAGCGTATGGATAGTATTATAGGTCCCTTGGCTGTAAAATATAATAGAGTAACATAAATAATCTTTACTAATAACAGCATATTATCGGTAGTGCTTTGAAAATGACAAACATATGATATGTTCAGTAAATTGGTTTAATTAAAATTCAAGATTAATTATGAAGATGAGTAACTCTTTTCTTCACTAAATTGTAGGAGCAAAAGAAACTAAATTATTAGAAAGGACCTAGTATTGTGTACCAGAAGAGTGGAAGGTTCTCCCTTAGAAGAACAGGGATCATCCATGTTAAATTCTGCCCATACTCACCTTACTCCTCCAAGTGAAAAAGAAATGAGCTTTAAAGGAAATTGGCTGTGTGAAGCTGCTGGTTTTGGAAAAAAATGATTTTAGAATAATTGTAAGTGCAGTTGTCAAAGAAGAAAACTGTTGCTCCAGAAGTATCAAAGAAGATTAACGTGGCAATATAAAATCCTACAGCCTGATTTCAGATTGCAGTGCATTTTCCAAGTACAATTTAGATGCACAATGTTTACATGTGATTGGTTTCCCTGGCTTAAGTTCAGAATATTGATGTCATCCTCACGTAAAGAAATTTAAGAAAGTAAATGAGACTCGTATTCTAATTTTTCCCCCAAGTTCTGAAAAAAGAGGCAACGTCAGCATATGCACTGCAGTGTCTTATATTTATAGGTCAATTTAGCAGCTTTTTTGGCCTGGGCTTTAATAATTGCTATAATTCTCCCCCAGCCATAAAGCACTGTTCCCTTCATTCAGCCAGCGAGCCAAATACCCTCCCACTTAAAGGTGCAGTGCAGTCACTCTGATGCACTATTTTAGCTGTTGTTTCATTTATTTTTTCCTTCAGTTTAGCACTACAGTTTATTACGGGTTTGTTTGTTTTTTGTGCCCAGGTTACATTCCTGCTAATACATCTGGAACCAGTAAAGCCTTACAGAAATCTCTATTTTCTTTAATGATTTTAAGTACATTGTCCATAGTCAAACAATTTAAATCAGATTCTTTGTACTTGCAGTAGCCAGCACAGTTGATTATTTAGAGATATTCATTGCCCGTTTCCTTCAGAATGGCCATAAAGACTTTTCAGGTGGAAAAAAAACAGAGTGGTAGTAATTGTCAGCACCTGACTTCTTCTTTGCATAATTTGTTTTATTAATAAGAATTTAAACAGGCATGACTGCACACTGCTGTAACTGGGTTTTATTATTAAACCAAGCATTCTGTTTTTCTTTTAACACTTTCAGATTTAACACTTTATTACTTGCACTACTCATAGACTCATAGACTCTAGGACTGGAAGGGACCTCGAGAGGTCATCGAGTCCAGTCCCCTGCCCTCATGGCAGGACCAAATACTGTCTAGACCATCCCTGATAGACATTTATCTAACCTACTCTTAAATATCTCCAGCGATGGAGATTCCACAACTTCCCTAGGCAATCTATTCCAGTGTTTAACTACCCTGACAGTTAGGAACTTTTTCCTAATGTCCAACCTAAATCTCCCTTGCTGCAGTTTAAGCCCATTGCTTCTTGTTCTATCATTGGAGGCTAAGGTGAACAAGTTTTCTCCCTCCTCCTGATGACACCCTTTTAGATACCTGAAAACTGCTATCATGTCCCCTCTCAGTCTTCTCTTTTCCAAACTAAACAAACCCAATTCCTTCAGCCTTCCTTCATAGGTCATGTTCTCAAGACCTTTAATCATTCTTGTTGCTCTTCTCTGGACCCTCTCCAATTTTTCCACATCTTTCTTGAAATGCGGTGCCCAGAACTGGACACAATACTCCAGTTGAGGCCTAACCAGCGCAGAGTAAAGCGGAAGAATGACTTCTCGTGTCTTGTTTACAACACACCTGTTAATGCATCCCAGAATCATGTTTGCTTTTTTTGCAACAGTATCACACTGTTGACTCATATTAAGCTTGTGGTCCACTATGACCCCTAGATCTCTTTCTGCCATACTCCTTCCTAGACTGTCTCTTCCCATTCTGTATGTGTGAAACTGATTGTTCCTTCCTAAGTGGAGCACTTTGCATTTATCTTTACTGAACTTCATCCTGTTTACCTCAGACCATTTCTCCAATTTGTCCAGATCGTTTTGATTTTTGACCCTGTCCTCCAGAGCAGTTGCAATCCCTCCCAGTTTGGTATCGTCCGCAAACTTAATAAGCGTACTTTCTATGCCAACATCTAAATCGTTGATGAAGATATTGAACAGAACCGGTCCCAAAACAGACCCCTGCGGAACCCCACTTGTTATACCTTTCCAGCAGGATTGGGAGCCATTAACAACTACTCTCTGAGTACGGTTATCCAGCCAGTTATGCACCCACCTTATAGTAGCCCCATCTAAATTGTACTTTCCTAGCTTATCTATAAGAATATCATGCGAAACTGTATCAAATGCCTTACTAAAGTCTAGGTATATCACATCCACCGCTTCTCCCTTATCCACAAGGCTTGTTATCCTATCAAAGAACGCTATCAGATTAGTTTGACATGATTTGTTCTTTACAAATCCATGCTGGCTATTCCTTATCACCTTACCACCTTCCAAGTGTTTGCAGATGATTTCTTTGATTATCTGCTCCATTATCTTCCCTGGCACAGAAGTTAAACTAACTGGTCTGTAGTTTCCTGGGTTGTTTTTATTTCCCTTTTTATAGATGGGCACTATATTTGCCCCCTTCCAGTCTTCTGGAATCTCCCCCGTCTCCCATGATTTCCCAAAGATAGTAGCTAGAGGCTCAGATACCTCTTCTATTAACTCCTTGAGTATTCTAGGATGCATTTCATCAGGCCCCGGTGACTTGCAGGCATCTAACTTTTCTAAGTGATTTTTTACTTGCTCTTTCCTTATTTTCTCTTCTAAACCTACCCTCTTCCCGTAAGCATTCACTATACTAGACATTCCTTCAGACTTCTCAGTGAAGACCGAAACAAAGAAGTCATTAAGCATCTCTGCCATTTCCAAGTCTCCCGTTACTGTTACCCCCTCCTCATTGAGCAGTGGGCCTACCCTGTCCTTAGTCTTCCTCTTGCTTCTAATGTATTGATAAAAAGTCTTCTTGTTTCCCTTTATTCCCATAGCTAGTTTGAGTTCATTTTGTGCCTTTGCTTTTCTAATCTTGCCTCTGCATTCCTGTGTTATTTGCCTATATTCATCCTTCGTGATCTGACCTAGTTTCCATTTTTTATATGACGCCTTTTTATTTTGTAGGTCACGCAAGATCTCAAGGGTAAGCCAAGGTGGTCTTTTGCCACATTTTCTATCTTTCCTAACCATCGGAATAACTTGCTTTTGGGCCCTTAATAGCGTCCCTTTGAAAAACTGCCAACTTTCCTCAGTTGTTTTTCCCCTCAGTCTTAATTCCCATGGGACCTTGCCTATCAGCTCTCTGAGCTTACCAAATCCGCCTTCCTGAAATCCATTGTCTCTATTCTGCTGTACTCCTTTCTACCCTTCCTTAGAATTGCAAATTCTATGATTTCATGATCACTTTCACCCAAGCTTCCTTCTACTTTTAAATTCTCAACAAGTTCCTCCCTATTGGTTAAAATCAAGTCTAGAACAGCTTCCCCCCTAGTAGCTTTTTCAACTTTCTGAAATAAAAAGTTGTCTGCAATGCAGTCCAGGAACTTATTGGATAGTCTGTGCCCCGCGGTGTTATTTTCCCAACATATATCTGGATAGTTGAAGTCCCCCATCACCACAAAATCTTGGGCTTTGGATGATTTTGTTAGTTGTTTGAAAAAAGCCTCATCCACCTCTTCCGCCTGATTAGGTGGCCTGTAGTAGACTCCCAGCACGACATCACCTGTGTTTTTTACCCCTTTTAGCCTAACCCAGAGACTCTCCACCCTTCCGTCTCCTATGTCCATCTCCACCTCAGTCCAAGTGTGTACATTTTTAATATATAAGGCAACACCTCCTCCCTTTTTCCCCTGTCTATCCTTCCTGAGCAAACTATACCCATCCACACCAACATTCCAGTCGTGTGTATTATCCCACCAAGTTTCAGTAATGCCAATAATGTCATAGTTGTATTTATTTATTAGCACTTCCAGTTCTTCCTGCTTATTACCCATACTTCTTGCATTTGTATAAAGGCATCTAAGATACTGGTTTGATCTTGCCTCCCAGCTTTGCCCTGACCCTCCTTCCTCTCTGCCATTATAGCCCGTGCTCCCTCCTGTTTCCAACCCATCTCCCAGGTCTTGTTCCCCACTTACCTGTGGGCTTTGCTCACCTGTCCCCGTCGAACCTAGTTTAAAGCCCTCCTTACTAGGTTAGCCAGTCTGTGCGCAAATAAGGCCTTTCCCCGCTTCGAAAGGTGAACGCCATCTGTTCCTAGCAGTCTTTCCTCAAATAGCATCCCGTGGTCGAGGAAGCCAAAGCCCTCCTGGCGACACCATCTTCGCAGCCAGGCATTCACCTCCACGATGCATCTGTTTCTGCCCGGACCCCTACCTTCAACAGGAAGAATCGAAGAGAATACCACCTGCGCTCCAAACTCCTTAACCCGTACTCCCAGAGCCCTGTAGTCACTCTTGATCTGCTCAGCGTCACACCTCGCAGTATCATTTGTGCCCACATGGATGAGTAGCATGGGATAGTAATCAGAAGGCCGGATAATCCTCGACAAAGCCTCTGTAACATCTCGGATACGGGCCCCTGGCAGGCAGCATACCTCCCGGGATGAACGGTCAGGGCGACAGATGGGTGTCTCCGTCCCCCTCAGCAGAGAGTCTCCAACCACCACTACCCTACGTTTCTTATCAGTGGTGGCAGCAGACCTCCCAGCCTTAGGGGTACGAGGCTTCACCCCCTTAACTGTTGGGGGTGTTTTCTTCTCTCCTGTATCAAGAAGAGCATAATGGTTATCTTTTACCACAACAGGAGGGTTCGCAGCAGCGGTGGAGCACTGCCTGCTGCTAGAAGTAACCAGCTGGCTGTGTCCACCCTGAGCCTCCTCCTCCACTGGTGTGTCAGATACACCCTGAGGCATCTCCTCCTTCACTGGTGTGTCAGTAGTCCTGTCAACTGGGACAGCACCATCAGCTGTCTCCACATGGATACTGTCCAGGAATTGCTCATGGACATAGATGTTCCTCAGCCTGGCCACCTCCTCCTGTAGCTCTCCCACCTGCTGCCTAAGAGATTCCACCAGTAGGCACCTTTCACATTGGATGCCACCCCCAGCCTGGATATCAGTAAGTGGAAATTGCAAGTTACAGTCTTTGCAAGCCCACACCAGAATCTGGGTAAAAGCATCCATGCTTTGGTGCTCTGTCTGGCTACAGGCGCAGGTGGAGGAGACAGAAGCAGTGCTGGCACAGGTGTTGCGGGTCCTCCTCACCATTGTAAGCCTCCCTCTGTCAAACGCTCTCAAATTCCAGTCTACAGCTCCCTATCCGCTCCTCTTTGCTGTAAACAGAAAGGTTTTCGATGTGGCTCAGGTTATGGGTTCAGGGGACCAATGGGTCACAGATGAGACTGACAAGGGACCCCCCCCTTCCTAACTCCCTTGCAAAACTCCCTGTTAGCAGCTCCTGGTCGCTAAGCTCCCTAGTCGCTTGTGCGCAGCTTTATAAAGCCCTGGCCTGAGTGAATGCCCCGCCCACTGGTTAAGGTTCAGCCAATTACCAGAGGCTTCTAGCTTTCAAACCTTCCTAGTAGCTCCACCTCCAACTGCCAGCTACAGCATACGGTCCTTCAAACAAACTGCTGACTATGTAGTCCCCTCTGAGCTCTGCAGTCTTAATTTGTGCAAAGGCTCCTTTTAACTGCACATACTTTTAAAAATATTACTTATTTCAGTGCTTCATTGTTTGACACTTCCTAAGACTTATTAGCTACTATATTCTGGGACCATAACTATTCTATCTTATTTCTTACAATAACCCATTTCTCAGCTGACTTTTCCTTGGTGGTTTTAAGCATATCTTTTATGGGGTTTTTTGCACTTCTTTCTTAACTTAGTACACTTTGCCTACTAAGCTGTACTCACTAAATACAGTCCTTGAAGGACAGCTGCTTTTTACTTTGGTTTTATGCAAATAGGTAACATGGTTTTCTCCCTGACCTTTCAGGCTTTTTTTCTATTTAGTTTGTTTTTTTCCTACTACTTAGATTTGCTCTCTATGGTTTTTGCATTCATTCCTCAAGGTGGCACATTTTGTTTGTAAAGTTTTAGTCACCTGAAATAATCTTTGTGAAACTTTTACCTTGATTTGGGCTTTCTTTGTGTTAGTGCGGGGGGGACCTAGATGCTATTATTTTTGTGGCTGCCAATGGGTTTTTTTAAACATTTCAATGACATTTAACAGACCTGTCCTGTACTTTGCCAAGCATTCTTCTTTTCTTTTTTTTTAAAATCTAATGTCACTCTCTAGTTCCTTTTTCACCCAGCCCCAGTCCTCCCCAAATACGTCTCTGGGGAGTTCACAGATTTAACCCATGTCTCCAACATGGTAGTAACTTCCTTATATTTAACCCTTCTAGTGCTAATGTTAAACTGCTGCGTTGCAGTCCTTAACAATAAAGCTATATTAGTAATAAACTATATGTTACTTGCTCCAGACAAATGGAATCCAAGTCATGGCGCCACTATGTTGGGTTTCCCCCGAAACCTCTTCCAGTCGGTCCCTGAAGAACTCATTTTGACTCCAGTCTCATCACTCAGGTTCCTTTATTTGGCATACAACAAAACTGCACTGAGTTGATCAGACACAAGCGTAAAGCATGGTTATTGGGCGTTATACAGAACCCTCCTTCCTTTATGTACATTTACACAACCCATTGCATCATATGTTTTAGGATTGGCTTGGTTATTTGCAGGAACCAATCCATGTACAGCTTGCTCTTTGCATCACAGCTTCCTGGATTGTCATCCTGTTAGGCAGTAGCAGGCCAGATACGTAATTGGATGGAAGAACACCAAGGAACAACGAGGTCTAACAGAAAATGGTGCTGATGATTCCATAATGATCTAGAACAGGGATTGACAATCTTTTTGGCACACGGCCTGCCAGGGTAAGCTCCCTGGCGGGTCGGGGAAGTTTGTTTACCGGCCACGTCCACAGGTTCGGCAGATCGCAGCTCCCACTGGCCACGGTTTGCCGCTCCAGGCCAATGGGGGTTGCAGGAAGCGGTGGCCAGCACATCTCTCGGCCTGTGCTGCTTTCCGCAGCCCCCATGGGTCTGGAACAGCGAACTGCAACCAGTGGGAGCTGTGATCGGCCAAACCTGTGGATGCGGCAGGTAAACAAACTGGCCCAGCCCACCAGGGAGCTTACCCTGGCACGCCTCATGCCAAAGGTTGCCGATCCCTGTTCTAGAATGGTGTTAAGGTGTGTTTAGAAGTTGTGCTGGTTTTGGGATGAGACACAAAACAGACATTGTGGTGTAAAGGAACTTCTGGAACTTTTCAGATGAGTGGAGGGTGAAGTCTTGGCCAGGTTCCACTTCTCATTCCTTGTACTGAAGTTCTCTGTATATTTTCAACTGGATATGAATACTCCTGACTTCTTTGCCCTAAACCCTGTTGTGCTGTTGCTGTTTACTTTTGTACAGCTGCTAATGTATGTTGCAGCCCATATATTTAAAACATAATTATTGGATAATTTTTGCACATATTTAGTATTATTTATGCTCATGAGTTAGGTTCAAATTCAGTTAAAATATTTGGGTTTGTGCAAATATTAGTGCCTTGGAAAATGGATCAGACTTTTTATTGAATTCATCCTATTTCCATTGCTTTGAGCTGGGAAGATTTTTTTCCCCAGCCTTTAAAATATAACTGCCTTGCTCTCTGCTCCAGTTAACGAAAGAGTTACCAGAAAACTTCTGATCATAAATTCATCTAGCTCCTGACATGTCCCTCATTCAGCTAACAATTGCAAAGTGACCACGCTAGATGTGACTGTTGTGCAGGCGAAGGACAAGATGGAGGTTTGCAGTAGATTTTCTTGTTGCATGGGTTGATCAATCCTGGGTTCAAAGGGCTGTAGAAGGAGTTGTCATGGAGCCTCCCTGTTGGCCATTCGTAGAGCAGCTTCGAGAATAACCCAAACGTCAAGTTTTGTGCGGCTTTTCAATCACTTGGAAGGGGGAATAATGGTGAAGAAGTGAAAATTTTAAACCACCTTTCATTGTCTTAATAAACTTAATAAACAAGATTTATGTATAAGTCTCCTGGATATGCTAGCTAAATCTGGAGCCTTTAGTTGTATTTTGACTTCCATAGGACCTGGATAAGCAGCCTGACTGTGACAACTAGTATCCAGGCCATAGAGCATAATTAAGTTCTTACTGAAAAAATTGTCACTATTAGCTCATTTTATGCCTAGAGGTAACCCTTAAAATTATGCATATTTGCACTGGGTAAATGGTGTCTATCAAAATACTTCTGTGAGAGGGATGTGCTTTTTTTAATGAGAACAAGATTACTGTTTGAAAGCATTAGCAGAGAGCCTTGTTTTGCCATAGGCAGTGCAAAACTTTCACATCTTAACTGTTGCAGCAGAGGTACAGATATAAAGTGAAATAGATTGCTTTTCAACACACAGCATCAAGGCCTGGAGTCAATTTCAGATAGGCTGGAAAAACTTGCCTAGTGTAACATGTCTGTTATGCAGTCATGTCTCTTGTCATGTCCAAATGTATTTGTGACACACGTAAAATATGTCTTTTAATATTAAGCAGCAAGTATAAGATTTTGCTTGTACTTGTCATTGCCTTCTGTCATATGGTAAACTTCCAAAAATGCAAGTTAGTAGAAGCAAAAGAAAACCCTCCATGTTTTTTACATTTATGAGACGTGATATGGGTTGTTCCAGCTGGCTTGCTGTTCTGGGAGACTGACCATTCCCAATGATGTCTAGCATGGGTAGTGCTGCCAAAGGGAGTGATTGGAAGAAGTCATGATTTGGGTTAGGACTATGATTAACATGCAAGTTGACTGACTTTACTGTGGAGCTGTTTGGAGCTATATACAGCCTTCCTTGGCCAGAAGAGAGGTCACTATGACTCGGGACCCCTCAGTTTCGAGGAGAGGAAGGTGGGGAAGGACAGAGGAATCTTAAAGAAGAGGACCTCCACCCCCAGCAATTTACAAATGTAACTACTTCTAGGGGGAAAAAAGGCAGCAGCATATTCTTTTTCTAAAGTAGAGAATTCTAGGCATAATAGGCAGCTGAAGCAGGTGATGTGATTAAAATAAGAGTGTTAAATTCCTTGTTGGCATTATAAATGCTCGTTTTTATGGGTGGTCTTACTCACCTGCCGACATTATTAATACTTATATAGTACCTCGGAACCTCAGACATGTTTGGGTGCTCTGTTGTGCTAGAAACAAATAAAAGTACATTGGTCCCTGCCCTGGAAGGTGTCTAGGAAGCTGGTTAATATGAAAGGTGGAGGAGAGGGCGACAGATATTCCTGGGGTTTCCCAAGAATGATGGGAGTTGCCCTTTGCCCACAGCTGCTGAACATGGTGCTTCTGTAGCACTAGCCAGCCACTTTGAGGAGGTCTAAACTGGCTAATTACCTGAACTTTCATATACAAATTTAATACATGCCTATTTTGTAATTAAATAAATATCAATTTTCCCCAACTACCCTTCTGCCTAGTTATTTAAACGAATTTTATGTATATGCTGGTCTTTTTTTTTTGTGGTTAACTAATGGGATTGGTTAGTTTATAATGATTCTTTTGTGATGAATTAAAATGGATGGTCCTAACCTGCAATTCTCACAAATATCCCTTGTCATAAACAGATAGTTAAGGGTTAATGCCTCTTTTACCTGTAAAGGGTTAAGAAGTTCACCTAGCCTAGCTGACACCTGATCAGAGGAACCAATGGGGGGACAAGATGTTTCAAAAGGAAGGAGGGCTTTTTCCTTTGTTAGTTTTCAGTTTCAGCCGGAGTGAAAAAGATCAAGGAACCAGCCTCTTATCAGAGTAGTAAGTTTTAGAAAGGAATAAATAGGTTTATGTTTATTTCTTTGTAATCTGTCTTGTGCAATTAGAGGTAGAATCAAATTGGGTATTTGCCCAGGGGAACATCCTCTGTGTTTTGAATCTGTTGTCTGTGAGAGAAGCTGGTATGCTAATCTCTCCTAGAGGGTTTTCTTTTACCTTTCTTTCTTTAATTAAAAGCCTTTTTCTTAATACCTGATTGATTTTTCCTTGTTTTTAGATCCAAGTGGGTTGGATCTGGATCCACCAGGAGTTGGTGGGAAAAAGGAAGGGGGATGGTTAATTTCTCCTTGTTTTAAGATCCAAGGGGTTTGGATCTGTGTTCACCAGGAAATTGGTGAAGTTTCTCAAGGTTACCCAAGGAAGGGAGTGCTTGTGAATGGTGGCAGCCAGACCAGATCTAAGCTAGTAATTGAGCTTAGAGCTTCTCATGCAGGTCCCCCACATCTGTACCCTAAAATTCAGAGTGGGGAAAGAACCTTGACACCCCTTTTTTGTGACAAGTGCAAGCCAGAAAGATTAGGGTGGGTAAAATGGATGTCCTATTGGCAAATTTAAACCTGGAACCGTAGCAGTCAACTTTTAATTGTTAAGATAGGTGTGCTTCCAACATTCAAAAAATTGAGGACTAAATTGAAAACATTTATTTATAAAAAGGCAGTACCTTTATTATGGAATCACAGAAATTAGAGAAAGAAAAGGTCTACTAATTCATGAATGCCATATCCCTTGTCCAAGACAGCATTGGTCATTACACTGTAGTCTTTAGTGCTTTACAAGGTCTACTTTTAAGTAATTTGACATGGGTCTAATCCATAGCCTAGTAGATATCCCCTAACAGTAGCTTGGAGTGGTTACCAATTTTCTAAGAAATTAAGGGCCTGATTTTTAAAATATCTGAACCCACAGCTTACACCCACAAACACTTCAGTAATACAAACTGGCGAGAGGGAGCGAGGAAGAGGGAGATGTCTTATAAACTAACCAAATCTGATAATCAAGGAGATACCTACATGGTTTTATCTGGGCCCTCAATTATGAAATTGAAGGCAAAAAGTGGATTCAATTTGAGGACTTTGTAGTGTTTTGGGGCTTTATTAATTTTGCAAGATTTTAGTATGGAGGTGAATATTTAAACCAATATTTTTAAAAAGTCATTGAACATGCTTAACAATTTTGAATTAAAATTCTTAGTCAGTGGCGTATTACCTACTGGGCAATGGGGCCTCTTCCCAGGACCCCTGGCCAATTGGGGAACCCCGGAAAAATGGGCATCCTCACACTCTGCTCTGCCTGCCCGGCACTCCAGATGGATCAGAGTGTCGGGGCTTGTTATAAGAAGATAAGAATGGCTATACCGGGTCAGACCAAAGGTCCATCTAGCCCAGTATCCTATCTTCTGACAGTGGTCAACGCCAGGTGACCCAGAGGGAATGAACAGAACAAGTAATCATCAAGTGATCCATCCCCTGTTCTCCAGTCCCAGCTTCTGGCAAACAGAGGCTAGGGACACCATCCCTGCGCATCCTGGCTTGCCCCACTTTGCTTGCCCGGCGCTCCTGTTGGGGAACGGGGTTGGGGCATGGGGGCTTGCCCCACTCTGCCTGCGTGCCTTGCCCCGCCCCAGCTCCCCGGCTGCAGTGACGTGCAGGCAGGCAGAGTGGGGCAAGCCCCAACTCTGCTCCCGGGTTGGAGCGCGGTGAGGAAGGTCCCCTACTTGCTCTGGCCAAGAGGCCCCACCAAAACCTAATCTGCCCCTGCTTATAGTTTGAAGTTTCTGCTATTTAAAGTAAGAATAATTGACTGCTTTGCTTTCATTTGTTTATATACTAAGAAACAATACACATTTCACATCTATTTTGCACAATCAAACAGCAATTCATGTTCATTTATAAAAATAAAATACTGTCTGGTGATTTGCTTCCCTTTATTCATGGTATTTGATGATGCTAGAAGGATATTGCTATGAAGATGAAGCAGCTTAATTATTGAAGAATTTAATCTTTGTGGACTTCAAAACAGTTGAGCTCTGCATCAAAGTGATTTCATTTTTAAATTTTCATCACAGTTTCTCTAATTTCTTTATTAGCATTGTCCTTGGTGGAGATTAGCTAGGCCACAAGGAAACATACGCTAGGAAGTTTGAAAAATTATACTGACAATGAATTTCACAGGGGAGAAAAATAAAAAAACCTTGATTCTCAGAGCAGTGTTTTTAAGATTGACTGTGTAGAACCATAGGACTGGAAGGGACCTTGAGAGGTCTTCTACTCCAATCCCCTGCACTCAAGGCAGGACTAAGTATTATTCTAGACCAGTGTTTCTCAAACTGGGGTCGCCATTTGTGTAGGGAAAGCCTCTGGTGGGCCGGGTCGGTTTGTTTGCCTGCCCGTTCCGCAGGTCCAGCCGATCACGGCTCCCACTGGCTGCGGTTCACTGCTCCAGGCCAATGGGAGCTGCTGGAAGCGGCAGGGGCCGAGGGACTTACTGGCCACTACTTCCAGCAGCCCCCATTGATCTGTAGCGGCAAACCACGGACAGTGGGAACTGCAATCGGTCGGGGAGCTGCAGACGGAGCAGGTAGGTAAACCAGCCCAGCCTGCCAGGGGCTTTATTCCAGTGCTTAATTATCTGACAATTAGGAAGTTTTCCCTAATGTCTGATCTAAACCTCCTTTGCTGCAATTTAAGCCCATACCTTCTTGTCCTATCCTCAGAGATTAAGGAGAACAATTTTTCTCTCCCTCCTCCCCTTGTAACAACCTTTTATGTACTTGAAAACTGTTATCATATCCCCCCTCCATCTTCTCTTCTCCAGACTAAACAAATTCAGTTTTTTTCAGTCTTCCCCTCATAGGTCATGTTGTCTAGACTTTTAATCATTTTTGTCACTCTTCTCTAGACTCTCTCCAATTTGTCCACATCCTTCCTGAAATGTGGCATCCAGAACTGGACCCAATTCTCCAGTTGAGGTCGTATCAGCACGGAGTAGAGAGGTAGAATTACTTCTCGTGCCTTGCTTACAACACTCCTGCTAATACATCCCAGAATGAGGTTTGCATTTTTTGAAACAGTGTTACAACTGTTGACACATATTTAGCTTGTGGTCCACTATGACCCTGCGATCACTTTCTGCTGTACTCCTGCCTAGGCAGTCATTTCCCATTGAGCAAATACTCACCAGCAACCACATAACAAAAACACTAACCCAAGAATCTATCCTTGCAACAAAGCTCGTTGCCAACTTTGTCCACATATTTATTCAAGAGACACCATTATAGGACCTAATCTCATCAGCCACACTGTCAGAGGCTTGTTCACCTGCTCATTCACCAATGTGATATATGCCAGCAATGTACATTGGCCAAACCGGACAGTCTCTACGCAGAAGAATAAATAGACACACAACTGACATCAGGAATCATAACATTCAAAAACCAGTAGGAGATCACTTCAGCTTCTCTGGCCATTCAGTAACAGACTTAAAGGTGGCAATTTTGCAACAGAAAAGCTTCAAAAACAGAACAACAAAACAAAAAAACGCTGAACTGGAATTAATTTGCAATCTAGATACCGTTGACTTGGGCTTGAATAGAGACTGGGAGTGGATGGGTCATTACACAAATTGAATCTATTTCCCCATGTTAAGTATCCTCACACCTTCTTGTCAACTGTCTGAAATGGGCCATCCTGATTATCACTACAAAAGTTTTTTTTCTCCTGCTGATAATAGCTCACCTAATAGCTCACCTTAATTAATTACTCATATTACAGTTGGTATGGCAACAACCATTTTTTCATATTCTCTGTGTATATATATCTTCCTACTGTATTTTCCACTGCATGCATCCGATGAAGTGGGTTTTAGCCCATGAAAGCTTATGCTCAGATAAATTCATTAGTCTCTAAAGTGCCACAAGTACTCCTCATTCTTTTTGCTGATACAGACTAACATGGCTACCACTCTGAAACCCATTTCCCATTTTGTATGTGTGCAACTGATTGTTCCTTCCTAAGTGGAGTACATTGCATTTGTCCTTATTGAATGTCAACCTATTTACTGCAGACCATTTCTCCAGTTTGTCCAGATTATTTTGAATTTTAATCCTATCCTCCAGCTGTTAACCAAAAATATGGTGGTTCAAGCCCACCCCAGGACAGTGGTAACCCTGTGTTGGAGGGGGAGAGAGAGTTCAGTGGTTTGAGCATTGGCCTGCTAAACCCAGCGTTGTAAGTTCAGTCCTTGAGGGGACCATTTGGAGATCTGGGCCCAAAATCTGTCTGGGGATTGCTCCTGCTTTGAACAGGGGGTTGGACTAAATGACCTTCTGAGGTCTCTTCTAACCCTGATATTCTATGAAAGCACTTGCAGCCCCTCCCAGCTTGGTATCGTCCGCAAACTTTATCAGTGTACTCTCTATGCCATTATCTAAATAATTGATGAAGATACTGAACAGGGAACCAGAACTGATTCCTGTGGGACCCCACTTGATATGCCCTTCTAGCTTGACTATGAACCACTGTTAACTACTCTCTGGGAACAATATTCCAACCAGTTATGCACCCACCTTACATTAGCTTCATCTAAGTTACATTTCTCTAGTTTGTTTATGAGACGGTTACACAAGACAGTATAAAAAGCCTTACTAATATCAAGATATACCACATCTACCACTTCTCTCCTATCCACAAGGCTTGTTACCCTGTAAAAGAAAGCTATTAGGTTGGTTTGACACAATTTATTTTTGGCACATCTATGCTGAGTCTTACTTATTATCTACTAGGTGTTTGCAAATTGATTGCTTAATTATTTGCTCAATTATCTTTCTGGGTTCTGAAGTTAAGCTAACTGGTCTGTAATTCCTTGAGTTGTCCTTATTCCCCTTTTATCTATGTTTGCTATATTTGCCCTTTTCCAGTCCTCTGGAATCTCTCCCATCTTCCTTGGCTTTTTGAAGATAATCGCTAAGGGCTCAGATATCCCCTTAATGAGCTCCTTGAGTATTCTGGGATGTATTTCATCAGGCTCTGGTGACTTGAAGACTTGTATCTTGTCTAAGTAATTGTAACTTGTTTTTTTCTATAGTGTCTCACACTTCTTTTCTTATATAACACATCTCACTGATATAAGTTAATATTTGTCAGCATTGTGGAAGAAATGCCTCAGTAGAAATAATTTGACTGGAGAAAGGGCATGGTGCACTAGCACTGAGGAATCATTCTGTCATAAGGTACATTATACAAGAAAGTAGAAAAACAGGAATGGGTGAACGAACTAAAGGCAGCGAAGCTGTTTGATTTAAGGAGGAGAATGAGCCCATCATAAGACGCAAGATACATGATGTGTAGGCCAAGGTGGAGCTGTGCAGGGCCCTGGATTTGAGCTGAAGAAGTTTAAATGTTGAGCGAAGGAGAGCTAGTGGAGGGATTCCACAAGGGGAGTGATATGTCCAGAAAACAATGGGCAAAGAAGAAAATTTTAGCAGCTGCAGATTGGATGGACTGGAGAGCAGCAAGGTGAGAATCAGATGCCAGACTACAGGTTGTTTCAGTAATCAAATCAGGAGATGGCCTGGGCATGGATGGATGTTTTGGCTATTTGGACAGAAAGGGAAGTCTCTTATTTTTGAATATGTTATGGAAGAAGGACGCAGTTAAGACATAGGGCTAGATTTTTAAAGGTATTTAAGTGCATAGTGAGATTTGCAAAAGCACAATGGTTTTGTCCACAGAAGAGGAGAAATGAGGACGCAGAAGGGAAAATATTCAGCTCAGTTTGGTCCATGATTAGCTTGATCCGGCAGCGTGCCTTCCTGGTGATGGCTAGAGAATTAGATGAGCAAGAGTGGATTGATGGAGACAGAGCAGGCATCTAGAGGTGGATTTGTGACTCAGCATAGTAATGACAGTTGTGTGTAAATGAATGAGGTCATCCGAGGATAAGGTGTAGAGGAGAGAGGCCTAAGGACACAGCCCTATGGGACTGGCAGAAAGGAGCAGGAGAAGAACCAAAAGAGATGCTGAAAGAACAATTGATGAGGAGGAGAAACCTTCCTAAAACTTCTAATGAAAAGGTTACCCAAAAAAGTCACCTTGCAGCAAAGAGAATCTTTTAGTTGCATCTAATATTCTCTCCTCCATCTGACTTTGCTTTTGCAATAAGGCAACCCTATGTTGTTTTTTGAGCTGGAGGCAAATGACATATGGGGATGGTTAATAATTGAATGTATTACAGTGCCTCCTGTAAAATAATCGGCCCTAGCAGTACTGTACATACTGCTCAGTTGCCTCTGAGAATGAAGAACTATGCACATTTTTTAAAGATAACTGTGCTATTCTTGCTTAGATTGCTATGAACATACATAAGTGAAATTAGTGATGTTAAATTATGGAACTGAATGTGGAAGAGCCAGTTTATACTTAAACTGTCTCTCGCCCTTCCTTCTGTTTTTCTTTTCAGCTCATTTTGCCCCGTGACACTAATTTTAAAGGATTATGTTGCTGATTACTGTTGATCGTACCTTTTTTGGCTTAATCGCTAATAGGCCAGAAGTTGTATGTTGGCTTGATTGCTAATAGGCCAGAAGTTGTATGAACAAGCAAATTGGGATCTAAACTCATTTTTATTCAATTCTACTTTTCCTACATGAAAACAGAGGTGGAAATGTTACATTTTACTGCATAGAATCCCTGTCTTTTATTATTATTTCACAGTTTTTCATTACCTTGTATCTGAGAATATGTAGGTGCTTCACAAATATAAATAAGTTAATTATAATGTTACTTATTTTGGTTCTGTATTACACTAATGCTCACAACTCCTGAGCAGGCCTTTTCTCTTAGATGCTGTGCAAACCAATAGTAAAATTTGCCTCATCTGTAAATCTTAGCATTTAATTTAAGCAGAAACTCAACAACTTATTATAGAACAATTGGAAGGAGAGGTTAAAAACTATGTGTGTGAACGGTTGCCTAGACTGACCACATGCAGAATCACAATTTGGTTTGGTTTTTTGGTGGGGGGGGAGGTCGTTAATTGAATTTCATAGCACTCCTGTGAGTTTGGTGATTAGTCTTTTATCTATTTTGCAGATGAAATATATTGAAACAGCGAGTTTAGGTGATGTGCCCAAGGTCGCATGTTGAGTAGTGGCAGAGCTGAGAAAAAATTCAGAACAGACCTCTACTCTGAAGTTCTGTTCAGTTTTATCTACACCTCCAATGGCCAGTGGCTGTCCCAGCCCTCCTGGTTGCAGAGCTTTTCAGAGGAAAATTCCAAACTTGATAGGGCTCTGTTGGAAAGGGAAGACAATTAGCCCAGTCACTTTGAGGGCAGAGAGCCGTTTTAAATATTTTTGGAACAATCTCTTAGCCTAATTTTTCTCATCCCTCTGAAGCAGGATCATAATCAAACACAAATTAAAGGAGACTCTGCAGTGGGACTGGATAACATTCTATGGCCTGTGTCATACAGGAAGTCAGACTAGATGATCTGATGGTTCCTTATGGCCTTCAGAGCTATGAATTTGAGTCATAGGAAGAAACTCCCAAAGGGGACATGAAAAAGATCAGTACTCCCACTTCACCTCATGTTAAATCAAGTTGATGGGACAATGATTGACTTCTTTGCATCTGGAAGCAGCAGTAAAGGACCTGGAGGCCTTCTCCATATGTCAGAACCTGGGATTTGATGTGATGTATGCTCTCTTGCAAAGAGGGGCAATGTTTCTGCTATATGCCATCCCACCTTTCGCACTACTCCATGGGATCATACAAAAGACAGGAAGGAAAAAGCACCCAGTGATGCTATTTCTCTGTCTGTCTGAATTGGCTATGACACTCAGGACTGATTAACCTGCCATTAGATCTTTTGATGAGTTTACCACATAGAGGAAATTTGCTATATAATTTAGAGAACGCGAATTGCTTTTCAGTTAAACACATTCAGTGGATGGCAATAGACTGAGTTAAAGTTTTTTACAGTGGAATCTGTTGTTAGAATCCCAGAATAGTGAGAGAAACTACATACTCTTTGTATGGGTGGATGATGAGATACTTGCAATTATAGTACAGTACTACTGTATGTTCCACTCCATGCATCTGATGAAGTGGGTTTTAGCCCACGAAAGCTTATGCCCAAATAAATGTTAGTCTCTAAACTGCCACAAGGACTCCTCGTTGTTTTTGCTGATACAGACTAACAGTTACCACTCTGAAACCTGAGTACTACTGTTGGTTGTAATGTCTTCATATCAAAGATGAAATTTGGATTTGGTGAGTAGGAAGAATGGAACGTGCGCTATTTTACTGGAGTTACTTTTATGCTGAAAACTGTGGCATGTTGGGTTTGAAGGATGCCTACATGTTTATTGAATTGGACCCAATCCAGGCAGGCAGGCAGGCAATCTTTTTCTCACCATTACACACAGCCTATCTTGAAATCTGACAAGACAGCTACTGTAGCTTGACGAGAGAACATTATATCATTGATTTGTTTGCAGAAGATGTGAAAGAAAGTGAAAAAGGGTGCTAGGTTGTTGTTAGTTTAAGCTTCATTGTTGATGTTAGTTTAAGCTTCATTCAAGGCTTTTATGTTACTCCAGACCTAAACTGGAGTGACTTTCCCTAAAATGCTCTATTTTAAGTTGTAACATAGAAATTTGATGGTGCTGTGAGAGAAGGAAAGGGACACCTTATAGGTAAGGCATCACAATATACGTCGCTGCTGACAGCACAATAAGTCTTATTCCAAGAGTCAACTGTATTTCTAAAAATTAAATATCAATTTCATTAAAAAACACTTTGCCTTCAGACCCTTTGTGATGACTGCTTTTTATTGTTACAGTTCTGCCTTTCTCATATAGTGAAGACACTCAACTGTTTTTATGTGGTACAAGGGCATTTAACTAAAATTAAAATAAAGAAAGAAGGAAGAAGGAATATGCATGCTGAATATCAGAAACATGTTTGGGTGAGGCATTGTAGACTGCATTTTCTCCCAAGAGAAGTCCTAGAAGTTCCGTCATTGGAGACATATAAAGCTACTTGGAAAAGCAGTGGAACATGTACTGTAGATTGAGCTTGTTGTATTCCATGTTTCTGCAACTAAGTCTGCTCCCTATCAGAAAAGAGAACATTTTTTAATAACCTCTATTGTTTCAGTTTACTTATAAGGCTAGATATTTTTTTTAAATCTTTCTTCTTATTCAAAATGGCTGCTGTGACTCATTTGGAGAATTGCTAACGTAGTTCCTATTTTTAAGAAAGGGAATAAAAGTGATCCGGGTAATTATAGGCCTGTTAGCTTGACGTCTGTAGTATGTAAGGTCTTGGAAAAAATTTTAAGGGAGAAAGTAGTTAAGGACATAGAGGTCAATGGTAATTGGGATGAATTGCAACATGGATTTACTAAAGGTAGATCGTGCTAAACCAATCTGATCTCCTTCTTTGAGAAGGTGACGGATTACTTAGATAAAGGAAATGCGGTAGATCTAATTTACCTCGATTTCAGTAAGGCGTTTGACACGGTTCCACATGGGGAACTGTTAGTTAAATTGGAAAAGATGGGGATGAATATGAAAGTTGTAAGGTGGATAAGGAACTGGTTAAAGGGGAGACTCCAGCGGGTCGTATTGAAGGGTGAACTGTCAGGCTGGAAGGAGGTTACTAGTGGAGTCCCTCAAGGATCGGTTTTGGGACCGATCTTATTTAACCTTTTTATTACTGACCTTGGCACAAAGAGCGGGAATGTGCTAATAAAGTTTGCGGATGACACAAAGCTGGGGGGTATTGTTAACACGGAGAAGGACAGGGATACTATTCAGGAAAATCTGGACCACCTTGTAAACTGGAGTAATAGTAATAGGATGAAATACAATAGTGAAAAGTGCAAGGTCACGCACTTAGGGATTAATAATAAGAATTTTAGATATACGTTGGGGATGCATCAGTTGGAAGCGACAGAGGAGGAGAAGGACCTTGGGGTATTGGTTGATAGCAGGATGACTATGAGCCGCCAATGTGATATGGCTGTTAAAAAAGCAAATGCGATTTTAGGATGCATCAGGCGAGGTATTTCCAGCAAGGATAAGGAGGTGTTAGTACCGTTATATAAGGCTCTGGTGAGACCTCATCTGGAATATTGTGTGCAGTTCTGGTGTCCCATGTTCAAGAAGGATGAATTCAAACTGGAACAGGTCCAGAGACGGGCTACTAGGATGATCTGAGGAATGGAAAACCTGCCTTATGAAAGGAGACTCAAAGAGCTTGGCTTGTTTAGCCTGGCCAAAAGAAGGCTGCGGGGGGATATGCTTGTTCTATATAAATATATCAGGGGGGTTAACGTTAGGGAGGGAGAGGAATTATTTAAGTTTAGTACTAATATAGGCACGAGGACGAATGGGTACAAACTGGATATTAGGAAGTTTAGACTTGAAATTAGATGAAGGTTTCTAACCATTAGGGGAGTGAAGTTCTGGAATAGCCTTCCGAGGGAAGTAGTGGGGGCAAAAGACTTATCTGGCTTTAAGACTAAGCTTGATAAGTATATGGAGGGGATGTTATGATAGGATAGTTTAATTTGGGCAATTGATCTTGGATTATCACCAGATAAGTCTGCTCAATGATCTGCGGGGAGATGTTGGATGGGATGGGAACTGAGTTACTGCAGAGAATTCCTTCTTGGGTGCTGGCTGGTGAGTCTTGCCCACATGCTCAGGGTTTAGCTGATCGTCATATTTGGGGTCAGGAAGGAATTTTCCTCCAGGGCGGATTGGCAGGGGCCCTGGAGGTTTTTCGCCTTCCCCTGCAGCGTGGGGCATGGGTCGCTTGCTGGTGGATTCTCTGCAGCTTGAGGTCTTCAAAGCAATTTTGAGGATTTCAATAACTCAGTCCGGGGTTAGGGGTTGTTATAAAAGTGGATGGGTAGCGTTCTGTGGCCTGCCTTGTGCAGGAGGTCAGACTAGATGATCATATCGGTCCCTTCTGACCTATGAGTCTATGTGTCAAGTCATGTAAAATGGCACACAACAAATCTGGTCATGCAACATTATAGACCCAAGTAGCAGCTAAAAAAGATTCTCCATTCAGGCACCCAGAAAGCTGCGAGTTCATGTGAGAGTTGCAGGAGCCTACTGGCGAAAGCATTTCTTGTGGGCTAAAAAGGAGAGAGAAGACATATGTGAGCCCGGGAGGAATTTTATTTTTTAAATAGCCCTTGTTAATTTTTAAGTTCTCTCTGTTACTGGGTTTTGTTAACTATGGAAATGGACAGCAGAATTTCAGTTCCCTTCCACAGAATTCAGCGTGCCTTATGTGAAATTCTACTGGCTTTGACTATAGGGAGGAATCTTGCATTAACCAAATGGGGAGATGTAGTGGACAATGTATTAATTTTTTTCTATCTCTAATTTCTATTCTTTTTTTTTCCAGAGTTTGCATGGATCTCTGTTTTACTGTGCATAGAATTGCTGCTTTTATGTCATTGAAAGGATCTGGCACACCTTGGAATTTTTATCCATTACTGAGAAGCTGTTTACTATGAGTGATGGCATTCTTTCAGCAACCTAAAATAGCACTGTTTTCCCTCATTCCTTCCTGTCCATCCTGGTGAGGACCTAGTAGGCCCATCATTAGACATATATATATAAATTCATTGATATTTCAAATTACAAATCTATTGACATCTCAAGAAAAGCTTTTAAGATCTCTATTCCCAATGTTTATTTCCTATTTGTAGTCATATAGTTCTGTTTGTGGCATCTAATACTTTTCACAGCAAACAGATTTCTGACTTTGTCAGAGAGGAATAACTGCAGGAATAAAGAGATCCCTGAAATCTAGTATCTGGTTTTCATTCCTGTCTGGCTAGTAAAAACTAGGATTGGAGAGTAATTTAGAAAATGTGCACAGTAGAACGTGTCAAGAGTTTTAAATCAGGTGTCATCTTGTCTTTAGTTGCTTACAAGTTAATTAAGCAACAAAATATGACAGGCAGTACATTTCTGTGCTATCGTTGCACTCCTCAGGTGATTACATTATGTCAAAATTAATTAAAAACTTTTTATAAGTGCAGTATCAACACCATATGGAATTTTTCTGTTGTGGCACATGGATCTAAGGTAATGTAACTCATGTTAAGAACACTGTGTACACAGAACAGCATGCAATTCCAAGACTGTAGATTTTTGTGGAGGGAATCGGGTCATAGCACTCAATTAACCTATTAACTAATTATTACCAGTAAATTTATATTTACTGGCAATTAGTTATTAGAGTGACTATTGGAAAGTCCTATTTATGTCTGCAGTTCTAAAGCTATTTTACAAATATATGTTGCTTTTGATATTTTAACAAATAATTATGATATAAAGTACAGGCCCTGTTAACTTTCAGTTACGCAGTTATCCTCTAAGGGAAAAAGAATATTTCTACACCAGGAAATCATCAAATAATCATTCATATATTGTCTGTATAGAGGTGTAAATGTTAGAGATTATAAATTACTATAGTTTGAGAACAAGCTATAAAAAAGACTCTGAAAAGAGTCTGAAGAAGGGGATACTACACAGTTAGCTTTTCCAATCGGTGTAAAGAGTTGTCCTCATTAATTGAACTTCATTCATCTTTGATGTATAATAAAAAGCTACTTCAAAGCTAATTTCTTAAGTGGAAACAATTAGGGCAATTTGCCATTCACTTTTTAACAGATCCCTGTAATTTCAGTTATGTTTTGCTTTTGTTTTTATGTTCAGGAATTCAGGGTATGATATTTGCCTAACTCTGACTTACAATTTTTTGCTCTTGGAGAAAAACTATTGTATGTGTTTAATCCACTTTATGAACGAACCCCGTCATTCTAACCAGAGCAGAACAATGTTTAGAGATGGGTCTGAGCCAAAACGCAACTCTGAATTTCACAACTCCATAATGGATCAAACCAGAACAATGGATCCACAGACTCCTGAACTTCAGGATTCAAAATCCAGATCAGAATCCCAGCCAGTTGTGATGAGTGTTGTTATAAAAGCATCTAAATGGATAGACTTTTCCAAAACGAGCGGTGAGATAAATTTAAGATGGGAACTTTGATCTAATTTTGGCTTCAGATCCTGGATTAGGTAGGTTAGATCCATCTCTAATTTTGACACAACAATAACTAGATCGTTTTCTTTCCTAATACCTGCACATATTTATTTTATATACTCCAAGACAATCACATACTAGCCCTACAAAATAGAAATGTATGCTGTCATAAATATAAAGGGAAGGGTAACAACCTTTATGTATGCAGTAAAATAAAATCCCTCCTGGACAGAGGTACAAAATCACTTACCTATAAGGGGTTAATCAGTTCAATTAACGTAGTTGGCACCTGACCAGAAGGACCAATGAGGAAGGAAGATGCTTTCAAATCGGGGGTGGGGGGAAGGTTTTGTTTGTGCTCACTTTGTTCCCCCTCGGGACACAGAGAGAGAGACCAAGCTGGTAAACAAACTCCTAAAAGGATACATGAAATGGTACACCTAAAATTACAGAAATTGTATGTAAAGGCAAGGAAATGCGTTAGATTATCTTTTGTTTTAGCTTGTGAATTTTCCCTGTGCTATGAAGTAGTTTTATTTCTGTTTTTTGTAACTGTAAAGTTGAGTCCAGAGGGGAGTCCTCTGTGTTCTAAATCTTTTATTACCCTGTAAAATTACCTTCGATCTTGATTTTGAAGGTATGATTCTTTTACTTTTTTCTTTATTATAAAGTTATTCTTTTAAGAACCTGATTGATTTTTAATGTCCTAAAACCCCAAGGGTTTGGTCTGTGCTTACTTTAACCTATTGGTTAGTATATTATTCTCAAGCCTCCTCAGGAAAGGGAGTGAAGGTGCTTGGGAGGATATTTTGGGGAAATAAGGACTCCAAGTGGTCTTTTTCCTGAATCTTTGTCTAAATCATTTGGTGGTGGCAGCAAAACTGTTGAAGGACAAGGAAAGGATTTGTGCCTTGGGGAAGTTTTTAACCTAAGTTGGTATTTATAAGCTTAGGGGGTCTTTCATGCTAGTCCCCACATCTGTACCCCAGAGTTCAGAGTAGGGGGGGAACCCTGACACATGCTCATGTCAGTTGGGTGTTGATTATATTCAGTGTATTCCTATTGGCACCCAGGGTTATGAACAGTTATGACAACTAGTGTTAATTGATTTAAATAATTTCCATTAAATAGTCAAACTGCGTAAGAATCATGTTAGAGAGACAAGATGAGTGAGGTAATATCTTTTATTGGACCAACTTCTGTTGATGAGAGAGACAAGCTTTCTAGCTACCCAGAGCTCTTCTTCAGGTCTGGGAAAGGGACTAAGAGTATCATAGCTAAATACAAGATTGTCACAGCAACACATCATTGCATGGCTTAGAATTTAAGATGCTATGCTAAAGTTTGCTATTATTACAGGACAAGCGTAATGCCTAAGGTTGGATTTTTCAAAGGTGCCCAAGGAAGTTAGTGCCCAGTTGGGTTCCTTTAGTCCCCTTTGAAAATTCCAGCTTAATTTTTTTCCTCATTCTGTGTGCACTTTAATTCAGGGTCCTGTTTAGTTCTGTGCATAGCTGTACTGACCTAAGAGAAGAAGGCAGAATGACCTTTAAATTTTCCTACGGTATTCATGCCTGGTCAGAACCGGTAGAACATTGATAAACCACTGAAATTTTTCAAAATCTAGTGTGAATGCACAAAGTCCTTGTAAAAGCCCCTTTAACTTTCACAAATTACAGCCACTTTTTGACAAAACCACCAAAAATCAGATCTGTGGCATAAGGCCTATGCCCCTACCAAATTTCAGCTTTCTGCCTCAAATTCCTGACGTGTTACACCTATACAAAACATCTCACTTTTTTATAATAATAATAATGGTTGCTTCTGTATTTTGTCTTGTGAAACTAAGTAGAATACTGAATTTTAAATAACCAGCATAGAATAATGCTGGAGTTTCTTTGCTACATTATATATTAGATGGCTAGGCTGCAGCAGTCAGATTGCGGTTTTTATTAGAATATTTTATCTTTGACATGACATTACTTCTAAATTATTAACCATACCAAAGAAACAGAAATCAAGGGCAAGTGATATATTTAATGTAATGCATTATTAAATGTGCCTTTGTGATGTAAAAGGAAGGCCTCTACATTTTGTCTGTCTCTCTATAATAAATATGGAGAGATGGACATATACATAAAATATATTGGATAATGGGAGAAATTATGTGGAATATCGATATCATAATAGGCTGAAACTTGTAGCTTTCCCAGCCTAGAGACAGTTTAAGAATATCTAAAACAGGGATCAGCAACCTTTCAGAAGTGGTGCGCCGACTCTTCATTTATTCACACTAATTTAATATTTCGTGTGCCAGTAATGCATTTTAACATTTTTAGAAGGTCTTTCTGTAAGTCTATAATATATAACTAAACTATTGTTATATGTAAAGTAAATAAGGTTTTTAAAATGTTTTAGAAGCTTCATTTAAAATTAAAATTCGGAGTCCCCCCTCGGACCGGTGGCCAGGACCCGGGCAGTGTGAGTGTCACTGAAAATCAGCTTGTGTGCCGCCTTCGGCTCACGTGCCATAGGTTGCCTACCCCTGGTCTAAAACATAACTCCCACTCAATTCAGTGCTGAAGAAATTGCACCTCAGTTTTTACCCTTTATTATCCAACCTGCATAGGTTCTTATATGCCCACTTCATCATAGTATCTAAGTACGTTTTGAGATGTCACTATCCCATCCCAATTCTACTGCCTTCCAGCAAAACCTGGGAAGTCGAGAGCTAATATTTCAAATAGGGCCGTCAAGTGATTTAAAAAATTCTGATTAATCGCACTGTTAAACAACAATAGAATACCATTTATTTTAAGTATCAGAGGGTAGCCGTGTTAGTCTGGATCTGTAAAAGCAGCAAAGAATCCTGTGGCACCTTATAGACTAACAGACGTTTTGGAGCACGTCTCATTTATTTTAACTATTTTTGGATGTTTTCTACATTTTCAAACATATTAAAGTCAATTATAACACAAAATACAGAGTGTACAGTGCTCACTGCATATTTTTTTACAAATATTTTCATTGTAAAAAACAAAAATTTGTCAATTCACCTCATACAAGTACTGTAGTGCAATCTCTTTATCATGAAAGCTGAACTTATAAATTGAGAATTATGTACAAAAAAACTGCATTCAGAAATAAAACAGTGTAAAACTTTATAGCCTCCATCACTAGGGTGAAAAAGATTATTCTATGGTCTTACACTCTTTTCCCACTTTGAAAATACCTTAAAGTTAGTGAAAATATCAGTGATGAAATAAAAGTGATCTCTATGGGCAAACCTCACCACTCCTTGCCTATGATAAGACATTTACTAACATTTAGTACATAGTACTACCTGAAGTACTTAGCTATGCCATATTCTAATTATTTCCTGTCCTAAGTCTGTCACATACCACTGTGTTACTAACTCAAATACCTAATCTTATTAAATATTGATTTTTTTAAGGTGACAACTGTAATATCACCTTAAAATGCCATTGCTGGAGCTAGAGGAGCTTGGTTTACTATGAGTGCCTGTTGGAACTTGGAGTTAGAGCATAATCACAGTGACAGGGCATGACAAATAGTGGGCAACTGCAGCAAGGGAAAAATAATGTCTTTGCAGAGATTTATATTAAAGGACTGGGATTTAGCCCATTTTTATCTCTCTTGCTTTGTTTAACAGTTCTTACAGTTCTTTAAATCCTAATTAATTCTGGTAGTTGTTATCCTTTTATGAAGGGTTCCTGTGTAGAGTGCATTCTAGTTAACCTGAAATCCAGGAGGAGTGATTAGCAGAATAGCTGGAACCAATGGTGTCCCAGGGTTAAGCAGGTTACTAGATATATTGGCATTTTTTAAAAAAAGCTCTCTGTATTCTTGGGTTTGTTCTTCTAAGTGTTAGAACATATTGAACAGAGTGTATTTTATTGGATTACCTCAGCACCGGTGATAATTAAATGAATGATTACTAAAACAGGACAGTTATATGACATCCAATTATTTAACAATGTAAACTGTCAAGATCTTTTATTCAGAGACTCTAAAAGCTGGACTTTGAATCCAACCGAGTGCAGTTCTTTGGAATCAAATTTCGCTTCAGCTCTGACTCCGTCAGTTGTTATTGTATGGGTTATCTGTAAAACACTGTTGCATCAGTGGCAGTTACAATTTGAAATATAGGATTTGTTTATTTATAGTTGTATAATTTCTCTCTTTAAGTCACTGAAGTACCCCAAATTCAGGTACATAACTTTTCTGGTCAGTAGATCTGCACCCCCTTATATGGTGAAAGCCACTTATGGTGCACTTGTACAGTAAATACTCTAATAATTTCATAGTTAATGGTCTGATGAGATTTTTAATAAAATTCCTAAACAAAAATCTTAGTTAATAAATAGTTATGTTTGAAAGTGATTCCAGCTTACATAACAGTTAACGGATCCAGTCAATTTCCTTTACCATACAATCATCCTTCATCACTTACTGTCATCATACTTGATGTGCACCACCCATATAGCTTTAAACCTGCCTCATATAATTTGCAAACATCAAAACATCTAGGTTCATATCCTCAATTGGCATAAATCAGATTAGCTCAATTGACTCCAATAGATCTTTGCTGTTACAGACCATCTTATGATCTTGGCCCCTAAGTACTAGAATATTATGAAGAATTAGGTCCCTTGTATTGGAAATTGGATTTTATTATCTACCAGTAATTTGTTATTTTGATAGTTATCTACTTTGGGAGACACTGTGTTTCTGTGGATAGTGCTAGACTAGGAGTCAGGAAATCTGTTTTCTTTCCAGTTTTGCCACTGACCTGCTATGCAAACTATGATTGCATTTCCTCCTCTGTCAAAGGGGGATAATAATTATTCCCTTTCTTTATGGAATGTTTTGAGATATACAATGAAAAATGCTATATAAGCACTGTTAAGTTAAATCAGAGTTACCAAATGGCAAACCACTTATTTGACACAAACCTTTTCTTTTAAATACTTTGTCATATTGAATCCTTAGTATGCATAACTTTTTCATGAATTAGGTAGATGGTAAGAGAACTTTCCCTAAAGATTCTGGGTTATTGTGGTTAGACCAGGATTTGGGAAAGGCAGGATTCCTTTCTCTGCCCTTCATTTACAATGTGATCTTAAGCTAGTTACTTAATGGATCAGTTGCTCACTTTCCCTTATCTTTAAAATAGAGACAGTGATACTTACCTATTTTGCCTTACAGGTGTATCGTTACTTACATTAATGAATATTTATAATTAGTCATGGTACTACATGCCTGTATCGATCTCCCATCACAATAGTGTCTGGATGTGTTTCAGATGGTTTAGATTAAGGGCAAACAAATACATGCTAAAATAAGAAGCATATATTCTGGGTTCTCCACCCCTTGGCACAGAATTCTAGCATGTCCAAGGAAGGGAGGGGAGATTCTCTGAAATTATGGACCCCTGGCCACTTGAAGCTCTACAACCAGAAATGAAATGGCAAGCTCTTAACCAGAAGTGAAATGGCAAGCAATGCAGAGTACACAGTAAAGGTAATATGTCCTTACCAGATTGCCTTGCTCTCAAGATATAATATATGGTATATTGTATGAATTATTAAGTTCTGAAGGTTTACTATTATAATGGAATGGTCATGTAGCCTCTATGCTGGATGAAATTGACATCATGAGGCTGGGTGCTTCAGAGAGCAAAACATACTTCTTATCCTCACTAACACTTGGAAAAACAAATGGACCAAATACATAGTTTGTGTTATTAGTGTGTGTGTGTTCAAAATATTTTTGTTTTGCAGGCTTTTCTGCTTGAAGAGCATAGTTATTGTTTTGTTTCCACTTGATTTTAATCATCTGAAAAAGTTATCACTGGTTCTTGTTTACAAATATAGAGCCAAATGTGAAAAAGAAGTGTCATTTCTCAGAGCATTGATCTGATTTTGTTCACATTTTTAAAAGGCACTCTGTCTCTGAAAGGGATCATTATTAATCATCTTTTTCGCAGTGTTTGGCTTCAAAAATAAGTGCACACTCCTTCTGGGAAAAGGCTTTTTTAAGTTCATAGTGTAAGGGGATCTAAAGCTTGCAAAGGTTCACATTTGGGCCCTTTTCTTACATCTTTACTCAGGCTCTTTCTCAGGCAAAATGAAATAGGAGTTTTGCCTGAGGAAGAATTAAGTAATTACTCCACACTGGAACCCATAAGAGATGTACAAGGTAATTTTCAGCAGACAGAGGAAACCTGACTCCCTATAGCCTGCTCTGACTACTTCCAAGCATTTCCTACTGGCTCACCCAGAGGGAGGGGCTCCCTTCTTGTCTGGCCTTGTAAATTTGATGTATGTGGATCCATGAGGATCTCTATTTGTGCCTTGCGTGTGGGGAGAAGGACCCTCCTGCCCTAGAAGGGAGCTTACTAGCTTCTTTCTCTTGGTTGGGAGGGGGAAGAAAGAAGGGGGGCAAGCAATGGTGCTGAGGGATGGTTTAGTCACTTAACAGGGATGTTGAGTCAGTGTTCAGAATTAAAGGACATGGTCATTGGAGTGGAGAAGGATTTAGCAGATGGCTCATCACCTCATATCTTACAGACAGTTATTGGAGAGCTTTGGAAAGTTATAGTACTATTTTTCTGTCCCTGTGCTGTGTCAGGTTTCCTTAATTATCAGGACTCATGGAACAGACAGAAGGCTCCCATGGTATTTTTACAGAAAAGGAAGGTCTTGCACCGTCCCCTGAAACATTTGGTGCAGCCACCATCAGAGACAGTACACTTGCCTAGGTGGACCTTGGATCTCATTCAGTATGACTTAGTAATATTTTCTAAAATCATCATACAATTTCTTACACAAGGTCACTGGTACACATATGCAGCTGCAGCCTATCTAATTCAAAGATGTTCTTGTCCTTATGTTTGTTTAATGCTAGAAGTTTTTTTAGGATATGTATATACTCAAGCCAAGGTGTGATCACATCTCAGGTAGACATACCCTTGCTAGAATTGCTAAAAATACCAGGGTAGGTATGGTAGCATGGCCTGCAGCATGGTCTAGAAATGCGAGTATGCACTTAAGGTCCTTGACATGCTTCTAATGTCTGTCCCAAACCCCTTGCCACAGCATCTACACTGCTAATTTTAGCAATGAGTGGGGAAAGCTAGCACAGGTATGTCTACCCGAGCTGCAGTCATACCTCGGATTGCAGTGTAGACATATCCTTAGGGGCTATAAAGCACTGTCTGAGACAATTTTATTTTGAAAGACACAAACAGTTTAGTGAATGTTCAAAAAAAATAGGTTTTGAAACTATGAAACCTATGTGCTATTCTTTCCTCTAATTTAGCAAAAAACAAAACAGCTGAACAAATCTAAAATCTTTATATACGAAGTTTATAACAGTTTTTGCAAGAGTTTTTTATAAACCTCTGAAATGAAAAATGGTTGAAAATGGACATTTTGACAGGTCTTTAATGATAGTGTTAGGTGGCAGGATTATAATTTACATTACTTAAATACGTAATATAGAGAGACAAATATTGTTACTATTTCATCTTTAGACTCGAGCCTATTCCTGCTCAGTTTCCCTGAAATAACAAACTCAGAAAAGAAGAAAGAGTCAGTAGTTCTGAGCATTGCCTAAGAATCTGGAAAATTCAGTACAGTTGAATTAAAAAATGATAGTTAAAATTCAGTATTTGTGTGAGCTTTTTCAGGAGTCTGGATCATTAAACTGTCTGATTCTTCTTTAAGTGTTTGTGATATCTGAAAGACCTGCATTAACTTGATACTTAAAGACTGTAGGTGACTTTGAACTAAGTTAACATTGTGTTCAAGGGTTTTTTCTTAAATACAGTTTCTCAATTTACAGGATTAATTTAGTCTGTAATTATCATTGGATTAAAATGATCTGCTAGATTACTTTTCTTTCCACACAGTGTTCTTTAGAGAGATTATTCTTTTGTCAAAATGATGATCTAATTTATTACTGCATTCTGTACAGTAACATCTATAAACCTAATGAGGGCCTATAAGGAGAGCAATTTATTTGCTTTCTCAGACAGACTTCTTGTGTCTTTCAAACAGTTGAGGTATCTGCACCACAATGAACATAAAATCTCATGCTGCCTTCACATGCATGTCCCTGCACTATACAATAGAGGGGTTTGTGACAATGCATTTGCTGGCACACAAGGGAGTAGCTTGTCATGATGTTTTTCAGTCAATTTCCCTTAATAATGCAGTTCAACACAATGGAACCGAGACAATAATCAACAGAGGTGTGTCTTTGATATTGCACTGAGTGGGTATCACTGAAGTGATAGAGCCACAGTAGGCAGTTATATGAAAAGCATAAATGCTGCTGTTTGGTGGGAAAATACATGCACAAAACTTTAAAGTTTCATACTGTTGAATTTACAAAGGCAAAAATTCTTTTACATCTCCCTCTTTCTGTTTTACCCTGGTGTTAGAAGAGGGACCTTGAAATAAAATAATTTCAACGGACACAGAAATCTTAGTTAGCAGTTGATGAGGCAGCATGTAGTATTTTGGCAACACCATCCGCTTTGAAAACGCAAATTGGGAAGCATACATACAAAATGGCTACCTTAAGGTATAGGACTGGATTGCACTCTGTCTAGTAAATGCACTCCAGCTCTAATTGGGTTTTACTTTCAGTTTAGTCGCTGAACAGCTAATTAGTTGGTATCAAAGTCACACAAATAGAACCTTCTATGATGTCTTTTAAAAATTTCTGTGAACTAGAGAGAGTTCTGATCAGTATGGTCTGGCTTCATGCTGTCTGTAGGGCAATTACTAGCATGGGTTTGTTTAGATTTGCTTTTTCTAATTTTAGGAAGCTTCTTTTTCTTTTCACTAAAAAGAGTCGTCCTTGTCTATATTCTGACCTCTATTTCCTTATTCTAAAAGAGAAGAAATGATCTTCTTGATCTAATATTTCCCTTTGATTAGGAATATACAAAGCATCCTCAGAGTAATAATAAAACCACCTAGTTCCTATATAGTGCTTTTCGCCTGTAGATCTCAAAGCATCACTTAAAGGAGGCAAGAAACATTAACCCCATTTTATAGATAGAGAAGCTGAGGACTATATCAGTGAAGTGACAGCAGAGCCAGGCATACAATCCACGTCTCCTAAGAAGTCCCGTGCTCTGTCCATTAGCAACGCTGCCTCACTGTAATTAAATTAGTTGAGTTAGTGGGTGAATCAGGGTATTCGCCTGTACAGCCTCTCAGACAGTAGCTCCTCAGTTAAAGTAATCCTGCTTAACGTTGTTTTGTTGCTATGTAGCTGATCAGTTAGGGAACATGCTCGTTTAAAGTTGTGCAATGCTCCCTGTAGGCTGGTTGGCCGGGGCTTGTCCCCCTCCGGGGCAGCAGGGAGCCAGACCGCCTTGCTACTTGGGTCAGGTGTGTCAGGGAATTAGCTCGGCTGTGCGGTAAACAGTCAGCAGCTCTAGCCCTTTGGCGGGGGCTGAGCAAACAGTTCAACAATAGCAAGCCCTGGCCCTAGATCAGGGTGAGCAACAAACAGTCACTAGCTCAGGCCCTCAGGCAGAGGCTTAGCAAACAGGGTCAATATGAGCAGGCCCAGGCCCTGGGTCAGGGTGGGCAACAAACAGTCACTAGCTCAGGCCCTCAGGCAGGGCTGAGAAGACAGATTCAAAAGCAACACCCCAGGCTACTGGCTCTGATCAGCCAGGGAGAGGGGGAGACTGCCACCCACGAGATGGGTGGCAAGGGGGACGCAGGCCCACCCACTCCACTGCGTCCCAGCCCGGGGCCCTAGCGGCGACAGAAGATCCGCTGCTGTCAGTGGGATCCTGACCGTAACACACTGACATTGGCTGCAACACTGCCAGAGCCAGTCTCGGGGCAACTGCCCCGGGCTACTTCCTTTTTCCCCCTCTAGAGGTACCTGGATCCGGACGGCATCCTCCATGGGGTCACACACCATGGGTCCTCAGGATAGCTGTCGAGCGGTAGGCTTTGCATCTCCTTGGGGTAACTGGCACACGGTGGGCCTGGCAGTTCCTCAGGGTAATGGGCAAGCGGTAGGCTTGGCAGCATCTCTGGGCTCAGGCTAGCATCAGGCGTTGGCTGGTCTTGCCAGTCCTTGGGTCGGACGCGGATTGCCGTGGTCTCCCCACCGGGAGCTACACCACAAGCGTCTGGTCACGCCAGTGGCTGACAGCCAAGTGAGTTCTGGGGTCGGGCTTTTATACTTCCTGTCCTGCGCCCTGACCTCTGAGGGATGGATGCAGGGTTTGCTAGCTCTGCCCACTTTGGTGTCCAGAAAGGCTCGTCCCCCTCTGGGGTGGCGGGGTCCAGAGTGCCTCATTACACTCCCTTATAGCGTTGTTTGGCTGCTAATTCCCTGCTTTGTCCCCTGCTTGCAGAAAGAGCAGCCAGTTGGAGCTGGCTGATGGGGGCTTGGAACCAGCGTGGACCAGCAGCCCCCTGTCAGCTCCCTGCTTCCCTAAGCTCCCTGTGCAGGAGCCGCCCAGCAGGCTATCAATTGCCAGGCAGTTCAGCTGTCCCTCCCCCAACTCCTGTGTGCTGCTCCTGCCCTCTGTCTTGAGGCTGCTCCCGGGAGCTCCTGCTTGCTCCTGAGGAGGGGAAGAGGGGCGCTAATGTCAGGGTGTCCCTCTCCCCACTCCTCTCCTTTACCCCATCATGCCATCTCCACAGAGCAGGGCGGGACATGAGAGAGCTTAGGACGGAGGGAGCTTTCTGCAAGCAGCTGCTATCTCAACTTGCTGATCAACTTAAAAAGGCAGTGTACTTAGAATGAGGTCAGCGTACTTAAAGGGGAAATGCGCCTCTCTCTCTCTCACACACACACACACACACGGTGTGTGTCTGTGTCTCTCTCTGCCATGCTGTCTCCCCTCCCTCCATTCGTGCTGCCTTGTAGAGTGTGAGGCTACATTAATGTGTTAACCCTTGAGGGCTCAACTGAGTGAGTGCTAGTTCATCATTTAACAGTAAGGCATTCCGTGGGAAATATCCCACGCTCTGACTCCACCACCTCAACCAAGCTTCACAATCATCATTGCTGTGTGCAGTATTACAGTGTTTGTTTAAAAAGTATACTGTGTGTATATATATAGAGAGAGAGAGACTCTTGTGTCTGGCGAAAAAAATTCCCTGGAACCTAACCCCACAATTTACTTTAATTCAACTCCTGCCCAAGTCTGTCCTCCCCCACTCGCTCTTATGAGCCCCTGTCTGACCCTCCCTCCATCATCCCATACTGTCTGTCTCCCCATAGTCCCTATCTCCTGACCTGGCCTGCTGCAAAGAAAGCAGCTCTTTTTCTCCCCTCGCTGGCTGGGAGCTGCTGCTTTGTTCTATCACGACAGTGCCCTCCGGTGGGCAAAAGGCAGAAGTGCAGCAGCATTTCAGCAGACGCTTTTATCTGCAAAAAAAAATATTGGGTCTATTAATTATGCATGCACAGTAGCGCTGAATTCCCCCAGGAGTAAGACTCATACAGGAAGTCAGTGGCAGAGCCAAGACTAGACCAGTTCTCAACTCTGTGTCTTATGCCCTGGATCTTGCTGCCTCTTGTATTCTGGATGCACTCTGACATTTTTAATCATTGGTGGCAGCAGTTTCAGCTCTTTCTTAAGGTGGCTTTCTGTTGAACACAGTAGCATTGAGACTGGAACATAAGCAAGACTTTTTTTAAAGCTGATTTTACTGACATTCTACATATACTTAAAGGCAATCATCTGTAACAGGTTGGTGTCTGGTAAATTCCATGATCCTTTATGATTGGCTGTTCCTCAAAATTTTTAACATTTGACTGCATTTACTCATGTGAAAAGATATTATCATGCACCAGAATGATTGTTCCCTTTGAGCTTTGGCACCTCAGGCTTCATACTGATATTTAGTCATGGATGTCATTTAAGAAATTACTGAAGTACTGTTTCTAAAATGGTTTTGGAATGTTAATTAGTGTCCATTAGTTCTGAACTGAGGCCATCAAATTAATTTTACTTGTATCCTTTGTAGATATGAATCTTGGCTTTCTGAATTGAAAGAGCTATTGCATTGTGTCTCCATGACTTCTCTATAATACATTTATAATAATAATCTGTTTAGCAGAAGCTTTTCTGCTTTTTTGGGTTGAGACCCCAGAAATACTGGCTTGGAGGCAAAGGGATCTGCTTTGTCTGTTTCTTTTATTTCTGGCTTGTGATGAAGTTCCAACTCTTAAACTGAAGTAAAAACTATTTACATCCAGAATTACAGCTTCTTTATTTTGTACATGGAACTTTTACAGAACCTTCTGAAGGTACTGTCCTTTTTATACTGCATGAAGAGGACGTATTTTAGCTTTATTTTTTTTTACCATACTTTATTTGTATGGAGTCCCTTCATGCAACTGTATATAAAATACTTTACAAAGTTCAGTAATTCACAGACTGAGAGAGAATATTTCCTTGAATTGTTTGAAAGAAAGTAGGCCTTTTGAAAATGCTGGTGATATCTGCCTCATTCTAACCCTATATACTGTCAATGATAGGTAGGTATGATGATCACTGTCTAAGGCAGGGGTAGGCAACCTATGGCACGTGTGCTGAAGGCAGAACGCGAGCTGATTTTCAGTGGCACTCACACTGCCCGGGTCCTGGCCACCAGTCTGGGGGGCTCTTCATTTTAATTTAATTTTAAATGAATCTTCTTAAACATTTTAAAAACCTTATTTACTTTACATACAACAATAGTTTAGTTATATATTATAGACCTTATGGAAAAAGACCTTCTAAAAACGTTAAAATGTATTACTGGCACTCGAAACCTTAAATTAGAGTGAATAAATGAAGACTCGGCACACGACTTCTGAAAGGTTGCCGACCTCTGGTCTAAGGTATACTGATAGAATTACGTGTATCCAGTGTTTGAACCAGTGATGATCATGAAACATTACCTAAGAAGAGGATGAATCACTCTAGCCAAAAGCACTTCCCTTAATTTCAAAATGTAACCCATTTATGTAAGTGATGCTAATTTCAAGTTTCAGTTTTCAGCTTTCATGGAATGTGGAAAACAGCTTTTGTGAGGCAATAGGCTAGGAAACTGGGAATCAGAACTCCTTAGATTCAATTCTCTAACTTGCCATTGGCTCTGAGTAGCCTTGGGCAATTCACATGGGCCTATTTATCAATAAAAGATCTCATTTTGTATATGTCAGCCCTCATGCACACGTTTTTCAAACCCTCTCTCCTGCATGTATAATTGATAAGAATGTGTCACCTGTGCATGTAAACCCCATGTGTCTGCATATTCTCTCTCCTGCTCATGAGTAATAGACCCAATGTATGCAGTTAATGTGCATGCAAATATTTGCATGCACAAGTTAGACACACACACTCAAGCCCCATTAAAACCCTTTGGAAATCTTCCCCTTGTCCATTAAAGTGTCTGTTTCTCTTTAGTTTTCCCATATGCAAAATAAGGGTATATAGTAATTGCCTCAAGTACACTATGCTTCTTGCAGCCCTTTTAATTAACAAGTGTAAAATGCATTGAGAATCTCTGATTAAAAGATGCTATAGATTTTCAAACCATTACTTATTGTGGGGGGGGGAACTTTCCTCAGATAAACTGCTCTGGGATGATATAATTGTCATGAAAATCAATAAGTTGTCTGCATGGTTCCTCTTTAACATTTTTAACTCATTTGTCCAGAATTATTCTAGTTATGTTTTTTTGTTTTTGTTTTTTTTACTACCAAGCTGTACATCCTAAGCTCAGCTTCAATGAAGCTAATAAAGAAATATAGCAAGAAAATGTGTTCCCATGCTTATTGTCTGGAAATATAGATACAATAATTAGGATTTCTCTTTGAGGGAAGAAAGACAAAATGTTGGATTGGGACATATAAAAGGAAAATATTTTAATTTATGATATTTTAAGTTATGGAAAAATAACAATTTTCTTGTAAAACAAAACCTGTGTTTTCCAGATTCTCTACAGAGGATCGAAGTTAGTCAGTAGGTAGAACATGAGATTGGGAGTCTGTCACTTACTTCCTTTGTGGCCTTTAGAAAATACTGCAGTCCTGTGCCTTCGTTTCCTCACCTGCAAAACAGGAATAATACTTGCCCACTTTAGAGAGTTTGTTGTGATCTATCAAAGCTATGTAAGTGTTAAATCATCTTTCAGATGTGTTTGCTAATACCTGTACCTGGTTATCCAGCTTACTTGCATCTGATATTCGTGGAACATTAGAACAATTATATTTAGCATTTTTCCTCTCTTAAGTGATAAAATCCAACAGCAGCGATACAACTTTGGGGCCGAATTCTGCTTAGAGATGCATCATTGTTATAAACCCATAATGTACTTAGCACTATACAGTAACTCCTCATTTAACATTGTAGTTATGTTCCTAAAAATGCGACTTTAAGCGAAACAATGTTAAGCAAATCCAATTTCTCCTTTAAGTACACTGACCCCACTCTAAGTACACTGCCTTGTTAAGTAGATCAGCAAGTTGAGACAGCAGCTGCTGCCAGCAAGCTCCCTCTGGCCTGAGCCCTGTCATGTCGCCCACCCCTCATGGAGATGGGATAAGTAAGTTGCAGGAGCAGGGGGACACCCTGACATTAGCCTTGCCCCCTCACATCCCCTGCACAGCAAGCAGGAGGCTCCTGGGAGCAGCTCAAAGGCAGAGGGCAGGAGCAGCATATGTCAGTGGAGGGAGGGACAGCTGAACTGCCACACAGGGAACTTAGGGGAGCGGGGAGCTGATAGGGGGACTGCCAGTCCACCCTGCTTCCAAGCCCCCAACAGCTAGCTCCAACAGGCTGCTCTTGCTGCAAGCAGTAGACAAAGCAGGTAGTTGCCAAACGATGTTATAAGGGAGCATTGCCCAGCTTTAAACAAGCATGTTCCCTAATTGATCAGCAATGAAACAACTTTAACTAGGACAACTTTAAGTGAGGAGTTACTGTACAAAACACATCTTAATTGTTGCCCCAAAGAGTTTACAAAGCAAATGACAAAATAAAGTCAATGATATGTACCGCTCTGATTTTATTTGTGGTCCCTTTTCCACAACTTTTGAAGTTAGTTGATGAATACCTTTAGCAGCTTTACAATGTTTAATATCTTGTTCAAGCATGAACTTCCCAAAAGGGTATGGATTTTCATTTATTTACCTCCTCCCCCAACTGATTATTCATCTAAACTTGATACTGAAGGTGTGTGGTAGTAAATAACACAGTGTTCATTTATTCCTTTCTAACGTCTATTGTAAATTAACATAATAAATCTTTGCGAAAGATTGAGGTTCTTTTTAAAAAAAAATTCTAAACAAAACTCTAATACAAATGTATTTATTGACTCTGGTGTCAATGTTATTAAGGGGAGAACTAATAAGTGAACAGGTTTCTTTAGTTCCCTATTATTATTATTTATTATTTGTATTATTGTAGTGCCTCAGAGCCCTGCTAATGGTCCAGGGCCCCACTATGATAAGCTTTGCACAAATTCAGAGCAAAAAGACAGACTGCCCCAAAGAGCTTATAATTATCCAGTCATTTTCCACTACTTCGCAGTACCATATAAAGGGCTCATGGAGTTAGGGGTGTGGTGGGCAGACACACCGAACTCTTAACCAATCAAACATTCTCCATTCAGTAGGACCCAGAGGCTTAGCAGTGTATTCACCAGAAACTTTAAAAGATTTAGATGGCTTTAAAACATGTTCACTGCTTCTTTTTTGCTTGGGTGGCATTGGTCATTTCAAAGATTATCAGCAGAAAGTCAAAACACAAATCTGGAGGCAGAATGGACCAGAACAATTTGACCTAACTGCAAAACTTAGTTATGAATTGATCATTTCACTTAAATGCTTCCAGTGACCTCTTTCACCCTATTTATTGGCATATGAGCCAATTCAGTGGTTATACTCTAATTTAAATCATTCACATACTCTTCGGCAAATATTAATAGGCTTGATTTTCCGGTCTTTGTCTGTGGAACTGGCAGTCCTTTATTTCTTTTTGGAAGTCTCTTGCAATATGTTTCTTCAGATGCGGATCATCATTTCTGAGTATAGAATATATTACTCTGCAGATTGCTTAGATATTTCCTAGTCTAAGACATGATTAGAGATAATATGTAAGTTTATGCATTTTTAAAAAGCTACAAACTCCCTTACAAAATTTAAAAATAATTCATTGCAGCTATACTATTCAGAAACTTACCGAGTGCACTTTGTGATCACTTCCCTAGAATACTAATGATTTATTCATTCTTATACTAAATATACCTTTTCTAAAATATAATGCTGTGGAATAGCTAATTTTTCCTCTTATATCCTCCTTGAAAATCCTTGTTAAAACCCTTCTTTGCCCTGAAGCTTACAAAAAACTTGACAATAGTCTTGCTGCTGATGTGCTAAGACCACAGCCTGTCATGTTTCCTTGTACTCCCCCATCTATCTGGATCCATCTGTTGTCTCTTGTCTTTTACTTAAATCAGTATACACTCAACCCTGATATAACGCGACCCAATATAACATGAATTCGGATACAACACGGTAAAGCAGCGCTCCGGGGGGGAGGTGGGCTGCGCACTCCTGTGGATCAAAGCAAGTTTGATATAATGCGGCTTCACCTGTAACACGGTAAGATTTTTTGGCTCCTGAGGACAGAGTTATATCGAGGTAGAGATGTATATGAAAGAACTGGCTACTTTCTCGTACACAATACAGCAGCCCAAGGATCATTTTAAATGTTGCATCTACAAAAAAGAAAGGAAGATTGTATAGGAATACCTTAGAGAGAAGGAGCAATTTAGATACCCACCATAGCTAGTTAAAATAATTTGAATCACAAGAACCACTTGAAATAGATTATACCCAGTTACCTCCCCATCTTATACGTAAGCAGAAAATGAGGTAGTGTCGATTAATCCACTTGTTAAAACTAAGTGATCTCTTGGAAATCATTGTTTTCTATTTCTGGACTTTAAACTGTTAAATTAGAGTACTTGAAAATGAAGGAGAATACAATCTAATGTAATCAGATTTTTGTTCACTTAGCCTGCTGGCTTAGCCATGTTCTCAAGTTTTTATATCATGGACTCATGTTGGCTGCCTCAGGCATAATACAAAAGCTCAAATGTGGTGATCGTTCTCTGAGCTGGCTGTAACTACTGCATCAATTGTTCCTTTCCTGAGAAATAATTAAATGTAGCCAGTTTTCTTTGTCTACAAGGACTCAGCAGAGGTGTGCCTATGGTACTTTCTCCTTTATTACTATTGACTAGAAAACTCTTACTATTTCACCCTCTCTGCCACTCATTTCACTTGAGAGACAGCTGCCAATGTGCATAATTATGTGACATAGATCAACATTTTAAAAAAGGAGCATGTGGCAGCCACTTGGATCAAGCCTCCTTAGAGCGGACCTCCATAGTTAAGATGAGAGCAGGTGCAGTATGGACAATTGCATGCAATTATTTGGAGCCTTTGGCCTCCTGCCACTATACAAACAAGTAATCAAAAGGTAGCCCATGCTCCAAAGAACTGTTGCCTGATTTTAGAAGGTTAATATTAATTTTGATAGTACAGGTTATAGGCTCACCAGTTAATCTGATCACACAATAAGGTTCTTGTCCCAGAATCACGCTATACAGAGTTTGCAAGGACCCTCTGGGGTATGACAGCACGCTCACATTGAGACAAATATAGCCTTAAAGACTTTTATTGAGATAAACGGAATAGTACTCAAATAGTACTCAAATGGTAAAATAATCAGAGTTACAAATGCAATACTATTATTCTAAAGATACATATGATAGTATATACTGTAAATCTTTTGATTAATATACTGACACCCTTCCTTAATAACCTAGTGCTAAGAGAAAAAGGACCAACCTCGCGTCTGGCATGCCAAGAGAGTTCACGTCCAGGTTCTTCAATTCTTGAGTGGGAGGTGCAGAGCTTAGGAGAAGCTAAAGAGCTATCGACACTAACTTAGAGTTTTGCTCAACTAACTGACTTAAAACTTACCATTAAAAATTAATAGACTAATAAGCAAAGAAGCCTTGAAACTTTAAGCTCGAAGCTTAGAAATATAGAAGCTTCCTTGGCATGGTGGGTCACCCCTTTTATAGAGATTGAGTACATGAGCCCTCCTTCTGCGCCCAAACTTTGTTTACTCAATCACAAAATGTCAGGGTACACTTACACCATAGGCTGCTGTGTTTGTAAGTACTGATGACATATACATACAAATTAATGACATTAGCTCATTCTAACATTTGTTATTTCTGTCCTACCCCGTTATTTTGGTTCTTTCCTTGTGGTTTACCTGTTAAGTTTACAGAGTGGTATGAACTTAGGAAGCCCTCTATGCCAACTTGCTTTAACGCATCCTTTATCTATCTATGTTAAAGGTTGCAGCCATATATGGCCCTTATGCTTTAGCTCATCACCACCTATCTAGGTGAAAGGTCCCAAACATATATATGCTAATTTTGCTCTCTGGGTGAAAGGTCCCAGACATATGTATGCTAACTTTGCCTTAGCTCAGTGGTCCCCAACCTTTTTGGCTGGCGGGTGCTGTCCCGGGGGCCAGGACGCGGGCACATTAAGATGCCCCTGCGGGCACCACGTTGGGGACCCCGTCTTAGCTTAACATACAAGATGTGGCCTGTACATCCCTTGCATTACTGCCAAAATACTTTAATATAAACCTATAAATCTATTATAATAAAACATAATCAAAGTCATAAGAAATCCATATGAAAAGATATATAGGCAGGCAAGCAAGCAAGCAAGCCTACCCTAAAGACTACAGAACATACAATCTGCATTACTGACAAGACATAGCAGGTGGATGGAACAAATTTGTAGATAATAGGGAACTTCTTCTTGTATTCATTTTAGACTTTAATACTGATAAATAATAGTTGTTGCCACTTACATAGCACTTTACCTGTTCAGTGCACTTCCTGACATAAACTAACCCTCAGAACACCCTTCTCAGTGCAAGCTGATTATTGCTGTCTCCATTCTAGAGATTGAAAAGTTAGCCTAAATGTCTTGCCTAAATCACACGGTGAGTCAGTGGCAGAGCTTGTACCCAAACTCCCAACCCCATATTTACTGCACTAGACCAGGTGAATTGGGCAAAGTTCCACAAAGAACTTACTAAACCTCGCCCTTAAAGCAAAAAATAAAACACCAGAGAAACTGTGTCCTGTCTAGGGTTAGCATATTGCTATGATTAGTGATAATCTAAGTTTCTTTTATCTCATCCTTTCAAATATTATAGATGACCAAATATTTTCACTGACTATACAACTTTTATCTTCTCAGTGGGTGTCTACTGCAGTCTATTAGAAATGTTCGAAGAACTGGGGGATGGAAGCTTACTAAGAATATATAGCAATATCCTGCTACTTTTGCCACTGAATACAAGATGCAGAAGAAAACAAAAAAAACAAATTACACACGAATGGGTTTTTTTCATTGCTGCTTTGGCAAAAGAGGAAAAGTAGCATCATCACCAGTGACTTTTCCAAGGCCCTTTCTTCTTTTAGTTGCAAAATAATGCAAAAATTTGCAATGTAGTTATTGTTCAATACTTTAAAAGATCTGAGAGTTTTGAATATCTAAGTTCAGTTATAGAAATGCCTTTTTTTAAATGGCAGGGTACCTAATACAAACATTTCCAAGCTTATAAGAATGCTTTTCAGCTCTGTGCTAGATGGGTAAGTCCAAATTACTGCAGTGCAAGGCCAGATCTATGCTACAAAGTTTTGTTGGCATAGCAGTGTCAGTCAGGGATGTAAAAAAACCCACATCCCTTAGCTGACATAGCTGTATCGTCAAAACCCACAGTGTAGACATAACTATGCCAACAGAAAAGTGGTTCTGATGACATAGCTAATGTCATTGGGGAGCTGGTGTTGCTATATTGACAGAAAAAAACCTCCTTCTGTCTGTATACACTCCATCTACGCTAGAGGTCTTTGCTGGTATAGCTGTACCAGCAAAATATGTGTAGAGTAGATGAGGCCCAAATAATAGGCATTGATCTCAAGTAAATAATTTTTAATGTTAAACAAGATATATATTACTCCAACTTTCATAATTTTCATCTCCTTTTTTAGCCTGCATTTGTAACTTACTTTTTATTTAAACTTCTCACTTATGGATTTCATAATTATTATTTAAATGAGATAGGAAAACATTAATTTGGTTTTAATTCATTTTCTAATTGCAGTTTTCTCCAAAAGATAGAATTAGATTTCTCACTGTACTTACAGAAAGTACTTTAGTTTAACATAAATATTAGTCTATTTAAAGGTATGTATAATTTTTAATCACAGGAAAATCCTCTCTAATTTAACAGACATTTCAGCTCTATCCATAGGGAAATAGTCACAAGCAGCAGAAATGAGGGCCATGCTCTTTATTTCTTGTGCATGGCATTTAATAATTTATTCTTTAAGGTATTTGTAAACTGTCCTGTGAAATAAAGCAGCTAGTTTTCAAAAAAATCTTGGCATCTTAGTTGTCTCATCTTAGAGATGACTAGGAAGGATACGTGTTCAGTATCTAAGCTAATGTTTAGCCTAGTGATACTCAGACCTCAGTGGTTTAGGAGCCAAATTAGTAATCAGCATTACTCAAAAGAGCCACAGTCATGTGAATTCATTTTTTCGTTTACTGTAGTACTGTATATTCATATTAAATCAGCATGACTGGGAAATATTTAGTTTATTTATGTGTGTGTATGTTTGTGTGTGCACGCGCATATGTATAGATTATTCTCACAGGAAAATGACTGACCAAGTATTATTATTTTATCAACTACAATTGGTTCAAAACATAGTAAAAGCATCCTGATTGGTTAATAACTTAGTTGGTTAATAATTAAATTACTGTGTTTTAATATCATGTGCTGCAAAGAGCCAGAGGAGATACATTAAAGAGCCACTTGTAGCTCTGGAGCCTCAGTCTGAGTATCACTGATTTAATCTGACAAAGGCTATCTACTGCCACTCATGTGACAGGAAAAGATTAAACAGTTGAGCTCCATGGTAACTGGTTATAATGTAGGAATCTTCAGAGCCAACATGTAATAACCGTAATCATCCATTTTTTTCAGTTATCCAGATCTACTTTTGTTTGAGTCACTTCACACTGAAAATGTAGTTTTGAATTAAAAGATAAACTTCAATAGAATTAGGCCAAAGATTTAAAGTAGACGGTAGAACACGATAACTGGGTCTCTCTTGTAAAAGAGATGCTATTTTCTGTGGACTAACCTTGTTAAATAAAGTATTGATTGGTTGTTAATGTGGATCTATATTGCTGCTTTGTTACAAAGGCCCTGCAGGTCTAATGTTTCTGCCTAACTTCTTCTCTCTGGGAAAGATGTTCCCATTTTTACTGGTTTCTCTCCAGGAAAGACAGTGGACCTGAATAGAAATGGCCATATTAGTAGTAAAGAGCAAACAAAATTAAACAAATCTTAATAGAGCAGAACTTGTTTTGCTTCTAACTTTGTCAGATGAATTAAATGATCAGGATGATAAAGTCCATTGCCTGAAGAGAACTGCTTTGAACTTGCAGGATCCTGGGGTTTTATGACTGTTAATGTCTTGGCATAGGACTTAGGAGAAATCAGCTATTTACATAGTGCATGATTTCAGAGAGCCAATAGGAATTTAAATTTTGTCATTCTTTTATTAGCAATCTTGCTAATGTATTCTTAATAAGATCAAAAGCTAATTTAAATAACTCTTTGTTCTATGACTAGTCAGTCATCGTTACAGTTTAATCTTGCCATCTGAGTGTTTTGCTCTTGGTCAAAGGGGAGCATGTTGAATGAAGGGGTACATCCATTTCTCTTTAATCCGATAACAAGATACTAACTAGTTGATCCTCATAGGCATGCCTCAGGGATGCTATTTTCCTGAACCGTGGTTTCAGAAAGTTGCACTGGAATTTTAGTGGCCTCTTAGCACAAAATTCATTGAGAGCAGATGTATGTCAGTTTATTAATCTGGCCAATTTTCATAATTTTAGAAGTATACAGGCGCTCCCCAGGTTACGCAAACCCACACTTACGAAAAAAGTTCTGTAAGGTTTTTGTTTCTTTTTTGCACGTAATCGTCAGGTATACATCCCCGACTTATGTAAAATTTGATTTACACAAGGTGTTCCAGAACGGAACGCTTGCGTAAGTCAGGGATTGTGATTGAAGACATATTCACTAGAATAGCTTTAAAAAGAAGCATTTTACAACACATCTTACACATTTCGTAAACCTATATTAAAGAGTGATTCACTTAGCAGCCATGGATAGAGTAAAGAAACAATCTGAGGTGGACAAAAGTCCCCATAATGGGGAATTTATGTCAGCAAACAGTGCCAGTGTTATGTGTTTTTAGAGATGCAGCAAGAGTTGCCCAGGAAGATGCTGGTTTCTTTAGTTTCCACCACCACTATGAGGCTCTTAACTGATTTCAGTCTTTTCATCATCTTCGTTTATGAAAAAGAAAAATATAACTCAGCACTCTGGACCCAAAGCAGTGCCATGATCATGAGTACCTCATGTGTGAGTACATAGTACATAGTTTTCCTAGGTTGGGCTTTACCAGGGAACATCAAAATCATACCAGTAAGTTGCAAACGTATCATTTTAGTGGATTTAATGCACCATTGTTTAGGATCATAGAAATGCACTGTATTGAATTTGTTCCTGGAAATTTCAGTTAAGAGAGTGAGGCATTTATCAGGATGCCAATCAAGTATATTATACTATTCAGTGTAAAGTATCAGAGGGATAGCCATGTTAGTCTGTATCCACAAAAACAACGAGAAGTCCGGTGGCACCTTAAAGACTAACATTTATTTGGGCATAAGCTTTCATTGGTAAAAAACCACAGTGGTATTTTACCCACGAAAGCTTAAATGGTTAGTCTTTAAGGTGCCACCAGACTCCTCTTCGTTTTTATTCAATGTAAAGTGCAGGGAAAACTCCTGTGCAGCTTCTTAAAATGTGAAATGACAATTGATTACTGTCACTCTGGAATGATGAACTTGGTTGTAAAGTAGTGAATGTTATCTGCTTCCCAGCATTCATACTTGTGCTTTATCTGAGCAGGATACTGCCTTGAAATAATCAGCAGCACTTAGTTTGACAGCTGATTATCTGATTAAGTACAACCACATAAGTAAGGATACAGTATTTAAGACACTCAGTTGAAGGCCAGGTTGTGTAACATGTAATTCTACTCCTTGAGAAGTCCTGTTGAATTCAAAGGATTATTAATTTGTGTGTGTGTGTGTGTTTTATATAATGATCACGATAAGCAGGTTAGACTAAAGTGTCTTAACCCCTGAATTGCTCAGAGAAGGACATCATACAAGTCTATGAGGGAACCAGGCAGCTCTTGCCTATGGGTGTAATTTGTAAGGACGTGAGTAAAGTTATACAAGTGCTTAAGTGGTTGCATAACTGGGACCTTACAAAATAAAGTCACTCAATGTGAGGCAAGAGGGCAGAGAGGAGGAACACGTAGGGTTTACTCTAAAAGACAGTGTTAGTAGTGAAGCAAAATGAGCAGTAGTTTAAACTGTGTGCTTTGTTAATTTAATTTCTTGTTCCAGGAGGCCAGCCAAAATACTCCTGTAGTCTTTTTTCAATTAATCTCTGCCTTCTGAGAACTTCACAAAAACTGTGCCTACCTTAGAAATGTCTTGTTGTTTGCAGGCAGGATTAATAGGAGGGTTTGTAGGGCAGTTGATTAAAAAATTAAAAGCTAAAATTTTCAGATGGCAAAATTATTGAATTCTGCAAGCTTGCTCAGGGTATAAATACCCTCTTTGATTTTTCACAGTACGGATTCAATTTATATGTACTGAAGGAAGGAGGAATCTGTATTCTTGAAGGCAACAAGATGATTTTTAAGTTGTTTATATAGAGTATTTTATTGGCTGATAAAGAATATGGTATGTAAATTTAATAAATTTGTCAGTTAAAAATCATTTATATATATAAAAGTGAGGATATATCATTTCTCAAACAGATGTTTTTTATATAAACATGAAATCATAAAATCGTGGAATAGTACCACAAATCAAAGATAAATAATAAAAGCTCATTATAGTGATAGTGTGTTAAAAAGCAGAGTTCAAGCTTGTTAAATGAATTAATCAGTTAATTATATAATATGGCACCAGGAACATAACAGGCAATTTACAGACAGAAAAATGTTATGAAGAAAATATCTACTTCATTTTTATTGGAGGTTTTAACCATTATACTTAGTTCAAGAGCTATATCTGGAGTATCTGCTGTCAGTTTGAAGTGGGAAGGAACTGAGAAACTTCACAGGGTTTTGAATATTTGACACAAATCAAAAGTAACAAACAATATAAATTAATTTAGAACATGAGCCATCCTTTCAATTGCTCTTGTTCAGGGGCGGCTCCAGGCCCCAGCACGCCAAGCGCGTGCTTGGGGTGGCATGCCGCGGGAGGCGCTCTGCTGGTCGCCAGGAGGACGGCAGGCGGTTCCAGTGGACCTCCCGCAGGCATGCCTGTGGAGGGTCTACTGGTCCCGCAGCTCCGGTGGACCTCGGAACCAGTGGACCCTCCGCAGGCACGCCTGTGGGAGGTCTACCGGAACCACCTGCTGCCCTCCCGGCGACCGGCAGAGCGCCCCCCACAGCATGCCGCCATGCTTGGGGCTGCGAAATATCTAGAGCTGCCCCTGCTCTTGTTAGGGAAATATGGTATCAAATGTCCATTTACCATACATAGATTTCATTATTTCTATCTTATGAACAATATTAATGATTTTTAGTAGAATCATAGAAACCAGTGCCCCGATCCGGCAAGCATTTATGTGAAAGAGTAGTCTCATTAAGTTAATTAGGACTGCTCACAAGCATAGATTTATTCATATGCATAAATGTTTCCAGGATTGGGGCCTAGAGATGGAAAATAACTATTAGGTCTTCTAGTTCATTTCTGTTCCAGTACACAATTGTTCACCGTAGTACATGGTTCAGTAGTTTCGTCATTTTTAAATGAAGTGATGGGGCTTCCACCATTATCTTTTGGGAAGCTATTCTGTGGTCTTCAGAACATCCTGAACAAAGTCTTTTTTTCAAATGCCATATCCCCACTTAGTCATTATTTGGCCAAGTTACACTTATTCCAATATCTTTTATCATAATTTAGACCCTCCAGCGTTTCAATAATTTATGTTGCTGTGCTCTGAAATCCCTTCAGATCTTTCTAGTACTAAGAAGTGTACGACTGAGCATAGTATTTGATGCGTGGGCTCCTTTTTGCCACATAGGAGGGAACTGACACGTCCCTGGACTGTGTTGTGATGCCTCTGGGTATACAGCATAAAACAGATTTGACATGTTAGCTACTGTACCCCACTGCAAGTTCCCATCTAATTTGCTGTCCATTATTACTCTGGGGACTCTCAGTATTGATACTTTCAGGGTTTTTCCTTCCCATTGAATAACTGTGTAGTGTATTATTTCTCTCCCCAGATGTTGTTAGCTTCTGCTATTCCAGATTGAATCCCCATTTATTCTACCCATATTTTTAAAACCTGTTTGCACTGTTGTTCACAAAACTACCCAGTTGAGCACCATCTATGAGTGCAATTGATGTTGAGTCAAGTTCTAATACCAATACCTGTGACACCACTAGCTACCACTGCACAACTCATTGTCATATACCTTCCATTGGTTTGTGGTCCTTCCACCAATTTTGAATCTGTATCAGAGTTTACATAAAACCAGTTTCAGTTAATTTTTCATTTCAAATCTAATGAGACACTGTAGTGAGTGCTTCCCTAAAGTTCAAGTGCAGTCTGTTAGATCTACTACATCTCCTAATTTTTGTAACTTGAGCAAAAAAATTTCTGTGTAAAATGAAATGTCTGGGACAGAAAACCAATATTTTAAGAGCAAGTATGGCTGAAATTGCTCACATATTCACATACACTTGTATGAAATGTTAATTTGTAAGTTGACTGCTAATTTTAAATGCCACTAACTTTCAGTAGTTCCTTATGATGGCTGTTGTATTTGCATTCTGCAATACAGAAGGCACTTCACAGCTAGAGAAAATAGATACCTCTATTATCCATGAACAACAATAGAAAGTATCCGTAAAATTATTTATGTAGCCATCCCATTTTTACGATTGAGAGCTTACTTTTAATTTTTGTTTCATGATTTTTTGAGTCTATTAGTTTATTGTAGTGCTTTGCAAAGTACAGTATCCCCTCCATAAACAAAAACATTCCATTATTGTACGTTAGCCCAAAACTCAGAAGTAATATTTAGGCAATAAACTTGCATAAACTGCAGCTCTACTTTCTCTTTTAGTTCAAACAGACCTGTCTTGCTCTTTAATGGTGGACTGTCCCTTGGTTTTATGTGGCTGGTGATGTTTGTTTTGATGGGGCTATTAAAATAGGAACATAAGCATTGCTATATTGGATCAGCGCTATGATCCGTTTAGTCCTGCCTCCAGCAGTGGTCAGTATCACATGTTTCAGAGTAAGATGCAAATACCCCTGTAATAGGTACAGAAATATCTGCAGTTTCTTTCTGACCCCTTCAGAGGCTGATTTATGCCCTGAAGTACAAAAATATGTCCCTTCCAAACCTGTTTTATCCTTCCTAATATAACTCTAGATGGTCTCATTTTTCTTAGAGATATATTCAGTCCTTCCCTGAATTTTTCTTAACTCTTGACCTTAATATTTCCCTGTGGCTGTTTGTTCCACTGACTACTTGGGCATTATGTTAAAAAAGAAATAAAGTGTTCCCTTTGATCAATTCAAATTTACTGCCTTTCAGTTTCATTGTATCTGAAGTATTAGATGGCAGACAGCCAAATCAATTTCAAATCCTTACATGCCTTGTGTGTTTCAAGATTTTGTCTGGAATTTGTAGATTCCAGTGCAGTAGAACCTCAGAGTTACGAACACCTTGGGAATGGAGTTTGTTTGTAACTCTGAAAAGTTTGTAACTCTGGACAAAACATTATGATTGCTCTTTCAAAAGTTTACAACTGAACACTGACTTAATACAGCTTTGAAACTAAATGATGCAGAAAAAAAATGCTGCTTTCCCTATATTTTTTTTTAGTAGTTTATGTTTAACACAGTACTGTACTGTATTTAATTAATAGGCATCAGGTTTAAAACGAACAAAAAGATGCATTTCTTCACACAGTGCACAGTCAACCTCTGGAACTCTGCCAGAGAATATTAGAAAGGCCAAGAATATAATGAGGTTTAAAAAAAAACAACACCCTAGATACTTCATGGGGGATAGGTCCATCAATGACTGTTAGTCAGGATGAGCAGGGATGTTTGCCAGAAGCTGGGAATGGGTGACAGAGGCTGGATCACTTGATGATTACCTCTTCTGTTTGTTCCCTCTGAAGCAGCTGGCATTGACCACTGTCGGAAGACAGAATACTGGGCTAGATGGACTTTTGGTCTGACCCAGTTTTTATGTTGGTTGGTTGGTTGGTTGGTTTTTTGGTCTCTGCTGCTGCCTGACTGCATTCTTCCGGTTCCAAATGAGGTATGTAGTTGACTGATCAGTTTGTAACTTTTGTGTTCGTAACTATGGGTTCTACTGTACATTAGAAAACACAGACATCTTGAAAACCACTGGTACCTAGAAACCACGTTGGTTCAATGAGCTTTATCTGCTCTGTGCCCCAAGACAACTTACAATACGTCTAGACTGTGATAAAAGACCTACGGCACATGTGCAGCTGGCCCAGGTCAGCTGGCTTGGGCTGTGGGACTATAAAAGCACAGTGCAGACAGTCAGGCTCAGGCTGGAGAGTTCCTGCATGAGCCTGAATGTCTACACTGCAATTTTTAGCCCTACAGCTCACACTCCTTAGGAAGTAGACAAAGGAAAAACCTATGAGTAGGAGAAAAACGGCTAGAAGGAGGGAGAGGAAGATTGGTAGGGACAACTGTACAATTTTAGCAGGGGTAGTAAAGTTTTAATGTCTCCTATGAATTAACAGGCTGGTGTAACTTTCAAATGTTTTAGACTTTTAAGGACCCAAGTGAACTAAGGGAAGGCAAAAGCCAGTGGAGAAGAGAACAAAGGAAAAAGAAGGAAGTGGAGTACAAGGACTACTCCTATGCTTCTCCCTCTCTTCCTGTGGTTCCTTTTCCGAGTCACGAACCCTCCATTTTACACTGTAGGATAAGTGCCCCTTACAGGCTTTTGAGATTTGCTTAGTTTTCTGCTGCTTAAACCTTTGGGGACAGCTAGAGACCACAATAACAGAGGCAGCCACATTTCACTGATGTGTCAAGCAATTCCTATATGCCTAGTTTGGAACCCTTGAGGAGGAAAGGTGTGAAGGGCTTTTTTATTTGAATAATGTGCCTTGCCTTTTAGACCATCATGGTTATACAACCTTGTCACTGGTAAGGGCAAAAGTTAAAAGATAAACATTTCTTTTTGCAACTTTATGCATTTAGCAGGCAGAAATATATACTATGAATGCAGTGTTTGTTTGGCAATAACTGTAACTTCAGTCCAAGCTTCCTATTTAATTATCTTTCTAAATGTATGGAGAAATACTGCAGCATATGCTGTGTGGTCTGTGTTAATGTTTCAGTCATTAAGCTTGTTAATAAATAAATCTCTGTCCTCTATTAGCAGCAGCTAAGGATGTGAATGGAAATATGTGCACCTTCCCTGAGAATATTGTGGACATTGCATGCACGCACAGAATCACGCAAGTTTGTTTCATAGTCTTTGGGGAGGTGCATTAGGTAGTAGTCAGACTGGGTTATCCATGCACACATCTCTTGTTGTCATGGAGAGGAATAGCTCAGTGGTTTGAGCATTGGCCTGCAAACCCAGGGTTGTGAGTTCAGGACCGGCGCTAGGGGTTTAAGCGCCCTAGGTGCACGGCAATTTTGCCGCCCCGTGCCCTGGTCCTGCGGCGCCAGTGGAGCTGCCACATTCGTGCCTGCGGAGGGTCTGCTGGTCCGTGGCTCCGGTGGAGCTGCCTCAGTGGTGTCTGCGGGAGGTCCACCGGAGCCGCGGGAGCAGCCGACTGTCCGCAGGCATGACTGCGGCAGCTCCACCAGAGCCGCCTGCCGCCCCCTCTGGCAAAATGCCACCCACCAATAATCCTGGCACCCTAGGTGATTGCCTAGGCCGCCTAAATGGAAACGCCGGCCCTGTGTGAGTTCAGTCCTTGAGGGGGCCACTTAGGAGTCTGGGGCAAAATCAGTACTTGGTCCTGCTAGTGAAGGCAGGGGGCTGGACTCAATGATCTTTCAGGGTCCCTTCCAGTTCTATGAGATAAGTATATCATATTTTATTATGAGGCTAACGTGCTAAAATATGAAATATGTTGCTAGTCCTCATGCCATCCCATTTCTTAGAGACATTATAATTTTAAAATAGAAGCACAAATTTAAACAAAACGGTTAACATGTTAGATTATTAAAATTACCACTAGTTAATAATTATACATGATTGAGACTGTACAATAAAGTCTTTACCCAGAGGAGAATGCAGTCTAAACATTGAAGTTGAAAACATTAAATGCTTTTTTTAATATAAGATGATTTTCACTATTTATGCTCTGTTTAGTTTTTGCGTTTTTCTCAGTTTTGGACAACAGAAAAACAATGTTTTTATTCAATTTATTTGCCTGTTTTTATTCAATTTTTAGGCAATTATATTTTAGATTCTTTTGTTTGGGCTGCTGCATAGAATCTTTATAAGATAGAAATAGAAATAGCTACTCAGTCATCCAGTATATCTCCCTCTCGGTGCAGGGTTGTTCTCTGTGGCTGTATCTACACTGCATTATAAACCCATACTCAGACTCAGGCTTGAGGTCAAACCCACCTACCGTGCACACACACACACACACACACCTTTCTGACATGGATCAGCAAGCACTCAGGACCTAGTTCTAGGACCTACCTATGAGAGATGGGGGTCCAAGTCTGAGTCCGATTGTGACTCGGGTCCAAACCCTGTCATTTTGCAGTGTGGATGCAGCTCAAGTCACAGACCCAATTCAGGAGGTCTGTATAGGCTGATGGCCCTAGTCATCAGCCTGGGGATAGACGGACAGCCATGCACAGATTAGATTTCTGTCCCTTTCTTCAGGGATTAGTTTATTGTCTTCCCAAACAAAGCAATAAAAGTATATAAAAAGCAACATCAGTAACAGTCTGCTTAGTGTCTTGGAGTGGGGCCTCTGGCCTCCAGTAGCTACCAGGTAGGACCCTTTCTGACTCTAAGGTTCTCTATAAGCTCTGCTTGCCTGCCTGCAGCCTTCTGCTCTATTTAACAACGTATCCTCTCTCTTGGCTTCCCCCTTCTTCATGGCTACGCTCTCCTTTATATTTGAGCGGAATGTGTGGGCCAATGATGAGCTGTGTCAGCTGATTCCCAGCACCTGTCTGCTGGGCTTCTCTCTGGGGTAGAGATGACTTCTCCCCGTCCCTACCTGCCCCCCACCTCCAGGCTATTAAAAGGTCAGATCGCCCGGTTACTGTCTGCATAGAGCATTATGTATGCATTAGCACAACTGAGAGACCTGGGTCCTGAAATTGTAAACCCAAGTTTACAATACAGTATGGATGCTCAAGCATGGGCCTGGAAACATTAAATCCACAAGTTCAGGTCCTACAGATCTGGGTTTACAATGCAGTGTGTTCACATACTCAATACTACTTTTTCAGTATATTTGGAAGTCCTTAACAATCAAAATTTTATCACTTCCTTAGGTTGATTCCACAAGCTAAACTATATCATTGATGGGACCAGAAACGACATTCTAAACTTGCCCTTTTTTACATCTCTTTTTCTCCAGGTTATATGTCCTAATAATTCCCACAACCTTGGCAACATTTAAAGGATAAAAATTGGGGATTGTGAAGGAGGAAAATACATACCCACCTTTTAAGTAGTTTGAGACATATTTGACTAGAAAATAGTTTTGGAAGGCTGAAGTGGAAAATGATAAATATTTTACGTTGAAAATAGAAAATGTTCCTCTCAAATCTGCACATTTTCCGTCAAGTGCTTAATGACTGTTCCCATTTGTGTTTGTTTTTTTTAAATGGACACATTTACATAACTCTAAAGTTTAGTATAAGCCTATTTGTAAAAAAGCTAACCTTTGGGCTAAATTTGACTTAATATGTTCCATAAGTTAGAGGGAAGGTTTCTTTTGGGCCTTTCATGAGAGAATTAAAACTACATTAGACAAAGAATTGTGTATTTGTGGTTCTTCCAAGCCAAGTAGTAAAGTGTTTTGCCGGTTCTGTGTCTAGAGATGAATTGTGCTATAAACCATTTTTTTTTGGCCATCAGCATACTTCTCCTTAGATGCACTCCCAGGGATGAAGCATGAAACCAAGAAGCTAACACAGGACCACAGAGCACTGTTTTACTAAGTACTTTATACCACAATTCATCTGTGTCTGTGCTGGCTAGAGAAACTTAGCATTTTGTAGCCAAGAATCATGTTTTAAAAAACTATCGCCTTACCATTTAAATTTTAGTATGGACAGGGCCCTAACAAAAGAGATTCTGGGTGTCTTAAGACATGACCCTGGTTTGTAGGTTGGGCAAGAGTCATTTGAATTAACTGAATTTTCACTTTCTCTTATTACTTATATCCAATTATGTTGCCTTCAGTGTCTGATGTAATTAATCCATTTTTTTCTTCTTCGAGTGATGGTTCCTATCTGTATTCCGCTCAAGGTGTGCATGTGCTCCATGCGCTTGAGACTGGAAGATTTTTCATTAACAGTGCCTGTTGATCAGCCCCTGAGCCCTTCGCGAATCTTGAGTGTATATGACCCTCCCTCCACCCCCAGCCTCTCGTGAAAATTAGACCTTTATGGTAAATTACAGAACTATGTTAAAATTTATCTTTGGCTATCCCTTGATGCAAGGACGATATCTACCAAGGGCTTTCATTAGTGGGTTTTTAGATGCTGAGGAGCCCAATTTGTGTCCTTCAGTTTTTCCCACAGAAGTGACAGATGTAATCTTGGAGGAGACATAGGCCTGGTCTACACTAAGGGGGGGGATCAATGTAACATACACAACTTCAGCTACGAGAAGAGCGCAGGATCGACGGCCGAGGCTCCCCCTCTCGACTCCGCTACCGCCACTCGCCCTGGTGGAGTTCTGGAGTCGACAGGAGTGCATTTGGGGATCGATATATCGCGTTTAGATGAGACGCGATATGTCGATCCCCGATAAACCGATCGCTACCCGCCGATTTGGCGGGTAATGTAGACATACCCATAGTTGCTGGCTGGAGTGTTGTGCCCCTTCTTTCCTCCTTTTTCACTTCTCTGTCTCGAGAACATGTCTGTTCTCCTCCAAGCGAGCTGTGGCTTGGTGTATGGTGTGGCACCACTGTGTTCGCTTATGCGCCAAGTCCTCCCAGTTTTGGGTTGATGCCTCCCTTTTTAAGGTGTATTTTCAATATGTCTTTGAAATGCTTTCACTGCCCTCCGTGAGTCCTCCTTCCTTGACTTAACTGAGAGAAGAGAACTTGCTTTGGGAGGCAACTGTCAGGCATACGTACACAGTGGCCAGCCCAGTGGAGCTGGTGTTCCATGACATGTGCATTTATAACAGGAGTGGGAAAAATCTCTATAGTTAAGGATGCGTAAGTATTTCTATTCGAAGTGCTTGACTGAAAACTTTATAACTCTCTGAGACTTTCCTGTGAGTTTGAAATTTTTCAGTCCTGTTTTCTGCCTGAAGATTAAATTTTTTGATAAGTTTGACTAAAAATTGTTCAGCTACTTTTGGAGTATGAGAAGAGTTGGGGGAAAAGATGTTTTCCTCATTATAAAAATCAGTTGTTGCAACACAGTTGGTGAACATTTGTTGAGATAGGCATCCCTCCTAAATTTACAGCTGAATTAGTTATGTAGTGATCTGCCTCATCCATTGAATTACACCTAAAGAACGCTATAGTCAATATATGTATGGTCCTGTGTTAGCTTTGTATTTTCATGCTTCATCCCCTGGAGTGCACCTGAAGTGAGCTGTGGCTGAAAAAAAAGTACAGTTCTCATGTGCTGGCAAAATTATTAAATTACTACAAAGATAAGTAAAGTTATTGGGCCAAAATCAATAGATCTCTCTCAGTTTACACCAGAAAAGTATGCGGCCCATCAAACAAAAATTTTAAGCCCTGGTCCTAAACTGCACTCAGATGGACATATCTCCATTGCCTGCAGTGGGGTTCCATCTGTAGGATAGCAGCCTTACGGTAAGTTTTACAAAAGTATTTAAGTAATTTAGAAGCCTAAGTCTCATTTTCAAACCTGTGTTAAGCCTGGGGTCTACGCTAAGAAATCAGATCAGTATAACTGTCTCTCAGGGGTGTGAAAAATCAACCCCCCTGAACAACGCAGTTAAACTGACCTAACCCCAGTGTAGACAGCGCTAGGTCAATAGGAGAATTCTCTTGTCAACCTGGCTACTGCCTCTCAGGGAGGTGGGTACCTATTCTAATGGAAGGATAGTTTCATCTTTGCTACAACAGTGCATCTGTGCTGCTCTAGTCGTTTATGTGTAGACTTATCATTAGGATCCTATGCCCTAGTAATTTTCAAAGAGATGTAGGCTCTTAAGGGCCTTTCTCTGCAAGGCCATTGCAGAGAAACTAAACTAATTCTTTGTATTGGTCTTCATGGCTGAGGATGTAAGGGAGATTCCCAAACCTGAGCCATTTTTAGGTGACAGATCTGAAGAAATGTCCCAGATTGAGGTATCATTAGAGGAGGGTTTGGAACAAATTGATAAATTAAACAGCAATAAGTCACCAGAACCAAAAGGAACCCAAGAGTTCTGAAGGAACTCAAATGTGAAATTGCAGAACTACTAACTGTAGTCTGTAACCTATCATTTAAATCAGCTTCTGTACCAGATGACTGGAGGATAGCTAATGTGATGCCAATTTTTAAAAAGGGCTCCAGAGGTAATCCTGGCAATTATAGGCTGGGAAACCTGACTTCAGTACTGGGCAAACTGGTTGAAACTATAATAAAGAACAATATTGTCAAACATATAGATGAACATAATTTGTTGAAGAAGAGTCAACATGGTTTTAATAAAGGGAAATCATGCCTCACCAATCTACTAGAATTCTTTAAAGGGGGTCAACAAGTATGTGGACCGAAGGGATCCAGTGGATATAGTGTACTCAGATTTTCAGAAAGCCTTTGACAAGGTCCCTCACCAAAAGCTCTTACACAAAGTAAGATGCCACAGGATAAGAGGGAAGGTGCTCTCATGGATTGGTAACTGGTTAAAAGATAGGAAACAAAGGGTAGGTATAAATGGTCAGTTTTCAGCATGGAGAGAGGTAAATAGTGGTGTCCCCCAGGGGTCTGTTCTGAGACTACTCCTATTTAACATATTCATAAATTATCTGGAAAAAGGGGTAAATAGGAGACAAAATTTGCAGATGATACAATATTACTAAAGATAGTTAGGACCCAGGCAGACTATGAAGAGCTACAAAAGGATCTCTCAAAACCGGGTGACTGGGCAACAAAATGACAGATGAAATTTAATGTTGATAAATGTAAAGTAATGCACATTGGAAAGCATAATCCCAACATACATATAAAATGATGGGGTCTAAATTAGCTGTTACCATTCAAGAAAGAGATCTTGGAGTCATTGTGAATAGATCTCTGAAAACATCCACTCAATGTGCAGCAGCAGTCAAAAAAGCGAACAGAATGCTGGAAATAATTAAGAAAGGGATAGATAATAGGACTGAAAATATCATGTTGGCTCTATATAAATCCATGGTATGCCCACATCTTGAATACTGTGTGCAGATGTGGTCGCCCTATCTCAGAAAAGATATATTGGAAAGGGTTCAGAAAAGGGCAACAAAAGTGATGAGGGGTATGGAACGGTTTCCGTATGAGGAGTGATGAATAAGACTGGAACTTTCCAGCTTTGAAAAGAGCTGGCTGAAGGGAGATATGGTTGAGGTCTATAAAATCATGACTGGCGTAGAGAAAGTAGATAAGGAAGTGTTTACTACTTCTCAGAACACAAGAACTAGGGGTCACCAAATGAAATTAATAGGAAGCAGGTATAAAACAAATAAAAGGAAGTCTTTCCTCACACAGCGCACAGCCAACCTCTGGAATTCCTTGCCAGAGGATGTTGTGAAAGCCAAGACCATAAGAGAGTTCAAAAAAGAACTAGATAAATTCATGGAGGAAAGGTCCATCATTGTTTATTCGCCAGGATGGGCAGGAATGGTGTCCCTAGCCTCTGTTTGTCAGATGCTGGGAATGAACAACAGGGGATAGATTACTTGATGATTACTTGTTCTGTTCATTCCCTCTGGGGCACCTGGCACTGGCCACTGTTGGAAGACAGGATATTGGATTAGATGGACCTTTGGTCTAACCCAGTAGGGCCATTCTTACGTTCTTATGTAAGGACATGATTTTCAAAGGTTTTTAGCTATCTAAAGATACAAAGTAGGTGCTTCATTGAATTTTCAAAAGTGTCTAAGCAGGTTAGGTACCTAAATCCAATTGTTCACAGTTAGGTGCCTAACTTGCTTAGGCACTTTTGAAAAACCAATGAGGCATCTAAATACCTTTGAAAATCAGATCTTAAGTAACTTTTGAAAATGTATCATAGGCTCCTTGGTCATGTCGGCACTTCTGAAAATTTTATCCTCAGTCATGTAAGACAGACAGGGTCATTATGATAATGGAATCAGTGAAAGTATTCAAGAATGGAAACTGTAACTGGATCCTGCATACATAACACCTAAACCAACAGAAAAATGTGTGATGTATTGTATTTGAGAAATTGTAATTCATATGCACAAGGGGGCAGAGTGAAGATTGGGACTGCAAACTTAACATTGTCAGTTCCTGACTTTTGAATGCTTAACATGAAAACTGAACACATTCTGAAGATAGCTTTCTAATGGAATTTATGATCTTGAGTGACAATATCTTACGTTTATATATAGCAGCTTTCATCCAGATGGAATTCAAAGTACTTTACAAATTATTTGTTTAAACTACTTATATATAGTAGAAATCTTTTCACCCACCACTTTTGGTGTGAAGTATGTACGATGTTAAAAAGAAATGACACAGAACAGTCTTGAACAGAGCATGAAAATGAGTAGAATATCCATTTGAAACTGCATGAAGAATTTATGAAGGCAGAATATAGTTATCTGAACAGTAGCAGCAAATGGGAGTTTTGGAGGATGTAATTGTGCTTAGAGATAAAAGGACTTGGTGAGCTATGTGTTTTCAGTCTGTTGGAGTTCTACCTATCTCATAGAGCTGAAAGGGACCCTGAAAGGTCATTGAGTCCAGCCCTCTGCCTTCACTAGCAGGACCAAGTACTGATTTAGCCTCAGATCCCTATGTGGCCCCCTCAAGGATTGAACTCACAACCCTGGGTTTAACAGGCTAATGGTCAAACCATTGAGCTATCCTTTCCCCATCTGCTGCAGGCTAGTGGGTGCTGCTGGAAGTGGCGGCCAGTACGTCCCTCAGCCCACGCCACTTCCAGCAGCTCGCATTGGCCTGGAGCAGCGAACAGCGGCCAGTGGGAGCTGCAATTGGCCAAACCTCGGACGTGGCAGGTAAACCGGACTGGCTTGCCAGGGGCTTTCCCTGCACAATCGGCGGAACAAGTTTGGGAACCACTGCAATAAATGTTTTTATTCTTTATCACATGAGGAAGAGAAGAACCTTCAAGTCAGTCAGTAACCAAGGAGGATGTTAAATAAAATCTACTAGAGATGAATGTTTTTAAATAAGCAGGTCTTGGATAATTGTACCCAAGAAGAGTCCTAAAACAGCTGGCTGAGGAGATCGCTGGCCTAATGATGTTCAATTTTAATAAATCTTGGAATATCGGGAGAATTCCAGAAGAATGTTAATGGTGTTGTGCCAACTTCAGAAACGCCAGTGGGATAACCTGTGTAACTCTAAGTTTGTTAGCCTGATATCAGTCCCCGGGAAAGTAATGGAAAAGCTGTAACAGGACTCAATAAATAAAGAATGAAAATACAGGAATCCCATTAATGCCGGTCACGCTATTGTTGTATGGAAAATAGGATTTATGAAACAAACCTGATTTCATTTTTTGATGAGATACCAGTTTGCTTGATAAAGATAACTGCATAGATATACTGTACTTCTGTGAGGCATTTGATTTAGCACTGCATGACAATCTTGTTACAAAGTTAGCACTACACATTACTAATAAAGCACATTTTAAATGAACTAAAAACTGGCTGGCTGACAGATTTCAAAAAGCAGTTGCCAATGCAAAATCATCAAATACAGGTGTTTCTAGTAGAGTTTTGCAGACATCGCTACTAGGTCTGATGCTGCTGTATAGAGAAATCTGGATCATTTGATAAGTTTGTCTTACTGAAATAAAAAAATGTTAATGCAGCTAAATGCAAAAGTTATACTGAACAAGGAATACAGGTCAAACCTACAGAATGGGAGACTTTATCCTTGAAAGCAGAGACTTTATCTAACTTATCTAAATATTCTTTAATTTGTTCTTTCCCTCTTTTGATGTGCATTTCTTCCCCCCTTGTTGTTAACATTAATTGTATTAAGTATTCGGTCACAAGTTACCTTGTTAGTCAAGACTGAAGCAAAATTGTCATTAAACACCTGAGCCGCCTTGATGTCATGTGTTGTTAGATCTCCTTCCCTGCTAACTGGAGGACCTACACTGTTCTTCCTTCTCTTGCTCCTATTGTATTTATAGAAACTCTTAATTGCCTTTTATGTCCCTTACTAGCTGTAACTCATTTTCTGCCTTAGCCTTTCTGATTTTGTCCCTACATGTTTGTGCTATTTTTTTGTATTCATCGGTATCAATTTGTCCATTTTCACTTTTTGTAGGATTCCTTTTTGATGTTCAGGTGGAGCCATATTGGCCTCTTATTAGTTTTCCTAACCTTCCTTCATATCAAGGTAGTTTGAAGGTGTGTCTTTAATATTGGCTCCTTGAGAAACTGCCAGCTCTCCTGAACTCCTTTTTCCCTTAGATTTTCTTCCTGTGGGACCTTACCTACCAGTTCTCTGAGTTTGTTAAAGTCTTTTGTTTTTTTAAGTCCATAGTCCTTGTTCTGCTGCTTTTACTCTATCCTTTCCTTGGAATCATGAACTCTATCATTTCATGATCCCTTTCATCCAGATTCCCTTTCAACATTCAGATTCGCAACCATTTCCTTACGGTTAGTCCTAACATGGCTGCTCACTTCGTCCACCTTCTGAAACAAAAAGTTGTTTCCAGTACTTTCTAAAAAATTATTGGACGTTTTGTGTTTTGACATATAATTTGTCAAAACAGATCTGGGTAGTTCAAGTACCCCGTTATTACCGGGTCTCGTATTTTGTATGGTTCTGTTACTTGTCTAGAAATGGCTCATCTACCTTCTCCTCCTGATTTGGTAGTCTACAATAGACCACTGCCGTGACATGACTCCTGTTTTTCCCCTTTATCTTCACTCACACTTTCAGCTGGTCTACCTTGCTCCCCTTTCTCTATCTCAGAACAAGCATATATATTTTTGATGCTTTAGCCAAATAAAAGTTATACTTTAGTCCCATCTGGCCTTAAACTCTGATATACGAATAAAAATATTGGTGTGAACTCCCCTACTGTGGCATAAAGTATGATGGACTCTTTAATGGCCACAAGTAGTTAGGATACAATTTTGATATGAAATTCACTTGAAAATAGGGATCTTCGTAGTATTCATTGGTTTGCAGCCATCTGATGTCCTATGAATGGAAGCTGAGAAATCTGGCTCTTTTTTGTAAAGGAAGTTTTCACAAAATTGAGTTGAGGCTGATCCTCTTTATGATTGTTTTATAGTTTGCCAATGATGTCCTTTGTCAGAAGAGCTTAAGATGTTACCAGAGTATTCTGCTCAATGTATTGCTTTGCAGGACATTGATGAGTACATGGAGTGGGAATGGTGGGGAACTATAAGAAAAGATTATGCACATTAATGTGGTTGATGAGTGCCAGGAAGACAACAAAAGTTCATTTGGAAATCTGCCTAGTGGATATAAAAGGGAATGTATTATTTTCAATACTTCAGTTAAGCAGAACATTTGCAAAAGTAAATGCAGGGTAAGACTCTGTTTTACATTTCAGAAGAAGCTGTTTACCTAATAAATCCCACAGTCATGTAGTTTTTGCTTGGTTATGAGATCCATAAGCAACTGCATTTGTGGTGAAAATTATAAATAATTACCAAGATTTTTTTATTAAATGAACCTCTCTTGTGTAGAGAGCCTGAGTCCGGGTTGTTGAGGGTTCTTTATGTTTAAAATTAAGGATGTCCGGAGACCTTTTGAGAATTAGATCCATTTGCTACAGTGGTAGTTATGCAGTGCTCTCAAATATCAAATGGAACATAGATCTTGAAATGTCGTAATGGTATCATGCTCAGATATTTAGGAAAAGTACTTCCTTTAGTCCAGCAAACATGGCTGTGTGCAGATTTGTTACCATTCAGGAAATGGGTATAAGCTAGCCAGCTTACATCTCTTTTAGACTGAATGACTGGGCCAAATTCAGATTTGCTATAAGCAGATGCAACTCCACTGAAATCAATGGAATTACACCAAAGTTGAATTTAGCCCTTGATGTGCAAGCTCTGGGAATAGACAATGTCTGGGATGCTACAGTGTGCACAGTGTAACTTTTCTACTGCATATAAGCAACAGAAGAATGATGGAAAACTTTCCATATTTATACCCTTGTGAGAGTGTGTGTGAGAGAGAATATGCGGGGAGCAAGGTAAATTGTATAAAAATGTAATTATACCATATTCAGATATTTATGCCTAGTTACTTCCAGGGAAACCCTTTTTACTTGTTTCTAGTCTACTGTACAGTTTAACATTATACATAAAAACCACTGCTAACACCTCACTAAACAGATCCAGCTGATAGTTTGATCTTAAATTTCCTCTTCGGTGTTCATCTAACTCAGACCAGGTCTACACTAGAAACTTCCCCTACTATAATAATATTGGGTAGAGTATTGCTTTTTATGACATTTTTATACCAGCAAAAATTCTAGTGTAGACAAAATTATACTGACAAAAAGCTTTTGTTTTTGCGCAAAAAAAAAAAAAAAAGCACATTGTGTCTATACTGGGGAGGGGTTTGCTGTTATAGCTACACTGGTGGACCTGTTTAGGGTAGACTAGACCAGGGGTGAAAGGAAAATACAGCTCTTACGGGTATGGGGTTCACTCTGCCTCCCCCCCGGCCCCTGAATGGGCAGGGCCTCAGGCAGAAGGGGCGGGGCCAGGGTGAAAGGAAGTTACATTTCTTACTGGTACAATCCAAATTCAAGCAACCCACCTCTCCTACATACTTCATACCTCCCATTGCATGACTTCGCTATGGAACACAAAGCTGCTACTACTACTACTACCAGTACTTTCTGTAATAAATCTTTAATATTGGAATAAGCCTGTGTGACGTTATTGATATAAACTGGGACCATATAGAACATGGGTTGCAACCAAGGTCCTGTAGTGGCACCAAATCCTATGTAAAGGGGGTCATATAAGGTGTCTAAGACCAGGTTATGGGTTGCTGGTTATGATTATGCTGTCTGTATGTCTGTACCATTTTGTAGTTGAAGTTATAAGTATTGGCTGTATTCTGTCTATATTTCAAATTGGTGCTACAGTTCTGGGAAACACCTCAGACAAGTGGGTGTTAGCTCTGCTTAGCCTGCTTGATGGCCCGTTAAGGACCATCAGCTACACAATTGACTCATTGCGAGGAGGCAGATATGCCTTGTGACTCAGCAGGGTGTGCAGGAACTGGCCCATGTGACTGCAGACTCCATTTTGCTGTAATTTTCCACAGTAAGAACAAAGAAGTGTTCTTACACCTGGAAGAGCCTATATGAGGCTGATGCCTCATCTCCATCTGGTCTTCAATCCTGCTTCTTACCTCTGGAGGGACTTTGCTACAAACTGAAGCTCTGCACAAAGGACTGAATGACCCATCCCAGCTGGGGATGTTCTCCAGAGACTTGATTTGAACTGCAGTTTACTCCATCATTGCTACAAGCCTGAACTAAGAACTTTGCCATTATTGTATGTAATTGATTCCATTTAACCAATTCTAGCTCTCATCTCTATCTTTTTCCCTGTATGAATAAACCTTTAGATTTTAGATTCTAAAGGATTGGCAACAGCGTGATTTGTGGGTAAGATCTGATGTGTATATTGACCTGGGTCTGGGGCTTGGTCCTTTGGGATCGAGAGAACCTTTTTCTTTTACTGGGGTGTTGCTTTTCATAACCATTCATCCCCAGGATGGGTGGCACTGGTGGTGATACTGGGAGACTGGAGTGTCTAAGGAAATTGCTTGTGTGACTTGTGGTTACCCAGTAGGGTGAAACCGAAGTCATCTTTGTCTGGCTGGTTTGGTTTGCCTTAGAGGTGGAAAAACCCCAGCCTAGGTCTGTAACTGCCCTGTTTAAGCAATTGGTCCTGAATTGGCACTCTCAGTTGGGTCCCGCCAGAACCACATCGTCACAGCCTGAAAAAGTGAAAACTGTCACATTTTTCTCCTTGTCCTCCCTCCTCCTCCAGCCAGGCTGCTGATGTGGCCAGGCTCCTCTTTCCCCCGATCCCTTGCACTCAGCGGGGCCTGCAGCAGTTCCCCTCTAGCTTGCAGCAGGAAGCAGGGGGACTGGCTGAGGGAGAAACTTCCCCAGGTAGCCTGCTGCCTGCATAAGAACAATTAAAATTTAGCTGTTCACTCCACGAGATTAGGGGCCATTTACCACATCGCTGTTAATTTCACTCACAGTTGTTGGGGCTCGAGGAGGAGGAGGAGGAGGAGGAAGAGAAATCAATGTGACAGTGACTTTTCCCCTTCCACTGGCTTTTATTAGCTCTGGATTTAAGCTGTGCAGCCAAATGCCTATTGTATTCTGCCCCTGCCTTGGTCTCACCCCCCAACCCCGACCCCCAACAACTGTGAGTGAAATCAACAATGATGACAGAAATGGCCCCTAATCCACAGTCTGAACTGCGGAGTGAACAGCTAAATTTAAACTACTTGTGCAGGCAGCAGGCGTCCTGAGGAGGCTTCTCCCTCAGTCAGTCCCCCTGCTACAAGCTAGAGGGGAGCCCTGCAGCCCCTGCTGAGTGTGAGGGGTTGGGGGAGGAGGGAGGAAAGAAACCAGTGTGAAAATGAGTTCTTCCTTTCCAAGCTTTTGTTAGCTTTGAGTTTAAACTGTTTTTTATGCAGCCAAAAGAGGGAAAGTAAGCCAGTACTGAACTCTGCACTTACTTGCCGGTAGGCTGCTGCACCTTTTTTTACTGGTACTCTGTACTGGCTTACTTTCACCTCTGTTCTAGACCTAATTATCTAATATTGGTCTTGCCATTCAGACAGGTAGAGAAACCTCCGATTTGTTTTTCTCCTTCTCTGGAAGTGTATATTGTGTCATAATGTCCATTGCCACTGACCTATGTATGCTATATAGTCAAGTGCACTTAAAAGCAATAAATACATTGCTTAGTGACTATTGAATATCAGATGATGGCACCGTGAATTTGGTAACCCACAGCCAATTCTGTGAGACTATAATATGTAGAGAGCAACATGTTATCCCTGTCACAGAAAAAAATACTCCAAACTCTTCTGGCATGTCTCTGTGCTCTCGGACTTGTGGTAACTGGCCCTGAAGTGCTTACGAGCCAGAGTTTCAGGGCCATAAAATACTGTTAGGTAATAAAGCAAGTCCTCACTCACCTCTCCAACACCCGAGGTTGTGCGGAGTTGGAATATGGGCCCACAATTTTGTCAGAGACCAGACACAAATGCGTTGATCAACGGGCACACACTACCCCAAAAGCTTTAGAATAAGTGTGGCCCCTTTATTAGGGGTGAGCATCAATATTTATACACAGAAGTAAACAAAGTGATTAATAAAAGATAATGGTCATGCATAATCAATCAAGATTTTACAGGAAGAGCAAGTTTAACAAGTAAATGCATAGAGATAAAGGCTAATGGCTACTTGAGGAAGGGGGTGTCATGAGTAGTTTGCAGGTCAGTGCTTTGTTCAAAAAAAGGTTCAGAAAGGATTATGCAGAGACGGCCAGTCTGGGTGTTTTTTGGCTCCAAAGTTCACCAAAAGTTTAGACCCAACAATACAACGGATCTTACAGTATAAAGAAATCATGATACTTTGTCATGAATACTCACATAGCTTGGGGAATTAATCTGTACAATGACATTTCCACACAATCTCTTTCCAGTGCGTGAAAGGACACCGTCAGGAGAGAACTTTTTCCACATGGCCAAGACTTGCAATTTATGCTGCTTTCTTGTTTGATCAACCCTGTGCCTTATTTGATCAAGGCCTTTCAAATCATGCTGAATTCTCTGCATAATTGTGATAGGCTTTGTGAGGTGAACTACTGAGTTAAGACTATTCAGCCTATGTCACCTGTCTAGAGTACAACCTCCAAGGGACCACAGAAAAGAAATAGTGACTTAGTTCAAGACTATATTTAATTGAATGTCATTTAATTGAAGCAATAATATGAGGGGAAGCAGCAATGGAAAAGACGCTCCGCTCAAGTTAGTACAGCAGCTTGGAATTCTATCGGTTAATCGCTAGAGAGCTATTCGGTTTCCGTCGTAGACAGGGATCATTGAAATTGACAAAATGCTTAGAAGTAACAAAATTCTTCTGGATTTGAATTGCATTGTTTTACAGGGTAGATATTTCTCCACAAAAAAAAGTAAAAGCCTATTTACCTGGCTGGTATCCCATGCTGTTGCCATTGCAAAGAAACTCCTGATATGACAATATATTGAACCTTGCAAAAATATAAGTAAATGACTTGCTGTTTTATTCGTTCTACATCATTTCTAACACGTGATGTTGTCAAGGACGGGAATATTTTGTTTGTTTGGTATGGTAGGGAAGGAAATTGTTTGCCAAATACACATTATCTTGATTTATTGCATCTTAACTTTTTGGATCCTTTGCATTTAGATCTCATAAAAGAAATGCACCCCTGTTCAAATTCATTGGTGCAGTAATGGTAAATACAGGTTTGTATTACACTTGGAAGCAGAGAAAAACTTCTCAGCTTAAAAAAAAAAATTGGCAGTGTTACAAGAATGGCCGTAAGTGAGAGTTTTCAACTTTATTTAGATCAGACTCCAGTATAGTCTAACTGTCATAAACAGATGGTTAAGGGTTAATGACTCTCTTACCTGTAAAGAGTTAAAAAGTTCACCTAGCCTAGCTAACACCTGACCAGAGGAACCAATGGGGGAACAAGATGTTTCAAAAGGAAGGAGGGAAGTTTTTCCTTTGTTTAGAGTTCAGTTTCAGCTGGAGTGAAAAAGATCGAGAAACCATCCTCTTATCAGAGTAGTAAGTTTTAGAAAGGGATAAATAGGTTTATGTTTATTTTCTTTGTAACTTGTCTTGGTACCATTAGGAAATTATCAAAAATGGGTATTTGGGTATTTTTTTGTGTAACTAAATTTGTGCCCAGGGGAACATCCTCTGTGTTTTGAATCTGTTGTCTGAGAGAGTAGCTGGTATGCTAATCTCTCCCAGAGGGTTTTCTTTTACCTTTCTTTTCTTTAATTAAAAGCCTTTTTCTTAATACTTGATTGATTTTTTCCTTGTTTTTAGATCCAATGGGGTTGGATCTGGATCCACCAGGAGTTGGTGGGGGAAAGGAGGGGGGATGGTTAAATTCTCCTTGTGTTAAGATCCAAGGGGTTGGATCAGTGTTCACCAGGAACTTGGTAAAAAAGTCTCTCAAGGTTACACTGGGAAGGGAAGGTTTTGGGAGGAAAGGGGGTGTCCCAGACGGAGGAGCTGGGTGGTGGCAGTGATACCAGATCTAAGTTAGTAATTAAGCTTAGAAGTGTCCATGCAGGTCCCCACATCTGTACCCTAAAGTTCAGAGTGGGGAAGGAACCTTGACGCTAACAAATAAAAACTACTGGTCTGAAAAGGCACAAACACGCAGCCTGAGGGACCATATGTTAATTAAACCTACCTGGACCAAAGTGAAGTCTGTGATTCTCAAAAGCAGCATCTAGTCTACCCTCATCATGTGTGCAAAAATTCTCTCTACTGCTAATAGGACAGTGCCAAGAAGAGTATATTTATTGCAATCTTTGTACTACATGGTTTGCATCATGTATACAAAGGATATTTGGCTCTCCTGAATGAAATGTAACAATTAGGGGCAAATCAGCACCTTCAGATTTCTTGTACTAAATTAATTAAACAGCTACTAAAATAAATAGAAATAGCAGACATAATTCCATTGCTGCAAAATTCAATATATTTATACTCCAATAACTACATAAAAACAAAAAATGCCACCTGTCCCACTCTAAATGTTCAGCCAAACTCTAAAAAAGATAAGTGGTTCATTCATACATATATTTAAAATGGAAGGCTAAGGGGTCTGGTTAAGATTTGTAAAAAGAAAAATTTCCCTGTAGTCTGATTAGATAGAACAAAAACCATTGCAAATAGGTGGCTTAAATTGGAAGCATATGTTCGTAAAAAGAGAATACCCCAATCCAGCCATTTTACACCATATAAGTGTGACGGAGCAGCATCTCTGAAAGCCTCAGATCTGTCCAGAGAAAGTTCCGTAGTGCAGGAACTGAGTGAGACAGCCATAAAGATGTCCTCTAGTCACCCCCTAGCAAATCTTTTAGTAGGAGTGGTACGGGGGGTGGTAAGAGGGCGTGTCAGGGGCAGGGCTGTATGAACTAAGTACTGCTGATCGTGTGGGCAGCGCTGTGTCCCATGGACAGATGGGGATAGATTGCTGTATCTTTCACACAGGGCTGGCTCTACCATTTTTGCTGCCCCAAACAACAACAAAAAAAAGCCGTCCGGACTTGCTGCCCCAAGAATGGACGGAATGCCGCCCCTTAGCATATGCTGGCCCAGGCACCTGCTTCCTCCGCTAGTGCTTATACAGGTCCCCATAGCTGTCTATGTAAGCTGCAGAGCAGTCCAGACTCAGGAGGACTCTTAGAAGCATAATCCAAAATCTCCCCCAGGGTGTGGAGAGGGTATGGAAGGCATGTGTAGGGAACAGAGATCGGTGAAATGATGACACATTTAATCTGTGCTTATCCTCGTTATGTTCCGTCTAATCAGATGCATATGCTCAATCTATACCATGTGGAAAGACAAATCCAATCTCAGGTTGCCATGTCTCTTTCTCTCTCAGGTGAAAATTGTCACATACTGGAGCTGGCATTATGTCTGACAGACAGACAGGACCTTGTGGTAGATAATGAATTTTAAATAAGCGTGTAGCAGGAGTCCTGCCTCTCTCTATTTCCTCTCTCCCCTCCTCATCCCAATGGATATAAAATAATGGTAACCCAGATTGCCTCCTCCCAGGGGAAAAATCCCTGGTAGGGATGAAAATGTCACAAGGTGTTCTCATGCAGGGCATGCTCCCACAGAAACACCAGGAGAGTTGACTAATAATCCAAGGATTCTGGGGATTCATGATGACATTCAGCTATCTGGGGAGAAGTGCTGTTTATGGGGGTGCCTTCTATTCCCGCTGGGGATGAAATTCAATGGGAGTTGAGTGACCAGCACCTCTCAAGATTCAGACTCAAATATTACATACTCATCCCTACGTAGTCGAAGATGGGGGTTAGAATAGCTTCTTATCCTATTAACTAAAAACTGTGTTCATTTCTCTTGTATTATGCAGAGTGTTCCTTAGTGGTACAGAATGTTGTATAGTGCTATTATAAAATTCTTCTTTTGAATAAGTGCTTCAGAATCCCCTTTCCTGTCTGTGTTTAGTTTGGCATGAGTCCAGTATGCTTGTGACAGTGTATTTTGGGCTGCTGTTGTACATATAGCATGAATGATGCACTGAAAAGTTGTTTCTAGTGTCTCTGGGGATCCAGGCATTGTGAGCTGCTCTGTGCTGTGTTTTTGCTAGCTAGAGAAACCATCAAACAAGGAAACATGCATCAATTCTTTCTCTAGGCTTTACTGGTGGTCCAAAAGAAATCACTAATGAAATGCAAGCTAAAGCCTATTATTGATGATCTTTTGTATTTTGTTAATTAAATTACTAGGTTTTGTAAACATTTGTGTGCTGACAATTTCCTGCATTACTCTTGAAGGTAGTTACATTGATATTTAATGGACCTCATTCATACCAACTCAACAAGGAGTCCGGTGGCACATTAAAGACTAACAGATTTATTTGGGCATAAGCTTTCATGGGTTAAAAAAAAAAACCAGTTCTTCAGTGGCCACCAGACTCCTTTGTTGTTTCTGTGGATACAGACGAACACAGCTACCCCTTGATACTTGACACAATTCTGACAAACTGTTTCTCCAAAACAATTTCTGGAATTAAATAATCTTATTAGGGCCAAAAAAAATATATCAGGAGAAGGCAGAGAAGAGAAATTAAGATGTAGAGACAAGGGAGAAGACATGTTCTCCTATCTTAGTGATGGAAAAAACCTGTGAGGTCTCATAATCCATCTCCCTCTCAGTACAGTTGTGATAGCCTCCATCTCAGCCAAGACTTCCAGATTTGAACCAGACTCAGGGCCGGCGCTTCCATTTAGGCGGCCTAGGCAATCGCCTAGGGCGCCAGGATTATTGATGGGCAACATTTTGCCGGAGGAGGCGGCAGGCAGCCCCGGTGGACCTGCTGCAGTCGTGCCTGCGGAGGGTCCGCTGGTCCGCAGCTCCGGTGGAGCTGCCGCAGTCATGCCTGCAGACGGTTTGCTGCTCGCGCGGCTCCGGTGGACCCTCCGCAGGCACCACTGTGGCAGCTCCACTAGAGCCATGGACCAGCGCGCCGGGCGGCGAAATTGCCGTGCGCCTAGGGCGCTAAAACCCCTAGTGCCGGTCCTGACCAGACTCCTGAATTGAGAGCACGAGTCTCTGTAGCTTGAGTTATGGAGCTGGGGGCTATAACAGACTCTCATCCTCTATGCATCAAGCATAGTAAAGGGACACAGCACACTACGACCAGTAGTAAAATGACCATAGCACACAAGGTTGTTCCATACAATATATTTGAATGTGGTGAAATACTCCCTAAAATAGGGCTGCTACCATTTCCCTTGGTAGAATATTCCACAGTCTTCTAGATCTTTATAAAGTAGATTTTCAGCCTGATACACAATATAAATATTTTGAGATTTTTGGCAGAAATTTTAAATATTAACTGGGGGCTGAATGGTGTGAAAAGATTCAGGACGGTAGTTCCAGAGAGCAGAGGTGGAGAGCCTTATCTCAGCACTGCAGGGCTTTGCAAAGGGACAGATAGGACAAATCCCTCTGAGAAGTGGGGAAAAGAATTGGATAAAGACCAAGTTACTGACAAATTATTTTGTTGTTGTAAATTTGTATGCCCTAAAACCAGTCAATTTGCACCCAGGATGAGATTTTCTATGGCAAGCTGCCTCCAGGATTGCATTTTCAAGACCTAGTCACTATAAATCCCTGAGAAATTGAAGCACTGATTCATGAATGGCCTGGATTTATTGCTCTACTTAAATTTGTTTTTGCTTACAACTATTCTTTAAACACTCTTGTTAAGAAACAGATTGGGCACAAGGTAGGCGATCAATAAAACATGACAAATATTTGGATGAACTAGAGCATATTAACTGAATTATTGTATGGTTATGATGCACTAGATGCAGCAGACTGGAAAAATTTAGAGAATTTTAAGTTGGCTAAATTGAAACAAAAAAACACACTGAATAGGTTTTTTTTTACATCTCCTTTGTCAATTACAGAAACTCTTATTACTGTATATTGATCCGTTGCTATATGTTAGCTTGCTAAGTGGCAGAAAGACCTCCTTATGAGAAGCTATGAAAGTACTTAAACGATTTCCTCAATTTGCAAGGCTTAGCTGTAGGATTCTTATAATTGATTGATTGATTGATTCAGTATTGTTCACATACATGAAGGCATGAGGTCTCTTCGTTTTGCACAAAGACCTGTTTCTCAGCTAGCTAGTGATTGAATACGTGGCCCTAGCCTTAAAACTAAGGAATCAACATGTGTGACTGAACAGTAACACACAATTTAGAGGTAAACTGGTAGCTTCTATAATGTGGTGCTCAGGACTCAGTTTATAGATAATTGTGTTTGGTTTTAATGTCATTTTGGTATTTTACTTAGAGGAAAAGTTTCCAGTGTGTCAGGCTGCATCAGTACAGACAAATATAGAATTATCTCTTTGGTTAGATCAAATATATTAGTTTCAGTTTAATATCCGATAATGCCTGCTGTGACCTAAAAGATTAAGGCAAATGAAGTTCTTTTGTCTGAGACTGAATTGCTATGTGGCCTTGGGCAGCTCCTTTAACCTTTATTAAGGAGACAAATCTCATTTGGCCATCTGTCACATGGGGATGATAATTATAACCTACCCTCCAGGAGTATTGTGAGTACTTGAACATATGAAATGCTATAAAAGTGCTGCCTTTTTTTAACTTTCTATTACTACTGTTGTTATGGAATTGTTCTGTGTGCTTTCAGGGGCTGAAGTAGATAATTTAATAGGACTTTGCCATTTCTAAATCCTGTGATTCTAGAATAGCCTGAAGTACAAAGGCTTATGTCACAAATGTAATAGTAATAATGATTTGTACTTGTATGATATGATATATCTTTTAGCAGGGGATCTTAAGAAAACAGGAAACAATTTTTAAAGATAGATATAAAGCAACTTTTATCTCATCAGTATTAGCCTGAGCTTGCAAACAGTTAAAGATGTGAGTAACTTTATGCATGTGAATATTCCCATTAAAGTCATTGAGATTACTTGTGTAGAAGATCTTTGTTTGTCAGATCAGGGCCTGGCCTAGAATATATTATGTGCCCTTTGGGGAGACTTAGATGATTCCATCTAATCTGTCGTTTATAGGGGTTTCTGTAGTGATAATCACCAAAATATCTCTGTGCTTCACAGGTAAATTAGACTTAAAGAGTAAGGTCCCTAATGCAGTTAATGGAGTCTTCTGCGCTTCCTGCTCCTTATATAAGTACTTAGGTTAAGTATATATAATCACATAAAAGTATATTTTAAATAACATTCTAAATAAAGAAAAGCTTTCTAACCGCTCCTCCTTTTCGTTCTCCTCCCTAGATCCCTCCTTCCCATCTTTTCCCTTTTATGTATGTCTTCTCCTATTTTACTGCTGTAACACTCCTCCCCCCCACACACATACACCCCATTGTGTTATGTCTATGTCCTGCTTTGAGCAAGGGTTTGGACTGGATGACCTCCTGAGGTCACTTCCAACCCTAATCTTCTATGATTCTATGATGTTTTGTTTGGTTTTGTACCATCTAGTTTTGCAGCTTTGTGTTGTAAAATTGCATGACTGTTGGAGATCCTATGAAGTATACAATATTCAGAAACATATGCAAGCTATGAATCATTTATCTTGTTGCATTTTCTATTCTTTGTTTTTATATAAAAATAAAAAATAAAAATGTTACACTATGCCCTTAAGATGGACAGACTCTGGATTAATCTGGTCTCCTTGGAGAGCTCATTCCATAGCTGAACCTCCTTGACCAAAAACATATTATCTCCTGCTCTGATGTGTTTTGTTCTGGGCTTTGTGAACTGCATTGTCCCTAAAGAGCATGGCAGTCTTATTGTCAGAGATTGTGAACCATAGAATGTGATTATATCTGTACTAATATGAATGGTTAAAATAGGATAATCGGTTTAAATGTAGCATAAATAATGTGTAGACTGAGTTGAAAATATAATGTCATATAAACACAAGTGCTTCTGACCTTGTGCCTCCCATAATACTCATTGTGTGTCTACAATATGATACCATTACCACACATCCTGTTGTTTGTCTACATATTTATATCGAGATGGGAGTTAAGCACGTACCTGCCATTTGTGCTTTTGAAAATCTCTTCCCTTGTGCTTGTCATTGGGGTATCTGAGCATTAGCATGCAGTTGCAGTTCATGTATATCATGACTTTTGTAATGTAGCACAGGCCGCCTAGGTGTATGACTGGTCCATTCATCTGCTAAATCCTGTTCTTGTACCTTTGATAATGATTTGAACTGTAAGAAAAGTAAGTGACCTCTCCTAAAAATGTAAACCAAAACAAACAAACAGGCCTTGATTTGACCTGTGTAGCCTGCTTTCTTTTTTCAGAATGTGCAAATGAGGTATTGCTCTGGTTTGAATGCTGAGGCAATATACAAAAAGCATTATGATAAATGAAGATCTCCTACTGTTCCATTTTATTATGTGCAAGCCTTCACCTGTAGTATTGTGTTGTGCTGTTACATATAGTCTGTTTGCATATTGTGGATAGTAAATTAGGCTGGTTTTGATCTTACTGTAGATTAGATAATCTAATTCTGTGATGTTATATTGGTAGGACCTCCTTCATATGCCCCTACATCCAAGGAACAGGAAGAGCCATGTTTTTGGATCACATTCCAAGAAAGCATATTGATTAAGCTGTTGTTCATTCTGTCCTTGCTTAACATTTGTGGTGATGATGTTAAAATGGGCTTCTTCAGGGTGTTGAAATGAAAGCTTTTCAGATAATTACCTGGAGTCTAAGTATTGAGATGATTATCGTGTCAGAAGCATAGAATCATAGAATATTAGGGTTGGACGAGACCTCAGGAGGTCATCTAGTCCAACCCTCTGCTCAAAGCAGGACCAACCCCAACTAAATCATCCCAGCCAGGGCTTTGTCAAGCCAGGCCTTAAAAACCTCTAAGGATTGAGATTCTGCCACCTCACTAGGTAACCCATTCCAGTGCTTCATCACCCTCCTAGTGAAAAAGTTTTTCCTAATATCCAACCTAAACCTCCCCCACTGCAACCTGAGACCATCGCTTCTTGCTCTGTCATCTGCCACCACTGAGAACAGCCTAGCTCCATCCTCTTAGGAACATCCCTTCAGGTAGTTGAAGGCTGCTATCAAATCGGCCTTGCTCTTGTCTTCTGCAGACTAAATAACCCCAGTTCCCTCAGCCTCTCCTAGTAAGTCATGTGTGCCAGCCCTCTAATCATTTTCGTTGCCCTCCGCTGGACTCTCTCCAATTTGTCCATGTCCTCCTGTAGTGGGGAGACCAAAATTGGACGCAGTACTACAGGTGTGGCCTCACCAGTGCCGAATAGAGGGGAATGATCACTTCCCTCGATCTGCTGGCAATGCTCCTACTAATACAGCCCAATATTCCGTTGGCCTTCTTGGCAACAAGGGCACACTGCTGACTCATACCCAGCTTCTCATCCACTGTAATCCCCAGGTCCTTTTCTGAAGAACTGCTGCTTAGCCAGTCAGTCCCCAACCTGTAGCAGTGCATGGGATTCTTCCTTCCTAAGTGCAGGACTCTGCACTTGTCCTTAAGCATTATTAAGCAGGCTACACTGTCATTATTTTATTTCATTTTACTTTATTACCTTCCATTAATTTCTTATGCCATTAAGGAAACAGAGGCATGTTTAACCTTCTGATCCCTTTTTAGAAGAAATCTAGAACTTCTACAGAATAAACTGTGCCAAAGGCAATTGCTTGACTTAACTCTGCTGTGATTTAAAAAAAAAATCTACTGTGTTTATACAAGCTCCTCCTTATTTTTAAATTTACTCTTGATTAGCTCTACTTCAGTTATGTTTTTTGTTATCCATGGCTGACTCCCCAAGATGCTAATTATTACTGTAGAGCACAGATACCGCTGAGCTAATGCATTCTGAAAACATTGGGTAAAGGAAAAGGATGTCAGGCATGCACAGTTAGAATATGAACCACTGAAAATGATTGGTAATTTCAGCTATTTTTGTAGCTGGATAATCTATTATTCTTCCCTTTTTTGAAGACAAACACCCCTTCTCGAGTTGCTTACATTTATGAAAATTGGATCTCAAAAACAAGTGGGTTTTTTTTCATTTGTTTGCATTACATTTGACATGTTGCATTGCATCATCTAGTCGGAGGAGGTGAAAGTGTGGTGGGATGTAATGAAATGGAGGACTAATGTTTTATATAACATAACAGGGGTGGCCAAACTTACTGATCCTCCGAGCCACTTATGATAATCTTCAGAACTTCGAGAGCCGGGCGCACCTGCTGGAGTTTGGGGCTTCAGCCCTGTGGGAGGCACTTGCCAAGACTCGGGGCTTCAGTTCTGCTCCTGCTGAAGCCCCAAGTCTTGGCAACCACCTTCCACAGGGCTGAAGCCCTGAGGCCTCCTTCCTGATGAGTAGAAGCCCCTACCCGGTCATGGGGAAGCAGCTCTGAGCTCCCCTTCCAATCTGCTACATGGAGAACGGGGGGAGGGGGGGAGGCATGAGGGGCACTTTAACTGTAAAAGAGTTACAGTTTGGCCACCACAGTAATATAATATAATTTATCATCCTGCGTTGGAAGTACTGACTCTGGCAATATCCTGATCTCACTGAAGTCAGTAGCAAAACTTCCATTGACTTGACTAGAGCCAGGATTTCATCCTTTAGTGTATTAACACATTACCTCATTGTCAGCACTTAAATCAAAAGAATGAACATACAGAATGGGCAGTGATTAGAAACAAAATGAACTGGACAGTAGTTACAGAAAATCAAAGATATTCGCCATTCCTCCTTGCTTGGGAATCTGGGTGAGAAGGGGAAAAACTCCCTGTCACAGCTGGGAAAACAAGGCTGAGAGTCTATTCAGATTTTGCCATTAAATTGCTTTTTCACCTTTGGCAAGTCACTTAATCACTCAGTATCTTAATTTATCATCTGTACAAAATGTGGTTAGATTTACCCATCTTTGCAAAGCACCGAGATCAGCGGATAAAAGGAAGCATTTAAGTGCAAATCTCAATGTTGATCCTAAGCCTGTTATAAAACAAACAGAAATCTTCTACAGAAGTTGCCTACATTGTCCTTGATTTGTTCAGTGGTGTTTGCAGAATTAACAATTAGGGAGGCAAGGGTTTGCCTTTGGGAGCATCAGGTGTTGTCTGAATAACTGCTGCCAACTGCAGGAATTTCATTTAGGACACTGAAGAGGCTATGCTGTGCCACATTTTATCAATGAATTGCTATAGTGAACTTGCTCGTAATGCCGCAAACAGGTGGTAGATTCTGACTGTTACCTCTGGAGAGATGCCACAGAAATGTGATGGCATAGCTGGAATGGCATTTTTGGATACTCTCTTGATTTTTAGAGAATTATTTCAGTGAAGAATATTACTTCTGCAACAGGGAAAAACTTCTTCAAATTTAAAAGCTGGAGCTATGAGCCATATTTTCCTGCTACATTTGGCCTGTAGGTTTATGAGTTTTGATTGGGAATGTAAAATCATGTTAGCACAGCTTAAGATACTTCTCATATAGCATTTTGTTTAGTAGTTAGAGTAGAGTGCTGGGAATCAGTACTCATGGGTTCTGTTCCCTAATGCCACTATCTTACTGTGTGACCGTGGGCAACTCACTTCACTTTTCTCTCTCTCTTACCCTCATCAGCAAAATGGAAAAAACTTACCTGTTTAAAGTACTTTGAAATCTTTTCAGTAGTAACAGGGTATAATAATAACATTAGTAGTGATAATTTGCGATTGAGACTAGAGGACCCTGTGATGTTCCCCTCTGGTGTTGTCTGGACCAGTGATCTGCTAAGCCTCTCCAATCTTTGACTCTGGGAGCCAGCCTTACCTTGCTCGGCTGTGAGAACCCCCACACCTGGGTTGTTCACGCACAGCCACATGCGAATGACACTAGCCAATATCTCCGGTCCCAGAAACAACCCTAGGAACCTCCGTCTTGCAGTGTCCAGTTATGCCCACTGGATGCTGCAAGCTTATACAAGTTTGTCAATTTAACAAAGAAATTGGATATGTACCAGGCTTGTTCTCCCAAGGGGAGCCTCTGACACACTTCAGACTAAATGCACTGCTTCAGGCAGAACAAACAAACATTTATTAACTATAAAGGTAGATTTAAGTGATTATAAGTCAAAGCATAACAAGTCAGATTTGGTCAAATGAAATAAAAGCAAAACACATTCTAAGCTGATCTTAACACTTTCCATGTCCTCTTCAGCCAGCCTCTCCCCTTTGATCAGTGTTTCTGTCGCTTGGTGGTGGTGGTGTCTGTTGGTGTATGTGGAAGAGAGAAAGAGCATGGCAAAATATCTCTCCCTTTTATCATGTCCTTTCTTTCCTCTTGGCTTTGCCCCCTCCTCTGCCCCTTCAGTCAGGTGAGCATTACTTCATCTCAGGCCATGTCTACATCTAAAATTTTGCAGCGCTGGTTGTTACAGCTGTATTAGTACAGCTGTATAGGGCCAGCACTGCAGAGTGGCCACACTTACAGCAACCAGCGCTGCAAGTGGTGTTAGATGTGGCCACACTGCAGCGCTGTTGGGCGGCTTCAAGGGGGGTTCCGGGAACGCGAGAGCAAACCGGGGAAGGAGACCAGCTTCGCCGCGGTTTGCTCTCGCGTTCCCCGAACCCCCCTGCAAACCGCAGGGAAGGAGACCTGCTTGTTCGGGGAACGCGAGAGCAAACCGCGGCGAAGCTGGTCTCCTTTCCCGGTTTGCTCTCGCGTTCCCCGAAACACCCTGCAAACCGCAGGGAAGGAGACCTGCTTGCTCGGGGGTTCGGGGAACGAGAGAGCAAACCGGGAAAGGAGACCAGCTTCGCCGCGGTTTGCTCTCGCGTTCCCCGAACCACCCTGCAAACCGCAGGGAAGGAGACCTGCTTGCTCGGGAAACGCGATAGCAAACCGGGGAAGGAGACCAGCTTCGCCGCGGTTTGCTCTCGCGTTCCCGGAACCACCCAGCAAACCTCAGGGAAGGAGACCTGCTTGCTCGGGGTTCGGGGAACGCGAGAGCAAGCTGGGGAAGGAGACCAGCTTGATTACCAGAGGCTTCCTCAGGTATGCTGGGATACCTGCTTATTCCACGGAGGTCAAGAAAAGCGCTGGTAAGTGTCTATACTTGATTACCAGAGCTGGATCCTCTACACCCGAGACAAAACGGGAGTACGGCCAGTGCTGCAAACAGGGAGTTGCAGCGCTGGTGGTGCCCTGCAGATGTGTACACCTCCTAAGTTGCAGCGCTGTAACTCCCTCACCAGCGCTGCAACTTTCTGATGTAGACAAGCCCTCAGTCCCAAACTAATCAAAGGGGTGACTCCCTGGAGGGTTTAACAGATTCTTATGTTGCTGCCTAAATCAGTGTCCATTATTCCTGTGAGGCTGGGCTGGGTTTGTCCCATCCATGCCCTGACGAGGTGTGAACTGCTCTCTGTTCTTGTAGAGCGGGCTTGCTTTAAGCCATGAGGATACATTTTCAGTCTCATAACTATATACATGAAATTATAACCTATAACATTACTGTAACAATTACTATAACATCCCTATAACAACCATGCTCAGTGCATTATGAGCCTTCCAGAGACACCCATCATGACAAACTTTGCGTTGGATACCACACAACCATTTTATAAAGATGAACGTGGGGGTGTAGGGTGTTCCCCTGAGGTACAGAGCGTCACAGATTCTTATTCTAATTAGTAGAGCAAAAAGCAAAACCTTTTTAAATATTGCAATTTAATCTTGCAAATGGTCGATCCATACTATGTATCCTATTGGCCTGGCAGCAGCATCTTGTAACATTTTTGCTTTTGTGTAACCAAAGCCAAGTGGAGCTGATTAAAAAGGCTCAATTATACTGAGCAGATTCTTCTGTTGTTTTTTTTTTATGGGAAATTATTACATGAGCCTTTGCAGATGTTCTGCTCCCAGCCTATCACATCAGAAGTCAATGAGAACTGCAATTGTAATAGCACCTTGTGGAGTTTCCAGGAATTGAAAACAAACCAAAACATTAAAACAGTAACTATTTGTCTAGACTGCTATTTCAACAACACAGAGAACCCGAAGACATGGAGAGGTCTGCATTCTTAAAAATGTAGACAATGATAGCGTCCGTGTTGGGGAGGAAATTGCTGTTTGTTTAATCTCATTCATATTATCAAATCCTTTTCCTGTGATGTACCCTCTTCTTTAAAAATGATTTTGCTATTGTTGTGAAATGACAACTTTTGAACACCGCAACAAACTGTGCTAATTCCTGTGTAATTAATTACTTCCCATCAACCTGTATTGTGAACATGTGTGAAAAAAATTAACACAGTGGTGCGTCTAAGTTCTTTTGCTTTTCCCAAACAGAATAAGCTTCACCGTCACCATTTCCCAAAGGACAGAAATTTCATCATCCCCAGGGCACATGAGGTTCAGTCCTAAAGCACACACTCAGGTTTTACTTTACTCATTCGCATCAATAGGAATTTGCCTGAATAAGGAGCGTGTAAAAGCTCAGAATTGCAGGATTTGGTCAATGATCTTGGAGATTAGTTGATTTCACTGACTGTTTCGAATGGGAGCACATGTTTTATTTCTCAGTTCTTTTGGTTTTCATGATTAATGATGCATTTTAGTTCTCCTATGAATAATATCCTGGCTTAATTAAAAGGTATTTAACAAAAGATTTAAATCAGTGCAAGTGTAAGAAGAACCTAAGGCATTAAAAAGTCTGGGTTCCTATCTAAAAACTGTCAGAGCTTTGATAGAAAGCCATTTAAATTACAGAAGTACACGAAATAGTCCTTTTATAAAGGTTTTCCGAGCTATAAGTAAAAATGCATGAGACCATATGGTGAACGTTTAGAGACTCTGACATAAAGGGGGATCCTTGTGACTCCAGCATTAGCTCCTTAGTAACCTGCTCCTATTGAGGTCAATGACAAACTTCCCATTGACTTCATTAGTGCAGGCTTAAACTTGTAATTTGCTGAAAATGATTTTTCTGTTAACTGTATCGTTAAAGGAAATAAGTTCATTTTAAAAGAAAAGAACAAGAGAAAATGCAATAATCTGGCTTGCTCTGTCAATCACATATATACCTTTTTTTTCAATTTTACATTTTAACATAATTCAATAACTTCCCCAAATATGTAAGTAAATATTTTATGTGAGGTTAGTGAAGTTTCTCCAGGTATGAAATTTACCATGCTTTTTGGATACAGCCAGTCTACTACTCACATCATTAGCCAGAAGACGTCCTCTGGAAGCTTGTTCCTTGGTTATTAAATATAGTAAGGCAGTGTAATGTTGCATTTTATTTAAACTGAAACAGCCATTCTTTATTCCCTGGGTCCCCAAGCATGATGAAACAAATCAATTTTAGATGATGTCAAAGGGAAATCAAAATGCCCTCTGGTGTCTTAGATTTGTTTAGCCATTGATTTGAGAGAGAAGGTGTCTTGATCACTTTCTATTTACTTAGATGTCCAGATATGTATGGAAAAGTTTAGCTTAGATATACCCTTATTGCTGTAAAACTGTTAGAATGAGGGATCCAAAAAGAAGTACAATATGCTATAATCGCCATATATCCATATTACATCCAAAATCATATGATAAAAAAGTTAAGGTTGCAAAATGAAGCATTCAAAAGATAGTAAATGCCAGAATTAAAGTTGCTTGTCCAACCTTAGTTCATCTCCCTGGAAGTCTAGATTCAGATCCAAACATTCTAGGTGTCCCACTTCTGTGTAATGCGCTGAACTAAAAGCTCACATACAACACCTGTGAAAACTTGGAGTTGGACCCATTGTCCCAGTTTGGGTCCATACCTGTCAATAATTCTTAACACTTTAAATCTTCAGAATCCTTTACAGTCCTTGACCAATGTAGTCCTCTGTCAGGAATTCAACAAAAACCCACATCCTATATATACTGTAACTGTAATGAACATTATGATGAGCTATACATGTTATGACAGTATTGAGTTATAATGGACTATGTTACTGGCCTACAGGAGAAGGAGTAGACGTGATATATGTTAATTTAGATAATGTTTTTGATACAACTCTACATGATATTTTCATAATCAAGCTAGGGAAATGTAGTATAGATGAAATTACTATAAGGTGGGTTTATTAATGTTTAAAAGACCATACCACAGGAATAGTTGGCGGTGGTTCACTGTCAAACTATGAGGGCCTATCTAGTGGGGTTCTGCCGGGGTCAGTCCTGGGTCCAGTACTACTCAGTATTTTCATTAATGACTTGAATAATGGAGTGGAGAGAGTGCTCACAAAATTTGCAGACACCAAGCTGAGAGGGGTTGCAAGCACTTTGGAGGACAGGAATAGAATTTAAAAGGACCTTGATAAATTCATCTGAAATGAACAAGATGAAATTCAATAAAAACAAGAGGAAAGCACTTCACTTAGAAAAAAAATTAAATGTACAAGTTTAAAATGGGAATAACTGGCTAATGGTGGTACTGCTGAAAAGGATCTGGAAATTGAAGTGGATCACAAATTGAATATGAATAATAGAATCATAGAAATGTAGGGATGCTCAACAGAATTCAGCCCAGGACTTCTGGAGCAAGGTAGAGTTGTTAGGCCCTATCTGCCAGTACCTCATCCCCTTCTGGAAAGGACACTGTGCTGTATACTCACATGACTACTAAGGTACAAGGATTTCTTGGGATTTGAATGTTGCAAGCAGAAGAATTTTGTTTTTCATGTAGTGGGGAAAGTTGGCCCATTTATTTATGGCTATGAAAGCACTTTCTAGGGCACTAATATTTTGTCACTTCCAATGCTAACTACACTAGAACAACTCACTGCCCTTCTGCCTCCTCTTGAAAAACAAAAAGAAAAAAAAGAAAAATTAGAAAAACCATTATAATATGGACCTAGTCCTGCAGTCTTCATCTGCGCGAAAATCCCTGCTGACCTTAATGGCTGGAGGAATTTGTTTTCAGTGGAAATCAATGACGTGCTTAGCCATTTTGTCTGCTGCTTATAAATAACTTGATTTTCCTGGAAAAGAAAACGATGGCTTGATAATCACTTTAACTGGGCTATAGGACACTCCCTGAAAGAGTTAACTGCAAGCTCTGTAATTGTAAAATATGATCAAGTGAAAAGGGCCAATCTTGCTTTATTGACTCAAATTTCTACCTCTGAATACACTGATTTACAGTAGGTTAAAAACTACAATGCCTGTAGCTTACCACAGACAGTACTAAAGACACTTAATCTCCGGTGCATAGTATAAATACTAATTGTATGAACTGGGTATTAGAATTGAATTCATTATCAGCGTACACAGGTATTTTTCTTTAACTTGGAAATAAGATTTGTCATCCTTAAAGTGGATTCTGGGCTAAAATGTTTCATTACATTGCTAATCAGTTTAAGGTTAGATGTTGTTGCAAAATACAGAATCCAGAACTAGAGGCCTTAAAAGAGGGAAGCATTGTTTGCCAGCCATCATAAAGTTACATGAGCAAGCATTTTTCTATATGACCTTTTCATGCTGCAAGTCAGAGGCAAAACATTGAGATTAGGCAATCAGTCAGTATTTGTATGTGAATCTAAATTGTTTCTTTTTGTGTATGGGGAACATCTGCTCATAAACAGAGAACGGTGATTTGTTAATATTTGTCTTGGCATTTAGATACCATGGTGAGCGATACCTTAGAAATGCCACAATTGATAGAATAATCCATAATGCAGATGTGCAAGCCCGGGCAGGTTTGGTTGTGCCTATAGCTTATGGGGATATGGAATATTTTTTGCAAGATTATCCTCACTCTTTTTTGGATCTTAAATTAAAATACAATCTTCCTTCTCCCCTCCCCCCGCCCCCAAAAATATTTATTGCATTGTACATAGACCGGAAGAGACATAGATATTGTTAAAAATGCAATAGAAACATTACAAAAAATTTAAATCCATATCCAAAACTAGTAATGTTGCAGAAACAGGTACGCCAAACCTCCTAAAACTCACAAACAGCATTGCAAGAATATATTACAAAAACTAGCAATGAGGAAACCTCCAAAGGTTCCAGAGTTCAGAGGTGAAATCCTGACCTCACCAAAAATCAATGGGAATTTTGCCATCAACTTCAATGGAGCCAGAATTTCATCCCAAGTGTCTATTTTAGCCAGTAGAGGTCCTGAAAAGGCAGGCCCTGAACCTTCTGTCCTCAATACCCCATCTTTTCATTAGGCCCTGTGACCCATTATTTTTTCTGCATAGGACTGCCTTCTCCTATCCTCCCCTTTCCTCCTGTGGAGGATCACGGGGTGGGGGGGGGCAAAGATAGAGTTTGCATCCCTCCATCGTTCTTGGGAAGCATCTGGTAAATCCACATCCCCTTCTATAGATTTTAAAGTTGGGCAGCACGCCTGCTCATTCCTGTAGTATTTGATGGAATGATTTTGCCCCCTCTGTGTCTGGCAGCGTGAGAAGGGACATCTTCACTCCTCTTTCTCCTGGGAAGAAGAGTGGATATTTCTCTTTCTTACTCTATCCATACTCCAGCTCTCTCCTCCATGAGCCTGAACTGCCTGGATCAAGTATGAGAAATTGATTTCCTTCCAAATGTGGCAAGATGTAGTTTTTAGACTGAGATTCTTACTCGTCAGACTGCTTTTGGAACTTTTCAACCCAAGTTTTGATATATTCCATAGCTTTTATTTTGTTTGTTGCATTGTAATTGTAGAGTTTCCTCTTATGATCCCTCCTTCCATATATTTCCTTCAGACTAATCTTTCTTTGCTGCATTGTAAATTTGGGGTGTGTCTTTCCTAACATAATAGGCTGGGTTTTGGTTTAGTCAAAGTATTTGGTGATAGTTTTTAGAAAACGTAAAAAAACTGCTACTTGATTAAAAGATTTTTCTTTTAATTGTTTACTAGAAGGTTGTTTTGCTTCCTTGATTTTTGGTGTCTATTTTCATGTTCTTAGAGAAGGGGCATGTAAATTGTATCTACAGTTTCTAGTTTGGTATATTAGCACTTAAATTGTAAATAGCATTGTCACCTCCAGTGTAAATGGAACACCTTGACAAGTAACTACTATAAATTAGGAACTGAAGCTTGTTCATCACAAAATCTCTTTCATGAGGACCCTGAATATTCAAATCAAATGCTGCAAGCCTCTTGTTAGTAAGAAGCATGTCCGTTATATTAAATGAAAAGTATAACGTACAAGAGAAGAAATCTCTATAATTTTAAATTTGTAAGTCAAGCAACACAGACTTCATGGTCTTTCAACATGACATTCTGTCACACAATGTCATGGGCTGGGTGTGTCCAGAGAAAATAGCCAGATATCACACACACAAATGAATATTCACAGACAGAGCAATCCACCAAGAACCTACCATTATCTTTCCTACCAGACAGAATAATAATGGTGATGTCAGTCGCTGCAGTGAACTTTTCTTACATGCCAGTAACTCACCAGAGCTTACAAGAAATGTTTAACAGGGTCTGAATTACACTGAGTGCAATATCTCCAATGGCTGATTGGTGTAAAATAAGAGGATCCCGAGCTAAGGAAACAAGAAAAATATTAATAGAATTTGCTGGACAGGATCAAGTGGCCTTTACTTGGGCATGGTAAGTACCTCTCTACTTGGGCTATGTGTTTTCTAGTAATTGTGGAAGATCAACAAAAGAGAGCTCCAGCCTCGCATTCGCTCTTCCTTTCTTTATATAAGTAAAGAAATGTTTTGGTTTTAGATACCAGAATTATGGCACTGTATTATGACTATACAGGAGTTTATTTATTAAGCACTGGTAGTGTGCTTGGCACTATATGAAGACAACACATGGCCTCTAAAGTAAGGACATATTATCTTACGACAATGTAGAAGTCTGGGGTCTTTTCTCTCTTTCTGGTTAGTATCACTTATCTTTCCTTTTTTCGATAAACTTATTCTTGTTTTATTACAAAACCAGTCAGTGCTGTGTATTAAACTGGAAGCTGAGCCCTCAGCTAGCCAGGCTGGCATGGTTTCTATCTCTTTGGAGGCAGTGAACTTGTGTGTGTCCAGTGAAAGGGACTGGACACTGCAGAGAGATGTATCTCTGGAGCTCAGGAATTGGAGTTCATTGATTGTTATCTGTAAGGCAAGATCTGGACTGACAGAGTCCTGAATGATGGCAAGGCAGACAAGTTGGTGCATCGGGGAGCTGACACATAGCACAGCACCAGCAAAGCTCTCACTTGCTGTGGTGGGTAATGCAGGAGCTCACGGTTCCGGGTACCTGAGTGAGGTGTCACAATACTGCTATCCCCATTTTATAGATGAGGAACTGAGGCACCGAGAGACAAGCCACTTACCTCAGGACACACACAAAGGCTGTGGCAGAGCAGGGAATTGAATCCAGATCTCCCAAGTCACAGGCTGGCACCCTAGCCACCTTTCTTCCAGAATTTGGGCCTTCATCTGGGAGCATTTATAAATCTTCTTTGTCTCTGATAATGTATTCATGGGTGAGATTAGGATACTGAATACCTGTCTGTAGGCTATTATAACAACACAATGGTTTCTAGTCTCTCTTAGGTATAAAGCTATAGAAAAGCCTCTTAAGGCTTCCTGCTTAACAAGATTTACAGTGTTCTCTATTAATCACAGATGTAGTTTGTTTCTGAGCTCACAGTATCTTAACTTTTCAGTAAGGCTTCCTAAGTGAATGCCTAATTGTTACTATTTCCGGCTGTCTGTTGTAACATATTTTCTCCTCTCTCTTAATTGGTACCAATCTCAGGGCATTATTGACACTTCTCACTGCCTCTTCCAGTTCCAATCTGTCTGTTTGCTCTTTTCTGAGTGAATATGTTTTCCTGACTTTTCCTGTCCCCATTTCAGGGATTTATATTTTTTCCTAGTGAATGCATTCTCCTGCTTCTGTTACGTTAGCGGGAGTTATTCTAGGCCTTTGTCACAGACGGTCAGATAAGATGGCTTCTTCATCTTATTCAGTTATCTTATTTGGACCAAAACATTTAGAAGTCAACCTGGGGCAAATACTCTTACTTCCCAGATTTCTCCTTAGACTTTTCAGTGCCTTTTCTGAAGGTACTGATTGAACATTATATTTTCCTGTTAAGGTTTAAAGGCAAAATTTAATTATCAAAATATTAAGTTCTTGTTCCTTGACAGCAGGGGAGATGTTGATAGGAAAAATGACAGCAATCTAAGCTAGAGATGGGGAGTGAAATAGTATCTTTTATTGGACCAACTTCTGCTGTTGAGAGAGACAAGCTATGCTCTCTTCAGGACCTGAAGTGTGGCTCAAAAGCTGTCTCTCTCACCAACAAAAGTTGGTCCAATAAAAGATATTACCTTATCTCTCTAATATCCTGGGATTGACATGGCTACAGCTAGACTGCATAAAGCAATCTAAGCCTAATTTAGATGATATAATACATGATATCATACCTCACTTCATTGTAATTTACTATTTTTAAAATAATATGTATCTATGATAAGATCTTAGCCACCAGTAACAATTCACACTTAATGTATTCTAATTTCCTTAACTATATTGTTGTCATACTCTCTGGCATAAAGTCTGATGCATTTTTACTGCAATATCACATCTTTCTAAATTCCATTTTTTTAATAAACACTCTGGATTGGACTCTGATCATAATTGTCATAATTTCACTGACTTCAGTGGAGTTACCCAAGTTTTACAGCCGTGTGGGAGGAAAATCAGGCACTCTAACTCTCCAGATGCCTGGTTAATAGATTCCAAGACTAGAAGGGACCATTGAAATCATCTAGTCTGACCTCCAGTATAACACAGGGAATAGAACTTCCCCAGAAGAATTCCTAGAGCAGATGTTTTAGAAAAACATCCAATCTTGATCTAAAAATTGCCCCTAGTGGAGAATCCACAACTCTTGTTAGATTGTTCCAATGGTTAATTAATTTCACTTTCAAAATTTTACACTTATTTCTAGCCTGATTTTCTCTAACTTCATATTCCAGCCACTGGATCATGTTATACCTTTCACTGCTAGATTGAAGAGCACGTTATGAAATATTTGTTCCCCATGCAGATACTTACAGTCTCTAATCAAGTCACCCCCAGTCACTTTGCCTTCTCTTTGTTAAGCTAAATAGATTGAGCTCTTTGAGCCTATCTTGATAAGACTTTATTTTCTAATCCTTTAATCGTTCTTGTGGCTCTTCCCTGACCCTTCTCCAGTTTATCAACATCCTTCTTAAATTGTGGACATGAGAACTGGACACAGTATTTCATTAGTCAAGTACCAGTGTCAAGTACAGAGGTAAAATAGCCTCTCTGCTCCTACTTGAGATTCTCCTGTTTATGCATCCCAGGATCATATTAGCCCTTTTGGCCACAGCAGCATTGTGGGAGCTCAGATTCAGTTCATTATCCACTCCCATGCCCAAATCTTTTTCAGAGTCATAGAATCATAGAATATCACAGTTTGAAGGGACCTCAGGTGATCATCTAGTCCAACCCCCTGCTCAAAGTAGGACCAATCCTCAAATGTATCATCCCAGCCAGGGCTTTGTCAAGCCTGACCTGAGTCGAGCCTGAGTCAGTGCTTCCCAAGACAGAGTAACCCATCCTGAAGCTGTGAATGGGCGACAGGGGATGGATCACTTGATGATTATCTGTTCTGTTCATTCCATCTGAAGCACCTGTCTGAAGACAGGATACTAGGCAAGATGGACCTTTGGTCTGACTCAGTATGGCTATTCTTATCCTGTAACTATGGCCTACGTTCTTTGGCTGGGGCTAGAAACAGCATGGAATGGATCTTAGTCACTGAATTGTTTTAGGGGCACAAAAAGCTGTAAAAACACTTTCTTTGCATAACCTCACCAACCAAATGGAAAATACAAAATTCATGAGAATGCTTTTAGCTGTGTTGATCCTAGAAAAATACAGATCTAAGCTGAAAAGACTCAACCGAGAAAGGATACAGGCAAATATGATGGACCTTTCACAAGACCATCAGGGAGGCTCCAATATATCAGTAGTCATAAAAATTTCCATCTATGGCTCTATAGCCATAAGCAATATTTTTCCAGTGCAACTTTTATTATTTTTCTTTCTTTTGAGCTCCAACCACCATCACCTGGATCCCCCTGGAGAGTCTCATTACCATTGCACCCAGAACTCCCCAACAAGCCAAGGTGCATCCAATCCCATCCCCCACTGAGCCACCCGCACCCAGATTGCCCCACACAGAATCCTCTCAGCTGACACCTGGATCCCCCCAACATTAAGCCCCTCCACACTTGGATCTTGCTGAGCTGAGCCTCCCTGCCCACACCTGGTGTACCTGGCACAGCGGGGCAGAGTCCTAGGGCGTTTCTGGGGCAAGCCCAGTCCTTGCACTACGTCATGGTGGGGTGCAGCCTCACCACTGAGTCTGTGTCTTAGGTGGAGCTGCAGAGTGATCTCCCACCTCTGTTCAGCCAGCCCGGCATCAGCATAGATACTTGTAAATTCCTGGAATAAGTTTAGATTTTGATTTTATAATGAATATGAAATGGGTTCCCCTTTTGAAACACTCTAAGAAGAAATAGGGTTTGTGTGTCTTACTGTGTTCGAGAATTTCCAACACTGAGATTGAAATTCAGATATTCTTTTGTGTTATCCATGAACTCGAACAACAGACCCACTGTGATTTCCCTTAAGTCTTGCCAGATACTACTCCCGAGGGCATTCTGTGCCAAAAAATTAAAAATTCTGCACACAATATTTTAAAATTCTGAAATTTTATTTGTCAAATAAATGTGGAGACTCCAGTATGGCATTGGGGAGCACAGGCCACACCCGAGCAATGCTGCTTAGTCTATAGGTAGGAAACTACTGTCATTAAACTAAAGTTCCATCTCCTCTCACTAGGGACTTGCCATCAAAATTGTCTTTGATGGCGCTATAATCTTATGAATACAAGAGAGGGATACTATACCTCCTGAAATGTTATTTTGTGAGCTGAAGAATCTGTCGTGTTCTCCTTTCTTGTATTTACAGGTTGTAATTGCTAATGATGAAATACAAAGATCAGTTTGTAAGTTTATCTGACCTACCTCCCTGCTACTACAGGGCTGTTGACATAAATTCTTTAGGGCTGTATGGGGGGGATGCCTACATTTTTGTGTTCTACATTTAATTTCCTTAAAACAAAAATAAAACTTTTTTTTAGTAATTTTAATATCCGGCATTTTAAGGCTTATATTCTCTGTTTCTTAGAGTTGCAAGCTGATTGTTTCCCACTTTTGACCCTAAAATGACCTGGGATTATCAAAATGCTTTTTGCTTCTAAGAGAAATTCACCCTGTTTTTCAGCATAAATTCATTGTATTTACACATATCTCCCTGCACCTGCCATCAGCTCTTACTGTGCGCTATGATTCTCATCTCAGCCTGCCCTCTCTTGCTTTCTTTAATTCCCATTTGTTTTTCTGTACTGCCTGCTTTCTTCTTTGCTGCTGAGTATTTTATATTCTTTTTCTATTTATTTTGGATAAATCTAGATGAGCTGTTTGCTTTTCCATTCTCTCACTTTATTATATTACTGAACAGCCATTGTCCCCAGTTTATCAGCTTTGGGCTCTGCTGTACAAACACTGCTGAATTGAAATAGCCTTTTGGGGAAACTAGTCTGCCAAATGAGTAAATACATGAATGAATCAGTTTTATAAAAGCCCTGTTCTCTGAAAAGATGAAAAAGTTCTTATTTCCTGCTAACATCTGATCAGATCTACCCCCTTATTATACATTGGATGTGAGGAAAATATGTATTTGGTGCCTCTTTATAAAGCTATATAGTTTAAATGGGAAATGGTCTTTTCTGTTCTGTAGGCATCTCTATTTCTCTTTTCAAAGGGTTATTTTGACCCAGTTTAATTTTCTGTACTTGGACCAGTGTCACTAACCTCAGCACTGCTCCAAAAATACCCTTTTTTAATCTATTCTGTATCCATGACATCTCCAAAAATCTGTTCCTTCTGTTATTACTTTATCGTTAAAATGTTTGACCATGCCTTCTGTATCTATCAATTGATCCCAAATACCTATATGGGCCTCATTATCATAGTATCTCAGAGCTTCATAGTCATGAATGTATTTATCCTCACAACACCCGTGTGAGGTAGGGAAGTACTATGTGTCCCTATTTTATAGGTGGATAACTGAGGCACAGAGAAACTAAGAGCAAGGTACCTAGGTGCCTAAATATGCAGATAGGCACTTAGTTGGAATTTCCAGTGTCTAGGCACCTTACGGGCAGTCCTCAGACTATGGCACAATTGGTTCCTGAAAATTGCATTGTAAGTCAAAACTCCAGAACTTGGAACTGCAATCCACTCCAATGCGGGACCGAGCATCATAAAGTCATAACCAATTGTCGTAAGTCGAATCAGGGTGTCAATTCAGAAATGTCATAAGTGCTGTTCGTTGTAAGTTGAACGTCGTAAAGTCTAGGACTACCTGTACTCACATTGATTTCTCTCAGGTCCCTGTCTAGCACTCTGGACCTTCTTTTCCTTGTGGTCATTACCAGCCTTCATCATTTCAGTCACAGAATTATAGAAATGTAGGGCTGGTAGGGACCTCAAGAACTCATCAAGTCAAGCCCCTGTGTGTGGCAGGACTTAGATCGTCCCTCACAGATGTTTGTCCAATCTGTTTTTAAAAATCTGCAATGATGGGGATTGGAAGCCTTTTCTAGAGCTTAACTATTCTTGGAGTTGGAAGGTTTTTTTTTCAAATATCTAACCTAAATCTCCCCTGCTGCCTATTAAACCCATTACTATCTTCAGTGGACATGGAGAACAATTGATCATAGTCCTCTGTGTAACAGCCCTCAACATATTTGAAGACTATTATCAGGTTCTCCACCTTTCCCCAACCAGTCTTCTTTTCACAAGACTAAACATGCCAAGTTTTTTAACCTTTATTATAGGTCAGGTTTTCTAACCTTTTGATAATTTTTGTTGCTGCTCTCTGGATTCTCTTCAGTTTTTCCATATCTTTCCTAAAGTGTGGTACCCAGAATTGGACACAAAACTCCATCTGAGGCCTCACCAGTTCCGAACACAGTGGGACAATTACCTCCAATCTCTTATATACAACACTCCAGTTAATACATGCCAGAACACTAATAGGCTTTGTCGCAACTGCATCACATTGTTGACTCCTATTCAATTTGTGATCCACTGTAATAGCCCAGAATCTTTTCAGCAGTACTACCATTTAGCCTGTTATTCCCTATTTTGTGCATTTGGTTTTTTCCTTTCTAAGTAGTTTTCACTAGCCTTTACTGAATTTTATCTTGTTGAATTCAGACCAATTTTCCAATTTGTCAATACCAGCTAGAGTACTGTGTCCAATTCTGGGCACCACTGTTTAGGAAGGATGTGGACAAATCTGAAAGAGTCCAGAGGAGAGCAAAAAATGATGAGGTTTAGAAAACCTGAGGTGTGAAGAAAGTTTTGAAAAACATGGGAATGTTTAGTCTTGAGAAAAGAAGACCGAGAGGTGACCTGATAAATCTTCCAATATGTTAAGGATTGTTATAAAAAGGACACTGATCAATTGTTCTCCATGGCCACCAGTGGTAGGACAAGAAGTAATGGGCTTAAACTGCTGCAGGAGAGATTTAGGTTAGATACTAAGAAAAACTTTCTAACTATAAGAGTAGTTAAACTATACAGTAGTCTTCCAAGGAAGGTCGTGGAGTCCCCATCATTGGAAGCTTTTAAAATCAAGTTGGGCAAACACCTGCCTAGGTTTGGTTGGTCTTGCCACAGCACATGGGACTGAATTTGATGACTTTTCAAGGTCCCTTCCAGCCCTATGTTTCTATGATTCTATCATTTTGATTCTATCATAAGAATGTAAGAATGGCAATACTGGGTCCGACCAGTGGTCCATCTAACCCAATATCCTATCTTCTGTCAGTGGCCAAAGCCAGATGCTTCAGAGGAAATGAACAGAGCAGGAAATTTATCAAGTGATTCATCCACTGTCATCCAGTCCTAGTTTCTGGCAGTCAGAGGTTTAGGGACACCCAGGTCATGAGGTTGCATCCCAGACCATCTTGGCTAATAGCCACTGATGGACCTATCTTTGATTAATTTATTTAATTCTTTTTTAACCGAGTTATACTTTTGGCTTTCACAATGAGTTCCACAGGTTGACTGCATTGTGTGAAGAAGTACTTCCTTATGTTTGTTTTAAACTTGCTTTCTATTAATTTCATTGGGTGACCCCTGATTCTTGTGTTAGGTGAAGGGATAAATAACATTTGATTCCAGAGGAGCTTTGTCAGAGTCAAACCCTCTCTGTGGAATGTTTAAATTTCAATGAATTGGTAAATTTCAGTGAAAAACTGTCTGATCTCAATTTTTCCAGCAAGCTCTAACTGAATGATCTTTGCTGGTGGGAATATGGAGAGATAGCAGGTGGCCTAATCTAATGTAGAGAAGTCTGAATTTTGTGCTTCCCAAAGCCTTTCATGCTCCCTGCATTGTGTTTAAGTCCATCATCTCTCTGAAATGAAAGAGGCAGCAAATCTATTCTCAAATAATATTTCTGCATAATGTTTTGTTTTTCTCCTGGGACTTTCTTTTTAAAGCTGAATATTTTTTCCAGGCAGCTTCACAGTATCAGTAGCTGTTACTAGGCAGTAATATACATTGTCACCTACTTAGTTATGTATTGTAACCTTAAGACACTTAAACAGGATTAGCCAAATAATATCAGCCTATTTATTGATGTGTGTAATGAGCTGCTTATGGATCCGTCAGAGTAGTGTTTAAATTTGTTATACTTAATAGGCTTTACCCTACATATTAATGTTTTTCTTTTATAACTGCAACTAATTGATGCATCATTTTTGTGTCTATTTTTTCTTCCTGTGTGTAAAATAGTTGTTTATCCATACAAGCCACCAAGCTACATTTTAATGGTTAGAACAGTTAGTCAGTAGCATGGTTTTATACAGATACTGACTTCTATAGTGAATATCATAATTATACTCTTTGTTGAATAAAACGGAAAGCAAATCTTGTCTCTACTTGGCTGTATCAAACACTCACATAAAGGCACCCTCTCATATGAGTTAGTCTGTTCTTGTAAACCAAGAACATTGCACAAAAAGGTATTTTAAAAATGATGCTAATGATAGTTTAAAAGAAACCCACCCACAATGTACTCTACTGCCTTAAAGATATTCTTACAGTGAAAATTCAGGGTAATTCACATCTATATTCTGTTACAACAAAAAAATCTGATTAAATTGAAACCTGCAGGGAATAAAGTTGTTACTGCTTAGCCTTGGTTTTGTAAAACTTCTCAGTCTAATCTGAATGTACCTTTCTGGGAGAGAAGGTAAGGGACATTAGAAAGTTTACAAGTAATAGTATAAATTATTGGCTCAAATAAATGTGTGCAGGCACCAGAGCAAGGGCATTGAGAGAAGCATAGTTTGGGCTATACATAATACATTAGCCTATTGTTGAAGCAGTGACACAAAAATCATAAAAGGGTTCCAATAGATGGGAACTCCCTTATGATGGGTGGAAGAGACTAGAAGTGAGAGTCTTCCCCAGCCTAGTGTGGAGAAGAGAAGCAACTCTTGAGACAGGAGCAACAGCTGGTGGTTTGAAATAGCCGTAGATCAAAGTGCACTATGCAACTTCTAGTATGCAATATCTGGGTCCACATGGCCGGTGTGCAGCAAGCTAGAGTGTTGTACATTCGAAACCCAGTGGTTTTCTGGATATTAGTGTTAAAATCATAGCTTGACTTTCAGATATGCAATCAGTAACACAGCCTGTCATTTCCACACAGTCAGTTTCATAATAGTAATTACTACTACTACTCATACTGATAGAGAAGCTTGTATGCAAGGATTACAAAGCATTTTTCAACATTAATTAACCTGTGAGGTAGGTCAGTATTACATTTTCAGCAGTGTTACAGGTGGGAAACTAAACCAGAGAGATTGAAGGTCAGACTAGATTATCCTAATGGCCCTCTTTAGTCTTATAATTTATTAATTAAATCACAGAGAAGAGGCCTATGTGAGTCAATCAAGTTTCCCCTAAAGTCTAACCATAAGCACACTCTGTGCCACCCATAGTTCCTTTGTCAGTTTCAAACCTCTTTGGTGTACTGTAATTAAAAAGGAAGGTAGGATGATCCAGTGGGTAGGTCATGGGACTTGATGGCAGATCTGCCTTCCACATTCTGGCACTGACTTGCTACATAACCTTGGGAAGGTGATTTAGTTTCTCAGTACCTTATCCGTAAAATGAATAGAATGATATTTTCCTACTTACCATTGTAGAATGATTTGAGATCTTTGAATAAAAAGCACTATATCATCAGCAAGTATTATTTATTATACTAATAAAATTACTTAATTTGAATCCATATTTTGGTAGGGCTTGTCCAGTATAAAGAAGGATATTCATCTCTGTTTGCATTATAATTTTATTGTATTTCTTGATCTAATCAAGTGATCTAGTTATATATTAAACAAAAATAGTGTCCTACCAAAGTGTATCCAATGTTGTTATAACATCAGACATACTTACTCTATCAAATTGTATTTATAGGCATTTCTGGAGGTAAATATAGTTTCTCCTAAATATTAAATGAAAAGAAAGAGAGAAAAATACAGATATCTAATTCTGTTTGTGTTTTCATAGGAGACTTGTAAATGACACAAGGTAAAAACAGGTGCTCTGAGGATCACACTCGTTGTTAACTAGTCATAGTGTAAATTTAGTAGTGTCTTCTGGAGAGGATCATACTAAAAACTGTTTTAAAGCTTCTCGTTGTCAACCAGTGCAGCTAAGTATAATATTTTTTATCTGAAAATATAGATTCAGACATACCGTGACTCCCCCTCCCAGTCCTCTTCTCCTTTTAAACAGGGAGGAGGGTGTTGGTTTTTATACAAGTGCTCTGTTTGAATTTGTGTTAATCTGGGCCAACTTTGTAGGCTCTTAAAACAGGCACTATACAACCCTCTACCTCCCACACACACACTTAGAGAAACTGTTCATTCTTCATAGGGATATGCCAAGGACCTCCCCTCTTCTTAAATTATACCAAAGTATTATTAAAATTTGGTTACATCATGTTCCTAAATTCAGCTATTTATTATTTATTTGGAAGCATGAGGGGGCTACCACCATTAGCTTTGACTTATTAAATAAATTGTATATAAAGTAATTGATGATGCATGCAATCCTGTTTAATCTAGGCTAAATAGCTACTACAGGCCTTGGAACTGACTGTAGTGTTTAATTTTGTAAAACCCTCTAGGATACAAGAGGAAGAATAATTGCATTACAAGTGAGAAATGCTGGGTAATTTTTTTTAACAAAAACTGCATGCATTATAAATTTAGCCTCTAAATAGTAGCATTACTAAGTGCTGGGAAGGAAAACAAACAGGAGGAAACCTAATAATTCATAACCTCAGGAGTCTGCACCTCCAGTTTTGTCATGGCGTGCTCTGCCGGTTTTCATATAGGTTTTAGAGGGGATAGAGTTTTTTCTTTCAAAGGAAAAGACGCTCAGATAGTGTCTGTGTGTGTGTGGTGAGGTGGGGATGTCTGGCAGAGGGAAACATAACAGGTTTAAAATGCAGCATTCTTTTCCTACTAATTTGACAGTCTGAACTAATGGATTTCCCTCTTCTGTGACTTTCTCCAGTTTGTCACCTGCCTCATCCCCAGGCAGACCTCTTCAGCTTCTCACAGAGCAGTCGAGAAGCTGGTTGGGCAGCAAACGCCACAGGTGTGGCTTTGTGGTGCCACAGTAGAGATGTCCTGCTCACTCCCTCTTGAGAATAATTGGAACAGGCCCAGACTCTAAGTATCCCTCCCCTTCCAGAGCAGGCCACAGGGCTTCAAGCAGAAAGACCCATGGCAGCAACCACAGACTAAGAGGTTCTGGGATCTGCCTCTGCCCATTTCTTCACCTGGAAGCCAACATAAAGAGCTGTGCTCCCACTTCACCTCCCTCACAGGGCATGCAACACATCCTCTAAGATGTCCCAAATAAGCTCTCTGTAGGTCTTGTTCTTCTCAGTGGTCCTGCTTCCTCTCCAGGATTCATGACACTTCAAAGACCCTGCTCAACACTTCGGGCTCCGTATGTGTCTGTCAGCTTTGCCAGTCCCGCTACTCCTGTTACTACAGTATGAATCAGTACTCAGAAGATTCTCCCTTCTGGGACTGAGGATATTGATATTCAAACTGGCTGCATGTGTAAGCCTCTACTTCAGACCACTCTGTGCATTTATTCTTGTGTGTGATCAATGATTCCATCCTCTGAAAGTATCCTACCTGTCTATCCCCAGGAAGCCAGGAGTTGTTACCATGGAGAGATGATGTCCTTGGACATTACACTGGTTACCCACAGTGCGTCTCTCTCACTGCAGGTGTCAACGTGAAGGAATGGAGTAATCACTGAACAATCTCCCAGCCCATAGTTGGTAGACTGCAGGGTATGAAAATGGCCTACAAGAAATTAGCCATCTTAGGCATGTATTGCTGTTATTCCATCAAAACAAAGCAAAGAAAAAAAAACCCAAAACAAAAAACCACCAACTCCACCCTTCTGTGCACTAGCTCTTGCTGAATTACTACATTAGCTAACTGTTATTACTTAACCTCCTTTCCCAGCCTACTGTCCTGTTTCCCATCATTAGATCATATTTTATGTTAGCGCCTAACTCACTCTAACTAAACTCCATCTGAAGAATGGAAGAGCCCTCAATGCGGAGTCTTGCCCTGCCTAGTGGAGCAAAACAGCTATTGAGACAGAGGAGAAGCAGCCAGGGAACCCTGGTAAAGAGCAGGGCCCTGAAACAATTATTCAGAGATGCCCCAAAGATATGCTAGAACCTACCTAGAAACTGAGTGGCATCCAGTTGCCTGGGAGAATAGAGCAGTCAGAGGTTCCAGATTTCTGCAGCAGGCACTTGGGAGAGACAGAAATCTGTTGGATATTAGTGGTGATGATGATAAAATGTAAAGATCACAGCTTGACTTTGAGATCTGTGTTGAGTGTGAGCATTGAACTGGCATTTCAACGCAGTCAGTTTTATAACCGTAATCATAATAATACTTGCATAGAACCTTGCATCCAAGGACCTCAAAGCACTTTACAGGCTTAATTATTAACCTGTGAAGTAGCTCAGTGTTCTGTTTTCCAGGTGGGAAACTAAGGCTGTGTGTACACAGAGAAGTTGACACCGCATCCGACAAAGTGGGTATTCACCCACGAAAGCTCATGCTTCGATACATCTGTTAGTCTATAAGATGCCACAGGACTCTTTGTTGCTTGTGTGGACACTGTCGTGCTTTGTGGGCCAAGTAATTATTCAGGAATTTAGTGCCTTTTATTCTGGAAGCTATTACAGTATACCTGTATATAGTCAATTTCTTCATGTAGACAAGGCCTAAATCACAGAGAGATTGGCAGTCAGATAAGATGATCATAATGGTCCCTTTTGGCCTTAAAATGTATGAATTAAGTCACAGAGAAGAGGCCATGTGAGTCAACACAGTTTCCCCTCAAGCAACAGCTATTTTGTGCTGATTCTTAATAAAAAAAAAAATAACCCACTTAAGGGAAAAAACATCTTTGGAGGGCACTTATGCTGAAAGGGCAGCCTCAGGCACCATATCAGAATGAATGAGCATTGAAATGTGCACATTCTTCAAATGAAAGTCATCGAACAAACTGCTGCCTCTGCTTCCGTCAGCCATGAAAGGCCAATTCTCCTTCATTAAAATCAGCCATTGCCAGGGATCAGGGCTGCATTTTTTCTTGCATTCCTGTCATCAGTATTCAGGCTTGTACTTTAGTTTTATAAATGTATAGTAATTCTTCCCTTCACATACAGCGAAAGTCATTAGCTTTACCACGTTTAAATATTCAGCATTATAACCATCTGACAGAAGGAGAACAGAGAAAGTGATCTTTTTCTGACCTGTCCGCATTTACTACCACAGTGCTTTGTCTTCAGCTCTTCATTTTGCTAAAGACCCTCTTCAAGACATAGTAACTGCTAATATATTATTAGACAACAGTCAGATTGCCCAGTCAGTAAAAGCTGTAAAAAGAAGCCGTGGATGAGATATGAACTTGTCAGCATTGTCAAAGGTCACTCGTTTCACCTTTGCAACTTTTCATGAGCCAGACAAAGTCTAAAAGGAATATGTACATGTTACATATCATGTGGCTAATACAACTAGGCTTTACTATTCCTTCTGCTGTACCATAGAGGGAGAGCCTCTGCCAGAAATAACCTAGAAGGACGAATTCTACGCCTCAGATTCCCCAAAATGCTCTTGATTTCTCATATCTGATGGAGCCAGTGCTCTGTAAAATAATCTCCTCCCCAAAAAGATATCCTTTCCCTGATCCTCTCTTGCTCCCACTCAACTGCCATTGAGAATCTTTCCTTGCAGTGACTGGTTTTCTGCTCCTCTCCCTTCTCATGGTCTCTCTCAAGTACGGATGCACCCGTTTCCGGTAGGTCTAGCCCCACTCTCATTGAACACACTCCAGTCTGACCTTGTGCTCTGCTAGAAGCCTGTCATTCCTCAGACACACTTCTGTTTTCTTATGCTGGAAGAGATGGGCCTGTCTCAGAGGCAGAGTACCATTTTGTGGGGCCCTAGGCCAGAGCAAGTGGGAGCCCCTCCCCACACCTTCCGCCTTCAGTTGTTCCCCACACACACACACCCCTGGCCCTCCTGCCTGGGAGCAGGGTCAGGGCATGGGGGCTTCCTCTGCTTCTTGGCAGGAGCTCTGGGCAGGCGGAGCAGGTCAGAGTGCGGGAGTGCACATTTTTCTGGAGGCCCCAAATTACCTGTGGCCCCATGGGCATGGGCCCCATTGTTCCAGTGGCTAATCCACCACTGGCCTGTCTTCACTATCCATTTCATTATCTAAACCACTTTTAGAATTAAAAATAATGGTGTTTGATATGATTATCATGGTGACTATTCTATTTTTAATATATGTTTTAACTGCATTTTAGTACAGAGGAAAGGTATTGTACTCACAGGCCAGGAAAGTTAAGTCTTCTGTGCATGGAATAAATAAGATGAAGTCTTCTATCCATGGACAGTATGGGCAGGGGAGATGCAAGCGTCCCATCACTGCTATGCCAATGTGCTTCCTTCCTGACCCAAGGTATCACCTCTAGTGAGAGAATAGTTTAACTTCTAAGCAACATTCCCAGCATCAGCAATGTTGTAATCGCTCCTTTCTGATATTCTTCTGTTTGGAAGGACATTGTCTTTACTGTAATAAAGAGTGGAAGAACCTCTACAGAGTGAGCAGTCCTATTATGGGGTGAGAAAGGAGTAAAAAACTGGTAGTAAACAGCAGTGTTCTGCACACAGAATGTAATTTGTTGATGAAAGCACTATATTAGGGATAATTATGAGCTGTCCTGCATACTGTCCTCTTAATGTGAGTAATTCTTACTCAGATTGTCCCTTCTAATGATCATGTTTTCCTGACATTATTTTTATTATATTATGGCCACACTGTGGTTGCCTCTGTACCCACACGTAACAAAAAAGATGTCCCGGTCCTACAGAGCTTAAAATCTAATGTAAGATGAAAGATAATACCTGGATACAACATACGGAAGGTGGTGGTGATAAGGTAACAGTGAGACAGTTATGATAATGTAATGCACTTTTACTACTGTTTATCAGCTGCATAACATTGATATTTGGGTGCCAAATGACTTCTGTGGAACTACTCCCATGAACAGGGATAACTCTCATGAGTAAAAGTTTGCAGCATTGTGTTGCTTTAGTTCAGGGAAAGTTGTAAATTGGAGCTGAAATACAAATTAATTTTAGATAAAGAATATAACTGTCCATTAGATGGCAGATGGTGGTATTATGCAGTGTTAGGAGAATCTCGTACATGTCTGTGAGCAATGTAATGGGATGTTGAGAAAGCAAAACTTGTTAAGGTTAGAGGGGACAAAATGTTATGACCTAGTTGCCTATCCAGGAAGAAAGCGGTCTGCCTGAAACACAGCACATTAGTAGAGACTTAAAGCCATCTTCCTTACAAATCCATAGTCCTGGATCTACAAGTTCCTCCACATCGGCAAACCCTGCACCCATACACAGCCCCATTGATTTCAGTGGAGCTCTGTGCATGTAGAGATTCACGGGAGATACAATGCACGGTGCTTTCTTTTTCTTCCTTTTTGCTTTTTAAATACTGGATTGTAGTGTGCTGTAACGGAGGACGAGAGTTACAGTGGAAGGTCACTAGAGATGCTTATGGACACCTTTTTAATTCCTCTCCAGTTTGTTTTCTTTCAATTAATGCAATAAAATTGAGGCTGAAGGTCAGGAGCAATAGGTACGCAAAAGAATTCTTCTTTATTTATGGATGCCCAGACTGGTTCCAATCAACTGGCAGGTTTCCTATTTGTGGTTAAGGAATCACCTCTTTTAGGAAAGAGTAGGTCATTAATGTGTTTGGTAACAACTTTTTTTAAGATTCAGATTTCTCCTCTAGAGCAAGCCTCATAAATTGCCAAGGAGTATTTGTGTGGAAGGCATACATGTTTGATGGGAAGGAAAGCTAGGCTAAATTGGACATTCTGATTATTAAGAAAAGATATGTAAGAGTTATTTATTTTATAACAATCTTGCAATGAACAGAAAAGCTATAACTGGACAAAAATCACTTGAGACTGAAAACAAATTATGTAGCTCAAGCACAGAACTGATTTGTTTTATTAATATTGTTATACATTATTGAAAGATTATCCTGTGTGAGGAAAGTTTTGTTTTCAGTAGGAATTTGTTGTGTGTATTTTGGATACCTAATCTCATAAATCACTCTTTTGGCTTTCTACTTCTTTTCTTCCTCCCTACCACCAGCAGTAATTTTCATTAACTGAGGCTTGTTTATATGAATTCCTATGAGAGCTCCCCATTCTCTAAATTGCATTTTACTGTGTTTTTCTCTGCCTTAAAATGAAGACAAAAGAAACTCTCTAAATAGAACTTTAAAAAATGAGCTGCTGAATTGTCCAGTCTAAATATAGTGTACCATATTCATCTTTTTGGAGGCAGTGCTTATTGCCTTTTGACTCATTTCTGTTTGTACTCCAGCAGTAGCTATGCAGTGCGCACCTTCTTTGACTGTTTGTGGTCCATTTTCAGAGGTGAGATAACCGTGAAATTCTAAGAGCACGGATACCATGTGAAACAATGGATTACAAATCAGGTCTCCTGAGTTTCGTTGTTGGTTCTGGCACTTACTGCCTGTGTGACCTTCAGCAAATAATTTAACTCTATCTCGTTTTATCCATCTTTAAAATGTGCTTAACAATAGCGAATGTATTTCTATATAAATAAAGTTTTTTGAACTTCTGAACTGATAATTTTGTCGGTTTTTAAAGGAATAGTTTTATCATTATTCCCTGACAGAAACAATGTTCATTTATTTATTTATTATTGTGTTAACATTTTTAAAGTGAATGTAAAAGTGCAAGGTTGGTAGCTCTGGAACTTGAAAACCTCTGTTATGCAGAGAACAGGTATGGTAGGATTATTCAGAATTCCCTTACTTTGTAAAATCTTATCGATTTCAGAATACTGTATATTTAAAGCTTAGGGTCAACATTTGCTCTCATTTACATTTTTTCCCACTCTCATTGACGTTGCACGGAGTGGCACTCAGGTAACTCAGAGCAGAATTTAACCAGTAGGTTTTGCAGAAGCTCAGAAAAAGAATTTGCCTAAATGCCTATTTGAATGATAAGTGATGTCCTTCCAAAGTCTGTTTAGTTTCGATCAGGTTATTGCTTACCTAATGCAGGGTAAATATCTCTTTGTACTAGCAACATGGCTTCAGAACTGCCAGGAACCTTGCGAGTGTTTGAGCAGCACATTAATGGCTTAAATACAATATGTTTCTTGAGCTTCAGGTTTAAAACAATGTTGGCATGTTATTTTTTGTTAAGAACACATAAATTTCGTTACATGTCAAGTCACACTTTTAATACCCTTAGAATTGTAACCTGAGTGTCTAATTTTGACAGACACTTACAAAATCAGAGAGGTACTGACAACTATAGCTTAGAGATTTTAGATAACATCTGTCCTATAAAAAAGTATATCGTTTCTGTGACAGCTTCAGAATGAGGAAATAATTCCAGTGAAAAAGCAGCATTTAGCACCTTTTCAGTTGTGATCTCATTTTTATCAGTGTGTGATAGAATAGTCACAAAACAACCTATTGACAGCACAATGATTTTTGGTCATGGAAAAGTTCTGCAGATCAGGAGGGGCATTTTTCCATCTACTTGTTACTAGGATATACTTGCAGAAGTGGTCCTAAAGAATAACAGATTGAAAGATGGCATGACAATAGGAACTATTGGAGTGGCATTTCCGCCACTCTTTTGACTATTTCCAAGTAGTAATTAAAGTGGTCAGGTGTGCAAACAAGTCCTGCAAATCCACTCTTTACTGAGAGGCATCTATTTTAATGAAGAGACTCAGATGTTCACAAAAAAAGGCTATCTTGAAGCTCAAATAGTCCCACCAGTGTTCCAGGAAATAGAAACTTTTCTAATGTGGAAGCCAGCTTAGCTTTTAAACCATGAAGCAGAGGTAATTAAGCACTTGTGGTAAAATATTATTCTGTAGACTCTGTGGTGATGTTTACAATGCAAGTGAAGGAGTGATTGCAGACAGGTATCTTATCTTTAATACAGCTAGCATGAGTAACAGCAGAGTAGACATGGTGGCACAGACTTCAGACCACGCTGTCTTCCTGGGTACGTACCCATGGTCCCAGGTGGGTTTGCACAATAGGTCCTCACTTAACATTGTAGTTATGTTCCTGAAAAACATGACTTCAAGTGAAACGATGTTAAGCGAATCCAATTTCCCCATAAGAATTAATGTAAACGGGGGCGAGGGGAGGATGTTAGGTTCCAGGGAAAAATTTTTTGCCATACAATACAGTACAGTACTATAGTTGGGAGGTGCCTCCGCTTTACCCCACACAGGCACAGCCCACTGGCACTGCAGACAATGAGGCAGGCAAGGAAGCTGAAGGTACCATAGGCAAGGAGAAGCACATTGCACAACAGCAGTGGTAGCTTCCTCTACTCTGCAAGCACCACGGGTGAGGGGCTCAACGTTAAGCGAGAGGAGGTTAATTGGGGAGTTACTGTACTCAGGCAGCAAGCCTGTGCTGAAGCTCATGCCGCCATGTCTGCCCTACTGTTGTTACTTGTGCTAGCTAGATTAAAGCTCATATGCTACATGCTACAATCACAGCATCATTTTTTATAATTCTGACAGATAATTTTAAGCATTTTTTTCTGTTTTAAATGTTCGCACTTGCAGGAAATTGTGGGGAGGGGTTCAGCAATGGGGAAGCCGAATATAATGGGGAAGCCAAATTTAATTATTTAATGAAAGTCAGTCTTGAGATTCAAAAAGTTAAAGCTTTATAACTGTTAAGACACAAATTAGAGAGACATGGGGGGTGAGGTAATAACTACTGTTGTTGTTGAGAGTGACAAGGTTTTGAGCCACACAGAGCTCTTCTGTGGCTCAAAAGCTTGTCTCGCCCACGAGCAGAAGTTGGTCCAATAAAAGATAGTACCTCTCCCACCTTCTCTCTCTCTGATATCCTGGGACTGACATGGCTACAGCTGTACTGCAAGTCACAAATTGTCAACATCATATCAAAATATACAAAGTAAATAGCCTTAAATCAAACTCTAATAAGTTTTCAAGCAGAATTTTTCTTACTTTGGCTATCTGTATATCTTAATTACTATCAATGGAAATATTTTTACATCAGTTTATAGGAGGAAATGGATGTTTATTGACATTCACCGATAAAAATCTAACCTTCCAAGCCTATCAAATGAAACTTACTCTATGCAGAGATATTTGCACAAGGCTCTGTTTAGCACTTTAAATCACTTTACATCAGAAGCCCTTTAGGAGTAAAAGAAAGGCAATGTTCACTGTTAGGGGGCTTATTCCTTCACCCTCCTACTTCTCTGGTCCTTCTCGCATGAACAGAGCAACAATACCCGAAGTCCAAAGTCGCAAACAATTCGATGTTTATTGGGGTGAACTTCCAGCAAGCATGAATCCAGTTTCCTTCCTTAGTGTCTCCCTTCCCAGCTCTGACACCACAGAGCCTTGCCTGTGTCCCTGTTCCTGTTCCCGTTCCCATCCCCTGTTCCCATTTCCCACTTTAGCAAAACATGATCCCAATTCCCCCATCCCCAGTCCCTGTTCCCAATTCTGCCCCCCTTACTTCCTGATTGACTGCAGACTATATAGTAAAACCTGAGTTTTGCTTAGCTATTCCTTAACCAATCATTTTACTGAAATTTAACTAACCAATCCTAACATATTGTAACATGGTTATTTAACTAATTATGCCCCACCACCTTCATTGGTTTACACCCAGCAAAATTAATTATACAGCAGACAGAAACAATCACAGAACCAGACAGAGACCATGCAAATAAACATACAAAACAATACAGAAGTGAGGATTTCACAACTACAGCTATACAGACATAAGGGTTTTCCAGCTGTGGCCATGTCTACATCTAAAATTTTGCAGCGCTGGTTGTTACAGCTGTATTAGTACAGCTGTATAGGGCCAGCGCTGCAGAGTGGCCACACTTACAGCAACCAGCGCTGCAAGTGGTGTTAGATGTGGCCACACTGCAGCGCTGTTGGGCGGCTTCAAGGGGGGTTCCGGGAACGCGAGAGCAAACCGGGGAAGGAGACCAGCTTCGCCGCGGTTTGCTCTAGCGTTCCTGGAGCCACCCTGCAAACCGCAGGGAAGGAGACCTGCTTGCTCGGGGTTCCGGGAACGAGAGAGCAAACCGGGAAAGGAGACCAGCTTCGCCGCGGTTTGCTCTCGCGTTCCCGGAGCCACCCTGCAAACCGCAGGGAAGGAGACCTGCTTGCTCGGGGTTCCGGGAACGAGAGAGCAAACCGCGGCGAAGCTGGTCTCCTTCCCCGGCTTGCTCTCTCGTTCCCGGAACCCCGAGCAAGCAGGTCTCCTTCCCTGCGGTTTGCTGGGTGGCTCCGGGAACGCGAGAGCAAACCGCGGCGAAGCTGGTCTCCTTCCCCGGTTTGCTCTCTAGTTCCCGGAACCCCGAGCAAGCAGGTAAGGAGAACCGCTTGCTCGGCGGTTCGGGAACGAGAGAGCAAACCGGGAAAGGAGACCAGCTTTGCCGCGGTTTGCTCTCTCGTTCCCGGAGCCACCCTGCAAACCGCAGGGAAGGAGAACCGCTTGCTCGGCGGTTCGGGGAACGAGAAAGCAAACCGGGAAAGGAGACCAGCTTTGCCGCGGTTTGCTCTCTCGTTCCCGGAGCCACCCTGCAAACCGCAGGGAAGGAGAACCGCTTGCTCGGCGGTTCCGGGAACGAGAGAGCAAACCGCGGCGAAGCTGGTCTCCTTTCCCGGTTTGCTCTCTCGTTCCCCGAACCGCCGAGCAAGCGGTTCTCCTTCCCTGCGGTTTGCAGGGTGGCTCCGGGAACGAGAGAGCAAACCGCGGCAAAGCTGGTCTCCTTTCCCGGTTTGCTCTCTCGTTCCCCGAACCGCCGAGCAAGCGGTTCTCCTTACCTGCTTGCTCGGGGTTCCGGGAACGAGAGAGCAAACCGGGAAAGGAGATCAGCTTGATTACCAGAGGCTTCCTCCTTCCACGGAGGTCAAGAAAAGCGCTGGTAAGTGTTTACATTGGATTACCAGCGCTGGATCACCAGCGCTGGATCCTCTACACCCGAGACAAAACGGGAGTACGGCCAGCGCGGCAAACAGGGAGTTGCAGCGCTGGTGATGCCCTGCAGATGTGTACACCTTCAAAGTTGCAGCGCTGTAACTCCCTCACCAGCGCTGCAACTTTCTGATGTAGACAAGCCCTGTGTCTATTAATAAGCGAGTTCTTGCCAGACAGGATGCTATCAAACTAAGTTTCCTTTTACATCTTCTAGGCTCTTCTCTTTCTCTGGAGGTGATAGGAATATCAGGACAGGATTGTATTCCTAATAGCCCAATAGCACCTTATTTCAATGTGACTAGTTTGGAATTTGAGGATGTGACCATACACTTCCCAGCTTATGGGGGTCTAACTACATCTTAGCTGAAGGCCTTAGCCTGTCACAGTAAGAGAAGGCCATTCCAGTGATCTTTGATTCTTTTTTTTATACCTTTATAACTAGCTAAGTGATAAGACTACACCTACATTCTTAAAGTATAGGTCTTTACCGACAGGCCTGAATATCTATATCCTAACATTTACATCTGAAAAATCTGGAAGAGCACTTCTTTCTTGTGGCTAAAAGAAACTAACTGGTTTTACTTCAGAGGGTTTGTGCAGATAATCAGCTTGGCTTTAGTTAAGGTGTGTTTGTGCTTCCCTGAGTTTTGCTTTCAGTTTGCATTTGAGTTGTGCTTAACCCAAAGTCACACAGTGAAGCTCAGTCAAAACAGCTGAGTTTCTCCTGATTTCACATTCAAACCATGCAACACTGCTGATGTCACAGAATTTTAAAATAACAAAAAGTCAGGTTAGTGTGCTTCAGAATGATTCAGCATTCATTCAAATGGTCTGAGAAACTTTCAACAATTTGACCTGAGCTACAGTTTGTAATGAACCCTTAGAAAAGGCAAGTTTCATGTGATTTTGTTGTCTCTAGTTATCAGGTTGTACAAATTATTCCCAAATGCATCTGTCATTACTCATCCAACTCAATATATGGCTAATAATATTAATTCAACTATTTAGTTGGCTATTTTTTTCTGTAAAAACAATGAGGAGTCCTCGTGGCGCTTTAGAGACTAACAAATTTATTTGGGCATAAGCTTTTGTGAGCTAGAACCCACTTCGTAATATAAATTAGTGGCAAATTATCTTTTTTTTTTTCATTATTTGACCAGCTCCTTTTGGGAGCTACAGTAGCTCTACCAGTCTCTCTTGTCTGTTTTTAAGGAAACCCATCCTTTAACTATTGTACTTTTCACAGTCCCAGCACGATGCTTCAGAGCTGAGGCTAGAAGCACCAGTGTCCAAATAAGTGGAAACATGAAGTAGAGTCTAAAAATTTGTTTGACAATTGTACTCATTGAAGGATCAAAAATGGACACCATGCACAGGAATTTATTATGCACAGCACTGGTGGAGTGTCACTTTGCTTAGCAGGCTCAGAGACAATGCAGAACAGTTAATTACAATAGTATATATAGGGTGCTCATTGGGCGGAGAGAAGTAACGGGGATGGGTTTCCCAAGCCCCTGGATAGGTTCTAGCAGCAAAACGATGGTCTAAAACAGGGGTCGGCAACTTTTCAGCAGTGGTGCACCGAGTCTTCATTTATTCACTCTAATTTAAGGTTTCACGTGCCAGTCATACATTTTAAGAAGGTCACTTTCTATAATAGATAACTAAACTATTGTTGTATGTAAAGTAAATAATGTTTTAAAATGTTTAAGAAACTTAATTTAAATTTAAATTAAAATGCAGATCTCCCAGGCTGGTGGCCAGGACTTGGGCAGTGTGAGTGCCACTGAAAATCAGCTCGCGTGCCACCTTCGGCACACATGCCATAGGTTGCCTGCCCCTGGTCTAAAAGATTACATAATGGCTCCACCCATAGCTCAGATTAACATATTGCTGACACACGGGTAATTACCGCCAAACTATGTCTGTTAAAATGTATAGGTTAAATCCTAATTTTGGGGTCCAGGGGAATGTGATAACAGCTCTCCCGGTTGATCACCAGGTACATTTCTGGAGATTTAAAGCAAAAAAGCAGTAATTAGTATTTAACAATAATAATTGTTTATAAGTTTACCCTTGAATTTCTGTGGGCTAGGATTGACAGACATCTGTGAGGGGAAATTGTCATAACTCATGTCAATTATATTAGGCCTCTCCCCGAACTCTGTCTAGGAACTGAGGAATATTGTACCACTATCTCCTCCCTGCATTAGGGAGTAACCATGAGGCCTTTCTCAGCACTTCATGTGTCTATAACTCGCAATAAGGACGCCCAATTACATTCGGAGTTATGCTGACTCCGCTCACTGACTTGAAACACACAAGGTTATCTGTTTACCCGAGCTTTCTCTTAGCTATGTATTGTTCTTTGTTAGCTAATCCTCATCCGGGCCTATATGAAAAGTTCTTAGCAGAAATTGTAGTTAAGATTTTTCATCCACAGCAAATGGATTTTGACCTTTCACTCATATAATGCACTTTAAGAAACAAGATGCTTTTCAGTAAAAATGTCCTTGCGAATCCACGCCTATTCATAGCAAAGTGTTCACTGAATGTCTAAGAGCATGACCAAGAGAAAGAGATACATTTTTAATAAAAGTGGTGCATCAGCTGAGCCCTCTCCTAGGCTGCTTGAAGAGGACTTTGTTGCATAGTGCCTGTCAGAAACTGTATCACTTGGCTGAAAACAGTCTTTTTAAGGTTTAATGCCTTTAGGATGCCATTCATGCCAGTGCAGAGAAACCATCCTGACAGGGAAACCCAGAGATAGGAGGGCATAGGGTCCTCTACACAAAAGGCTCTTGCCTATTGAGTATTGCTGAGCGTAGGGGTGGAATCATAGCCCATTCCCCATGAGAAAAAATTACTTCCAAGCTTCCTGTTTCTAAGTATCCATTTCATTAGTGCAAATGTGGTAAACCCATCCCCACCCCTTGGATGATTTGTAGGGAAATTATTTTTTAAATTCATTTAAAAAAACACTTTTAACTTGACAGCTTCCTTTTCTACAGTATATGAGCAGAAACAACTACATATGGCACTCTGCTAGGACCCAGCAGATCAGAAATGAGTATGAGGTGCCAATAGGGTATTCAAAGTCTTCTCTATTAAAGGTACAAAAGTCAACTTGATTTTTTGACTACTTTTGTTCTCAAGTTGTTTTTGATGATAACACCATTTAAATGTTAGAGCCCAAGCCAGATATTTTTCATTTTAAATTCCCATTAAAAACGTAAAGGTTTTTCTGTTCCCCTGTTGATTTATAAGTCTTTTCAGAAAATGGCCGACTGCCCGAGGGAAACAGTGAAACTAACTATATGCAGTGATGTCAAACGTGAAAAGTATAGAGAGCCTTTTCCTCTTTCAGAGACAGTAATTTTTGGTGTCACTTGTAACAATAGTCAGTACAAAATTTTCAGACAAATGTGATTTTCAAGTTGGTGGCATCGCTCTGAATGTGGGAAACTAGGAGAAGGTGCGCACTGCAGGAAGAGTGAGAAAGAGAACAATAGTGTATCCACTGAAAAAATGATTTTACCATATTGTGGGTGTCTAAGAGTGGAACATTTGTCATAGATACATTTGAAAACGTCCACACTGATAATCCAGTTTTAGTATCTGATGATGGAATCCCTCATATTGGATTCTGGAATCCTAATTAAATGTAAAATTTCCTTTGAAGGCCTTTAAAGTATTGGTCATTAGTTCTTTTAAAATAATATTTAATATAATAGTGTTTTCTCCCTTGACAAAGATGTGCAATACTCAATGTTCTGCCTAGTTAGATTTTCTTTTACTGTGTAAGAACCGATTTCCTGAAGCATTGTTGGAAAGTGCTCTATAAATACACTTGGCCTTTGGAAATGAACGTAAGGGATCCTTTTCTGAAGTTTATATATCCTAATGTATTTACTGAAGCAGAAGTGCCTCCCTTTTGGAATGTTTTGCTCATTGAGAGTTTCCCTGCCCCCGCCCTCCTTCACAAGATATTAAAAAAACCTCCTCCAGGGCAGCCAGCAAAATGTAACAGCTGAAAGGCCACCCAAAGAGCAAGCAGATTGCCTTTGGAGAATTATTTCTACAGGAAATCCAGAGAAGAAATTTTGCTTCCTAAAATTTCATCTCAGTTATAAAAGGATTTTTTTCTTTTTTTTTTTTTACCCAGAGCCTTGTCAAGTCTTTCCATGCAGTGCTAGCTATTACTTTTATTTTCAGGGTTCATTTCTTAATATTATGGGTACATTTTAGGGGCCAGCAACACTTCAGATTAAAATTATGCCTACTGCATCTGATTTTGGGAAATGCTTCAAAGGCACAAGAAATTGCAAGCCCAATAGCAAGGATTTTTAATGAATCTGTAAACTCAGGGTCATACCCCATGACTGGAGAATTGCTAATATAGTTCCTACTTTTAATAAAGGGGAAAAAACGTGATCTGGGGAACTACAGGCCTATTAGTTTGACGTCAATTGTATGCAAGGTCTTGGAACAAATTTTAAAAGAGAAAATAGTTAAGGATATAGAGGTTAATGGTAATTGGGATTAAATACAACATGGTTTTACAAAAGATAGTTTGTGCCAGATCAGCCTGGTCTCCTTCTTAGGGAGGATAACTGATTTTCTAGGCAAAGGAAATGCAGTAGATCTATTCTACCTGGATTTCAGTAAGGCGTTTGATACAGTTCCACATAGGAAGTTGTTAGTTAAATTGGAGAAGATGGAGATTAATATGAGATTTGAAAAATGAATAAGGAACTGGTTAAAGGGGAGCTACAACAGGTCACACAGAAAGGTGAACTGTCAAGCTGGAGGGAGGTAACTAGTGGAGTTCCTCAGGGATTGCTCTTGGGACCAATCATATTTAATATTTTTGTTACTGACCTTGGCACAAAAACTTGAGTGTGCGCTAATAAAACATGTGGGTGACACAAAGTTGGGAGGTATTGCCAATATGGAGTCGGGCTGGAATATCATACAAGAAGATCTGGATGATCTTGTAAACTGGAATAATAGAAATGGGATGAAATGTAATGTGCAGAGTCATGCATTTAGGAACTAACAACAAGAATTTTTCCTGTAAATTGGGAATATATCAGTTGGAAGTGACAGTGGAGAAGAAAGAACTGGGTGTATTGGTTGATCACATGATGACTATGGGCCACCAATGTGATACAGTTGTGAAAAAGGCTAACACAGTCCTAGCATGCGTCAGGCAAGGTATTTCTAGTACAGACCAGGAGTGTTAGTACCATTATACAAGGCACTGGTGCGACCTCATCTGGAATACTGTGTGCAGTTCTGGTCCCCCATGTTTAAGAAAGCTGAATTCAAACTGGAACAGGTGCAGAGAAGGGCTGCTAGGATGATCTGAGGAATGGAAAACCTGCCTTATGAGAGGAGACTCAAAGAGTTTGGCTTGTTTAGCCTAACCAAAAGAAGGCTGGGGGGACATATGAGGGCTCTCTATAAATACATCAGAAGGATAAATACCAGGGAGGGAAAGGAGTTATTTAAGTTACATGCCAATGTGGTCATAAGAACAAATGGCTATAAATTGACCATTAATAAGTTTAGGCTTGAAATCAGGTGAAGAGTTCTAACCATCAGAGGAGTTAAGTTCTGGAACAGCCTTCCAAAGGGAGCAGTGGGGACAAAAAACCTAACTGGCTTCATGACAACTTGATACGTTTATGGAGGAGATGTTATGATGAAACTGCCTCCAATGGCATTTAGCCAATCTGCGACTGCAACAGCCAGTGATGGAACACTAGATGGGGAGGGCTCTGAGATACTACAGAGAATTCTTTCTGAGGTGTCTCGCCAGTAGATCTTGCCTGCATGTTCAGGGTCTAACTGAGCTCCATAATTGGGATTGGGAAGATTGGCAGAGACCCTGTGGGGAGGGGTGCCTTCATCTGCAGCATGGGGCACTGGTCACTTGCAGGTTGAAACTAGTGTAAATGGTGAATTCTCTGTAACGTAAAGTCTTTGAACCAGGGGTGGGCAACCTGCAGCCTGTGGACCGCACGCAGCCCGTTAGGGTGATCCGCTGGCGGGCCACGAGACAGTTTGTTTTCACTGGCCGCCCACAGCTCCCTGTGGCCACGGTTCATTGTTCCCGGCCAATGGGATCTGTCGGAAGCAGCAGCCAGCACATCCTTGCAGCCCACACCACTTCCCACAGCTCCCATTGTCTGGGAACGGCAAGCTGCGGGCGGCCATGCCTGCGGACAGTCAGTGTAAACAAACAGTCACATGGCCCACCAGCAGATTACCCTAATTGGCCACAGGTTGCCCACCACTACTTTAAACCATTATTTGAGGGCCTTGGTAACTCAGCCAGAGGTTAGGGAACTGTTACAGGAGTGAGTGGATAAGGTTCTGTGGCCTGCAATGTGCAGATGGTCAAACTAGAGTAGACAATCATCATGATCTCTTCTGACCTTGAAATCTGAGTCTGTTTTAGCTCTTGGAAAAATTAATAGGCTTCTGTTTTTTTAAAACGTCATTACTTTTTATAGCTTTGATGTAAACTGCCCTGTCTGATCATATTAGTAGGTGGATGCGTCCTCCTAACTCTGAAATAGAGGTCTGTCAACAGGAACCTACATGTGTAACTGAAGCCAGTTGACATTTCTAAGATTAATGATGACTGGCTTACTTCTGCAAATCCTGTCCCTTAGTTAACTAACAGTCATTCCTTATGGGTTTGTAATTGCTCCGTTTAGAAGAAAACCACCACATTTCTTGGATATTAATGTACTGAAGAAAGAACAGATGAGCAAGGACTGTCAAAGTATTGCTATGTTTTACCTCTGTACCTGTTTTTTAATCTATTTAAATATCCAGGACAACTTAAGAGAAATGTTGTTGTTGTTATAGTGCCAGTTGTGTAGGACTGCATGGCTCTGTCTTTAGTCTCAAAGTTTTAAAAGTCATTGGATACACTATTGTTCTCTTTCTTCCTGAGTTCATAGCTCATGTTGATATTGCATAGTCCTACCAAGAAGATGCATTATTGGAGGTATCATCCTGCAGAGGAGACTATGAAGCATTTCTTATACTAAGCAGTAGTTTAAGTTCCCATGGCATTTTTTCAGAAGTGCAGAAGATAAACTTCAGGGATCTGGCTAATTCAGTGTCTTAACAAAGTGGGTGTAGCAGATTTGTCTGTGTAGCCAATCACAATTAGTAAAGCAGTGTGTGATACTTGGAGTACGCACAATATAAAGCGAGAATCTTTTCTCGTCTTTTCATTTCATTTATGTACTTTAATTTTTCTGCTAATTTCTACTAGCTGCATAGAAATAACCATTATGGGTGTGCAATTGAAAAATGGAGTTTTACATATATTTGCAGTCTGCCTCTGTTTGGGTAGCTTTTTAACAGGAATTCCTACAGGGAAGACTAGATCTACATATGATGCTTTGTAATTGGTCAAGAATGGATATGAGCTTCAGCTGCAAAGTTTGGATCCAGACCTGAGCCTCTTTAGGTCTTCAGTTTTGCTTTGTCCCATCTGTAATCAAATTGAGAGACCTTCTTTGATCCTGGTGTGGAAGTCAGGATATCATATCGGAAAATGAAAACAGACGGTAGGGGGGAATATTGTGAAGAAATGGACAGCTTTTAATTCAATCACCTACTATTAATTTTCTGCTTCTGTGATAAATAATAATACAAGGGTAAAAAAATGTGCTTTAATTTTTCCTTCTGGATTTATATTTGTCAGTATTTGAAGTTGTTTTATTTTTAAGTCCTGTTTCTAAAACACTGTGTTACAAGTTAATTTGCATTGCTGAAGTAATGCAGACTTTCCAAGATTTACCTGAACAATATTTGAAAAAGTAGAAGAAATAGCTCTGGTATATGAGAAAAGTCTGTGGTGTACTGAAGTCCAATAGGGCTCTGGTTTGGAACCAGACTATTTCAGTATATGAGTATACCCAAATAAACACAATATTCTTACCACCCACAGGCCCTGATCTGTATCTGTTGGGCACTATAAATCTTAAATGTGGATATGATTGCTGCTCCAAATTGCTCACAATGTAAGAAAAGTGTTGGGTTTCTTTTCCACAATCTCTCTTATTTTTTGTCATCATATAAAAGATTATTGGAAATGTTGAGTCTCAGATTGCCTGGATGCTGGGATTGTATACAGGGTTTAGTAGTTTTATTTAAAATATTTGTGTTTATAGTTTTGCATGGATCTGTGTAGCCTCAAAGAACTATTTATGAGGCCAAAATAATATGAGGGCTGTTCTTTTCATGGTATATCAATAACTACGTGGTGAGGTGGTCAGCTTTCATTTTATTTTGCCCACCTGAAGTAACTTCCTGTCAAAAAGATTTGGAGAAGTATGGACAGAAATATATAAATAATTGCCCTTTTCTGAACAGCCGAGGCAGTCATAGATCCATATTTTGTAGTAACTTAGCCATGACAATTTCCATATTGTTTTTGGTGTAAGCAGTGTGGATTTTAAAGGAATTCATATATTGTATCACTCAATCTCATTTAAGAAAGACATTGTTCTGACTTACCTAACTTAATTTTTTTTAAAACTCTGTAGAGGTCATTATGACACCTAATCTGTTTCGTTACGGAGACACAGAAATGAACATTTTAGACACTCACAGAAAGCTTAATATTTTCATCTGATCCTAGATGGTTGTGTATACTTTCACAGGATGTCTTTTCTCTTTGTGCTCTAGTTCTGATGTCAAAGTAGACCTTTTCCCTTTGATAGTCAAAGAACTGTCAACTCAGCAAAAGTGTTTGTCCTGTAAAGACTGGATTTCTGAAATTTAGAAGTACAATGTAATAAGTGATGTTTTTTTTAAAGCCTGAGATACTAGCAGAGGGTTTGTTTGCACAACTCTACCTTGTGCTGAAATTGCAATCTGTAGTACCATAAATAAAACTACTGTACACTTTTTCATTTGTGCTACATTTGGGATCAGGAATCGTTTATTCTCCTCTTTCTAATAAAACCTTCTCCCACTTATAACTCTTAGAATCTATCACCTTTTTCTGGAAAATAAAAGAACTGGATAGGCTGGTGGGGGGCAGGTATTTGAAAAGTAGGAATGCCTCTCCGATGGTAATTGGGTATTAAAACACTGACACTGTAGGATGAGTTTATATTGTGTAACAGGATATGCAGCTGGGGTGCTAGTTTTCAACATGATATAAGTGATAGTTAGTAGAGCAGATCCACAATGACTATTATGAAGAGCAATAAACCTATAATTTTCTGTGCACTGTGTTGAAAATGCACCCCTGTATATTTCTTATTTCAGCTTTCCAAAGAGAGAGCCCAGAACAGATCCCTGACACAGAATAGGAGAGTGCCTTTCAGAGAACTATTTTCTGTACAAAATCAAAGGTTTTACACATTCAAGTTTGAAACTCCAGTTTTAGAGAAAATGTTAAAACAATTCCTTTCCTTTTGCCCCCAAGTATAGAAATGATCTTATTCTGAATGACACCGGAGTAAGTGTGTAGTATTACTTGTAGGCTTTTCTATGGCACTCATCATTACAGTATCTGAACACCTCACATACATTAATAAATTAATCATCTGTGAGGTAGGGAAGTATTTTTATGCCTATTGTACAGATGAGGAGCTGAGGCATAGAATCTTAAGCTTTGAAAGTTCCAAACATTGAGATTTTTATTTCTTCCCATGTAAGAGTATTCCACAGGCCAAACAGCAACAAGAAGATTTTCCTAATGACTTAAATGTTCTCTTTCTTAATATCATGCAATTATCCATCATAATATTCCCACCTTCTCTCCATCATTGATACTTGCACCCTTCAAACGCTTGCAGATTGTATCACACTCCTCCCATGACTGTTGCATAGTCAATCTTTTCACATATGTCAATTTCATTTCTTTCTGTGTCACTATTTGAATGCCACACTGAACTCATGCCCAGGAAGCTGTGCAGAAATCTTCTTTTAATGTGTATTCTGTGACACTGTACTTCAGCTCCTTGTGCCTCAGTGTACCTCCTCCAGACTTCTGTGGGCTGTCTTTGCTACAGAATGTTGTTCTTTTCATCATGAATGCCATTTGCCATAATCAGTTATCAAGCATGAATATTACTTATTGAATGCATAATTTCATTTGGAAATGCATCCCAAACACCTGAGTCTGCCAGGTGTTTACTTCATTTTGTCACACTGATGCTTTGATAATCTGTGAAACTCTTTGTAATGTTTTATATGTTTTTGCTTCATAATGGAGTAGATTATGGCTATGTCTTATGCAACCATTCAGGAGAGCAAGGCCCACCTCCCACCCCCTGAAGGGCCCCACAGGACCAACAAGATCTTGGGTCAAAGAGCGGGCCTTGGGAGAGAAGAGGGGCTGATTGCCTGATATTCTTCCTGCAAGAGGTGGGGAGTGAGCAAAGTCATGGCTCTGCCCCTTACCTCTCATCCATGCCAGTAGAGTTACCTGGTTACAAGATGAGGGCAGTATGATGTATCTATTAATGGGCTAATACAGCGTACTCATTGTTCTATTTTGCAGACTGGAGCAGCTGAACCTCAGAAGGACCCTTCCTTTCTGCAGCTGCACGGGGCTGGGACTTTAATGCGCAGTCCAGCTCTCAGAGATTATCTTTTGTCCCTTCGCAAAGGTTTTCACGGCTTTCCTGAAACTGTATGAATGTCTTTAAAATTAAGTGATAGATACATGGATTCCTTTAAAGTCTTTTGTAATCTGAGTGAGTCCATTAGTACTTCCATAGCAGTGCTCCGTTAATAATGGCAGTGTAGCAATAATTATGCAAAATTGTCACAGCATCATTCAGACTCCTAGGAAGCAGCCTTGCCTTCCTCACTGTCTGATTCCAGTTGGGAAACATTCAGTGTGGCAGATGGAATTCTATTTCAGACACTATTCCTGAGGGGATTTTGTTCATCAGTAAAACATACTCTTCTTCTTCGAGTGATTGCTCATATCCATTCCAGTTAGGTGTACGCGCCGCGCGTGCACATTCGTCGGAAAACTTTTACCCTAGCAACTCAGTGGGCCGGCAGGTCGCCCCCTAGAGTGGCGCCACCATGGCGCTCCATATATACTCCTGCCGGCCCACCCGCTCCTCAGTTCCTTCTTACCGCCCGTGTCGGTCGTTGGAACAGTGGAGCGCGGCTTAGCTGACCTCCACTTCCCTAGCTACTCGTTTTCTCGTATATAATTATGCAGTTATAACCCTTTTATATATATATTTGTATGGTTATACGTGTTTTCCTTGCTAACATGGTTAGTTTAGTTAGCGGGGTTCAGGAAGTAGCCCCTTCCATGAGCCCAGTGCCGGAGCCATGCATGGCTCACCGGGTTTTAAAAGGGGCCCGGCCTGCCAGAAGCCACGGCCGAAGAGAGATCTACATGACTCCTGTTTGAAGTGCCTCAGGGAATCACACTTGACAGATAAGTGCCCCATTTGCAAGGCTTTTAAGCCGAGAACAAAAAGGTGCGGGACTTTCACTTACCCCTCCACCTTGGGCGCCGAGCGATGTTCAAGCGGCGGGCAGAAGCGCCTCCTCGGCACCGGACCCCGCCGGTACTACCAAGGCCTTTCGGCACCGACCGTCGCCGGCACCGATGTCGACTCGGCACCGCTCCCTTCTTCCGAGGTCGAGAGAGGCTACGATTCCTGCTGGTGCCTGGCGGCTCCCCGGCACATGCCGTGGTTGAGCCCCCTGCTCCCGCTGCTTCCGTGCCACCTGCATCGCAGCCAGAGAGCTCGCCTAAGTTGCGTTACCCGGCACCGACACCTGCAGAGGCACCGATGACTTCGGCTCCGTCGATTCCAGTCCCCCAGGACCACGGAATCCGGTGCCTGGCAGCTCCCCGGCTCGCGCCGTGGTAGAGCTTACTGCTCCTGCTGCTTCTGTGCCAACTGCACCACAGCTAGAGAGCTCGTCTAAGATGGCTTGCCCGGCACCGACGACGTCGGCACCGTCGATCCCGGTCCCACGAGGGCCGTAGAATCCGGTGCCTGACGGCTCCCCGGCACGCGCCGTGGTTGAGCGTATTGCTCCTGCTGCTTCCGTGCCAGTGGCACCGCAGCCAGAGGGCTCGTCTAAGTCGGATCGCCTGGCACCGGCACCTGCTGCGGCACCGATGACGTCGGCACCGTCGATCCTGGTCCCACAAGGGCCGTAGAATCCGGTGCCTGACGACTCCCCGGCACGCGCCGTGGTCGAGCTACTGCTCCTGCTGCTTCCATGCCAACGGCACCGCAGCCAGAGAGCTCGTCTACGTCGGATCGCCCGGCACCGACACCTGCTGCGGCACCGATGACGTCGGCACCGTCGATCCCCGGTCCCGCAAGGGCCGTAGAATCCGGTGCCTGACGGCTCCCCGGCACGCGCCGTGGTCGAGCTAATGCTCCGGCTGCTTCCGTGCCAAAGGCACCGCAGCCAGAGGGCTAGTCTAAGTCGGATCGCCTGGCACCGACACCTGCTGCGGCACCGATGACGTCGGCACCGTCGATCCCGGTCCCGCAAGGGCCGTAGAATCCGGTGCCTGACGGCTCCCCGGCACGCGCCGTGGTTGAGCTCCTGCTCCGGCTGCTTCCATGCCAACGGCACCGCAGCCAGAGGGCTAGTCTAAGTCGGATTGCCCGGCACCGACGCCTCTGAGGCACCGACAACATCGGCACCGTCGATTCCAGTCCCACAAGGGCTATCGAATCCGGTGCCCGACGGCTCCCCGGCACGCGCCGTGGTTGAGCGTATTACTCCCGCTGCTTCAGTGCTGACGGCACCGCAGCCAGACAGCTTATCTAACTCGGATCGCCCGGCACCGACACCTACCGAAGCTCTGATGACCTCGGTACCGTGGATCCCGGTCCCACGAGGGCCGTCGAATCCGGTGCCTGACAGCTCCCCAGTACGCACTGTGGTTGAGCCTGCTGTTCCCTTCACGCCGGAGATGTTACCAACGGCGAGGGCTCTCAGTGCCATGACAGAGTCAGTGCTGCCTGACCCGGGCACCGCCGGTACGGGTAATACAGTCTCTTCAGGTGACTGTCCCCTGTCAGCACAGCAGAGCGGCACCGTTCATGATCACGGCCCCGCAGACACTCCAAGTCCTGTCGGCACGCCGGACACCACTGGCAGTCCCGGTGCTGTTTTCCTCGGTACTGGTCACACTCGCTGCACCGGTCGGTATCCCGTTCGCCGACCCGCTATCGGCACCGTTCCGACCTCTGGCACCGGGGCAGGTACCTTGACTCCTGTAGCCCTTCTCCGAGCCTCGAGATCTCGGTCGACCTCCCGACACCGTTCTGGTTGCGGGTCTGGATCTCGTTCCAGGTACCGATACGCCTCCCGATGCCGGTCCCCGGTGCCGAGTTGGGCAAGGTCCGAGTGAGTCAGAGACTCTGCCTGTGCCTTCTTTTAGTACCTCCATGGCCGTCCGGACACGCATCCGTGTCATCCCATATGCGCAGATTTTATGCTCAGGACCACGATCCTGATATGATGGCCAGCGGGCGCCAGCCCCGAAACAGAAAGAGGCTTGGCGAATGAACAGGCTTGGCCGCCAGGTGTACTCTGCAGGGGCCCTGCAGCTCGGGGTAGCAAAGCAACAAGCCTTGCTTAGCTGCGATAATTATAGCACCTGAGTGAAGGAGTTTCTCCCTCAAAACTTCCACCTGGAGTTCGCTGCCGTCTTGGAGGACGGGGGGAAAGAAGGTTCCCAGAGCGTCCCTCCAGGCCTCGTTGGACGCAGCAGACTCTGCGGCCGGCACTCTGGCCTTGAGTGTCGCCGTGAGGTGCATTTCATGGCTTCAGGTTTTAAACCTCCGGCCGGAGCTGCGGTATGCCATTCAGGATTTACCCTTTGTTGGTAAAGGCATCTTCGCGGCAGAGACAGCCCCAGACTGCGAAGTCTGGTGGGCAATAGGGTCCTAATGCGTCTCAGCATGTATACGCCAGCGACAAAACGCAGGCCTTTCTGGCCCCAGCCGCCATACTCTGTGCCTAGCCAGAGGCAGAACTCTGGCAAACGGCAGGGCCAAGGTGGTCGCAGACGAACGTCAGGACCCCTAAAGAGCCAAAGTCAAGGTCCCTCGCAATTACCACTGGGACCAAAGACGGACCTTCCAAGGTTCACCTGAGGGCGGTGTACCAGTCGCAGGACGGGATCCCGATCCCGCTTTCTCCTGGCATGGCCCCAGTTACTTTCAGATCGCTGGGTCCTGCGCACGATGGAGCATAGGTACCACCTTTAATTTGCTCCAGCCCTGTCCCACTTCAGCGGACGAAAGGGGTAAGGGGTTTTACCCCCGTTATGCCCTAGTCCCCCACTCGAACACAGGTCTCAGACCTTCTTGGTCCTGCACGGACTCAACCGGGTTAGGATAAGGTTGGAGTTCTGCATGGTATCCCTGGGAATCATTATTCCATCCTTGCCTCCTGGGGGCTACTGTGCCGCCCTGGATATGAAGCACGCGTACTTTCGCAATGCCATCTTCCCTCCGCACGGGAGATGCCTCCGCTCTATAGCCGACTGTCAATACTCCCGGTTTACGGCCATAGTCGCCGCCTACCGTCGCTGATGTCGGATATGCGTTTTTCCGTATCTGGACGATTCGCTTATCCACGGAGACTCTGAGACACAAACCACTCAGCGCGTGGGCATCGCCACGGTCTTATTCACAGGTCAAGGCCTGCTGTTTATTATAGAGCAATCCACTCTGGTCCCCACGCAGAGGTTGGGCTCCCTAGGGGCTATCCTGGTCTCCTACCTAGCCGGAGCCTGCTTATCGCAACTGAGATTTTAGGCGATGGCAACAATCATCTGAGGTCTGAAGGCTTTCCCAACGACCTCAGCTCGTTCTTGTCTCAGTCTCCTGGGTCCATGGTTGCCCGCAAGTTTGTAACCAAACACGCCAAGCTCCGCCTCCGTCCTCTCCAAGTCCGGCTCACTGCCCCTGACGGCGGACGCCTCATCTCTCTGCTCGAGTGTTCATAGTCACCTCTGAGCTTAAGGCCTTTGGTCTTCTAGGGAGCTGGCATTCCTCCTCAATGCCCCAAAAATTGAGAGTAGTCCGCCTGGCATGCCAGGGGTTCCAGCGGCAGCTGCGAGGCCGTTGTATCTCGGTGTTTACAGCCAACACAACGACCAGGTGCTTCATAAGTATTCAGGGGGGACATAGTCCCCCCCCCCTTTTTTGTCAGGAGGCCATCCATTTCCGGGTCTTTGGCATGGCCCACTCGATGGAGCTGGCGACGTCCTTTCTCCCAGGCGTTTGGAACGTCCTAACTCTTTGCCTCAGCAGGTCTTTCCTGCCTTACGAGTAATCACTCTGCCCCATGTGAGGCGTCCCGCTTTCCGGAAGTGGAGATGTTTCCTCACACAGACCTGTTCGCTCACCGCGAGAGCAGGAAATGCCAGGTGTTCTGCTCCTTCCAAGATCTCTCCTCGGAATTGATCTTGGACGCATTCCTGATGCCGTGGAAAGGCCAACTGCATTATGCCTTCCCACTGTTCCCACTGGTTCATTAGGTCCTGCTCAAACTCCGCAGGGGCAGAGCGTGCATCATCATGATCACTCCAGAATGGTCCAGGCAGCGCTGACATACCACGTTACTCGGCCTGTCAGCCCAGACCTCATCACTCAGGGCAACGACAGGCTTCGTCACTCGGACCTGCAGCCTCTTCGCCTCACGGTGGCTGCTGTGTACCTGAGTCGGGGTGACAGGCAGCCTTCCACCTGGTCGACGTACCGGGCCAGGTGGAAGCGTTTCTTTTACAGCTGCAATACGCTCGATCTTGCTCCTGCTGAGGTCTCGATCCCCTCTGTTTGGCCTGCCTCTGGCCTTCAGCGGCAGGACCTGGCGGTATCAGCGCTGAGGATACACTCGGCAGCCATCTCTACCTTCCAGCAGGCTGAGATGGACGTTCAGTGTTCTCACGCTCTATGGGTTCGAGGTCCCTCAAGGGCTTGGAGCGCTTGCACCCTCGGGTGCGCCGCCCAGCCCCGACCTGGGACCTCAACCTAGTCTTGGCCAGACGGGTCTCTAAGATCAGAGCTCTTACGGGGGTTCCGCCGTACACTAGGTTTCACAATGACAAGGTGCAGTTATGACCGCACCCGGCTTTCCTCCCTAAGGTGGTTTTGGCTTTTCATGTTACCCACAGTTCAACGCAATGGGCACAACCGTTGCACTCCTTGGACATCTGTGGAGTGCTCGCATTATATTGTGCTGACAGAACCATTTCCTAAGGTGCCCCAGCTCTATCCCGGTAGCGGGCCAAAGGGAGGGCTTGCTTGTTCTCCTCTCAGAGGATCTCATCTGGGGTGATGGCGGACATCCCCACTTGTTATGATTTGGCTCATATTTCCCCAAGCCACATCAACGTGCATTCTACCAGGGCTCAGGCTTCATCTGCCGCCTTGCTGGCTCGTGTTTCTACCCACGAGATCTGTCGCGAAGCTCCATTGGTCCTCGGTCCATACCTTTGCTTCGCAGTATGCCCTGGTTCAGCAGTCAAGAGAGGCTGTAGCCTCTGGCTCAGCAGTTTTATTCTGCCACATTTCACTCCGACCCCACCGCCTTTGTAAGGCTTGGGATTCACCTAACTGGAATGGATATGAGCAATCACTCGAAGAAGAAAAGACGGTTACTCACCTTTGTAACTGTTGTTCTTCGAGATGTGTTGCTCATATCCATTCCACACCCGCCCTCCTTCCCCACTGTCGGAGTAGCCGGCAAGAAGGAACTGAGGAGCGGGTGGGCCGGCAGGAGTATATATGGAGCGCCATGGTGGCGCCACTCTAGGGGGCGACCTGCCGGCCCACTGAGTTGCTAGGGTAAAAGTTTTCCGACGAATGTGCACGCGCGGCGCGTACACCTAACTGGAATGGATATGAGCAACACATCTCGAAGAACAACAGTTACAAAGGTGAGTAACCGTCTTTTCCCAAAGACCCTGCAAGCTGAGATCTGCTCAGCACTGAGTGGGATATCAGGGAACCCTTTATGGTTCCCTAATCCTCAGGGCTGTTCAAGCAAGATTTAGAGTGGTCACAGGCTGTTCTCACTTATTCCACTGGCATACAGAGGATCTGAAGGACAGAAAGTCACTGAAGGACAGAAAGTCACAGCAGAACTCTGCCACATTTGCTCATTTGCCTAATAATCCTCAATACAGTTGGGAGGGTGTGTGGCTGGTACAAGGGATAGCTCAGTGGTTTGAGCATTGGCCTGCTAAACCCAGGGTTGTGAGTTCAGTCCTTGAGGGGAGGGGAGTACTTAAGGATCTGAGGCAAAATCAGTACTTGGTCCTGCTAGTGAAGGCAGGGGGCTGGACTCGATGACCCTTCGGGTTCCCTTCCAGTTCTAGGAGATAGGCTATCACATAAGCTAGTTTTACACCATGGGGACTTCTCCCTCAGCTGAGGAATTCCCTATTGTTCATTTCTCAGCAGATTCTGTCCCCCTTGCTCCACCTGAGCTGAGACTACCTCTCAAAAAACGGAACAAACACCAACAACAGAGAGGTGATATCTGGTCTCCAGTGAGCAATAGTGTTTCCTTCTAGAGCGTAATGGTGTGACCAGCTAGCTTCAAGTCCAACTTGTGCCCTTGGATCCCTGTTCAACTCTTAACCAAGTGGCCTACCTCCTCCTATAACAGCCCAACCAAAGCCAAGACCACAATTACAAATCTGGATACATAAGACACTTGTGAAATGCCCAAACTCTGTAGCATTCTGCTTTGGATAGGATCATATGATTTCTTTTTATAGACTCATAGACTCTAGGACTGGAAGGGACCTCAAGAGGTCATCAAGTCCAGTCCCCTGCCCTCATTGCAGGACCAAATACTTTCTAGACCATCCCTGATAGACATTTATCTAACCTACTCTTAAATATCTTCAGAGATGGAGATTCCACAACCTCCCTAGGCAATTTATTCCAGTGTTTAACTACCCTGACAGTTAGGAACTTTTTCCTAATGTCCAACCTAAATCTCCTTTGCTGCAGTTTAAGCCCATTGCTTCTTGTTCTATCATTGGAGGCTAAGGTGAACAAGTTTTCTCCCTCCTCCTGACGACACCCTTTTAGATACCTGAAAACTGCTATCATGTCCCCTCTCAGTCTTCTCTTTTCCAAACTAAATAAACCCAATTCTTTCAGCCTTCCTTCATAGGTCATGTTCTCAAGACCTTTACTCATTCTTGTTGCTCTTCTCTGGACCCTCTCCAATTTCTCCACATCTTTCTTGAAATGTAGTGCCCAGAACTGGACACAATACTCCAGTTGAGGCCTAACCAGCGCAGAGTAGAGCGGAAGAATGACTTCTCATGTCTTGTTTACAACACACCTGTTAATGTATCCCAGAATCACGTTTGCTTTTTTTGCAACAGTATCACACTGTTGACTCATATTTAGCTTGTGGTCCAATGTGACCCGTAGATCTCTTTCTGCCATACTCCTTCCTAGACAGTCTCTTCCCATTCTGTATGTGTGAAACTGATTGTTCCTTCCTAAGTGGAGCACTTTGCATTTGTTTTTATTGAACTTCATCTGGTTTACCTCAGGCCATTTCTCCAATTTGTCCAGATCATTTTGAATTATGACCCTGTTCTCCAAAGCAGTTGCAATCCCTCCCAGTTTGGTATCATCTGCAAACTTAATAAGCGTATTTTCTATGCCAACGTCTAAGTCGTTGATGAAGATATTGAACAGAGCCCAAAACAGACCCCTGCAGAACCCCACTTGTTATACCTTTCCAGCAGGATTGGGAACCATTAATAACTACTCTCTGAGTACGGTTATCCAGCCAGTTATGCACCCACCTTATAGTAGCCCCATCTAAATTGTATTTGCCTAGTTTATCGATAAGGATATCATGCGAGACCGTATCAAATGCCTTACTAAATTCTAGGTATACCACATCTACCGCTTCTCCCCTATCCACAAGACTTGTTATCCTATCAAAGAAAGCTATCAGATTGGTTTGACATGATTTGTTCTTTACAAATCCATGCTGGCTATTCCCTATCACCTTACCACCTTCCAAGTGTTTGCAGATGATTTCTTTAATTACTTGCTCCATTATCTTCCCTGGCGCAGAAGTTAAACTAACTGGTCTGTAGTTTCCTGGGTTGTTTTTATTTCCCTTTTTATAGATGGGCACTATATTTTCCCCCTTCCAGTCTTCTGGAATCTCTCCTATCTCCCATGACTTTCCAAAGATAATAGCTAGAGGCTCAGATACTTCCTCTATTAACTCCTTGAGTATTCTAGGATGCATTTCATCAGGCCCTGGTGACTTGCAAGCATCTAACTTTTCTAAGTGATTTTTAACTTGCTCTTTTTTTATTTTATCTTCTAAACCTACCCCCTTCCTATAAGCATTCACTATGTTAGACATTCCTTCAGACTTCTCAGTGAAGACAAAACAAAGAAGTCATTAAGCATCTCTGCCATTTCCAAGTTTCCTGTTACTGTTTCTCCCTCCTCACTGAGCAGTGGGCCTACCCTGTCCTTGGTCTTCCTCTTGCTTCGAATGTATTGATAAAAAGTCTTCTTGTTTCCCTTTATTCCCATAGCTAGCTTGAGCTCATTTTGTGCTTTTGTCTTTCTAATCTTGCCCCTGCATTTTTCTGTTGTTTGCCTATATTCATCCTTTGTAGTCTGACCTAGTTTCCATTTTTTATATGGCTCCTTTTTCTTTTGTAGGTCATGCAAGATCTCATGGTTAAGCCAAAGTGGTCTTTTGCCACATTTTCTATCTTTCCTACCCATTGTAATAGCTTGCTTTTGGGCCCTTAATAGTGTCCCTTTGAAAAACTGCCATCTCTTCTCAGTTGTTTTTCCCCTCAGTCTTGATTCCCATGGCACCTTACCTATCAGCTCTCTGAGCTTACCAAAATCCGCCTTCCTGAAATCCATTGTCTCTATTTTGCTGTACTCCCTTCTACCCTTCCTTAGAATTGCAAACTCTATGATTTCATGATCACTTTTACCCAAGCTTCCTTCTACTTTCAAATTCTCAACGAGTTCCTCCCTATTTGTTAAAATCGTGTCTAGAACAGCTTCCCCCCAGTAGCTTTTTCAACTTTCTGAAATAAAAAGTTGTCTGCAATGCAGTCCAGGAACTTATTGGATAATCTGTGCCCCGCGGTGTTATTTTCCCAACATATATCTGGATAGTTGAAGTCCCCCATCACCACCAAATCTTGGGCTTTGGATGATTTTGTTAGTTGTTTAAAAAAAAGCCTCATCCACCTCTTCCACCTGGTTAGGTGGCCTGTAGTAGACTTCTAGCACGACATCACCTGTGTTTTTTACCCCTTTTAGCCTAACCCAGAGACTCTCAACACTTCCGTCTCCTATGTCCATCTCCACCTCAGTCCAAGTGTGTACATTTTTAATATATAAGGCAACACCTCCTCCCTTTTTCCCCTGTCTATCCTTCCTGAGCAAACTATACCCATCCACACCAACATTCCAGTCGTGTGTATTATCCCACCAAGTTTCAGTAATGCCAATAATGTCGTAGTTGTATTTATTTATTTATTATTTATTTATGCATTAAATATTAGAAGAGTAATAACCAATACAGCCAATATTTTATCTTCAAAAGGGTAAGCTCATGTAGTAGGAAACCATTGTCAACCTTGTTAATGGTTTTGTGTCTGAACTGCATTTTTTCTAGCATTTTATGAAAATGTACTATAAATATTGCATATACAGCTCAGGAAAGGATCTCATCTCTGATATGATTGGCCATTTTGTCATATATTTCAGTTAAATATTGTAGGATAAAAGCTACTAAAATTAAAAAGTACCATTGCAAATAATGCCGATAAAATGTAATGCCGGAAATCATGGTGAAACCCAGCTATTTTGTTCCCTGGCAATATATGACAATTAGAGATTTACAGCTACTAACAAATGGCTTGATCCTGCAAAGTGCTAAGCACCTTTTGCTCTCTACTCCCTTGGGAGGTAAGGGCACTCAGCATCACAGGAGATTGAGATAAAGTGAATCTCAGCACACAGGGAGGTTAGTATTTTGGGGTAACAAAAAAGGGCTGTTTCTATATGTGATTATGGTCAAAATTATACTCTTTAGAAATTCCCTGTTATTGCAGCTCTCTGCTCCCTGTTATTATTCACAGTTAGATCAGTTTAATAAATTGAGAGATACAAATTTTCATTACTGTCAGCACTGTAGAACCAATGTAGCTGCAAAAGATCAAGCTGTGTTCCTATTGTGTTTCACGTGTCAACAAAATTGCCATTTAAGTTTTGATTCTAGGCTCTTTGCTACGGGTGATGGTTGGCGAGGCAGTACCACAAATGGTGAAATGGTCACAGTGTGATTTTCTGGCATCAGGCAGACATTTCAGGTTTGGCAGTAAGAAAAATCTTGTTTTGTTTGTAAACTGAGCAAATTGGACATGAGACTCATTGAGAGAATAAATATGAAACCCCATAATGTCATTTACAGTCTCCTCAGCTAACCCTTCTTGGAGACCATGAGGCCTATACTAAGCACCACTTTCAATATGCAGCTCTCTTCCCTCTCCATATTAAGCATCATCTTTAAAATATTCCCAAAGGTTTTATTGTTTCTATTTCTTCTTTAGCTAAAGGCCACATCTCTAGGCAACTGAGGTTTGCTGGTTGGTTTTACAGTACTGTAGATTCAGGCTTATTGCTAGAGGGAGTCTGAGGGTTTTCTTCATTTAAAAAAAAAATCAGGGGAGGTGGAAGCCAGCGATATGATCCTACCTGAAAAAACAGTCAACACAGAGAAAAATCAGTTGCACAATTCAGGCCCTGCATTGAATTTAACTAGCTGAATGATTTTTAAGGCTAAATGTGCATGTGCAGCTGGCACTGAGCTCACCAGTAGCTGGGCACCAGCATCCAAGGGAAAAATTTGGCCCTTCATTTCTAATGCAAAATGAAGTGCAAAATAATGTAACTGGAGGGAATGTTCTACATACGATGAGTACAGAAATATATAAAGCTAGTTTTAACATAATTCAGTTAATCATCAATACGGATGAGACAGCTGCTATCCCTTCCGTTATTCATGCCTCTTTTTTTCTTTCTCTCTTTCACTTTCTTTTTCTTTGTAACTTTATTAATAAACTCCGCACATTATTTTAAGATACAATTTGTATGAAATAAATTATGCAAAATAAAGTTGTGTACTGTATGTAGTCAGTAACCTTTGTGGCGGAGTTTTTATCCTTATTTCCACATGAATAGCATACTATAAAAGGGCTGATTAAAATGAGGTAACATGGCAGGAGAATGAGAATATTGGCAGTTAGTGAATGGATACATTATCTGTCCTATTTTAAAGGACTTTACTATAACCTTGCTTGTAATCCTGCAGAGTAGTTCTCAGTAAGAAATGCATCCTCTACCACTCCCTGAAATCTACTTCCAACAATTGACTTGTAGATTATCAATTCAAGTAAAATTCTTTCTGTTCTCTCTGGATCAGAGGCTGACAGTAAAGGCTGTCTTCCTAGTTAGAAACCATCTCTAAAAGAAATCCAGAGCTCATATCTCACTAACAAAACCCAAGATGTACTTTTGTAATGTAATTTTTTTATCCTAAAATTCTGCAGGAGAGCTCAAGGAAAAGATTAAAAGAATGCAGCAGATGACATTGAAATTTTATTTTATTTTTTCCTGCAAGAGGTTTTGCCTTGATTTGGCTAAGGCATTTAATTATTTAAGCAAATATCTGCTGCAGAGTGTGAACCTATTAGTTTAGAAAGTGACATGATTGATTGATTGATTTTTAGATTTGGAATTCACAGATTAGGTGATTGCAGGGTTTGATGCTCACATTGGATTTCTCATGCACTGCCTTCAGAATGGAAGAGAGGAAATGCAAAACAGTTCAAAATCTCTACATGTAAAGATAAAGTAAAGCATTTAGAGTCTCTTTGCATGAGCCATAGCCCAACTCTTGCATCAGGACATGAACTAAAATAACCGAATCATTTAAGGCTTCCCACCCAGCCTTCTGCAATTCATAGATAGATACATTTTAAGATCTGAAGAGATGATTGTGATAAAGTAGTCCACTGGTTTTCAGCCTGTGATCCATACCTTCATTCAAAATTTATTGTGATTGTATCTTTTAGAAATACATTCAACCTTGATTTAAGGACTTCAAGTGATGTAGAATTTATCACGTCTCTCGGTAATCTGTTCCTAAAGTTAATTGCCATCACTACTAAAAAATTGACCTTATTGTTAGTTTTAATTTTTTTAGCCTCAGGCCTCAGCTTCTACCCGTTGCATGTCATTATCCCTTTCTCTGCTAGAATAAAGAGCCATCTAGTATCTCTTTTCTTCTCCCTGTGTAGATACATATCACTCGTGAATCTTACAAGACACTATTTGGATAAATATTCTGACAACAGTTTGTTGGGTGTAATGAGTATGTCAGAGCTTCTGGGATTTACTGTTATATAACAATGTTCCCTTTGCCAATTGTCATATAAAGGGGTTCTGAAGGTCACAGTATGTAGGAACTTTTATTGCTTTTTGTATATTTTCTCTGTAATGCTTTTACCTTAAGAATAAATGTGCTTGCTTCGGAGGAGCTGTCTGGTAACTTATAAGAGCAGGCAATCACTAGTTATAGCCCCCGGAGAGAGAGCACAACAAAGACTATCAGCCTTTTTAGGCATTCTGATTTGTGGGGGACATCACAGTGTAAGAAAAGGAACTGTGCAGCTTAAAATCCCTTGTCAGAAGGGAATAAGATGAGTCTCCATCAAAGAGAGGTGACAGCTGGGAGCCAGAAGTCTAAAGTTGGTGCCCTTGGTGGACCATAGATGGAGAATACAGGTGCAGTTACCCTGAAACTATATCACCACTATTCCTGAGTTAATTAAGGGCCTGGTTCCAGTTTTGCTATTATAACTGAATCCTGGTTGCATAATAATACATGTTTTGCACTGTTATCTAATGTCATTTGATTCTATGTGCGGGGCAGGGGGTCAAGGACATGTCTTGGGCAAGTTGTTTGTATCTGGCCTTAGATGCTAACAGTCTTTCCATCCTGGTCCTTTCTCACTGTATCTGAGCAGTAATGTAAAGTGGCATTATGAATTTTGTGTGCAGGTTGCTTTCAGAATACAGTAATTGTAATTTGTGTTGCTCTTCCAGTTTTCGATCATTTTCTGATGTATTCAAATGCTACTAAGATATTTTCCAGACAAGATGGCAATTAGATCTGATCAACTGTTATGCCTTGATAATGAAAGCAAAATTGGAATATTGTGAAACTCCTTACAAAAGAGTGAGGGACTTTGACAGTTTTTATTTTATTTGAGTTTGTCTAGTCTATTATTTAACAAACCATGTCTTTATTGCTTAAAGAAATCATTGCAATATTTCACATGGAGCTCATTTTTCTTCAATTTCTGTTCACTTGTACAGTACGCCTTGGATAGCTTTGTGCTCTGCTTCTCATGCTAATTCCTTTTACTGCAGCTACTAGAGAATCTTAATGAAACTTGTCATTTCAAGCTTCTTTGCTCTCTACCTTATAAAATGCATTCGTCAAACCTGGCTGATCATACAAACATAGGATTTGTGGTTCCAGAACAGACCAATGATCAGTCTAGTCACTCAGCCCCTGAACCTGCAAACCTCTACTCTCTGAAGTCATCCATACTCATGATTCACCCATTTAAGTCAATGGGCACAATGTGTACATCAGTAAGGCTTTGCAGGATCAGGTTCCTAGTTTGGTATCCTGTCCTAACAGTGGCTGATAGTGGCTGCTTTACAGAGAAGTGGGCAAATGCAACTGTGCAATAATCAACCACATCATGCCGGTAGCAGAACAGTATTCAGTTATGATAAAATATATTGCCGTCTTCTGTGCCACAGATGGTGATCAGTTTACCCTATGGATCACAAGGTTATGCAGTGTCATTTTTAACCTAGCTAGTGTCAATGTGAACCTGACTTTTTCTCATATAAAAATCAAATCCTACTTGAAATTTGCAAAAACAGTTTTTTTTCAGTCATGTGGCTTAATTGTAGTTGGAATAGAAAAGTGCTATCTTTCATCTCTATCGATAATTTGTCTTAGTTTTACTGAATGGCCTCTTAGTTGTATATTTTAGGAGACAGGAAATGTGAGATCCCACCTATCTTGTGATTTTCTCTCTCTGTCTCTCTCTCTTCTCCTCCCCCTACCCCCATTCATTGGTCAATAATGTCTTTGTTTGTCTTTTGTAGAATTTCATGGAACAAATTTCTGACCCCTTTCAGATGCATTCAAGCCACAGAGGGTTCCTATGGCCAATTCTATGCTTGCAATTGTTTTAGCTAGGGCAAATGGAAATAGAGATTTCGTATTCTGGCCACCTAAAAAACATCCCTGGTGATACAGGGATGGGCAGTTTGGTCTGGAAATATACAGTTCTAAATGAACCATATAGTAAAAGCCATCCTGTATTTTTGCTGTACAAACACTGCACATGCCTCATGTTTTGTGTGAGAAATGGATAACAGAGGAAGGAGATGCTCTCTAGTTTGTGTAGGTCCATGGACTCCAGTCCTCAGTTATCTCCAAAGAGGTATCATTGAGTCATAAAACTCAATCAACGTTTCTTTAAATACCTGTAGTGTATGATGAAACACATTCTTATACAGAAAGTGGAAATCATTAAATATATACCATATACTGTGAAATTTGAGAGCACATTGTCCTCTATGCTGTTAAGTGGACCTGGCTGACTTTAAGATTTCTACCAGTTCAGTCAATACTCAAACAGCATCACATCAGTTCTGTGATATACTTGTTTGTCTGAGATGTAAACTAGTATGTAGCTGAATAGGGTATTTTACCATCTTTTGCACCAAGTATAGAATCCAATATTCTGTTGCACTATTTAGCCCGTATTTATCCTAAGCGGTCAAATCCCAGGCCTGGGCATATAAATGGGTAAAAGAGACCCAAAATAGTCTGTGGCCTGGGTGATCCAAAGAATATATTTTTACTGCTGAAAAATATTTGCTACTGCAGTCAGCAGCATACGGACATTACGTTTACCGTTGTTGTGTCTAGTATGGCTGGCTAGCACAATGGTTGCCTTGCCTGCTATCATAAAACTATTTCCATAAAACTAACTACCCCAAATGAGGGTCAAGGTGGGCTATAAAGGAGGGAGGAGAGTTTGGCACCCTGTGTGCCAATCATAGGAGCCCTGAACACCCCTTTTCCCCCATTTCCGCTCCTTTAAGGAACACCTCTTTTGAATCCTTTTCCAAACCATTTATCTGATCACCGTATCCAGGGCCGGCCCCAGGCACCAGCGGCACGTTCAGCTCTTTGGCAGCAAGTTGGTGGCGGGTCCCTCAGTACCTCTCGAAGGGAAGGACCTGCCTCCAAATTGCTGCCGAAGAATGAAGTGATGCAGTGGAGCTGCCGCCGAAGTGCAGTCGATCATGATTGCAGCTTTTTTTTTTCCCCCGCTGCTTGGGACGGCAAAAACCTTGGAGCTGGCCCTGACTATATCCCTTCCCTATGGACTAGCTCCACTGGACATTCGCCCCATGCTTACATAATGAGTTATGACATCATAGCTACCTCCCCTTCCATGCTAGCCCCAACTAAGCTTCTACTACCCTCCCCCCCCGTAGAGAAGGTGAACCCGCCCCCTCCACTCTGCCTTGGCCAATCTGTTGGTGAGGTAGAAATTCCTTCCCAGCCCTAAGAGAACGGAGTGGCTAGCACAATGGCCACCACAGATGCTGACCTGGTATTTCATCACTTTCAAGGGTGAGAGGGTGGGTGTTGCTCTGCTTGGTCCAGATGAAAGAGGTCTTCTCCCCTCTCAGCTTGTACTTCTATAATCTTCCCTCTGTTCCAGTCACCCTGGGGTATGAGTGAGCATCCTCATGCTGACCCACACTGTGTCTGCAGCACATGTGTGCCTCTCTGCCCTTAAAGAGTTATCCCTGTCCCCTGGCAAGCCAGACAACAGGCTCCCTTGCTTAAAGAGCGATGTGATCCTTCTGCCTTCACATCCCTTGCAATCCGCTTGAGTTTACTGGGTGTGCAGAGTTTGAGAGGACAGAATTAGTCCATTCCTGTCAAAGGTACTCCAGATGTTTTTGCAACAGTGTTACGAAGATACTGGACTTGCCTAAATGTGGACCAAAGCTTTTTTCTATAGTGGCTGGGTGAGACACTGTCCAAATAGTCTGTACGCCGATACTGTTTCAAGAAGATAAATGCCTTTCCTCATCTCATTTGTCTGTGAATGTAGATCCTGATACTATGTATGGTATTGCAAAACAAAACAGAATTCTGTAGTGTTTCTGATGGATGTCAAAACGCTCTGCTAGTAAAAAGTATTCTTTTCATGTGATTTTTAAAGATCTAAATTGTCACTGTGGTAATCACTCCATGAGATTCAGAAGTCCTGTATTACGGTTGTTTTAATGGTTAGTAATACTTGATCTGGGGGGATTCCTTTTTTTAAGATAAGGAAAGTAAAATCTTTTCTCTAAGAATTTAGTAGACCCATTTTACATACATTTGTATGCAAAAGGTGTAATGTCTATGAAGCATTCTCTTGGTTATTATTTTATTTGTACAGTGTTCACCACTGTATTTCCCAATCAAAACTAACCACTGCCATGCTCAGAGGACTTTTGCTATTATTGCCACTTACAGAGCAAATAGGAATGGGGACTCTGAGCTGTTGCTGTAGTGGCCAGTGGTGCAGTAGGCATAACTGCAACATGAAATACGAGCTAACAATTCTCTGCCTACTTCAAAGAAATGAAAAATATCCTTCTTATCTGAAAGCTAGCCAGTGCACTCAAACCACAGTCTTCCTTAATAGTGTCCCTCTGCAGTTGGTGCCTCCATACTCAGCCCATTGTTTGTTTTATGTGTGCAAACATCAGAGGAACAAACTAATAATAAAATAATTTGCATTTGTACCCCATCTTCCATTGAGGGATTTCAAAGCACTTTACAGTATTATGAATGAAACTGCAAAACATGCAGCAGCACAAATAGCTGTTTTACAGATGAAGGAACTGATTTGCAGAAAGATTAAACTGCAGATTCTGGTATTCTTACTCATGCTGAGAAGCACATTAATCCATGTCTAGTCCCATTGTGAATAAAGGAACTCGGTGATTTGCCCAACGTACCACAGAAATGGGGTTCTGGACTCCAAATTCTGTCTTAACCACAAAACCATCCTTCTTTCCCAGAACAAAGTATTTGTTGAAACTAAAACAAAACTAAACAAAAAAGATTCAGAATGTAGCCATGAGCATTTAAAATAACATCTATTTAGTCATGTTTAGAAGCTTTTCTTCATTTTGTTTTCATAGCAAGTTTGACATCTGTGTTGCTAGCAAATTTTCAACCTCGTATAATGTAGGTATGACGCAGAATTGTCACTACCAGGAATGAATTTGTGGGAGGACCTTGACAGATGTCTTTCCTTTTTTGGAGGATACATTTCTGTGTGGATGGAGAATTGGGCCCCAAATATTCACATCAAACAACTTTCGTTTAGCACTTGGCTGTGAAATAATAAAAAGGCAAATCTCTAGCCTAGTTCTTAAATGTGTAGAAATATTTCCACATTCCTAGTAGTTGCTGCTATCACTTAGCGTATCGGTGCAGATTTCTGAGCTCTGTTCTGAACCAATCTATTTGCTTTCCCTTTAGAGCAATGCCTGGCTGATCCTTATCAACTGAGAGAAATTGTGAGACGTGACCTACTCACTTAACTTAAAACAAATCATACTCTACACAGGCCTCAGGTCATTTTCAGAAACCTGGCTTCTGTATTAGGTTCGTGGAATTCTATATTTGCTTCACCTGGAGTATGACAAAATCCTTTCATTAATTTTAAAGACAAACCTCTTTGGAATAAAGTTTATTTTAATAATGGAAGTGCATTAAAAATTTATATGATCAATGGAAATTTATGTCTCTCAGGGAACTTAAATTTAAATACCATCTACGTGAAACAGACTATCTGAAAGTAATAAATTCATGATGCAGTTTGAGTCCTATTAATGTATCCAATGTCATTCTGCTTAGAATGTTTGTTACATTTGAAGTAACAGCACCACCCTGGAATCTCAGGTGAATTAGAGCATTAACAATGTGTTTATTAAGGGAGATTAATTGATTTTCATGAATAGAAGAAGAAAATCTCCCTGCTGGAGATAACTAATTCTGACTGATATCAGAGAATTTCTGCCTATCCAAAATTCCATTAAAGATATTATGAGGTAATACAATAAACTAATTAAAAACACATTTAGAAGCATTCCATCATCAAAAATATTGCCATTGGCTGTATCGGTGATTCTGAGGATTCGACATAGTTCCCTAAAATCTGCTTTTTGGGTTTTGTCAGTCTTTTATTGAAAGGGTTTAATGTTGAAGGATTTGTTGTGGATGTCACAATATAATGTTTTTTGTGAAACAACCTTTTTTTGTTTCTTTCTCTGCTACACTCTTATTAAGTAGAGGAGTAAGTTCATCCTCGTATGGGGCAATCACATAGAAAACTTGAGCATAATTCCAAATTTTAATAGTCTTGCTTGGCTTGAAGTAAAGAAAAATGTAAAGCAGGCTTCTCTCAATGCTAAATTAAGAACCATATAATTTAAAATGAGGGATAAGTGAATTGGTCTGCTTGAAAGAACAGCTTCAATCTTCATCAAAATCTCTACCCAAACCTTTGTCGACATTTGAAAAACTCTGGATAACTGTTTCTCCTTGATAATGGTCATTACTAGGCATTTGCACACTGACAGATTTTGGCCAGAAATGGAAAAGCAGGTGATGAAATACCATAGCATACAGTGTTGTCTTTGTATTTCTGTCCCAGCTGGAAGCGAGAAATACTGTGAATATCAATAAAGAGCCTATTTTCTGGTTCAGTCCACTTTGCAGCCCATTCCCACCTCAACCAACTATCTGATCTTTAAGCAGCTTTTGTGGGGGAAATAACTTCTGAATGATTTTAAATATCATTGAGGCAATGTGGAAAGGAGGCAATCTGCAACTGTTTGTATGCTTATCTGCAAAATATAAAAAGAGAGGTGTAATCAACTGTAGTGGTCTAAACACAGGACAAAAAATCAAGAAATGCTGAATACTATTTCCAGCTCTGGCAATGACTCCTATCTTTTGCTCTTGGAAATTCATTTTCTGCCTTAGTTTCTCCATGTATAAAAATGGGTGTAATAATATTTTCCTATCTCACAGAGGTGTTTTAACATTTTTAATTAATTTGTGTCAACAAATTGGAAATGAAAAATGTTATTTAAATCCAAAATATTTATAGTATTATTATTATTATTATTAGAGGCTTGCAGAGAGGGTCCTTTTATGAATTGGTAATGGGTTAAAAGATAGGAAACAAAGGGTAGGAATAGTCAGTTTTCAGAATGGAGAGAGGTAAATAGTGGTGTCCTTCAGGGATCTGTTCATAAATGATCTGGAAAAAGAGGTGAACATTTGCGGATGATACAAAACTGCTCAAGATAGTTAAGTCCCAGGCAGACTGCGAAGAGCTGCAAAAGGATCTCTCAAAACTGGGTCACTGGGCAACAAAATGGCAGATGAAATTCAGTGTTGATAAATGTAAAGGAATGCACATTCAAAAACATAATCCCAACTATACAGATAAAATGATGGGGCCTAAATTAGCTGTTACCACTCAAGAAAGAGATCTTGGAGTCTTTGTGGATAGATCTCTGAAAACACCCACTCAATGTGCAGCGGCAGTCAAAAAAGCAAACAGAATATTGGGAATCATTAAGAAAAGAATAGATAATAAGACAGAAAATATTGTATTGTCTCTATATAATTCCATGGTACACCCACATCTTGAATACTGTGTGCAGATGTGGTTTCCCCATCTCAAAAAAGATATATTGAATTGGAAAAGGTTCAGAAAAGGGCAACAAAAATAATTAAGGGTGTGGAACGGCTACCATGTGAGGCGAGATTAACAAGATTGGGACTTTTCAACTTGGAAAAGAGACGACTAAGGGAGAATATGATAGAGGTCTATAAAATCATGACTGGTGTGGAGAAAGTAAATAAGGAAGTGTTATTTACTCCTCGTAACACAATAAATATGGGGAGGTCACCAAATGAAATTAATAGGCAGCAGATTTAAAACAAACAAAAGGATGTATTTTTTCACGCAATGCACAGTCAACCTGTGGAACTCCTTGCCAGAGGATGATGTGAAGGCCAAGACTATAACAGGGTTCAAAAAAGAACTAGAGAAGTTCATGGAGGATAGATCTATCAGTGTCTATTAGCCAGGATGGGCAGGGATGGTATCCCTAGCTGTGTTTGCTAGAAGCTAGGAATGGGTGATGGGATGGATCACTTGATGTTTACCTGTTCTTTTAATTCCCTCTGGGGCACCTGGCATTGGCCATTGTCAGAAGACAGGATACTGAGCTAGATGGACCTTTGGTCTGACTCAGTGTGGCCGTTTTTATGTTCTTAAACTCCCTGACTTCTGAGAGAAGTTGGATTCAAATCAGTTTTGAACTCTGTCTCATGCTCAGTTTTATTTCCTTATAGTTTGCCTCTTATATTTTATATTTGCAGTAAAGTCCATTGAATTTTTGTGATCCATTTAATGTAACCTCTAAATGCATAATTTACTGGAGACTGATAACCACCAAATTAAACTTTATCCAGCAATGATTTTCTGAAATAATATAAAAGAAATAAAAATAATTCATACATATGGAAAAATCATCAAGCCTGCTTTTTAATCTAAGACTAATTCAGACTAAATGTAAATAGAATTTGAATAATTGTCCTTCATCTTTTCACTATATTCATCAAGATACAGTCTGAAAAAGCATAAACACTCCTGTTTCCTCTTAATGACACAACATTGACATGTACATTTAAATTAGCCAAGATGTCTCATATGGATTGGGTTGTGCAACACATTAATTTTAAACTGCATAAAACGAAACTCCACTGTGGTTCTATGACCCATGCAATCCAGAGGACCTTGGTGGTTAAGGGATTGTATTAAATAGCCTCACAACCATAGCATCGTTGTTAAATTGTTCTCTCTCTAAATATAGCATGCACTTGTAAGCATATATTTGAATTCAATGTACAGGTTTTCTCTGTCTTCTAATGTACAGACCAGATTAAACAGCTGTAAAATTCTGTAAGAGACAATAGAGATTAGTAACAGCGGTACTGTATATATGGCAAAATATTGCAAAAACCTTATTTGACAAGCCAAAACAAATTACTAAAGGACATTTGTATTTTTATACCCAGCTCCCTCTCAATGATAAATTCATATGTTGTCCAGCTATACTGAAAGGAGGACAGTAGATACTTAATACGGTTTTAATCAGGCTGCAACTTTTTTATTAAATGTCTGGGACTACCCGGCAGATGCAAGTGTACAGTGCAGGTAACCTCATGTTCGTTCAATAATTTTCCAGGATATTTGCCAGCTCCCCCTCTTTTTTCCATCCAGATCCTTCAGCCTGCCCATTGCTGGAACCTTACCATCCATCCCCTCTTATAGGAGGGTTAAGGTGGGCTATAAGAAAGGGGAAGGGGTGGATCTCTGCCATGCCATCCACGGGAGCCCAGCACCCTCCCCCCATTCAGTTCCTTTAACCAACACCTCCTTTTTAAGTTCTTTTCCAGGCCATTTATCCGGTCACTATATACCTTCCCTATGGAGTACCTGCACTGGACATCCACCCCATACTTACATAATGAGTTGTGACATAGCCAAATCCTTTCATGCCAAACATCAACAAAGCCCTCCCCGAGCCTCCTGTTGGGAAGGTGAAAAAAAAAACACCCCACTCCACCCAGGCCAATCTGGTGGTGAGAGAAATATTCCTTCCCATCCCCCACCAAAAAAGAGGCCCACAGCAGGTCTTGACCAGGCCAGGCATTTCACCATCTAAAGGTGCGGGAGGGTGGGTGAAGCCTTAGCCTGCTCCGTGTAAAAGGGGCCTCACTGCCCAAGGCTGCTCCTTTTAAACCCTGCTGCCCTTCCAGTTCCCAGGGGATGAGTCAGTGACCATGCGGACCCCTCCTCCCCTTTTGCAGCAGTTTCTGACCTCTCTTTGCCAGCCCTTCTGCAGTAAAGCACTGTTCCCTTCATTTGGCCAGCCGGACAAAATCCGCCCTGCTTGAAGGTGTGGTGCAGTCATTTGTCATCAGTATGCTTGCTTATGTTAATGTGCTCTTTGCCGTATCAGTAATTAAAAAAAATCCTCTCATGAATTTGGTCCTGATGAAATGTGCCAGATTGACAGCCCTGAAGACTAAATTGCTCTCTACACAAAATTGCTACCACAGGGCAATAGCGATGCAAGCTTTCCCAAACCATCCTTCCAAAGATGTTCCAGCACTGACTGGAAGGAATGCCTCTAGGAGTGAGAGAAGACTGCCCATTCAGTCTTTGGCCTCAAGAGTACCAGTTGTGCTTCTGAATTTGTAACATTGATACTTGTCCATTAAGAACAGGACTGAGATTAGAGGTGAAAAATACTCTGGATTGGGAGTATCTTGGTGCACCTAGTCATTGCTGTGCATACTACATGACAGATCCAGGTACACTGAGGTTCCAGGTCTAACGAGAAATCACTTACTGTCAAAAACCTTCATTTTTATTTTTGCAATAGTGTTTTTTTTATTTAATTAACCTTTTTTCCTTCAATCCCTTGGCGAAATACTGCATGAAAGAGTTGGAAATACATTTGAAGTTGTTGTATACTTTATAAACATACATGATAAGTAGACTAAATTTGAAAAGCTAACTGCTTTGCATTGTTAAAAATCCTTTCAAACTCTAATTTTTCCTACAATTTTGACTGTGCTACCAACTTGTCAACATGTTTTTACCATCTCTCTTTCCGCTTCCACCCAGTGTCCTCCTATCAGTCTATTCTCAGAGTTACTCAGGCAAACATGGGTGAATAGCAGATGGACCTTCATGGCCTGGTTGTGTTCTGTTACATCACCAATGCCATAGAAGTCAATGAAGTTATACCTGTGTAATATTGGTGTGAGATCAAAATAAGGCTCTGTGGATAAAATCCATTCTACCCCATTAATCCAGGGAAACTGTACCCATAGATCAGTGTTTTTCAATCTGGGGTCTGCAGACTATGTCTAAGAGATCCGTGAAATGTTTTCGTTACCACAGAACAGTGGTTTTCAGCCTGTGGTCTGCGGACTCCTGGGAGTCCACAGACTATGTTTAAGATTTCCAAAAGTTTCCGCATCTCCATTTGAAATTTTTCAGGGATCCACAAATGAAAAAGCCATAGGTAGATACTTGGGGTGAAATCCTGGCCCCACTGAAGTCAGTGCAAAACTCCCATTGACTTCAGTCAGGCCAGGATTTCACCATTGAGGCATTAGCTTTTGGAAACTGTGTCTGCACAACATCATGCCAAAAGAGTAAAGATAGCTCTAAGATGCATATCCTCAGAACCGTTCACAAACTTTTTGCAGATTTGGGCATATTATGATCTGAAGTTCTGGTTCAAGCCCATTTCTAAAATAGTTATTTTAAATTAAATTGACAAGAGAGCCCCCAAAGAACTGAGTGGGCGGCACCGTCCTTGGCCAGGAGTCCTTCCAACATGCCAAAGCATAAGTGTGAGAAGCAGCTTGTCAACAAACCGGCACTACTGGAAGCTGGGGGAAAAACTTCTTTAGGCTTTGAGATTAATTTTTTTAGCATGATTTATTTCTCTGTTACTTCTGCTTCTGGTGTTGACAAAGGTATATGTGAATTTATAATGGAGTGATAGCTGAGAAAACAGCTGACTGAGAGTTTAGGAAAACAAGGATTATTTTTTCTTTGGGGTAAATATATTGTGTTGTTATTAAACTATCTGATTCCACTAGCCCCTTTGCCTTACAGGAGGTTTATAGCAGCTGATCATCCTTATTCATTTTTTATATTGTTTACTACTTAGGGAAAATAACACTATGTTGTTGTTTGTGCCAGTAAACCATAAATTAGATGTCAAATAAACCAGTTACAGTAGTATTTCCATATGTTGATATTTATCTTCACTATCTATGTGAAATCCAGTGGATTATAGAAACCCCACTTACATTTGTGAACACCTACATATTTGTCAACTGTTTTACACACCTGCATTAGCTGAAAATGGATTTGGCATTAAAAATGTGCTTTCAAAATACTGATGATAATATCTTGCAAGAGAGCTATAAAAAGACATCACAATGAATTACTTTACTGCTATGCTTGTAGGAGTTGCTGACTAACTGTCTGTCTATCTTAGGTACTTACAGGGGTCTCATCATACAGTGACTATCTAACTATAAGTTATTTTTAATAAAGCTCTTATGATGGGGGAAAAGTGCATGGATTTGATAAGAAAAGTGGTTGAAGTGTGTGGGGATGGGATGTTTCCCATTTGCAATGCCCACCTCTTCCTGTTCTTCCCATCAATCTTGATACTTGTTAAACTGCGAAGACTCAGACATCACACTGGCGGAATCTTGGAAGTGTGATGTCTCTCTCAAAAGGTCTATACGTATTGTTTTGGGTTGTTTGCCTGGAATGGGTGAATTGGGGAGACAATTGCACTTAAATAGCAGGTTTGAAGATACCTATTAAGATGATTCTCCGAAGAGAACGTTAATCTTTGTAGTGATAGACAATGCCTCTTTTGACAAACCCACTTGACTCCTGCTGAGAAATACTTGGAGAGGCAAGGTGGTAGAAGAAAGGATATTTCAGATTTCTCTCATATATGCAAGGTCTGTTATGAGTAAAGTAGAGAAGGCATTTATCGGTAAGACCTTGCTTGAATGATACCACAGGTACTATATATATCCACACTAGCCATTTCTATATGATGTATTATCTTCATAATGTCCCCTTTAATGATTTTTTTAAAAAATATTTTAATTTTGTTGTTGTGCTGGTAAGCCAGAGAGGTTCATGCTTGTTAAACAAACTGGATTGCCACCTGACACTTTCACTGCTTCAGTATTTTCTTTGAAACAACTATCACTGCTCACTCTTAGCTAGCACAGAGAGTACTCAGGCAGTTTCTAAACCTTTGCACATCCAACGCAGAAAAGTCTTATCCTGGAAAATCTTCTTATAAAGTGTTTGAATTCAGAAGTTAATAAGAGGCAGAAGTTAATTAGAGGAAGGAAGTAAATAAAATACATGCTGGAAAGAGAAAATAAGATTAAAGATAATAGCTCTGCTATAGGGCCTCCCTCAGGCTATGGGACAAAGTAGAATAAGGTTAGCAATATTCTTTTCCTTTTCTCATTGCCTACAGAAGCCTTCCTGTGCAAAATATTTTTAAACTCATTTTCTGTTTCTAGAGTGTATTTTACAAAGTCAATTTTCTGTGTTGTACCATAAACATTGCAGCATTTTCAGGAGAGATTTTGACAAAATTAAATGCATCATTCTGGGTACTGTAATGCTAAATGTGAGAAGGAAAGAGAGAGAGTCAAAAATCTACTGTGGTTTTATGCTTTAGATAAGGGACCTTACTCCGCTCCCAAGGACTGAATGACCATGAGGAGGATTGGGAACATTGTCTAAAGATTATCATAGCAGACTGGGAATTAGGATTCCTGAGTTCTATTTCCCACTGTGCTGCTGACTCATTTTGTGATGTTTTGTGAGTCACTCTGTGTGACAGTTGATCCAGCTGTAAAAATGGGTATAAATACATATCTGCCTCGTAGAGGTGTTCTACGGCTTAATTAATGTTTGTAAAGCATTCTGAGATCCTTGGTTAGGTTTCTGGTGGGCAAAGGTGACTGACTATCATGCTGACCAATACTGCCTCATTTCCCCATCTGTATCCATCTCTTATCTCTTGTCTTATATTTAGATTGTCAGCTCTTTGGGGCAGGGACTGTCTTTTTGTTCTGTGTTTGTAGGGCCCTTAGCACAATGAGGTCCTGCTCCAGGGCTAGGGCTCATAGGTACTACAGTAATACAAATACATCATCATAATCATGTATGGATAAAAGGTGCTATATGAGTACAAACTATTGTTATTAATAAAAGCGTTAACACCTTGCCATGAGCATGTCTAAATGCTCATCAAATTCCCATGTGGACCTACAATTCTTAGGACCAGTTCTCTTCTCTTCTGTTTTCCTTAGGTTCTTATACTTTACCCATTACTGTAATATCTGTGCACCTTCCAGTAGCACAAGAAGTGACATCACTAGACATTTGTTTCTCTCTTCCACTCTCCTGTACAAAAAATTTTATGTGAAAATTTATTTTTTTTTTCCAAAATTATCCTGGTATAGTGCTGTGTGCCTCAATGTTTGCACATGACTTTAGGAGTGTGGGTATGTAGAACCACCATGACCCTGATCCTGCCCCCATTGAAATTTATGTCAAAATTCTCATTGATTGCAAGATTGGATATACAGAGAATGGAATATAGAAAGGAAGCCATATTTAATCTGACTACCTGTTTGTGTAGCTGTGTTTGAACAACCAAAGAAATTACATTTATGAGGTCTGAGCCTGCAAACACTCGTGTGAGTCTTTTTTATTTGTCTGGGACCACTTGTGTGAGTAAAGATTATTCCTGTGACTAAAGGTTTTCAGGATTAGACCCTAAAATTCTTGCAAGTCTTGGGACTGTACACCAAATTCACATATCAGGCCCCACTATTACATCTGCTTTGGATACGCTGAAGATTAGTAAGCAGGAAATAGACAAATGAATTAATAGTAAACTCATCTAAAAGACAGGTTAGAGATGTGCTAAAATAGTACTTGGGCAAATGGAGACTGTGGTTTAAATAAGAGAATTTGCCCATCATGTTGAAAGGCATTTGACTTACACAGTCTTTTAAACTGTGAGACTTGTCTATTCTGCTAACCAATATTTTCTGAATTGCTTCAAAGAAAATACAGTCCAATAATTTTGTATAGCATCTTCCGTACAAGCTGTATTCCAAAATTATTTCCAGGATTAAATAATCTAATATCAGAGATAAATAAGAATAGAGGGAGGGAGAAAATACTTTCTGAATGCAAGGAAAAAAAGATGTTTTCCTTTCAAATTTGAATTATTATTTGAAAGAAAGCATAGAGTCAAATACAGTAAAAATCTTAAATGAAACAAACTTTATCATAGAATCTCTATGGATGGAAATTCCATGCATAATGAGCATAGGTGACAAATCTAAGGAACAGTCCCAGATTGAGGTGTCCATAGAGGAGGTTAAGAACATAAGAATGGCCATACTTGGTCAGACCAAAGGTCCATCTAGCCCAGTATCCTGTCTTCCAACAGTGGCCAATGCCAGGTGCTTCAGAGAGAATGAACAGAACAGGTAATCATCAAGTGATCCATCCCATTGCCCATTCCAAGCTTCTGGCAAACAGAGGCTAGGGACACCATTGCTGCTGATCCTGGCTAATAGCCACTGATGGACCTGTCCTCTGTGAATTTATCTAGTTCTTTTGTGAACCCTGTTAGTGTCTGGGCCTTCATAACATCCTCTGGCAAAGAGTTCCACAGGTTGACTGTGTGTTTCTTTTAAACCTATTGCCCATTAATTTCATTTGGTGACCCCTAGTTCTTGTGTTGCGAGAAATAGTAAATAACGCTTCCGTATTTACTTTCTCCACACCACTCATGATTTTGTTTTGAAACAAATAGATGAATTAAACAATAATAAGTTACCAGGATCAGAGGCTATTCACTTGAGTTCTGAAGGAACTCAAATATGAAAATGCAGAACTACTCACTGTGGTATGTAACCTATTGTTTAAATCAGCCTCAGTACCAGATGACTGGAGGATAGCTAATATGATGCCTTTTTTTAATGAAGGCTCCAGGGACAGTCCTGGCAATTACAGGCTAGTAAGTCTAACTTCAGTACAACTCAGATTGGTTGAAACTGTAATAAAGAACAGAATTATCAGACACATAGATGAACATGGTATGTTGGGAAAAAGCACAGTTTTGGAAAGGGAAGGCATGTCTCGCCAATCTATTAGAATTCTTTGAGGGAGTCAGTCAGCACAGGGGCAAGGGTAATCTAGTTGATATAGTTGCAACCTGCTAACCTGAAACATAGTCTCACCAGTAACTGCACACCGCACCATAGTAACTCTAGCTCAGGAACCAATCCATGCAACAAACCTCGATGCCAACTCTGCCCACATATCTACACCAGCGACACCATCACAGGACCTAACCAGATCAGCCATACCATCACCGGTTCATTCACCTGCACGTCCACCAATGTAATATATGCCATCATATGCCAGCAATGGCCCTCTGCTATGTACATCGGCCAAATTGGACAGTTGCTACGGAAAAGGATAAACAGACGCAAATCAGATATTAGGAATGGCAATATACAAAAACCTGTAGGAGAACACTTCAACCTCCCTGGCCACACTATTGCAGACCTTAAGGTGGCCATCCTGCAGCAAAAAAACTTCAGGACCAGACTTCAAAGAGAAACTGCTGAGCTTCAGTTCATCTGCAAATTTGACACGATCAACTCAGGATTAAACAAAGACTGTGAATGGCTTGCCAACTACAAAAGCAGTTTCTCCTCCCTGGTTTTCACATCTCAACTGCTAGAACAGGGCCTCATCCTCCCTAATTGAACCTACCTCATTATCTCTAGCTTGCCTGCATATATATTCCTGCCCCTGGAAATTTCCACTACATGCATCTGAGGAAGTGGGTATTCACCCACGAAAGCTCATGCTGCAAAATGTCTGTTAATCTATAAGGTGCCACAGGATTCTTTGCTGCTTCTAGTTGGTATAATGTACTTGGACTGTTAGAAAGCCTTTGACAAGACCCTACACAAAAAGAAAGACCTTTACTTAAGCAAAGTAAGAAGTCATGGGATAAGAGTCGTCTCAGGGATCAGTAACTGCTTAACAAATAGGAATCGGAGAGTAGGAATAAATGGTCAGTTTTCATAATGGGAAGAGGTAAATAGCGCAGTCCCCCACAGCTCTCTATTGGGACCAATACTGTTCCACATAACCCCTTTTTCCAGATCATTTATGACTATCAGTGAGCTGGCAAAGTTTATAGGCTATATAAAATTACTCGAGATACTTAAGTCCGAAGCAGACTGTGAAGAATTACAAAGGGATCTCACAAAAGTGGATGACTGGGCAGCAAAATGAGAGATGAAGTTCACTGTTGATAAATACAAAGTAATGAATACTGGAAAACATAATCCCAACTACGCATACAAAAAGAGGGGTCTAAATTAGCTGTTATCACTCAAGAAAGAGATCTTGGAGTCCTTGTGGATAGTTCTCTGAAAACATCCATTCAATGTGCAGCAGCAGGCAGAAAAGCTAGCAATGTTAGAAACCGTTAGGAAAGGGTTAGATAATAAGGCAGAAAATATCATAATGCCTCTTTGTAAATCCATGGTACACTCACACCTTGAATGCTGTGTGCAGTTCTGGTCACCCCATATAAAAAGAATTGAAGGTACAGAGAAGGGCAACAAAAATGATAAGGAATATGGAACTGATTCCATATGAGGAGAGTTTAATAAGACTGGAACTCTTCATCTTAGAAAAGAGACAATTAAGGTGAGATATGTTAGTGGTCTATAAAATCATGAATGGTGCGGAGAAAGTGTTATTTACCCCCTTCACATAAGACAAGAAGGTTTCCCCTGGTGAAATTTATTGGCAGTAGATTTAAAACAAACGTAAGGAAGTACTTCTTCACACAGTACCCAGTCACCTTGTGAAACGTGTTGCCAGGGAATATTTTGAAGGCCAAAATATGACTGCGTTCAAACAAGAATTAGATAAGTTCATGGCGGATAGGTCCATCAATGGCTATTAGCCAAGATGGTCAGGGACACAACCCTATGTTCTGGGTGTACCTAGCCTCTGACTGCCAGAAGTTGGGAGTGGACGACAGCAGGTGGATCAGTCAATAATTGTCCTGTTCTGTTCATTCCCTCTGAAGCACCTGGCATTGGCTACTGTCAGAAGACAGGATACTGGGCTAGACGGACCATTATTCTGAACCACTATGGCTGTTCTTATATTTATTATTTGTATTTCCATAGCACCTAGGAGCCAGTCATGGACCAGGACCCCAATATGGTAGGTGTTCTAAAACACAGAACAAAAAACTGTGCTGCCCCAAAGAGTTTACAGTCTGCATAGACAAGACAGACACAGTGTGAGGGAAGAGTTAGAGTGAACAATGTGATGGCAGCAAATGGCGTCTTGGTTCCACAATTTTTCTCATTTTTCTTCCTTTTTGAGGGTATACAAAGGGAGGGTATAAGCTAAATGGAAGGAAAAGAGAATGGAATGTCAAGAATCAAGTCCTGATGGAGCTGGGGAAACAAGCAATGTGTGAGTCTTAGTGCCCCCAGAATTGGAGGGATCTCCTGTGCACAGTTCTGGGTCAATAGGGTGCTGGCGATGGGGAGATCACATACAGAAAGGCTGTTTGATGGCTGAAGTTGGGAAAAAGGTTTTTACACCAATAATGGTGAGAATTTGTGGAGACCCAGAGAGTTGGCCAGAACTGGGCAAGCAGAAAAAGTAGCAAGAGGAGTTGGGAGCAATTAATTCCATAGGGGGGGTGAAAGCACTCTATGTATGATTTTAAAATGGAAGACAATTTATAATTGTCTGCTGAAATGAATGGGGAGCCAGTGGGGTTCATGTGTCTTTGGTTTTTAATTTAAAATAAAAATTAAAAGATTTTTTTAAAGTTAAAACTCATAAAAACAATCAAAGGGGAAAATAGAAAGGCGGAGGTATTTTCTCCAATGCACTTGAAGATTTGGGATATATCAGAAAAACTGCACAGCATGGCAAACTCTAATGATTCAGCAGTCATAAAGCTGAAGAAACAGCTCTGAAACCTAGGTGCTGTAATCATAGTTTTACAAAATAGCCCCTAGCAAAAGATGCCATACGATTCTAACTAGAATTATATTAAGCTTCTAAGGTGATTCTGTCAAACACATTTAACAGGAGTAATATATTAGCTTTTGTTCTTTATCTTTTTGTAGTGTTGCTAATTACCATGATTATATTGTATTGTTATTCCTTTTTCTAGAGGTACTTTGGTATTAACTCTGTCTTTTTGTAAAATTCTAGCACTAATAATAATAAACAGACTTTAGTAGTCCTGATGTGAAGGCATAATATTCTTTTATGCTATTAGATTTTTTCCCCTTGATCTGATCAGCTGTGCTTGAAGTTGTATACAATAATGCTTATTACCTTTGATGAGGAAGAGAGAAAAACTCTTGGAAAGGAGAAAGATGAGAGAGAGGCAAATGATGGAAGAAAAATAAATGCTTCAGGTCAAGAGTGACACAAAATGTGAGAACTCTGTGGAAGGAGTCACCTCTGTACAGGCCTGTTTTTTACTTGCCTCTGACAGGGACAGCGTTAGGTCTGATGCCTGATCCAAAGCCCATTGAAGTCAATGGGAGTATTTGCAATGTCTTCAATGAGTTTTAGATAAAGCCTATGGTAAGTCTATGGCCAGCTAGGTTCCTGCTTCCAAGAGTGCATCAACAAGGTACTGGGACTACTGTGGTCATCTGCCAACAGACCAGACCTGACCTGACCTAACCTGACCATTCTGCCTGGAAATTTAAAACATCTATTGCATTCATTTGAGCAGAAAAAAGAATCCCCTTTTGTGGGAGGAAGGCATTTGAGTGGGTTACTGAGCTGGCGATAGATGGAAACTGAGGAGACATGGAGGATGGAAACAGGGAGACATGGAGATCACCACATCTCATCTTCACCTAGTGTTTGTTTCAGTGCATGTAGGATTGGTCGTGGGGCCAAGGCTAGTACTGTTGTTCTCTAATCCACCCATGTTTCAGCTACACACACAAAGCCTGCCTGATTCTGTTGTATAGTAGTGTAATTCCACTGACCTGAAAGGGCTATTCTTGATTTACCCCACTGTAAATGAGAGGAGACATTGTGCTCTTCTAGGACAATGCAGTTGCAAAACTCTGAACAGGGCACATGAGAGTTGGGGATAAAGTGTTCACGGTCGAGGGGATCTGGCTAAGGAACAAACAAAGAAAGGATATCAAATGAAGCCATAGTCTAATGATGGTTAGGAAACACTGCAAAACCTTCCTCTCCGAAAAAGCCTTTTTACCATAAGAATGACATTAACACTGACAGCCTTTCTACACACTAAAAAAAGAAAAGGGAATAAATAAATTTAAACCAAAAATATTTTCCCAAGCAGAGTTTTTGCCTCAAACAGGGAGCGGTGTCAGAAGCTCAATGCTGTCCACTAGGGACTTTGTTGTTGCTATTGATTTTATGTGGCAGGTGCTCAGATCCTGTCCGGATTGGCAGCAGTGTAAATTTCTAAGATAGACAGAATCTGACCCAACATGTTTGTTGATGTAAAATAATATAGAATACAACGGAGCAACTTTTTATTTCACAAGTATAATTTTGCAACTGGTACTCCAGCATCTCTGCTCCTTAGGTTAATGACAATGTAAGCTGGATTGCTAAACCCTTCAAAGCAAGCTGAAATGATCCTCTTTCCATCAATCAATCAATTCAAATAGTCTATTATTGTATACTTTCCTTTTGTTTTGGAGTGTGGAAAAGCACTTCTCAACCTGTAAAGTATCACTTCATACTGTCAATAACAAGGACTTTCAGCCCCACACTTAAATAGCTTCACAACATTGTAGGTGAATCCTTCCCACTGAAGTCAGTGAACACTGTGTCAGTATTTAAGATGCAGAATGCTTGTTACACTAAGCAGATTTCTGTGCTTTGATTTCTAGGAGAACTTGCTACTTTAACTCAGCTTTCTTATCTCCATTAATATGTCATGAGAAGTACCATGTCGTAGCATGATTTTCCATCTCCTCTGCTGCTGGTCAGTATCTTCAGCTGGGTTTCATTTGGGTTATGGGCATAAACACAGCATCAGAGCCAGACCTGAAACGTAGGAATTGCAATATCAGCTAAGAGCAGTGGTCCATCTAGTCTAGAACCCTAACAGTACCAAATATTTCAGAAGAAAAAGCGTGGTGGATGATACTGTAGTAATCTGTCCAAACAGGAAGGTTAATGGCAGTTTTATAGCTTCACACATCAATGCAGATTGGCTTGGTGCCTGGCTTATTTCAGAACTGCATTGCCTGTTTGCACCATACTGTTCAGAAGTACTGGGTTTTATCTCTTCTCTTCCCTCGCATTAACAAACCAACATGGAGAAGTGGGGACTGATACACTAGATTTCTATTTGTGTGTTGAGAACATATGGAGGAGTTGGTAGAAATGGAATGCATTCATTTAGAGCAATCTAAATCTTTGTAAGCTGTTAAAGGAAAACATCCACCTTGAATTGGTTAATTATTGGCAATAAAAGAAACCACAACCTTGACCCCCAAATTACAGAGAACAAATAATATATGCAAGTTTATGCTTTGCTGAAGCTTTGTTGAAACTGTAGGTATACTAAGTTTATGCTTAAGAATGCCTGGTGGATAAATAACAGACACTCAAGCCATCTATTCTTTTTAGCTGCAATTAGTGGTACACAGCAATCTGTTTTCTTAAAGAATTGGATGACTTCCAAAAGAGAATTAGGCCTTAGGCTATCAGTACAATTGGTAGAGATGAAGTGTTGTTGTGCCCTGGCAATATGGAGCAGGGAACATCAATTAGGAAAGGGAATAAAACTGTAGAAATTGTATGGCAGCTTTCTGAATCTCAGCTAAGTATGACAGAAGGAAAGCAATTCAGAGAATCACCATTGCCAGAGAATCATAGGCCCTTTTATTACAGTAATATTTGGTGGAATTTTGAACAACTCATTGCTTGACTTCAGCAGGAAAGAAATACAAAATGCATGACTTATTCATGCCTTTCTATTACCAGTCTGTATTAAATACTTTGTATTTGTTAAATGCCCTGAGTCCAGTAGCTGCTAGGTTGTATATGATTAAACAAAAATTAAAGCAAGCTAGGCACAGTGCCTAGAGACATCAAACTTTCAAACAAATGGCAGAAGAAAATGGTTTTTTGAAAAGCTGGTCTGGTTATAAAGAATAAGCCAAATGGTCACGAGGATAACTTGTACCAACATGAGAAGAAAGCCTCAAGGAGAGAGTTTGATAGATGGGGTCTCTGGATCAAGAAACTCCTGCCTCTGAATGATTCCATCCAGATGGTATTTTAGGATGTTAGAGAACGTGGCCAAACAATTGGCCAGGAGCGGGATAGTAGAAGAGGTCATCACTAATATGCTCAGAGCTGAATTATTATTAATCCTTTTATAGACTGTCAGCAAAATCTTGAAATGAATTTTTGGTTGGTTTCTCAGCAGCTGATGTAGATCACAGAGCATGCACATTATCTATACTTTGCCCCTGTGCCAAGGAAGCAATGCTTGAGTGCCATGTTCCATATTGGTTGGAACCTCAGGATCAATTTCAAGGTCAACTTGATGTTTACATTATATAATTCTGCTTAGTGTGATTAAGACTTAGTCAATTTGCCACGTAGCTACAGCATCCTTTGCCAAACAGCATTACTTCTCTCCCCCCTCATCAGTACCCACTGCCGTGATCCCAGCTGCTCATTTATAACCTTTGGCTCCCTCCTAAAACCACCCAACTTTTACCCTTTGCTCATTCTCTGGGTAATATCTTGCCAACCTTATAACAAAAAAAAAAAAAAAAGAGAGATTGACATGATATCTTTTCTGTCCTCCACTCCTCATCCAACATTGTCTCCTTACCTCTGTCACTAACGCTGAGGTATATCGCTTGCTTTCTACCTCTAACCCCAGCCCCTATCTGCTAGATCCTATCCCTTACCAGGCATTAAATTCTCCACTTTCACCACTTCTTCTTCGAGTGCTGTCCCTGTGGGTGCTCCACTCTAGGTGACGGTGCGTCCCGGCGCTGTTGATCGGAGATTTTCGGTAGCAGTGCCTGGTTGGGGCACACGCACTCAGATGGTATCTCCTGTCTAGTTGGAATCTTCCTGAGTGCGTGCGCCCCACACCCTCCTCAGTTCCTTCTCAACCATCCTTGGCTGAAGACGGGACTCGGGGCCGTGCTACCTTCTCTTCCCTAGTCTCTATAGGAAATAGAAATAATTATTAATTACTTCCCAAATGTTTCCTTTCCTTTAGTATAGTTAGTTACTTAGTTAAAAAAAAAAAACAAAGAGCCCCTCAGGCTCATCTCCCGTTGAGACACTCTGCTCGCCCATCTCTAAGTCATAGTGCCAGGAGCTTCAGGATTTAAAAGATGCATCTCCTGTCAGGAATCCCTGCCACAGTCAGATAGGCACTCGCACTGTGTGAAGTGCCTCGGGGACACCCACATCCCCCCCGAAGTGCCTCCATTGCTCGAGTCTCAAATCAAGAGCTCGTCGTGACAGGGATCTGCTGCTCAAAATCATCATGATGAAAAAATCTCTGCAGCTGCTGTTGGAGACGGGAAAGGGTAAACCCACTCTCACATGCTCCCCAGCCAGATCGGAACCGGTGGGGAGCGTTGCTTTACCCTCCCTGGAGCAGAGGCAAGAAGCACAACAGTCTCACAGAAGAGACCCTAACAAGGGTAGGGGGTCTCTCATGAGATCCCTACCCTCGGTGCTGACAGCACCAAAGGCAGGAGCCTCAGCCTGCTCTAATGCCTCAGCAACAGCTCTGACAGAGCACAGGTGCGTCTACCAGCTCAGGTCATGGCTCAAGGTCAACAACCTCAGTTTCCCTACTTTGTCCCCCCATGGGCGGCACCTGGGTTCTCCTACCCTATGCCTTGGCCTCAGTGGTACCCGTGGCAACATCCTCCTACCAATCATCCTCCTTCTGTGCCTCAGTCTCCTGCTCCATCCACTTCCCGACCCCCCTCCTGAGACTGGGAGCTACGCACCATATCCTGACTCACCTAACCCTAACTCTCCACTAGCCTCGGATGAAGCCCTCCTCCCTTCACCTCCACAGGCCATGGATGACTGAAAACAATTTCAAGAAATTTTTAAGAGGGTGGCACTTAGTCAGGATGTCCCCTTAGAAGAGGTTCAAGAGACGCAACACAAACTTCTCAAAATCCTTCAACCGTCTGCGCCCTCGAAAATCACGCTCCCTATAAATGAAGCACTCATGGAGCCAGCTGATGCTCTCTGGCAAACCCCAGCTTCTCTAGTACCAACTTGCAAGAAAGCTGAACCTAAATACTATGTTTCTGCAAAGGATGCAGACTTCCTATTTTCTCATCCACCACCGAACTCTCTTGTCATGGATGCAGTTGCACAGAGGACCAAACAGTCACAATATCAACCTACCCTGCAAGACAAGGACCTTAGATGCCTTGATGTCCTGGGCCGCAAGGTTTATACATCCTCTACGCTACAGTTCAGGATTGCAAACTATTCTGCTCTCCTCGCCAGTTATGATTTTGATAATTACAATAAGCTTTTTGAATTTGCCTCTAGACACGGTGGACACAGCAGCCCATACCACTGCAACTGCTGTGGTTATGCGCAGGTGCTCATGGCTCTCTATGTCCGGCATTCCTAAAGAACTCCAGACCAAAGTGGAGGATCTCCCCTTTGATAAGGACAAACTCTTCTCCAAAAAAACTGATGAACTTCTCCACACCATGAAAGATTCTAGAGTAACACTGTGCACCCTGTGCATTCACCCATCTCTTCCCAGGAGACAGCGATACCAACCCTACCAAAGACCACGCACACATCAGTACTATTGTCCTCAACATAGACCATACGACACAACTAGGAATCGTACTAGGAACACCCCCCCCCCAGCACAGACAAAATCAAAATCAAGCCACCACCTTCCGTCCTTCGGGCAATAAACAGTTTTGAAACGTTGGTCGAGGGCCTGCACGACCACCCCTTGATTCCACCACTTACTTGCCCATTTGGCCACTGCCTCCAGTATTTCCAACATGCCTGGCAGTGGATTACACAGGACCGCTGGGTCCTCGAAATAGTTCAGACCAGTTACTCCATCCCTTTTATATCCCACCCTTCCTTCTTCCCTGTCCCTCTTCAGGGACCCTTCTCACGAACAGTTACTTCGCACAGAAGTGGCACACCTGCTGCAACTAGGTGCAGTGGAACCTGTGCCGACACAACACCAAGGGACAGGTTTCTACTCCCATTACTTTCTAACGCAGAAAAAGACCAGGGGATGGAGGCCTATACTAGACCTACGCCGACTGAACAAATTCGTGAGGACACAAAGATTCAAGATGGTCACACTGGGCACAATAATACCTGCATTGGATCAAGGGGACTGTTTCACAGCCCTCAATCTACAAGATGCTTACTTCCATATATCAATTCATCCATCTCACAGACACTTCCTACGATTCACAATCGGTCAGGACCATTTTCAATACAGAGTTCTTTCTTTCGGACTCTCCACAGTTCCAAGAGATTTTTCCAAGACCGTAGCCGTGGTCGTGGCTCATCTCCGCAAACACGGGGTCACACTGTTTCCTTACCAGGACGATTGCCTCATCAAGGGCGACTCCTATGGTGAGACACTTCAAGCCACGTGTTTCGTCATCTCCCTCTTTCACAGCTTAGGCCTCCAAATAAACATCCAAAAATCCACCCTGACACCTACGCAACAGATGGAGTTCATCGGAGCTCATCTCGACTCAACCCGGAGCAGGGCCTCGCTCCCATACGACAGATTTCTCGCTATCACGCAGTTCATACGCACACTCTCTATTCGTCCCAGGACGCAAGCAAGAATCTGCCTACAGCTTCTTGGTCACATGGCAGCCACCACTTTTGTGGTTCAGCACACCAGGCTACATATGAGATGTCTCCAGGGCTGGCTCAACTCCAGTTTCAAACCCAACAGACACCCTTTAGGGTTGCTGCTAACTCCTCCTCCCAATGTTATAGCTTCCCTACAATGGTGGACAACCTCTGCACAGGGGTTTCCTTCCAGCAATGATCCCCAACACTCATGCTCACCATGGACGCTTCCCTGATAGGTTGGGGAGCGCATCTAGGGGAACACAGGGCAAAAGGCCAGTGGTCCGCATCAGAGACGCATCTACACATAAATCTCTTAGAGCTCAGAGCAGTGAGGAGAGCATGCCTTCACTTTCTTCCCCTCATAAAGAACAAATATCTGTGGGTCTTAACAGAGAACATAGCATGTATGTATTACATAAACAGACAAGGGGGAGCCCGATCACATTCCCTTTGCATGGAAGCCATTCGACTATGGAATTGGTGCATACAACATCAAGTACAAATAATCGCTTCCTACCTACCAGGCTGCCACAACACTACTGCCAACGCACTCAGCAGGCACTTCTTGACAGAACACGAATGGGAACTGCACCCCGCAATACTCCAAGAGCTTTTCTCCCACTGGGGCACCCTATCAGTAGATCTCTTTGCCACGACCCAAAACCGAAAATGCCCCCTGTTTTGCTCTAGGGCGGGACTCAGGACTGCATCCCTAGGAGATGCATTCCTCATCCCATGGAACAACTACCCACCAATCCCTCTGTTACGCAGTGTTCTTCGGAAGATTGCGAACGACAAGGCCCAGGTCATCCTGATTGCCCCAGCTTGGCCAAGACAGACGTGGTCCCTCCCTTATCCGTATGTCCTCCCGTCACCCATGGGCTCTCCCCAACAGGCCAGACCTCCTTTACCAGGACAACGGATGAGTTCTTCAGCCCCAGCTCCAAAAGTTCCACCTCACAGCCTGGTTCCTTCATGGTTCCAAACCCATGAACTAGCCTGTTCCGAGCAGGTCCAATATGTCCTCTTGCACAGTAGGAGAGACTCCACTCGTAAAACCTACCTTCAGAAGTGGAGACATTTCGCTCTTTGGTGCTCAAATAAGCATTTAGCACACAATAATGTGACCCTCCCTAACATTCTAGACTACCTCCTGAAACTAAAACAGGACGGACTCTCGCTCAGCTCCATCAAAGTGCACCTGGCGGCGCTTACCACCTTCCATGACCTATTAGATGGATGCTCACTCTTTACCCACCCCACCATTAAACGCTTTCTCACTGGCCTGCAAAATCTTTACCCTGAAATTCACCCAGCGGTGGCTACATGGAATTTTAACCTCGTTCTTCATGCTCTCGTGAAACTTCCATGTGAGCCATTGGCTACCTCCTCTCATCTCCATATGTCCATGAAGGTGGCTTTTCTAGTTGCCATGACATCAGCGAGGAGAGCTGGTGAAATGAGTGCCCTCATGGCCCACCCTCCCTACGCAAGCTTCTCCAAAGATAAAGTCACTTTGAGACCACATCCTAAATTTCTTCCTAAGGTGGTGTCGACCTTCCACCTCAACCAACCTATATATACCTACCTACTTTCTATCCCAAACCTCACAAGACTCCGCAGGAAGCAACCCTGCATTCTCTCGATGTGAGGAGAGCAATTGCCTTTTATTTAGACAGGACTAAACCATTTTGCAAGTCTCCACGACGCTTTGTTTCCATTGCCGAGAGATCGAAAGGTACGGCCATCTCTAAACGCCTATCCAAGTGGATCTCTGACTGCAACAGATCCTGTTACCATGCGAGAAATCTTCAGCCCCCCGACGACATTAGAACTCATTCCACTAGAGCCATGTCAGCATCCGTTGCCTTCTTACACAACGTTCAGATTCCTGATATCTGCAAAGCGGCTACATGGTCATCTGAACACACGTTTGCAAAACACTATGCTCTCACGCAAGACACCATGGCAGACACAATAGTAGGCCATACAGTACTATCTACAGTACTCACTACTGCATCTCCAAAGTCCCACCAACCATAGTGGGTACTGCTATGCATTCACCCAGAGTGGAGCACCCACAGGGACCGCACTCAAAGAAGAAGAGAAAGTTTCTCACCTTGCAGTAACTGAGGTTCCTGGAGATGTGTGTCCCTGTGGGTGCTCCACTCCCCACCTTCCTCCCCTGTACTTTGGAGTACTGATATGATTCTCCACAGTAGAGAAGGAACTGAGGAGGGTGTGGGGCGCACACACTCAGGAAGATTCCAACTAGACGGGAGATACCATCTGAGTGCGTGCGCCCCAACCAGGCACTGCTACCGAAAATCTCCGATCAACAGCACCGGGACACACCGTCATCTAGAGTGGAGCACCCACAAGGACACACATCTCAAAGAACCTCAATTACTGCAAGGTGAGTAACTTTCTCTTCCTTTGTCCTCCTCAGTCTCTCCAACATCCCAGTTAAGTATCCTAACAACTGGGCTGAAAGTTGTGACGGAGATCCTCCTCCTTTTCTCCCTACCCCCTGCTGTTTTGTGAGAAGTTGCCTGAAGGCCCCAGTCCAGCAGGCTGGTCAGAGGGCACCTGCCAGGTTGAGCCCCCTCACATGACTTAGGTAGTTGAACACCTATTTTCCCCTAGTTTGAGCTTAGGCAGGAGAGAAGTGGCCAGATCCTTAGACTGAGGCTGCAGGGCGTGTGCTCAGAGGCAGAAACATAAACACCATGGGAACTTCTAACTGCAAAAACTTAGGGACCAAGTGAGTTTAGTCACCTACAGGGTTCAGTAAAAGTTTTGTGCACTGCAGTGGTCCCAAAATAGGAACTTAAATGCCTAAACCAGGGACTTTGATACCTAACTCCTTTTGTGCATTCATTGAGATCTACCAATGAAAAGAGCTGTATAAGAGCTAGGTATTATTACTATTATTATTAGCCTTGGTGGCACATGTAGAGTTCACATCATAGTTTGAGACACAGATATCTGCCTCCAGGGAGAGAATTCAGCCTTGTATCTCTAATGTTCATCAACTGATTGATATCCAGATAGACTTCCGATATTGCTGTCTGCCTTTCTACTACACTTTGCCCAGTCTAAATTGCAATGCTCTTCTTTGCAGATTGTGCAAATAGAAAAGGAAGATATTTTGTTCTCTTCCTTCCACTCTTCTTTCTCTAAGTACAATTTTCAAATAAAAAAAAAAGACTATTAAGCTGGAAGATAGAACTATTACATCTCACCTGATCAGACCCCAAAGAAAGTGAGGTGTGTCAAGACATGGTATTTTCATCCATTTTGTGAGGCTTTTGGACATTGCAAGGAGCCTTACAATTAAATTCACGGATAGTGGCTCTAGTAGGGGTACACTATGTTTGCAAATAAATAAAAATAAAAAACAGAAAAAAGTCCTTTTCCCCCTTTTTGTTTCTTCAGGGTATATTTGTATTACATTGAAGGCAGGTGTAATTTAATTACTTCAGAGACAATTTAGCTTTGAACTGTTTATATCTATAACTGCACTGGTTATCACAGACTCAGTCCCTCTGAAAATACTGCAATGAGATTGCCATCACGGCTCTTATCTGTGGGTTGAGTCTTTTAAGACATTTATTTAGCGTAGCCCTGCTGCAGAGACAACTAGTTTAGCATGAAAATCCATTTTCTTTTCTGAATCACTGTTTACATTCTGATACAGCTGTATACAAAGATGCTCTATATGCATGTGTGTAAAACTGTCTCTTGTAAATGTATTCAAGAAGCATTTGATACAAGTTCAAGGGATAATTCTCAATATAACCTGACAATTCAGTATTTGTCCACTATTTGGCAGATTTTTGAGGAGATGCATGGATTAGTGTAACTAATGCGCTTCACAGCAACTTTACCCGCAGGTAGGTAGGTAGCTTTTGTAACTCAACAAAAGTAATAGAAACTAACAAAACAGAGTTTTGTAAATAACTAAAAACCGGGGACTCTTGAGAGGAATTGTAATGAAAGAAGATTTCAAATACATTTGCTGGAGTGGGCTGGATGACTCAATGGATTGATATCGGCATGTGGAGCCTTTCACCTTTACATCATCTGTTAATATCCAGCTCAAACAAGTGTGACTGAAAATAATCATCATCTGACTACTGGCTGGTGATTTCTGTTCAGATCTTAGTGGACAGGTATCCATGTCACAACTGTGGTTTACTGTGTTAGCCATCTCAGCAGACAGGCCAAGGGGTGAATGCACATGGAGTCTAAACCATTAAGAGTTTAAATGAGCTTCAAATTGAAATTGATGTCCATGCTGCTAGAGGTCTCACCTGATAGTAGTTAACATTTCAGCAAACAAGTTGCATCACTTGTCAGGATACAAACAATACATTATTCATAGATTAGAATGCCTGAACCATTCCATCCCTGAGAAATGTGTACATTTACATTTGTGGTTGCATTGGAAGTTGTTTCCATTTTTCTAGATAGACCCATCAAAATGGAGGAATAGTATGCACTATGTTCCAGGACATAGGTAATGATTCCAAAACAAATGACTGCAGTTTCATAGTGGGAAGTTAGTTCTTTGCCTAGATTGCATTTCTATTATACTTCTGCCCCGATACTGTGTCTATATTATACATTAAGTAAAGATATAATTTTCAGGATAAAAGAGATTATATCAAATCACATCTGCAAAGAAATGAGATTTGACAATCTCCAAAGTATCTTAATTTCTCCAAAAATGAAACTTTCAGCTTTAATGTACAGTTGCTAATAACTGAAACCATCTGGTAGATCATTATCAGTGGTGGAATATGAAAAAGCTTGGAAGAGATCTCAAAAAAGGCCAGAAGATAATGTAATCTGGTCACACTCTAATTCAGCTGTTATTTGTCTGTTATGTTATAAATCTGTCTCAATGCAGAGTAGAAACAGTCAGAGGAATCTCTCTCTCTCTCTCCTTCTGTTGATTTACCACCTTAAGATATTAGATATGGTAGCTGTAAAGTGTTTGGACATGCACGTCTATCATCAAATATTTAAGTGTCATATATTTTCATCATTCTTTGTCTGCCACCGTGGGGTTTGATGGACCCCACAAACTCACTGTTAGAGATCGCTTAAATCACATTATTTACTCACACCTCTGTGGGCAAAAATTAAAAATGTGCTGTCAGGTTGAAATCCTGGAATTGGAACCAGTATTTGCCTGAAAAATATATCTGTCAGTATATCTCATATGTGAAACTAATATACTCATATAAGCAATGGCTAGATACCACTGTGATGATATACATTAGAAACCTCATAGTTGAATATGTAGATTCCTACTGAGTTTTAGTTATTAAACCACATGATTATTCACCAGGACAAAATAGGTCAATTAGAGAGGCTTGCATTAGTGCCCTGGTCATAAATCTGAGAATCAAGAATTCCTGAGTTCTAGTACTTGCTCTGTTTCTAACTGCTTCTAGGGCCTTTGGCAAAGTCACTTAAAGCTTCTCTTCCTCGGTGTTCCCATATATGAAATGGGGATAAATACTTACCTCACAGAGTTATTGTTCAAGTAATTGAAGTGATGTGAAGATGTGTCTACACTCTCCCACACCTCAACTGTCTAGTGTTTTTGTAAGTTCTCTGAGTCTGTTTTATTTTGAATTATGGCAAACACCATATTTACTGTATGTTAACAGTACTATGTACAGTAAATCACAAACAATAAAACTTAAAAGATCATTAAGGTGGAAAAGACAAGCACTCAAAAGTTAGGGAATGCCATAAATAAGATTGCCCAGGCAATCTTGATTTGGCTCCCTGTAACAGGGTACAGCTGGTCCCCCCTCGGTTCTGCCCCTGCTGTACTCACAAACCAGCTAGACTGCTGTGTTGGTGCAATTACTCATGTTCTTTATTTACAGTATAATTTCCCACCACCTTCTAGCTACAAACAGCTTCTGTAACACGGTCTGTGGGACTGCTAACTCCTGCACTCAGCAGAGAAGAGCTCCCTCTAACTCTCTGGCTTCTCCCTTTCCTCTCTCTCCCTGGCTTCCTTCCTGTCAGCCTTTATGTAGTCCCAGCTAATGAAGCCAGCAGCTGTTCCCAGTTTGCCACTCAGGCCTGGGCTTACTCAGCCAGGTCCAATTCCCCTTTCTTGAATGGAGCTGGCGTGACAGAGGCCTGGCTCAGAGTTCCTTAGCTAGCACCCTGTCACACTCCCATATGCAATCTCCCTTTTTTGTCCTGGCTGCCTGCACTGCCAGCAAACGGTCATGCCAGCTCTACTGGGAGCTTCTCGGGGTTCCTCCTTCTTCCTCTCTGGGATTTTCCCAGGGAGGGGTTCCCTCGGTTTCTTCCCCTACTCTGTCTTTATAGGGTCGGCTCTCCCTTCAGGGGACGTCTGACTCCATGTATTCCTCGGTCAGCTTGGCTGCTGCATCAACTGTACTTGGCTGACCCAGACTCAGATATTCTTGGGGAGGCCCTGTAGCAATTGTTCTAGGACTCAGCTGTTCATTATTTCCCCCACTGTTTGCATCTTGGGCCTCAGCCAGCGGGTGGCCCCGTCCATCAGCCTCTGGATGAATGCCTGAGGCCGCATAGCCCTCATGCTAGACAGTATCAAAAGCTTTACTAAAGTCAAGATATACCACATTGGTCTCTTCCCCCCTCATCCACAAGGTTTGTTACCCTGTCAAAGAAAGCTATCAGTTTAGTTTGACATGATTTGTTCTTGACAAATCCATGTTGACTGTTATTTATCATCTTATCTTCTAGATATTTGCAAATTGATTGCTTAATTATTTGCTCTGGATACTGAAGTTAAGCTGACTGGTCTGTAATTCCCCAGATTGTCCTTATTTCACTTTTTATAGATGGGCACTATATTGCCCTTTTCCACTCTTCTAGAATCTCTCCCATCTTCCATGACTTTTCAAAGATAATCGATAATGGCTCAGATATCTCCTCAGTCAATGTCTTGAGTATTGTAGAATGCATTTCATCAGGCCCTGGTGACTTGAAAACATCTAATTTATCTAAGTAATTTTTAACTTATTCTTTTCCTATTTTAACAACTTCTGATCCTACCTCATTTTCACTGGTATTCACTATGTTAGATGCCCAATCACCACCAACCTTCTTGGTGAAAACCAAAACAAATAAGTCACTAAGCACCTCTGCCATTTCAACATGTTTTGTTATTTTTTTGCCCCTCATTGAGTAATGGACCTGTCCTGTCCTTGGTCTTCCTCTTGCTTCTAATGTATTTGTAGAATGTTTTCTTGTTACCTTTTATGTCCCTAGCTAGTTTGATCTTGTTTTGTGACTTGGCCTTTCTAATTTTGTCCCTACATTCTTGTGTTATTTGTTTATATTCATCCTTTTTAATTTGACCTAGTTTCCACTTTTTGTAGGACTCTTTATTGATAATGGTAGGTTACAGAATTGACTTTTAGACTACTTAATTTTTCTACGTAATTTACTGTCTATTTTAAAAATGAGTGACAATATTCCTAATGTTGGTATTTAATTCAAATAATTAATTTGCACTGCAGAAAAAAAGAGATTTAATTTTGTTCTGCCCAAATCTTGCTACATATAAATCTGTGTGGGAAAAATAATTATAACAACATATTCACACCTCTTTGCAAAATCATTGTAATTAAAAATACTTTATACATCTGTAATACCATCTATTTAAGGATCTTAAAGCATTTTACAAAGATTAATTAAAGACTCATACCATCCTTGTTACATAAACAAATACTGTACCGATCTTATTCATTGTTTTATGAAGTGTTTTCTATATTTAGGTCACTATAGAATTGAGCATTAATAATTATACAGCTTAGTAAACTGAGGCAAAAAAGTTACATGATTTTACTAAAGTCACACAAGTCTTCGGTCAGTCTGTGAGTAGAATCAGTGAGTAGTGATTCCCTGTTCTCTCTACTCTATCCACAAGACCACACTCCTTTGGGAACGTGAAAATATTGTCAGTGCTTTAAATTATGTTGAAAAAATTAATTAATAACATTAATAAATGTAGGATAGCTACTGAATTATCATATAGTATCACTTGATTCCAGATATGTGGCAGTACGTCAGCCCCAAAGCATAACATAGCAGCTAGGATCTTTGCCTATAGTAGATAATAATAGACCAGGGGTAGGCAACCTATGGCATGCGTGCCAAAGGCGGCACACGAGCTGATTTTCAGTGGCACTCACACTGCCCGGGTCCTGGTCATCGGTCCAGGGGGCTCTACATTTTAATTTAATTTTAAATGAAGTTTCTTAAACATTTTAAAAACCTTATTTACTTTACATACAACAATAGTTTAGTTATATGTTATAGACTTATAGAAAAGAGACCTTCTAGAAACGTTAAAATGTATTACTGACACACACAACCTTAAATGAGAGTGAATAAATGAAGTCTTGGCACAGCACTTCCGAAAGGTTGTCGACCCCTGTAATAGACATTGTTTACAAGCATAACTTGTGCTTTATCATGATGGGTCTAGGACTCATTTATTACAGGTTGTGTAAACTGATTCTTTAAATCATATGCTACTACTTCCTCCTCTTCCAGTCTTCTTCCACAATTGTATCTTTTTCTCCTGTAAACATACGCTTCCCTTGCCTGTGTGAAAGGCTGTTTTATTAGCTCCTGGCCGAGTTCTGTTTCCTATCATTTTCTGTTGCTCCTCCATCTAAAGGAAGACTGGTCATGTCATAATTACTTTCTGCAGTAATTGCCATAGAGATGTTGACTGATTCCTAATTAGATCAAGCAGTGTTTACCGTGAAGTTTCAGAGAGGCTGTCCACAGATGCTCGTCTCCTTCAGATCTCAGTAATTATAAGTTGTACAGCTTGTAGTTTGTGCAACTAAACTTTTGCACATCAATTCTTTAAACACATCGCAAGAAGTATAGAAGTTGTGGTGTTTAATGAGAAATGGCAGAGTCCCTAGGGCAATTAAAGTGAGTTTTCTTTTAAAGTTGAGGAAGGTGAGGAAAGCTTAAAAATCTGTTCTATTCTGGTCAGGTTCTTATGCCACATCCTGTACTAGGTATCTGAGCTGAAAGACCTAAATATCTGTATAGCTTGGCTAAGCAACAGCAAAACCTAGGGGTATAAATCTGTACATATTTGAAAGCTTTAATCAGTAGCTGGCAAAATGACTCAAGGATTATAGAACTGTTTCTCAAATCCAGAACAATTTTGGTTCCAATATACTTTTTAAAAAATCTCTGAATGGGGCCTTGAGAAGTGTATGTGGGGGAGTGGAAGATAAGGGATAATTAGGACATAGTTTTTTTTCATTTTGGGGAGATATATGTATAAACAGTATACTAGCCTATTGTACTTCTGCTGTACATACATCTTCCCTTCAGTTTTATTCACTTAATAAAAAGAGATGTATGGTGGTCAACATTAAAAATCATCTTGTCACCATCCAGGGGGGTACAAATGCAGTGAATAAGAAAAAGGGGGGGTGCTGCTGGAGTGCAGCTCCCCCTCTTCTGCTAAAAGTAGGGGGGAGACTCCCCTCTCTTCTATGCCTAGTACTGATAAAAGTAAAGGGAGAGCACTCCCTCCTTCTTGCCTGGTATGTTAAGAGATCCCCCCTCTATCTCAATTTGCCTCAACAGATTTATATGGGGGAGGGATAGCTCAGTGGTTTGAGCATTGGCCTGCTAAACCCAGGGTTGTGAGTTCAATCCTTAAGGGGATCATTTAGGGATCTGGGGCAAAAATCTGTCAGAGATGGTACTCAGTCCTGCTAGTGAAGGCAAGGGGCTGGACTCAATGACCTTTCAAGGTCCCTTCCAGTTCTATGAGAGAGGGAAATATCTCCATATATTATGAGTGGGGGTGCTTTTCCTGGCGTGGGCTGGGAGCTGCATCCAGTGGGTCTGTGATACAGCCTGCCCTCTGAGTGCTGCTGTGCATTTTAAGCATCACTGAAATGTAGCTGCCTCTGGGAGGAATGAGGCAGATATTTAAGTGTTACACACTATGCTACACAGCAGATTGGGACAGAAAGTGAAGAATATCTTCTCCACTTGAAAGTTTAGGTAGGTGGTCCCTTGCAGCCCATCAAACTGGAATTTGGTTCGAAAGCTATAACCTTATGAAAAGTACAATGGGCTCTTTCATGACTGCAAGTGGTCAGCATCTCAGGCCATGTCTACATCTAAAATTTTGCAGCGCTGGTTGTTACAGCTGTATTAATACAGCTGTATAGGGCCAGCGCTGCAGAGTGGCCACACTTACAGCAACCAGCGCTGCAAGTGGTGTTAGATGTGGCCACACTGCAGCGCTGTTGGGCGGCTTCAAGGGGGGTTCCGGGACGAGAGAGCAAACCGGGAAAGGAAACCAGCTTCCCCGCGGTTTGCTCTCTCGGTCCCGGAGCCACCCAGCAAACCGCAGGGAAGGAGACCTGCTTGCTCGGGGTTCCGGGACCGAGAGAGCAAACCGGGAACGCCGCGGTTTGCTCTCTCGGTCCCGGAGCCAGCCAGCAAACCGCAGGGAAGGAGACCTGCTTGCTCGGGGTTCCGGGACCGAGAGAGCAAACCGGGAACGCCGCGGTTTGCTCTCTCGGTCCCGGAGCCAGCCAGCAAACCGCAGGGAAGGAGACCTGCTTGCTCGGGGTTCCGGGACCGAGAGAGCAAACCGGGAACGCCGCGGTTTGCTCTCTCGGTCCCGGAGCCACCCAGCAAACCGCAGGGAAGGAGACCTGCTTGCTCGGGGTTCCGGGACCGAGAGAGCAAACCGCGGCGAAGCTGGTTTCCTTTCCCGGTTTGCTCTCTCGGTCCCGGAACCCCGAGCAAGCAGGTCTCCTTCCCTGCGGTTTGCTGGGTGGCTCCGGGACCGAGAGAGCAAACCGGGAAAGGAAACCAGCTTGATTACCAGAGGCTTCCTCCTTCCACGGAGGTCAAGAAAAGCGCTGGTAACTGTCTACATTGGATTACCAGCGCTGGATCACCAGCGCTGGATCCTCTACACCCGAGACAAAACGGGAGTACGGCCAGCGCTGCAAACAGGGAGTTGCAGCGCTGGTGGTGCCCTGCAGATGTGTACACCTTCAAAGTTGCAGCGCTGTAACTCCCTCACCAGCGCTGCAACTTTCTGATGTAGACAAGCCCTCAGTTTTGCATCTCATCTGAAATCGTCACCTCTAGCAGTCTGTGACCCCTCCCTTCACACACAACCCATAGCATATTTGGGCATTCGTTAAGTGCTTACTCAAAGGGGAAAGTGACATCTACAGAATCACCAGTGCTGCTACTTGTAGCATCTGGGTTTTTCTGAGATTTCTCCTATTCAAATACTGACCAGTCCCAGCACTGTTTAGTTTGTGAGATTGTAACCCAAAGTGATATTGTTCCAGAGCTAACCAGTACTTTCTTTCCAAGAAGAAAAGTCTGAAATAAATCACTGCTGTGAATTATAGTTTATAATGGAACTACAAAATGAACGGTGGCATTTATAGGTGATCATTGGTAGGTAATAACTAGTAGCTGGAAAAGAGATCAGGCAGGAAAGAAGGAAGAATTAATTGTACAGTATTGTGTATTTTTAAATAATAACAATTATACCAGATAAAACTTTTCTGCTGAGATAATATACAGCAAAGACTGGGTTTGTAACTCTGGAATGGACTTTAAATACCCAGTTTGTAGTAGTCTTTAAATCGCTGAGCTGATGAGCTGTTCAGTGGAAGTGTCTGCTTGTGTGGTCTAAACAGGATTGTGTGAATCCTAATCCACAGATAATTACAACACGAATTAGTATTTTTAATGAGGTTCTCAGTCAGCTAAGATAGTGAAGAGGTAAATTGTTTGTCTGTATGTCGTGCACTTATCACAGACAGAAATCATTCTACATGACACGTAGGGTGGATTTTTTTTGTATACTAATAGGGAACTTTTTTCTGTCTCAAGACATGATTTATATAAGAATATTAAACAATTCAGAACTTAGCTCAATATCATCTCCCAGCAGAAGACCAGATAACGATTTTCAGCATCCTAAAAAAAATACTTTTAAAGGAGACTTTCAGCTTGATTATTCCTTCTGCATAGATGTGTTGCCAGTCCTGAGAGTTCTCCCCAGTGAGATTCTTCTGAGATTCTGTATTATCACCTGGATACCTGGAGCCTCTCATAAGCACCTTGTGGTCAAGACAAAAATCTCTCCTGGTGCCTAGTCTGTTGTACACATTTCAACTGTTTGTATCAAGGGCTAAGAGTACCTCTTCAGGAAGGGCTTCTTCAGTGAATGATGATAATTTATGCTGTCCTTTTAGGATGTCCCCAAGTGCCGGGATGTTGTGCAGCTTGATAATTGAAGTAATTCACACAAATCTATGAAACCTATACCAGTTCACCTCAGATTCTTCCAAGAGCTGGTTACAAACTGTTCACCCCTCATCAGGATTCATGACATCAGAATTAGTACATTCATCTTACAAAAACTGGTGGATGTTTGAACCAGTACCCTGGAAAAAGAGGCAGTAAAAATCATTTGGAATTTTGGCATGTATTTCTAGCAATAACCTTGAGGACAAATGAACTTGAAGCACTTATATCCCTTTGTCAGACAGTCCGAGCTCCACGGTTTCTCTCTATTGCTGAAAATAAAAGAAACTTCCTATAATGATAAGCTCTGAAAAAACCCTTTTGCCACATCTATGTCAGATCTTTTTCCATTGCATTCCTCAACTAAAGTTTATCATAATTTAAGGTAGCAGCTATTGCAATCTTCTGTAAAAGAACAGAAGAAAATTATTCTAGTGCCTGGCCTCTTCTGGCATACCTTTGTTTAAATTAAATCAAGGGGTGGAAAAATTTAAGAGATAACAGAAGGATGCTTTCTTCAAGGTATATGTATTTTCATTCAGAGTTGGGAATGCTCCCCAAGTACAGTAGTCGAATTTTCTACATTTTGAGTGGTTTCCTAGCTATCACTCCTGGGAAGAGAGGAGGGTAAGCTACAAACCTTAACTATGAATATATATTACATCCAATTTTCTAAGAACAAGCCAACATGAATATTTGAACCTCATCGTTCTTCCACAGATAAATAATTTTCCAGGTACATTTTGGTAGACTTTTAAAGCATCCTAAATCACTTAACAGCATCAGAGAGTATCATAAAGCTGGTATGAGAAGCTTGGTATTTAAATAAAAAAGTAAGTTAGAAAGGCTAGAAACTTTATATTTATTTTTCAGCAGTCGACAAGGACTCAACTCAATATCTCTTACTTTCTGTCTTGCAAGAGAGGTTGCTACAAAGTCAAGAAAGGCCTACTTTCTCCTAGATTAACCTTTTATTTGTACTGAATCTAGAATTAAGGAAATTCTATTGCAAGGACATTTCTCCTTGAATTACGATTTTTTATTTCAGTCTACTCAAACCTAGGGTAGCTCACTCCTTTACTCAGCTATCTGATATATAAATGTCTGGTATTTTTGAAGCAGTGTCTTGGTACTTATGCTGAATATTTAAGAATCATTACACTTTTTACAGATCCCCGCTTTTTGTTTTACCCAGAAGTCACAGAGAAGGAAAATGTAGATATGTTGCGGAAGAGTCAACACAGCTTTTGTAAAGGGAAATCATGCCCTCACCAATCAATTAGAATTCTTTGAGGAAGTCAATAAGAATTGGGGGCAAGGGTGATCCAGTCAATATAGTGTACTTTCGGAAAGCCTTTAACAGAGTCCCTCACCAAAGGCTGTTAACATGCAGCAGCAGTCAAAAAAGCTAACAGAATGCTGGGAATCATTAGGAAAGGGATAGATAACAAGACTGAAAACATCATATTGCCTCTATATAAATCCATGGTATAACCACACCTTGAATACTGTGTGCAGACCTGGTCACCCCATCTCAAAAAAGATGTATTGGAATTGGAAAAGGTACAGAGGAGGGCAGCAAAAATGATGAGGGCTATGAAACAGCTTCTGTATGAGGAGAGATTAATAAGACTGGTACTTGTCAGCTTGAATAGGTCCATAAATAGCTAATAGCCAGGATGGGCAGGGATGCAACACCATACTTCTGTTTGCCAGAAACTGGGAATGGATCATTTGATGATTATTTGTTCTGTTCATTCCCTCTAATATGGAGATGTACCGATCTCACAGAGCTGGAAGGGACCCTGAAAGGTCATTGAGTCCAGCATTCTCTAGCAGGACCACGTACTGATTTTGCCCCAGATCCCTAAGTAGCCCCCTCAAGGACTGAACTCACAACCTTGGGTTTAACAGACCAATGCTCAAACCACTGAGCTATCCCCCAAAGCACCTGGCATTGGTCGATTCGGAAGACAAGCTATTGGGCTAGATGGACCATTGGTTTGACCCAGTATGACCATTCTGATTTTATGTTCTTATGTTAAGCAAACTAATCAGTCCTAGGATAAAAGGGAAGGTCCTGTCCCTGGATCGTTATATGGCTAAAAGATAGAAAACAAAGGGTGGGAATAAATGGTGAGTTTTCAAAATGGAGAAAGGAAAATAGCAGGATCCCCCAAGGATCTGTCCTGGAACTTGTGGTGGTCAACATATTCATAAATGATCTGTTAAAGGTGGTGAAGGATGAGGAGGCAAAATTTGTAGATGATACTAAATTACTCAAATTAGTTAAGTCCAAAGCTGAGTGTGAAGAGAATACAAAGGGATCTCACAAAACTGGGTGACTGGGCAACAAAATGGCAGATGAAATTCAATGTTAAGTACAAAGTAATACACACTGGAAAACATAATCCCAACTATACATACAAAATGATGGGGTTTAAATTAACTGTTACCACTCAAGAAAGAGATCTTGGAGTCATTGTTCTCTGAAAAATCCACTCAATGTGCAGCAGCAGTCAAAAAAACTGACACCGTTAGGAACCATTAGGAAAGGAATAGATAATAAGACAGAAAACATCATAAGCCTCTTTATAAATTCGTGGTATCCTCTTCTCTTCAATATTGGTTGCTGCTCTGGTTGCCTCATCTCAAAAAAGATAATAGGAGAATTGGACAGGATACAGAGAAGGGCACCAAAAATTAATAAGTATCTGGATTAGCTTCCATAGATTTAAAACCAATCGATTTAAAAGACCAGGAGTGTTTATCTTAGAAAAGAGACAATTAAGGAGGCATATGATAGAGATCTATAAGTTCATGAATAGTGTGGAGAAAGTGAGTAGGAAACTGTTGTTTACCCTTTCACATAACACAAGAAATTTTTCATCGGATGAAATTAATAGGCAGCAGGTTTAAAACAGACATAAGGAAGTACTCCTTCGCACAGCACAGCCAACTTCCTGTGGAGCTCATTGTCGTGGGATGTTGTGAAGGTCAACAGTATAACTAGGTTCAAAAAAGAATTAGATAAGTTCATGGAGGGTAGGTCCATCCATGGTTATTCGCCAAGATGGGCAGGGATGCAACCCCATGCTCTGGATGTCCCTAAATCTCCAATAGCTAGAAGATGGAACTGGATGACAGAGGATAAATCACTCGAAACTTCACTGGACTGTTCATTCCTTCTGAAGCATCTGGCGCTGGCCACTGTCAGATACAGGATGCTGGGCTAGATGGACAATTGGTCCGACCTAGTATGGCCATCCTTATGGATTGACATTTTTTTCAACATTTTATTTAAAAATTTGCATTACAAGGGAAAAAAAGACTAGTGCCTCAAGAAAAAGGTAAACATACAATACCAGAGAAGAATCTTTATGCATAAAACAATTCTATGTTCTTGTTCAGTTTTCACCTATCATCTTCCCTTCGAACTCAGTTCAACAGATTGATTAAGGCAGAGCCAAATAAACTGCTTTGGAAGTGGGAAAATTCAGAAAACAGAAATAATTGCTCTGATTTTCTAGATGATAATAGATTTCCAAAGGTCTCTAGTACTAAACCCTTGCACCACAAGACCTATCCATTTAAATAAGCCCTTCCTGCAAAAATGGCTACTGCAGAATGTGGCAAAATTTTCTCCAGCAAAGTCAAAGGGGACAAAGTCTTGTTAAGCAATGGCAGATTCACTGAGGAAATGAATAGTATAACGCTTTCAGTTAAAAAAAAAAAAAGTGCTTTTTTTTCTTTGTGCACATTGATAACACAGTTTTAGAAATGCATAGTTAGGTAGATACTTCCATAGCACTTTTCATCCAAGTATCTCAAAGTGTTTACAAACATCAATTAATTTAAGCATCACATATAAGTGAGATGGTGTTAGTCCCAATTTAAAGAAGAGAAGACTGAGGCATGGAGGGAGTAAGCAGTTTGTCCAAGGTCACATGGAAAGTTTATTATATCTTGGTCATGAGAAGAACCCAGATGTCCTAGTCATCTGCCTTAACTACTTATCCAGCCTTCCTCAATGATTCTATGCTGAATCATTCACGTACTCCACACTTCAAAATATTCTGGAAGTAGGAGCTTTGAGTGCTCAGTGGCAGCCCTCTAGGCTAAGATAAAAAGCAAAGTTGCCATCTCCTTCTGAATTTTGAAATATGCATATCAGACTATAAAATCCCATAAAATAACTGAGTTCAAAGTCAAAGATTTTGAAGGCCTTATTGCTGTTTCATTTGGACCATCTGTCTCCTGCTCCCCTGGAATGGTGTTTGTAGGAATAACTACAATATGTTGTAGGAATAACTCATGTCATAGGCGTGGCTGTTATTAGAAATCGAGATTCATTAGTTTTGTGTCTGGCGGTTACACTGCTAGTAAACAAAAATATTAAATATTCTTCCAGCTCGCAAATCCCATGTGTTTTGGGGGAAAGTGCAGCTCAAATGAGGTTGGATTGCAGCAGTAGTACAATTCTACCTGACTGCAGACAAACAAAACCACATTACCGTTTCGGCTCAGAATGTGGAACCTTACATGATTCTGGCAAAAATTAGGGACTACTTGACAGGTACTTGAGAGAGGCCCTGTTCAGCATCCTCAAACTGTGGAGATAGGTTACCATAATACACAACCTGTTTGAGGGAGAGAAGGGAAAACGACTTAGGCTGATGAGCAATAAAAATTCACACACATATAGGCACAAATATGTTAATCTTGTGTAGAATACAAATTGTACAAAAGCCAGGAAATGCAAAATTAAGGAAGGCATATAAGCTTATTCTTTGCTTTTTGGCTTAGATCATGTGTAGTGCATCAGTTTTCTGTGAAACATCCTGTATTGGGGGCAGACTCAGTGATCTAATTGATCTTTTTCATTTCTAGCTGCTATAATCCTATTTATCTCAGAATGATCTGGCTTTCGTTGGTTTGTGTGACAATTTTAATTTTAACTAAGTGTATTTTTCTAATGCCTCCTTATGCCAGAGGGAAATGAAGCTACATATATTAAAAGGATGTAAACACCGGGCAAGGAGAGGGATTAGTTTGAGGATAGAACTATGGGCTATAACTAAGAGTGGTGGGAAATAATGTAGAAAAAAACATTTAAATGAATATTAAGAAAGTTTTGACAATAAGATCTATTAGACTGTGGAATCGTTTCCTAAAGGAAGTGGTGAAAGCCTCATCATTTGAGACATTTAAAACAGGACCGGATATGACATTAGAAATATTACTATATATGAACCAATTTTGCATTTGTAGCTCCATATAGAAGTTCTAGCTTGTAACTGTATGATCTATCTAGGTGTTATCCATCTCTTCTCACGCCTCTACCCAGATCCATCAGTGGAACTGAAAAAAGCATACAGAATAGAAAAGAAATTATAGTAAGAGGTAGGATTATCTAACACTTAAGGCTCAAGGCTCTGAATTTCTCTCTCCACATGCTGGAAAGGAGGACCACAGCCACTCTCTGGCTGGCACTCAAGGAACTGGTGAAAACTAAAAAATTTTCTTGTTTACAGTAATACTATTTTTCAGAAGGAAAAGGTAAAAGATTCTGCATTCATTCGAAGTTGTACCTTTAGCTTTGTTATATAATGGCTAATGTGTCAATACATTATAATTAAAAATGTGATGCAATGGAACTTTGATACTTAACTTGAGAGACGAGTCCTTAATTTGTAACTTAGTGCTCATTAGCAGCCTTTTTTAATATGGTTATTATGATTAATTTGCATTACGGTGGCACCCAGAGACACCAGTCAGGATTTGGAGCCTATGGTGCTAGACGCTGTAGAAACACAAAGTAAAAGATGATCCATGCCCCAAAGAACTTACAGTCTAGTTAAGACAAGATGCAACAAGGTGGGCATAACAAGCAATGGGTACAAACTGGGGAGGGAAAACCAGTAGGGACATGTCTATATATTGGCCAAATAAAATAAAGAGCAGAAATATCTAATGGTCATCTTCCTTGCCATTATCTTTTAGTGGTTTCCCATAGGCATCAAGACAGGCATGGGTGATGAGGAGGTATCTGAAGGCAAACAAGTTTCTTTATGCACTTGTTTGGAAAGAATGGAAGAAAGTGTCGAGATTTTTATGGAAGAAGTAGACAAAATGGTGATAGAGGCTGGTATTGCTGGAAGGACAGGGTGTGACAAGATAAGACACAAGGGCAAACAAGCGTGGACAGGCAGAGTTTTGAATGGCCTTAAAGGTAAAGATCAGATGTTTGTAGCTGATGCAGTGGACAATAGAAGCCAGTGGAAGGATTCAAAGCAATAGTGACACGGTCAGAAGGATGGGCTAGGAAGTGATCTTAGCAGAAGCATTTTGAGTGGATCGGAGGGAAGCAAGGTGCAAATTATTTTACAAAACCAAACTTTTTGAGAATTCAGCTAAGCTCTATTGGTCTTTTCCTCAGCATGTGTTCACTGGCTACTGACTTCACTGGCCACTGGTGTCTATATGTTAAGTATGTAGTATCTGCTTTAAATAGGAAACTATTTCTGCAGCATTAATTTCAGTGCTGCCAACTAAATGGAACTGTGATAGCATTGTTCTATAGGTAGTGGAGTCAGACAACCCAGTCAGACAAATAAACAAATTTTTAGCCTTTGGAGAGAAGAGCAATTCTGAAATTTTTATTTTGCGATCTGAGAGAGAGAGATCTCTTTCAGAGCTATTAGGACTCAATTCTCTTATCTACTATTACCTTGTTTGCAACAGTTCTCTTTCTCCTAGGGGGCTTAGTGACTTGAAAAGCAACCATCATTATAATAGCAACTCTGCTCATTATTGCAAGCAGCCTGCAGCCAAACTTTAGCTATTTTATTAATTAACAGCCGTGTTGCTCTCCCTTGGAAATCTCAGTAGAAAGGCCATCTATGTCATTGCCCGGCAGAAACTATTCAGCAGTCAGAGCCAGAAATGGCAGGTGGTTGTCCAGAGCTGTAAATAAAGTCTGTATCATGTTCTTCCTTTTCTCAC